>NC_092142.1:38331563-38997228 GCF_043159975.1 Macaca nemestrina | reverse complement strand
TGTATTTCGTGGATCTCTTTGCTAGCCTTATTTCTGTGGAATCTGAGAACAGATATTTCGGATCCCTGTGGAGACTATATGGCCAAAGGAAATATCCTCCGATAACAAAGAGAAAGAAGCTTTCTGAGAAACTTCTTTGTGTTCTGTGAAATCATCTCACAGAGTTACAGCTTTCCCCTCAAGAAGCCTTTCGCTAAGACAGTTCTTGTGGAATTGGCAAAGTGATATTTGGAAGCCCATAGAGGGCTATGGTGAAAAAGGAAATATCCTCAGATGAAATCTGGAAAGAAGCTTTCTGAGAAACTGCTTAGTGTTCTGTTAATTCATCTCACAGAGTTACATCTGTATTTCGTGGATCTCTTTGCTAGCCTTATTTCTGTGGAATCTGAGAACAGATATTTCGGTTCCCTTTGGAGACTATAGGGCCAAAGGAAATATCCTCCGATAACAAAGAGAAAGAAGCTTTCTGAGAAACTTCTTTGTGTTCTGTGAAATCATCTCACAGAGTTACAGCTTTCCCCTCAAGAAGCCTTTCGCTAAGACAGTTCTTGTGGAATTGGCAAAGTGATGTTTGGAAGCCCATAGAGGGCTATGGTGAAAAAGGAAATATCCTCAGATGAAATCTGGAAAGAAGCTTTCTGAGAAACTGCTTAGTGTTCTGTTAATTCATCTCACAGAGTTACATCTGTATTTCGTGGATCTCTTTGCTAGCCTTATTTCTGTGGAATCTGAGAACAGATATTTCGGTTCCCTTTGGAGACTATAGGGCCAAAGGAAATATCCTCCGATAACAAAGAGAAAGAAGCTTTCTGAGAAACTTCTTTGTGTTCTGTGAAATCATCTCACAGAGTTACAGCTTTCCCCTCAAGAAGCCTTTCGCTAAGACAGTTCTTGTGGAATTGGCAAAGTGATATTTGGAAGCCCATAGAGGGCTATGGTGAAAAAGGAAATATCCTCAGATGAAATCTGGAAAGAAGCTTTCTGAGAAACTGCTTAGTGTTCTGTTAATTCATCTCACAGAGTTACATCTGTATTTCGTGGATCTCTTTGCTAGCCTTATTTCTGTGGAATCTGAGAACAGATATTTCGGTTCCCTTTGGAGACTATAGGGCCAAAGGAAATATCCTCCGATAACAAAGAGAAAGAAGCTTTCTGAGAAACTTCTTTGTGTTCTGTGAAATCATCTCACAGAGTTACAGCTTTCCCCTCAAGAAGCCTTTCGCTAAGACAGTTCTTGTGGAATTGGCAAAGTGATGTTTGGAAGCCCATAGAGGGCTATGGTGAAAAAGGAAATATCCTCAGATGAAATCTGGAAAGAAGCTTTCTGAGAAACTGCTTAGTGTTCTGTTAATTCATCTCACAGAGTTACATCTGTATTTCGTGGATCTCTTTGCTAGCCTTATTTCTGTGGAATCTGAGAACAGATATTTCGGTTCCCTTTGGAGACTATAGGGCCAAAGGAAATATCCTCCGATAACAAAGAGAAAGAAGCTTTCTGAGAAACTTCTTTGTGTTCTGTGAAATCATCTCACAGAGTTACAGCTTTCCCCTCAAGAAGCCTTTCGCTAAGACAGTTCTTGTGGAATTGGCAAAGTGATATTTGGAAGCCCATAGAGGGCTATGGTGAAAAAGGAAATATCCTCAGATGAAATCTGGAAAGAAGCTTTCTGAGAAACTGCTTAGTGTTCTGTTAATTCATCTCACAGAGTTACATCTGTATTTCGTGGATCTCTTTGCTAGCCTTATTTCTGTGGAATCTGAGAACAGATATTTCGGTTCCCTTTGGAGACTATAGGGCCAAAGGAAATATCCTCCGATAACAAAGAGAAAGAAGCTTTCTGAGAAACTTCTTTGTGTTCTGTGAAATCATCTCACAGAGTTACAGCTTTCCCCTCAAGAAGCCTTTCGCTAAGACAGTTCTTGTGGAATTGGCAAAGTGATGTTTGGAAGCCCATAGAGGGCTATGGTGAAAAAGGAAATATCCTCAGATGAAATCTGGAAAGAAGCTTTCTGAGAAACTGCTTAGTGTTCTGTTAATTCATCTCACAGAGTTACATCTGTATTTCGTGGATCTCTTTGCTAGCCCTATTTCTGTGGAATCTGAGAACAGATATTTCGGTTCCCTTTGGAGACTATAGGGCCAAAGGAAATATCCTCCGATAACAAAGAGAAAGAAGCTTTCTGAGAAACTTCTTTGTGTTCTGTGAAATCATCTCACAGAGTTACAGCTTTCCCCTCAAGAAGCCTTTCGCTAAGACAGTTCTTGTGGAATTGGCAAAGTGATATTTGGAAGCCCATAGAGGGCTATGGTGAAAAAGGAAATATCCTCAGATGAAATCTGGAAAGAAGCTTTCTGAGAAACTGCTTAGTGTTCTGTTAATTCATCTCACAGAGTTACATCTGTATTTTGTGGATCTCTTTGCTAGCCTTATTTCTGTGGAATCTGAGAACAGATATTTCGGTTCCCTTTGGAGACTATAGGGCCAAAGGAAATATCCTCCGATAACAAAGAGAAAGAAGCTTTCTGAGAAACTTCTTTGTGTTCTGTGAAATCATCTCACAGAGTTACAGCTTTCCCCTCAAGAAGCCTTTCGCTAAGACAGTTCTTGTGGAATTGGCAAAGTGATATTTGGAAGCCCATAGAGGGCTATGGTGAAAAAGGAAATATCCTCAGATGAAATCTGGAAAGAAGCTTTCTGAGAAACTGCTTAGTGTTCTGTTAATTCATCTCACAGAGTTACATCTGTATTTCGTGGATCTCTTTGCTAGCCTTATTTCTGTGGAATCTGAGAACAGATATTTCGGTTCCCTTTGGAGCCTATAGGGCCAAAGGAAATATCCTCCGATAACAAAGAGAAAGAAGCTTTCTGAGAAACTTCTTTGTGTTCTGTGAAATCATCTCACCGAGTTACAGCTTTCCCCTCAAGAAGCCTTTCGCTAAGACAGTTCTTGTGGAATTGGCAAAGTGATATTTGGAAGCCCATAGAGGGCTATGGTGAAAAAGGAAATATCCTCAGATGAAATCTGGAAAGAAGCTTTCTGAGAAACTGCTTAGTGTTCTGTTAATTCATCTCACAGAGTTACATCTGTATTTCGTGGATCTCTTTGCTAGCCTTATTTCTGTGGAATCTGAGAACAGATATTTCGGTTCCCTTTGGAGACTATAGGGCCAAAGGAAATATCCTCCGATAACAAAGAGAAAGAAGCTTTCTGAGAAACTTCTTTGTGTTCTGTGAAATCATCTCACAGAGTTACAGCTTTCCCCTCAAGAAGCCTTTCGCTAAGACAGTTCTTGTGGAATTGGCAAAGTGATGTTTGGAAGCCCATAGAGGGCTATGGTGAAAAAGGAAATATCCTCAGATGAAATCTGGAAAGAAGCTTTCTGAGAAACTGCTTAGTGTTCTGTTAATTCAACTCACAGAGTTACATCTGTATTTCGTGGATCTCTTTGCTAGCCTTATTTCTGTGGAATCTGAGAACAGATATTTCGGTTCCCTTTGGAGACTATAGGGCCAAAGGAAATATCCTCCGATAACAAAGAGAAAGAAGCTTTCTGAGAAACTTCTTTGTGTTCTGTGAAATCATCTCACAGAGTTACAGCTTTCCCCTCAAGAAGCCTTTCGCTAAGACAGTTGTTGTGGAATTGGCAAAGTGATATTTGGAAGCCCATAGAGGGCTATGGTGAAAAAGGAAATATCCTCAGATGAAATCTGGAAAGAAGCTTTCTGAGAAACTGCTTAGTGTTCTGTTAATTCATCTCACAGAGTTACATCTGTATTTCGTGGATCTCTTTGCTAGCCTTATTTCTGTGGAATCTGAGAACAGATATTTCGGTTCCCTTTGGAGACTATAGGGCCAAAGGAAATATCCTCCGATAACAAAGAGAAAGAAGCTTTCTGAGAAACTTCTTTGTGTTCTGTGAAATCATCTCACAGAGTTACAGCTTTCCCCTCAAGAAGCCTTTCGCTAAGACAGTTCTTGTGGAATTGGCAAAGTGATGTTTGGAAGCCCATAGAGGGCTATGGTGAAAAAGGAAATATCCTCAGATGAAATCTGGAAAGAAGCTTTCTGAGAAACTGCTTAGTGTTCTGTTAATTCATCTCACAGAGTTACATCTGTATTTCGTGGATCTCTTTGCTAGCCTTATTTCTGTGGAATCTGAGAACAGATATTTCGGTTCCCTTTGGAGACTATAGGGCCAAAGGAAATATCCTCTGATAACAAAGAGAAAGAAGCTTTCTGAGAAACTTCTTTGTGTTCTGTGAAATCATCTCACAGAGTTACAGCTTTCCCCTCAAGAAGCCTTTCGCTAAGACAGTTCTTGTGGAATTGGCAAAGTGATATTTGGAAGCCCATAGAGGGCTATGGTGAAAAAGGAAATATCCTCAGATGAAATCTGGAAAGAAGCTTTCTGAGAAACTGCTTAGTGTTCTGTTAATTCATCTCACAGAGTTACATCTGTATTTCGTGGATCTCTTTGCTAGCCTTATTTCTGTGGAATCTGAGAACAGATATTTCGGTTCCCTTTGGAGACTATAGGGCCAAAGGAAATATCCTCCGATAACAAAGAGAAAGAAGCTTTCTGAGAAACTTCTTTGTGTTCTGTGAAATCATCTCACAGAGTTACAGCTTTCCCCTCAAGAAGCCTTTCGCTAAGACAGTTCTTGTGGAATTGGCAAAGTGATATTTGGAAGCCCATAGAGGGCTATGGTGAAAAAGGAAATATCCTCAGATGAAATCTGGAAAGAAGCTTTCTGAGAAACTGCTTAGTGTTCTGTTAATTCATCTCACAGAGTTACATCTGTATTTCGTGGATCTCTTTGCTAGCCTTATTTCTGTGGAATCTGAGAACAGATATTTCGGTTCCCTTTGGAGACTATAGGGCCAAAGGAAATATCCTCCGATAACAAAGAGAAAGAAGCTTTCTGAGAAACTTCTTTGTGTTCTGTGAAATCATCTCACAGAGTTACAGCTTTCCCCTCAAGAAGCCTTTCGCTAAGACAGTTCTTGTGGAATTGGCAAAGTGATGTTTGGAAGCCCATAGAGGGCTATGGTGAAAAAGGAAATATCCTCAGATGAAATCTGGAAAGAAGCTTTCTGAGAAACTGCTTAGTGTTCTGTTAATTCAACTCACAGAGTTACATCTGTATTTCGTGGATCTCTTTGCTAGCCTTATTTCTGTGGAATCTGAGAACAGATATTTCGGTTCCCTTTGGAGACTATAGGGCCAAAGGAAATATCCTCCGATAACAAAGAGAAAGAAGCTTTCTGAGAAACTTCTTTGTGTTCTGTGAAATCATCTCACAGAGTTACAGCTTTCCCCTCAAGAAGCCTTTCGCTAAGACAGTTCTTGTGGAATTGGCAAAGTGATATTTGGAAGCCCATAGAGGGCTATGGTGAAAAAGGAAATATCCTCAGATGAAATCTGGAAAGAAGCTTTCTGAGAAACTGCTTAGTGTTCTGTTAATTCATCTCACAGAGTTACATCTGTATTTCGTGGATCTCTTTGCTAGCCTTATTTCTGTGGAATCTGAGAACAGATATTTCGGTTCCCTTTGGAGACTATAGGGCCAAAGGAAATATCCTCCGATAACAAAGAGAAAGAAGCTTTCTGAGAAACTTCTTTGTGTTCTGTGAAATCATCTCACAGAGTTACAGCTTTCCCCTCAAGAAGCCTTTCGCTAAGACAGTTCTTGTGGAATTGGCAAAGTGATGTTTGGAAGCCCATAGAGGGCTATGGTGAAAAAGGAAATATCCTCAGATGAAATCTGGAAAGAAGCTTTCTGAGAAACTGCTTAGTGTTCTGTTAATTCATCTCACAGAGTTACATCTGTATTTCGTGGATCTCTTTGCTAGCCTTATTTCTGTGGAATCTGAGAACAGATATTTCGGTTCCCTTTGGAGCCTATAGGGCCAAAGGAAATATCCTCCGATAACAAAGAGAAAGAAGCTTTCTGAGAAACTTCTTTGTGTTCTGTGAAATCATCTCACAGAGTTACAGCTTTCCCCTCAAGAAGCCTTTCGCTAAGACAGTTCTTGTGGAATTGGCAAAGTGATATTTGGAAGCCCATAGAGGGCTATGGTGAAAAAGGAAATATCCTCAGATGAAATCTGGAAAGAAGCTTTCTGAGAAACTGCTTAGTGTTCTGTTAATTCATCTCACAGAGTTACATCTGTATTTCGTGGATCTCTTTGCTAGCCTTATTTCTGTGGAATCTGAGAACAGATATTTCGGATCCCTGTGGAGACTATATGGCCAAAGGAAATATCCTCCGATAACAAAGAGAAAGAAGCTTTCTGAGAAACTTCTTTGTGTTCTGTGAAATCATCTCACAGAGTTACAGCTTTCCCCTCAAGAAGCCTTTCGCTAAGACAGTTCTTGTGGAATTGGCAAAGTGATATTTGGAAGCCCATAGAGGGCTATGGTGAAAAAGGAAATATCCTCAGATGAAATCTGGAAAGAAGCTTTCTGAGAAACTGCTTAGTGTTCTGTTAATTCATCTCACAGAGTTACATCTGTATTTCGTGGATCTCTTTGCTAGCCTTATTTCTGTGGAATCTGAGAACAGATATTTCGGTTCCCTTTGGAGACTATAGGGCCAAAGGAAATATCCTCCGATAACAAAGAGAAAGAAGCTTTCTGAGAAACTTCTTTGTGTTCTGTGAAATCATCTCACAGAGTTACAGCTTTCCCCTCAAGAAGCCTTTCGCTAAGACAGTTCTTGTGGAATTGGCAAAGTGATGTTTGGAAGCCCATAGAGGGCTATGGTGAAAAAGGAAATATCCTCAGATGAAATCTGGAAAGAAGCTTTCTGAGAAACTGCTTAGTGTTCTGTTAATTCATCTCACAGAGTTACATCTGTATTTCGTGGATCTCTTTGCTAGCCTTATTTCTGTGGAATCTGAGAACAGATATTTCGGTTCCCTTTGGAGACTATAGGGCCAAAGGAAATATCCTCCGATAACAAAGAGAAAGAAGCTTTCTGAGAAACTTCTTTGTGTTCTGTGAAATCATCTCACAGAGTTACAGCTTTCCCCTCAAGAAGCCTTTCGCTAAGACAGTTCTTGTGGAATTGGCAAAGTGATATTTGGAAGCCCATAGAGGGCTATGGTGAAAAAGGAAATATCCTCAGATGAAATCTGGAAAGAAGCTTTCTGAGAAACTGCTTAGTGTTCTGTTAATTCATCTCACAGAGTTACATCTGTATTTCGTGGATCTCTTTGCTAGCCTTATTTCTGTGGAATCTGAGAACAGATATTTCGGTTCCCTTTGGAGACTATAGGGCCAAAGGAAATATCCTCCGATAACAAAGAGAAAGAAGCTTTCTGAGAAACTTCTTTGTGTTCTGTGAAATCATCTCACAGAGTTACAGCTTTCCCCTCAAGAAGCCTTTCGCTAAGACAGTTCTTGTGGAATTGGCAAAGTGATGTTTGGAAGCCCATAGAGGGCTATGGTGAAAAAGGAAATATCCTCAGATGAAATCTGGAAAGAAGCTTTCTGAGAAACTGCTTAGTGTTCTGTTAATTCATCTCACAGAGTTACATCTGTATTTCGTGGATCTCTTTGCTAGCCTTATTTCTGTGGAATCTGAGAACAGATATTTCGGTTCCCTTTGGAGACTATAGGGCCAAAGGAAATATCCTCCGATAACAAAGAGAAAGAAGCTTTCTGAGAAACTTCTTTGTGTTCTGTGAAATCATCTCACAGAGTTACAGCTTTCCCCTCAAGAAGCCTTTCGCTAAGACAGTTCTTGTGGAATTGGCAAAGTGATATTTGGAAGCCCATAGAGGGCTATGGTGAAAAAGGAAATATCCTCAGATGAAATCTGGAAAGAAGCTTTCTGAGAAACTGCTTAGTGTTCTGTTAATTCATCTCACAGAGTTACATCTGTATTTCGTGGATCTCTTTGCTAGCCTTATTTCTGTGGAATCTGAGAACAGATATTTCGGTTCCCTTTGGAGACTATAGGGCCAAAGGAAATATCCTCCGATAACAAAGAGAAAGAAGCTTTCTGAGAAACTTCTTTGTGTTCTGTGAAATCATCTCACAGAGTTACAGCTTTCCCCTCAAGAAGCCTTTCGCTAAGACAGTTCTTGTGGAATTGGCAAAGTGATGTTTGGAAGCCCATAGAGGGCTATGGTGAAAAAGGAAATATCCTCAGATGAAATCTGGAAAGAAGCTTTCTGAGAAACTGCTTAGTGTTCTGTTAATTCATCTCACAGAGTTACATCTGTATTTCGTGGATCTCTTTGCTAGCCCTATTTCTGTGGAATCTGAGAACAGATATTTCGGTTCCCTTTGGAGACTATAGGGCCAAAGGAAATATCCTCCGATAACAAAGAGAAAGAAGCTTTCTGAGAAACTTCTTTGTGTTCTGTGAAATCATCTCACAGAGTTACAGCTTTCCCCTCAAGAAGCCTTTCGCTAAGACAGTTCTTGTGGAATTGGCAAAGTGATATTTGGAAGCCCATAGAGGGCTATGGTGAAAAAGGAAATATCCTCAGATGAAATCTGGAAAGAAGCTTTCTGAGAAACTGCTTAGTGTTCTGTTAATTCATCTCACAGAGTTACATCTGTATTTTGTGGATCTCTTTGCTAGCCTTATTTCTGTGGAATCTGAGAACAGATATTTCGGTTCCCTTTGGAGACTATAGGGCCAAAGGAAATATCCTCCGATAACAAAGAGAAAGAAGCTTTCTGAGAAACTTCTTTGTGTTCTGTGAAATCATCTCACAGAGTTACAGCTTTCCCCTCAAGAAGCCTTTCGCTAAGACAGTTCTTGTGGAATTGGCAAAGTGATATTTGGAAGCCCATAGAGGGCTATGGTGAAAAAGGAAATATCCTCAGATGAAATCTGGAAAGAAGCTTTCTGAGAAACTGCTTAGTGTTCTGTTAATTCATCTCACAGAGTTACATCTGTATTTCGTGGATCTCTTTGCTAGCCTTATTTCTGTGGAATCTGAGAACAGATATTTCGGTTCCCTTTGGAGCCTATAGGGCCAAAGGAAATATCCTCCGATAACAAAGAGAAAGAAGCTTTCTGAGAAACTTCTTTGTGTTCTGTGAAATCATCTCACCGAGTTACAGCTTTCCCCTCAAGAAGCCTTTCGCTAAGACAGTTCTTGTGGAATTGGCAAAGTGATATTTGGAAGCCCATAGAGGGCTATGGTGAAAAAGGAAATATCCTCAGATGAAATCTGGAAAGAAGCTTTCTGAGAAACTGCTTAGTGTTCTGTTAATTCATCTCACAGAGTTACATCTGTATTTCGTGGATCTCTTTGCTAGCCTTATTTCTGTGGAATCTGAGAACAGATATTTCGGTTCCCTTTGGAGACTATAGGGCCAAAGGAAATATCCTCCGATAACAAAGAGAAAGAAGCTTTCTGAGAAACTTCTTTGTGTTCTGTGAAATCATCTCACAGAGTTACAGCTTTCCCCTCAAGAAGCCTTTCGCTAAGACAGTTCTTGTGGAATTGGCAAAGTGATGTTTGGAAGCCCATAGAGGGCTATGGTGAAAAAGGAAATATCCTCAGATGAAATCTGGAAAGAAGCTTTCTGAGAAACTGCTTAGTGTTCTGTTAATTCAACTCACAGAGTTACATCTGTATTTCGTGGATCTCTTTGCTAGCCTTATTTCTGTGGAATCTGAGAACAGATATTTCGGTTCCCTTTGGAGACTATAGGGCCAAAGGAAATATCCTCCGATAACAAAGAGAAAGAAGCTTTCTGAGAAACTTCTTTGTGTTCTGTGAAATCATCTCACAGAGTTACAGCTTTCCCCTCAAGAAGCCTTTCGCTAAGACAGTTGTTGTGGAATTGGCAAAGTGATATTTGGAAGCCCATAGAGGGCTATGGTGAAAAAGGAAATATCCTCAGATGAAATCTGGAAAGAAGCTTTCTGAGAAACTGCTTAGTGTTCTGTTAATTCATCTCACAGAGTTACATCTGTATTTCGTGGATCTCTTTGCTAGCCTTATTTCTGTGGAATCTGAGAACAGATATTTCGGTTCCCTTTGGAGACTATAGGGCCAAAGGAAATATCCTCCGATAACAAAGAGAAAGAAGCTTTCTGAGAAACTTCTTTGTGTTCTGTGAAATCATCTCACAGAGTTACAGCTTTCCCCTCAAGAAGCCTTTCGCTAAGACAGTTCTTGTGGAATTGGCAAAGTGATGTTTGGAAGCCCATAGAGGGCTATGGTGAAAAAGGAAATATCCTCAGATGAAATCTGGAAAGAAGCTTTCTGAGAAACTGCTTAGTGTTCTGTTAATTCATCTCACAGAGTTACATCTGTATTTCGTGGATCTCTTTGCTAGCCTTATTTCTGTGGAATCTGAGAACAGATATTTCGGTTCCCTTTGGAGACTATAGGGCCAAAGGAAATATCCTCTGATAACAAAGAGAAAGAAGCTTTCTGAGAAACTTCTTTGTGTTCTGTGAAATCATCTCACAGAGTTACAGCTTTCCCCTCAAGAAGCCTTTCGCTAAGACAGTTCTTGTGGAATTGGCAAAGTGATATTTGGAAGCCCATAGAGGGCTATGGTGAAAAAGGAAATATCCTCAGATGAAATCTGGAAAGAAGCTTTCTGAGAAACTGCTTAGTGTTCTGTTAATTCATCTCACAGAGTTACATCTGTATTTCGTGGATCTCTTTGCTAGCCTTATTTCTGTGGAATCTGAGAACAGATATTTCGGTTCCCTTTGGAGACTATAGGGCCAAAGGAAATATCCTCCGATAACAAAGAGAAAGAAGCTTTCTGAGAAACTTCTTTGTGTTCTGTGAAATCATCTCACAGAGTTACAGCTTTCCCCTCAAGAAGCCTTTCGCTAAGACAGTTCTTGTGGAATTGGCAAAGTGATATTTGGAAGCCCATAGAGGGATATGGTGAAAAAGGAAATATCCTCAGATGAAATCTGGAAAGAAGCTTTCTGAGAAACTGCTTAGTGTTCTGTTAATTCATCTCACAGAGTTACATCTGTATTTCGTGGATCTCTTTGCTAGCCTTATTTCTGTGGAATCTGAGAACAGATATTTCGGTTCCCTTTGGAGACTATAGGGCCAAAGGAAATATCCTCCGATAACAAAGAGAAAGAAGCTTTCTGAGAAACTTCTTTGTGTTCTGTGAAATCATCTCACAGAGTTACAGCTTTCCCCTCAAGAAGCCTTTCGCTAAGACAGTTCTTGTGGAATTGGCAAAGTGATGTTTGGAAGCCCATAGAGGGCTATGGTGAAAAAGGAAATATCCTCAGATGAAATCTGGAAAGAAGCTTTCTGAGAAACTGCTTAGTGTTCTGTTAATTCATCTCACAGAGTTACATCTGTATTTCGTGGATCTCTTTGCTAGCCGTATTTCTGTGGAATCTGAGAACAGATATTTCGGTTCCCTTTGGAGACTATAGGGCCAAAGGAAATATCCTCCGATAACAAAGAGAAAGAAGCTTTCTGAGAAACTTCTTTGTGTTCTGTGAAATCATCTCACAGAGTTACAGCTTTCCCCTCAAGAAGCCTTTCGCTAAGACAGTTCTTGTGGAATTGGCAAAGTGATATTTGGAAGCCCATAGAGGGCTATGGTGAAAAAGGAAATATCCTCAGATGAAATCTGGAAAGAAGCTTTCTGAGAAACTGCTTAGTGTTCTGTTAATTCATCTCACAGAGTTACATCTGTATTTCGTGGATCTCTTTGCTAGCCTTATTTCTGTGGAATCTGAGAACAGATATTTCGGTTCCCTTTGGAGACTATAGGGCCAAAGGAAATATCCTCCGATAACAAAGAGAAAGAAGCTTTCTGAGAAACTTCTTTGTGTTCTGTGAAATCATCTCACAGAGTTACAGCTTTCCCCTCAAGAAGCCTTTCGCTAAGACAGTTCTTGTGGAATTGGCAAAGTGATATTTGGAAGCCCATAGAGGGCTATGGTGAAAAAGGAAATATCCTCAGATGAAATCTGGAAAGAAGCTTTCTGAGAAACTGCTTAGTGTTCTGTTAATTCATCTCACAGAGTTACATCTGTATTTCGTGGATCTCTTTGCTAGCCTTATTTCTGTGGAATCTGAGAACAGATATTTCGGTTCCCTTTGGAGTCTATAGGGCCAAAGGAAATATCCTCCGATAACAAAGAGAAAGAAGCTTTCTGAGAAACTTCTTTGTGTTCTGTGAAATCATCTCACCGAGTTACAGCTTTCCCCTCAAGAAGCCTTTCGCTAAGACAGTTCTTGTGGAATTGGCAAAGTGATATTTGGAAGCCCATAGAGGGCTATGGTGAAAAAGGAAATATCCTCAGATGAAATCTGGAAAGAAGCTTTCTGAGAAACTGCTTAGTGTTCTGTTAATTCATCTCACAGAGTTACATCTGTATTTCGTGGATCTCTTTGCTAGCCTTATTTCTGTGGAATCTGAGAACAGATATTTCGGTTCCCTTTGGAGACTATAGGGCCAAAGGAAATATCCTCCGATAACAAAGAGAAAGAAGCTTTCTGAGAAACTTCTTTGTGTTCTGTGAAATCATCTCACAGAGTTACAGCTTTCCCCTCAAGAAGCCTTTCGCTAAGACAGTTCTTGTGGAATTGGCAAAGTGATGTTTGGAAGCCCATAGAGGGCTATGGTGAAAAAGGAAATATCCTCAGATGAAATCTGGAAAGAAGCTTTCTGAGAAACTGCTTAGTGTTCTGTTAATTCAACTCACAGAGTTACATCTGTATTTCGTGGATCTCTTTGCTAGCCTTATTTCTGTGGAATCTGAGAACAGATATTTCGGTTCCCTTTGGAGACTATAGGGCCAAAGGAAATGTCCTCCGATAACAAAGAGAAAGAAGCTTTCTGAGAAACTTCTTTGTGTTCTGTGAAATCATCTCACAGAGTTACAGCTTTCCCCTCAAGAAGCCTTTCGCTAAGACAGTTGTTGTGGAATTGGCAAAGTGATATTTGGAAGCCCATAGAGGGCTATGGTGAAAAAGGAAATATCCTCAGATGAAATCTGGAAAGAAGCTTTCTGAGAAACTGCTTAGTGTTCTGTTAATTCATCTCACAGAGTTACATCTGTATTTCGTGGATCTCTTTGCTAGCCTTATTTCTGTGGAATCTGAGAACAGATATTTCGGTTCCCTTTGGAGACTATAGGGCCAAAGGAAATATCCTCCGATAACAAAGAGAAAGAAGCTTTCTGAGAAACTTCTTTGTGTTCTGTGAAATCATCTCACAGAGTTACAGCTTTCCCCTCAAGAAGCCTTTCGCTAAGACAGTTCTTGTGGAATTGGCAAAGTGATGTTTGGAAGCCCATAGAGGGCTATGGTGAAAAAGGAAATATCCTCAGATGAAATCTGGAAAGAAGCTTTCTGAGAAACTGCTTAGTGTTCTGTTAATTCATCTCACAGAGTTACATCTGTATTTCGTGGATCTCTTTGCTAGCCTTATTTCTGTGGAATCTGAGAACAGATATTTCGGTTCCCTTTGGAGCCTATAGGGCCAAAGGAAATATCCTCCGATAACAAAGAGAAAGAAGCTTTCTGAGAAACTTCTTTGTGTTCTGTGAAATCATCTCACAGAGTTACAGCTTTCCCCTCAAGAAGCCTTTCGCTAAGACAGTTCTTGTGGAATTGGCAAAGTGATATTTGGAAGCCCATAGAGGGCTATGGTGAAAAAGGAAATATCCTCAGATGAAATCTGGAAAGAAGCTTTCTGAGAAACTGCTTAGTGTTCTGTTAATTCATCTCACAGAGTTACATCTGTATTTCGTGGATCTCTTTGCTAGCCTTATTTCTGTGGAATCTGAGAACAGATATTTCGGATCCCTGTGGAGACTATATGGCCAAAGGAAATATCCTCCGATAACAAAGAGAAAGAAGCTTTCTGAGAAACTTCTTTGTGTTCTGTGAAATCATCTCACAGAGTTACAGCTTTCCCCTCAAGAAGCCTTTCGCTAAGACAGTTCTTGTGGAATTGGCAAAGTGATATTTGGAAGCCCATAGAGGGCTATGGTGAAAAAGGAAATATCCTCAGATGAAATCTGGAAAGAAGCTTTCTGAGAAACTGCTTAGTGTTCTGTTAATTCATCTCACAGAGTTACATCTGTATTTCGTGGATCTCTTTGCTAGCCTTATTTCTGTGGAATCTGAGAACAGATATTTCGGTTCCCTTTGGAGACTATAAGGCCAAAGGAAATATCCTCCGATAACAAAGAGAAAGAAGCTTTCTGAGAAACTTCTTTGTGTTCTGTGAAATCATCTCACAGAGTTACAGCTTTCCCCTCAAGAAGCCTTTCGCTAAGACAGTTCTTGTGGAATTGGCAAAGTGATGTTTGGAAGCCCATAGAGGGCTATGGTGAAAAAGGAAATATCCTCAGATGAAATCTGGAAAGAAGCTTTCTGAGAAACTGCTTAGTGTTCTGTTAATTCATCTCACAGAGTTACATCTGTATTTCGTGGATCTCTTTGCTAGCCTTATTTCTGTGGAATCTGAGAACAGATATTTCGGTTCCCTTTGGAGACTATAGGGCCAAAGGAAATATCCTCCGATAACAAAGAGAAAGAAGCTTTCTGAGAAACTTCTTTGTGTTCTGTGAAATCATCTCACAGAGTTACAGCTTTCCCCTCAAGAAGCCTTTCGCTAAGACAGTTCTTGTGGAATTGGCAAAGTGATATTTGGAAGCCCATAGAGGGCTATGGTGAAAAAGGAAATATCCTCAGATGAAATCTGGAAAGAAGCTTTCTGAGAAACTGCTTAGTGTTCTGTTAATTCATCTCACAGAGTTACATCTGTATTTCGTGGATCTCTTTGCTAGCCTTATTTCTGTGGAATCTGAGAACAGATATTTCGGTTCCCTTTGGAGACTATAGGGCCAAAGGAAATATCCTCCGATAACAAAGAGAAAGAAGCTTTCTGAGAAACTTCTTTGTGTTCTGTGAAATCATCTCACAGAGTTACAGCTTTCCCCTCAAGAAGCCTTTCGCTAAGACAGTTCTTGTGGAATTGGCAAAGTGATGTTTGGAAGCCCATAGAGGGCTATGGTGAAAAAGGAAATATCCTCAGATGAAATCTGGAAAGAAGCTTTCTGAGAAACTGCTTAGTGTTCTGTTAATTCATCTCACAGAGTTACATCTGTATTTCGTGGATCTCTTTGCTAGCCTTATTTCTGTGGAATCTGAGAACAGATATTTCGGTTCCCTTTGGAGACTATAGGGCCAAAGGAAATATCCTCCGATAACAAAGAGAAAGAAGCTTTCTGAGAAACTTCTTTGTGTTCTGTGAAATCATCTCACAGAGTTACAGCTTTCCCCTCAAGAAGCCTTTCGCTAAGACAGTTCTTGTGGAATTGGCAAAGTGATATTTGGAAGCCCATAGAGGGCTATGGTGAAAAAGGAAATATCCTCAGATGAAATCTGGAAAGAAGCTTTCTGAGAAACTGCTTAGTGTTCTGTTAATTCATCTCACAGAGTTACATCTGTATTTCGTGGATCTCTTTGCTAGCCTTATTTCTGTGGAATCTGAGAACAGATATTTCGGTTCCCTTTGGAGACTATAGGGCCAAAGGAAATATCCTCCGATAACAAAGAGAAAGAAGCTTTCTGAGAAACTTCTTTGTGTTCTGTGAAATCATCTCACAGAGTTACAGCTTTCCCCTCAAGAAGCCTTTCGCTAAGACAGTTGTTGTGGAATTGGCAAAGTGATATTTGGAAGCCCATAGAGGGCTATGGTGAAAAAGGAAATATCCTCAGATGAAATCTGGAAAGAAGCTTTCTGAGAAACTGCTTAGTGTTCTGTTAATTCATCTCACAGAGTTACATCTGTATTTCGTGGATCTCTTTGCTAGCCTTATTTCTGTGGAATCTGAGAACAGATATTTCGGTTCCCTTTGGAGACTATAGGGCCAAAGGAAATATCCTCCGATAACAAAGAGAAAGAAGCTTTCTGAGAAACTTCTTTGTGTTCTGTGAAATCATCTCACAGAGTTACAGCTTTCCCCTCAAGAAGCCTTTCGCTAAGACAGTTCTTGTGGAATTGGCAAAGTGATATTTGGAAGCCCATAGAGGGCTATGGTGAAAAAGGAAATATCCTCAGATGAAATCTGGAAAGAAGCTTTCTGAGAAACTGCTTAGTGTTCTGTTAATTCATCTCACAGAGTTACATCTGTATTTCGTGGATCTCTTTGCTAGCCTTATTTCTGTGGAATCTGAGAACAGATATTTCGGTTCCCTTTGGAGACTATAGGGCCAAAGGAAATATCCTCCGATAACAAAGAGAAAGAAGCTTTCTGAGAAACTTCTTTGTGTTCTGTGAAATCATCTCACAGAGTTACAGCTTTCCCCTCAAGAAGCCTTTCGCTAAGACAGTTCTTGTGGAATTGGCAAAGTGATATTTGGAAGCCCATAGAGGGCTATGGTGAAAAAGGAAATATCCTCAGATGAAATCTGGAAAGAAGCTTTCTGAGAAACTGCTTAGTGTTCTGTTAATTCATCTCACAGAGTTACATCTGTATTTCGTGGATCTCTTTGCTAGCCTTATTTCTGTGGAATCTGAGAACAGATATTTCGGTTCCCTTTGGAGACTATAGGGCCAAAGGAAATATCCTCCGATAACAAAGAGAAAGAAGCTTTCTGAGAAACTTCTTTGTGTTCTGTGAAATCATCTCACAGAGTTACAGCTTTCCCCTCAAGAAGCCTTTCGCTAAGACAGTTGTTGTGGAATTGGCAAAGTGATATTTGGAAGCCCATAGAGTGCTATGGTGAAAAAGGAAATATCCTCAGATGAAATCTGGAAAGAAGCTTTCTGAGAAATTGCTTAGTGTTCTGTTAATTCATCTCACAGAGTTACATCTGTATTTCGTGGATCTCTTTGCTAGCCTTATTTCTGTGGAATCTGAGAACAGATATTTCGGATCCCTGTGGAGACTATATGGCCAAAGGAAATATCCTCCGATAACAAAGAGAAAGAAGCTTTCTGAGAAACTTCTTTGTGTTCTGTGAAATCATCTCACAGAGTTACAGCTTTCCCCTCAAGAAGCCTTTCGCTAAGACAGTTCTTGTGGAATTGGCAAAGTGATGTTTGGAAGCCCATAGAGGGCTATGGTGAAAAAGGAAATATCCTCAGATGAAATCTGGAAAGAAGCTTTCTGAGAAACTGCTTAGTGTTCTGTTAATTCATCTCACAGAGTTACATCTGTATTTCGTGGATCTCTTTGCTAGCCTTATTTCTGTGGAATCTGAGAACAGATATTTCGGTTCCCTTTGGAGACTATAGGGCCAAAGGAAATATCCTCCGATAACAAAGAGAAAGAAGCTTTCTGAGAAACTTCTTTGTGTTCTGTGAAATCATCTCACAGAGTTACAGCTTTCCCCTCAAGAAGCCTTTCGCTAAGACAGTTCTTGTGGAATTGGCAAAGTGATATTTGGAAGCCCATAGAGGGCTATGGTGAAAAAGGAAATATCCTCAGATGAAATCTGGAAAGAAGCTTTCTGAGAAACTGCTTAGTGTTCTGTTAATTCATCTCACAGAGTTACATCTGTATTTCGTGGATCTCTTTGCTAGCCTTATTTCTGTGGAATCTGAGAACAGATATTTCGGTTCCCTTTGGAGACTATAGGGCCAAAGGAAATATCCTCCGATAACAAAGAGAAAGAAGCTTTCTGAGAAACTTCTTTGTGTTCTGTGAAATCATCTCACAGAGTTACAGCTTTCCCCTCAAGAAGCCTTTCGCTAAGACAGTTGTTGTGGAATTGGCAAAGTGATATTTGGAAGCCCATAGAGGGCTATGGTGAAAAAGGAAATATCCTCAGATGAAATCTGGAAAGAAGCTTTCTGAGAAACTGCTTAGTGTTCTGTTAATTCATCTCACAGAGTTACATCTGTATTTCGTGGATCTCTTTGCTAGCCTTATTTCTGTGGAATCTGAGAACAGATATTTCGGTTCCCTTTGGAGACTATAGGGCCAAAGGAAATATCCTCCGATAACAAAGAGAAAGAAGCTTTCTGAGAAACTTCTTTGTGTTCTGTGAAATCATCTCACAGAGTTACAGCTTTCCCCTCAAGAAGCCTTTCGCTAAGACAGTTCTTGTGGAATTGGCAAAGTGATATTTGGAAGCCCATAGAGGGCTATGGTGAAAAAGGAAATATCCTCAGATGAAATCTGGAAAGAAGCTTTCTGAGAAACTGCTTAGTGTTCTGTTAATTCATCTCACAGAGTTACATCTGTATTTCGTGGATCTCTTTGCTAGCCTTATTTCTGTGGAATCTGAGAACAGATATTTCGGTTCCCTTTGGAGACTATAGGGCCAAAGGAAATATCCTCCGATAACAAAGAGAAAGAAGCTTTCTGAGAAACTTCTTTGTGTTCTGTGAAATCATCTCACAGAGTTACAGCTTTCCCCTCAAGAAGCCTTTCGCTAAGACAGTTCTTGTGGAATTGGCAAAGTGATATTTGGAAGCCCATAGAGGGCTATGGTGAAAAAGGAAATATCCTCAGATGAAATCTGGAAAGAAGCTTTCTGAGAAACTGCTTAGTGTTCTGTTAATTCATCTCACAGAGTTACATCTGTATTTCGTGGATCTCTTTGCTAGCCTTATTTCTGTGGAATCTGAGAACAGACATTTCGGTTCCCTTTGGAGACTATAGGGCCAAAGGAAATATCCTCTGATAACAAAGAGAAAGAAGCTTTCTGAGAAACTTCTTTGTGTTCTGTGAAATCATCTCACAGAGTTACAGCTTTCCCCTCAAGAAGCCTTTCGCTAAGACAGTTCTTGTGGAATTGGCAAAGTGATATTTGGAAGCCCATAGAGGGCTATGGTGAAAAAGGAAATATCCTCAGATGAAATCTGGAAAGAAGCTTTCTGAGAAACTGCTTAGTGTTCTGTTAATTCATCTCACAGAGTTACATCTGTATTTCGTGGATCTCTTTGCTAGCCTTATTTCTGTGGAATCTGAGAACAGATATTTCGGTTCCCTTTGGAGACTATAGGGCCAAAGGAAATATCCTCCGATAACAAAGAGAAAGAAGCTTTCTGAGAAACTTCTTTGTGTTCTGTGAAATCATCTCACAGAGTTACAGCTTTCCCCTCAAGAAGCCTTTCGCTAAGACAGTTCTTGTGGAATTGGCAAAGTGATATTTGGAAGCCCATAGAGGGCTATGGTGAAAAAGGAAATATCCTCAGATGAAATCTGGAAAGAAGCTTTCTGAGAAACTGCTTAGTGTTCTGTTAATTCATCTCACAGAGTTACATCTGTATTTCGTGGATCTCTTTGCTAGCCTTATTTCTGTGGAATCTGAGAACAGATATTTCGGTTCCCTTTGGAGACTATAGGGCCAAAGGAAATATCCTCCGATAACAAAGAGAAAGAAGCTTTCTGAGAAACTTCTTTGTGTTCTGTGAAATCATCTCACAGAGTTACAGCTTTCCCCTCAAGAAGCCTTTCGCTAAGACAGTTCTTGTGGAATTGGCAAAGTGATATTTGGAAGCCCATAGAGGGCTATGGTGAAAAAGGAAATATCCTCAGATGAAATCTGGAAAGAAGCTTTCTGAGAAACTGCTTAGTGTTCTGTTAATTCATCTCACAGAGTTACATCTGTATTTCGTGGATCTCTTTGCTAGCCTTATTTCTGTGGAATCTGAGAACAGATATTTCGGTTCCCTTTGGAGACTATAGGGCCAAAGGAAATATCCTCCGATAACAAAGAGAAAGAAGCTTTCTGAGAAACTTCTTTGTGTTCTGTGAAATCATCTCACAGAGTTACAGCTTTCCCCTCAAGAAGCCTTTCGCTAAGACAGTTCTTGTGGAATTGGCAAAGTGATATTTGGAAGCCCATAGAGGGCTATGGTGAAAAAGGAAATATCCTCAGATGAAATCTGGAAAGAAGCTTTCTGAGAAACTGCTTAGTGTTCTGTTAATTCATCTCACAGAGTTACATCTGTATTTCGTGGATCTCTTTGCTAGCCTTATTTCTGTGGAATCTGAGAACAGATATTTCGGTTCCCTTTGGAGACTATAGGGCCAAAGGAAATATCCTCCGATAACAAAGAGAAAGAAGCTTTCTGAGAAACTTCTTTGTGTTCTGTGAAATCATCTCACAGAGTTACAGCTTTCCCCTCAAGAAGCCTTTCGCTAAGACAGTTGTTGTGGAATTGGCAAAGTGATATTTGGAAGCCCATAGAGTGCTATGGTGAAAAAGGAAATATCCTCAGATGAAATCTGGAAAGAAGCTTTCTGAGAAATTGCTTAGTGTTCTGTTAATTCATCTCACAGAGTTACATCTGTATTTCGTGGATCTCTTTGCTAGCCTTATTTCTGTGGAATCTGAGAACAGATATTTCGGATCCCTGTGGAGACTATATGGCCAAAGGAAATATCCTCCGATAACAAAGAGAAAGAAGCTTTCTGAGAAACTTCTTTGTGTTCTGTGAAATCATCTCACAGAGTTACAGCTTTCCCCTCAAGAAGCCTTTCGCTAAGACAGTTCTTGTGGAATTGGCAAAGTGATGTTTGGAAGCCCATAGAGGGCTATGGTGAAAAAGGAAATATCCTCAGATGAAATCTGGAAAGAAGCTTTCTGAGAAACTGCTTAGTGTTCTGTTAATTCATCTCACAGAGTTACATCTGTATTTCGTGGATCTCTTTGCTAGCCTTATTTCTGTGGAATCTGAGAACAGATATTTCGGTTCCCTTTGGAGACTATAGGGCCAAAGGAAATATCCTCCGATAACAAAGAGAAAGAAGCTTTCTGAGAAACTTCTTTGTGTTCTGTGAAATCATCTCACAGAGTTACAGCTTTCCCCTCAAGAAGCCTTTCGCTAAGACAGTTCTTGTGGAATTGGCAAAGTGATATTTGGAAGCCCATAGAGGGCTATGGTGAAAAAGGAAATATCCTCAGATGAAATCTGGAAAGAAGCTTTCTGAGAAACTGCTTAGTGTTCTGTTAATTCATCTCACAGAGTTACATCTGTATTTCGTGGATCTCTTTGCTAGCCTTATTTCTGTGGAATCTGAGAACAGATATTTCGGTTCCCTTTGGAGACTATAGGGCCAAAGGAAATATCCTCCGATAACAAAGAGAAAGAAGCTTTCTGAGAAACTTCTTTGTGTTCTGTGAAATCATCTCACAGAGTTACAGCTTTCCCCTCAAGAAGCCTTTCGCTAAGACAGTTCTTGTGGAATTGGCAAAGTGATATTTGGAAGCCCATAGAGGGCTATGGTGAAAAAGGAAATATCCTCAGATGAAATCTGGAAAGAAGCTTTCTGAGAAACTGCTTAGTGTTCTGTTAATTCATCTCACAGAGTTACATCTGTATTTCGTGGATCTCTTTGCTAGCCTTATTTCTGTGGAATCTGAGAACAGATATTTCGGTTCCCTTTGGAGACTATAGGGCCAAAGGAAATATCCTCCGATAACAAAGAGAAAGAAGCTTTCTGAGAAACTTCTTTGTGTTCTGTGAAATCATCTCACAGAGTTACAGCTTTCCCCTCAAGAAGCCTTTCGCTAAGACAGTTCTTGTGGAATTGGCAAAGTGATATTTGGAAGCCCATAGAGGGCTATGGTGAAAAAGGAAATATCCTCAGATGAAATCTGGAAAGAAGCTTTCTGAGAAACTGCTTAGTGTTCTGTTAATTCATCTCACAGAGTTACATCTGTATTTCGTGGATCTCTTTGCTAGCCTTATTTCTGTGGAATCTGAGAACAGATATTTCGGTTCCCTTTGGAGACTATAGGGCCAAAGGAAATATCCTCCGATAACAAAGAGAAAGAAGCTTTCTGAGAAACTTCTTTGTGTTCTGTGAAATCATCTCACAGAGTTACAGCTTTCCCCTCAAGAAGCCTTTCGCTAAGACAGTTCTTGTGGAATTGGCAAAGTGATGTTTGGAAGCCCATAGAGGGCTATGGTGAAAAAGGAAATATCCTCAGATGAAATCTGGAAAGAAGCTTTCTGAGAAACTGCTTAGTGTTCTGTTAATTCATCTCACAGAGTTACATCTGTATTTCGTGGATCTCTTTGCTAGCCTTATTTCTGTGGAATCTGAGAACAGATATTTCGGTTCCCTTTGGAGACTATAGGGCCAAAGGAAATATCCTCTGATAACAAAGAGAAAGAAGCTTTCTGAGAAACTTCTTTGTGTTCTGTGAAATCATCTCACAGAGTTACAGCTTTCCCCTCAAGAAGCCTTTCGCTAAGACAGTTCTTGTGGAATTGGCAAAGTGATATTTGGAAGCCCATAGAGGGCTATGGTGAAAAAGGAAATATCCTCAGATGAAATCTGGAAAGAAGCTTTCTGAGAAACTGCTTAGTGTTCTGTTAATTCATCTCACAGAGTTACATCTGTATTTCGTGGATCTCTTTGCTAGCCTTATTTCTGTGGAATCTGAGAACAGATATTTCGGTTCCCTTTGGAGACTATAGGGCCAAAGGAAATATCCTCCGATAACAAAGAGAAAGAAGCTTTCTGAGAAACTTCTTTGTGTTCTGTGAAATCATCTCACAGAGTTACAGCTTTCCCCTCAAGAAGCCTTTCGCTAAGACAGTTCTTGTGGAATTGGCAAAGTGATATTTGGAAGCCCATAGAGGGCTATGGTGAAAAAGGAAATATCCTCAGATGAAATCTGGAAAGAAGCTTTCTGAGAAACTGCTTAGTGTTCTGTTAATTCATCTCACAGAGTTACATCTGTATTTCGTGGATCTCTTTGCTAGCCTTATTTCTGTGGAATCTGAGAACAGATATTTCGGTTCCCTTTGGAGACTATAGGGCCAAAGGAAATATCCTCCGATAACAAAGAGAAAGAAGCTTTCTGAGAAACTTCTTTGTGTTCTGTGAAATCATCTCACAGAGTTACAGCTTTCCCCTCAAGAAGCCTTTCGCTAAGACAGTTCTTGTGGAATTGGCAAAGTGATATTTGGAAGCCCATAGAGTGCTATGGTGAAAAAGGAAATATCCTCAGATGAAATCTGGAAAGAAGCTTTCTGAGAAATTGCTTAGTGTTCTGTTAATTCATCTCACAGAGTTACATCTGTATTTCGTGGATCTCTTTGCTAGCCTTATTTCTGTGGAATCTGAGAACAGATATTTCGGATCCCTGTGGAGACTATATGGCCAAAGGAAATATCCTCCGATAACAAAGAGAAAGAAGCTTTCTGAGAAACTTCTTTGTGTTCTGTGAAATCATCTCACAGAGTTACAGCTTTCCCCTCAAGAAGCCTTTCGCTAAGACAGTTCTTGTGGAATTGGCAAAGTGATATTTGGAAGCCCATAGAGGGCTATGGTGAAAAAGGAAATATCCTCAGATGAAATCTGGAAAGAAGCTTTCTGAGAAACTGCTTAGTGTTCTGTTAATTCATCTCACAGAGTTACATCTGTATTTCGTGGATCTCTTTGCTAGCCTTATTTCTGTGGAATCTGAGAACAGATATTTCGGTTCCCTTTGGAGACTATAGGGCCAAAGGAAATATCCTCCGATAACAAAGAGAAAGAAGCTTTCTGAGAAACTTCTTTGTGTTCTGTGAAATCATCTCACAGAGTTACAGCTTTCCCCTCAAGAAGCCTTTCGCTAAGACAGTTCTTGTGGAATTGGCAAAGTGATATTTGGAAGCCCTTAGAGGGCTATGGTGAAAAAGGAAATATCCTCAGATGAAATCTGGAAAGAAGCTTTCTGAGAAACTGCTTAGTGTTCTGTTAATTCATCTCACAGAGTTACATCTGTATTTCGTGGATCTCTTTGCTAGCCTTATTTCTGTGGAATCTGAGAACAGATATTTCGGTTCCCTTTGGAGACTATAGGGCCAAAGGAAATATCCTCCGATAACAAAGAGAAAGAAGCTTTCTGAGAAACTTCTTTGTGTTCTGTGAAATCATCTCACAGAGTTACAGCTTTCCCCTCAAGAAGCCTTTCGCTAAGACAGTTCTTGTGGAATTGGCAAAGTGATATTTGGAAGCCCATAGAGGGCTATGGTGAAAAAGGAAATATCCTCAGATGAAATCTGGAAAGAAGCTTTCTGAGAAACTGCTTAGTGTTCTGTTAATTCATCTCACAGAGTTACATCTGTATTTCGTGGATCTCTTTGCTAGCCTTATTTCTGTGGAATCTGAGAACAGATATTCCGGATCCCTTTGGAGACTATAGGGCCAAAGGAAATATCCTCCGATAACAAAGAGAAAGAAGCTTTCTGAGAAACTTCTTTGTGTTCTGTGAAATCATCTCACAGAGTTACAGCTTTCCCCTCAAGAAGCCTTTCGCTAAGACAGTTCTTGTGGAATTGGCAAAGTGATATTTGGAAGCCCATAGAGGGCTATGGTGAAAAAGGAAATATCCTCAGATGAAATCTGGAAAGAAGCTTTCTGAGAAACTGCTTAGTGTTCTGTTAATTCATCTCACAGAGTTACATCTGTATTTCGTGGATCTCTTTGCTAGCCTTATTTCTGTGGAATCTGAGAACAGATATTTCGGTTCCCTTTGGAGACTATAGGGCCAAAGGAAATATCCTCCGATAACAAAGAGAAAGAAGCTTTCTGAGAAACTTCTTTGTGTTCTGTGAAATCATCTCACAGAGTTACAGCTTTCCCCTCAAGAAGCCTTTCGCTAAGACAGTTCTTGTGGAATTGGCAAAGTGATATTTGGAAGCCCATAGAGGGCTATGGTGAAAAAGGAAATATCCTCAGATGAAATCTGGAAAGAAGCTTTCTGAGAAACTGCTTAGTGTTCTGTTAATTCATCTCACAGAGTTACATCTGTATTTCGTGGATCTCTTTGCTAGCCTTATTTCTGTGGAATCTGAGAACAGATATTTCGGTTCCCTTTGGAGACTATAGGGCCAAAGGAAATATCCTCCGATAACAAAGAGAAAGAAGCTTTCTGAGAAACTTCTTTGTGTTCTGTGAAATCATCTCACAGAGTTACAGCTTTCCCCTCAAGAAGCCTTTCGCTAAGACAGTTCTTGTGGAATTGGCAAAGTGATGTTTGGAAGCCCATAGAGGGCTATGGTGAAAAAGGAAATATCCTCAGATGAAATCTGGAAAGAAGCTTTCTGAGAAACTGCTTAGTGTTCTGTTAATTCATCTCACAGAGTTACATCTGTATTTCGTGGATCTCTTTGCTAGCCTTATTTCTGTGGAATCTGAGAACAGATATTTCGGTTCCCTTTGGAGACTATAGGGCCAAAGGAAATATCCTCCGATAACAAAGAGAAAGAAGCTTTCTGAGAAACTTCTTTGTGTTCTGTGAAATCATCTCACAGAGTTACAGCTTTCCCCTCAAGAAGCCTTTCGCTAAGACAGTTCTTGTGGAATTGGCAAAGTGATGTTTGGAAGCCCATAGAGGGCTATGGTGAAAAAGGAAATATCCTCAGATGAAATCTGGAAAGAAGCTTTCTGAGAAACTGCTTAGTGTTCTGTTAATTCATCTCACAGAGTTACATCTGTATTTCGTGGATCTCTTTGCTAGCCTTATTTCTGTGGAATCTGAGAACAGATATTTCGGTTCCCTTTGGAGACTATAGGGCCAAAGGAAATATCCTCCGATAACAAAGAGAAAGAAGCTTTCTGAGAAACTTCTTTGTGTTCTGTGAAATCATCTCACAGAGTTACAGCTTTCCCCTCAAGAAGCCTTTCGCTAAGACAGTTCTTGTGGAATTGGCAAAGTGATATTTGGAAGCCCATAGAGGGCTATGGTGAAAAAGGAAATATCCTCAGATGAAATCTGGAAAGAAGCTTTCTGAGAAACTGCTTAGTGTTCTGTTAATTCATCTCACAGAGTTACATCTGTATTTCGTGGATCTCTTTGCTAGCCTTATTTCTGTGGAATCTGAGAACAGATATTTCGGATCCCTGTGGAGACAATATGGCCAAAGGAAATATCCTCCGATAACAAAGAGAAAGAAGCTTTCTGAGAAACTTCTTTGTGTTCTGTGAAATCATCTCACAGAGTTACAGCTTTCCCCTCAAGAAGCCTTTCGCTAAGACAGTTCTTGTGGAATTGGCAAAGTGATATTTGGAAGCCCATAGAGGGCTATGGTGAAAAAGGAAATATCCTCAGATGAAATCTGGAAAGAAGCTTTCTGAGAAACTGCTTAGTGTTCTGTTAATTCATCTCACAGAGTTACATCTGTATTTCGTGGATCTCTTTGCTAGCCTTATTTCTGTGGAATCTGAGAACAGATATTTCGGTTCCCTTTGGAGACTATAGGGCCAAAGGAAATATCCTCCGATAACAAAGAGAAAGAAGCTTTCTGAGAAACTTCTTTGTGTTCTGTGAAATCATCTCACAGAGTTACAGCTTTCCCCTCAAGAAGCCTTTCGCTAAGACAGTTCTTGTGGAATTGGCAAAGTGATGTTTGGAAGCCCATAGAGGGCTATGGTGAAAAAGGAAATATCCTCAGATGAAATCTGGAAAGAAGCTTTCTGAGAAACTGCTTAGTGTTCTGTTAATTCATCTCACAGAGTTACATCTGTATTTCGTGGATCTCTTTGCTAGCCTTATTTCTGTGGAATCTGAGAACAGATATTTCGGTTCCCTTTGGAGACTATAGGGCCAAAGGAAATATCCTCCGATAACAAAGAGAAAGAAGCTTTCTGAGAAACTTCTTTGTGTTCTGTGAAATCATCTCACAGAGTTACAGCTTTCCCCTCAAGAAGCCTTTCGCTAAGACAGTTCTTGTGGAATTGGCAAAGTGATATTTGGAAGCCCATAGAGGGCTATGGTGAAAAAGGAAATATCCTGAGATGAAATCTGGAAAGAAGCTTTCTGAGAAACTGCTTAGTGTTCTGTTAATTCATCTCACAGAGTTACATCTGTATTTCGTGGATCTCTTTGCTAGCCTTATTTCTGTGGAATCTGAGAACAGATATTTCGGTTCCCTTTGGAGACTATAGGGCCAAAGGAAATATCCTCCGATAACAAAGAGAAAGAAGCTTTCTGAGAAACTTCTTTGTGTTCTGTGAAATCATCTCACAGAGTTACAGCTTTCCCCTCAAGAAGCCTTTCGCTAAGACAGTTCTTGTGGAATTGGCAAAGTGATATTTGGAAGCCCATAGAGGGCTATGGTGAAAAAGGAAATATCCTCAGATGAAATCTGGAAAGAAGCTTTCTGAGAAACTGCTTAGTGTTCTGTTAATTCATCTCACAGAGTTACATCTGTATTTCGTGGATCTCTTTGCTAGCCTTATTTCTGTGGAATCTGAGAACAGATATTTCGGTTCCCTTTGGAGACTATAGGGCCAAAGGAAATATCCTCAGATAACAAAGAGAAAGAAGCTTTCTGAGAAACTTCTTTGTGGTCTGTGAAATCATCTCACAGAGTTACAGCTTTCCCCTCAAGAAGCCTTTCGCTAAGACAGTTCTTGTGGAATTGGCAAAGTGATATTTGGAAGCCCATAGAGGGCTATGGTGAAAAAGGAAATATCCTCAGATGAAATCTGGAAAGAAGCTTTCTGAGAAACTGCTAAGTGTTCTGCTAATTCATCTCACAGAGTTATATCTGTATTTCGTGGATCTCTTTGCTAGCCTTATTTCTGTGGAATCTGAGAACAGATATTTCGGTTCCCTTTGGAGCCTATTGGGCCAAAGGAAATATCCTCCGATAACAAAGAGAAAGAAGCTTTCTGAGAAACTTCTTTGTGTTCTGTGAAATCATCTCACAGAGTTACAGCTTTCCCCTCAAGAAGCCTTTCGCTAAGACAGTTCTTGTGGAATTGGCAAAGTGATATTTGGAAGCCCATAGAGGGCTATGGTGAAAAAGGAAATATCCTCAGATGAAATCTGGAAAGAAGCTTTCTGAGAAACTGCTTAGTGTTCTGTTAATTCATCTCACAGAGTTACAGCTTTCCCCTCAAGAAGCCTTTCGCTAAGACAGTTGTTGTGGAATTGGCAAAGTGATATTTGGAAGCCCATAGAGGGCTATGGTGAAAAAGGAAATATCCTCAGATGAAATCTGGAAAGAAGCTTTCTGAGAAACTGCTTAGTGTTCTGTTAATTCAGCTCACAGAGTTACATCTGTATTTCGTGGATCTCTTTGCTAGCCTTATTTCTGTGGAATCTGAGAACAGATATTTCGGTTCCCTTTGGAGACTATAGGGCCAAAGGATATATCCTCCGATAACAAAGAGAAAGAAGCTTTCTGAGAAACTTCTTTGTGTTCTGTGAAATCATCTCACAGAGTTACAGCTTTCCCCTCAAGAAGCCTTTCACTAAGACAGTTCTTGTGGAATTGGCAAAGTGATGTTTGGAAGCCCATAGAGGGCTATGGTGAAAAAGGAAATATCCTCAGATGAAATCTGGAAAGAAGCTTTCTGAGAAACTGCTTAGTGTTCTGTTAATTCATCTCACAGAGTTACATCTGTATTTCGTGGATCTCTTTGCTAGCCTTATTTCTGTGGAATCTGAGAACAGATATTTCGGTTCCCTTTGGAGACTATAGGGCCAAAGGAAATATCCTCCGATAACAAAGAGAAAGAAGCTTTCTGAGAAACTTCTTTGTGTTCTGTGAAATCATCTCACAGAGTTACAGCTTTCCCCTCAAGAAGCCTTTCGCTAAGACAGTTCTTGTGGAATTGGCAAAGTGATGTTTGGAAGCCCATAGAGGGCTATGGTGAAAAAGGAAATATCCTCAGATGAAATCTGGAAAGAAGCTTTCTGAGAAACTGCTTAGTGTTCTGTTAATTCATCTCACAGAGTTACATCTGTATTTCGTGGATCTCTTTGCTAGCCTTATTTCTGTGGAATCTGAGAACAGATATTTCGGTTCCCTTTGGAGACTATAGGGCCAAAGGAAATATCCTCCGATAACAAAGAGAAAGAAGCTTTCTGAGAAACTTCTTTGTGTTCTGTGAAATCATCTCACAGAGTTACAGCTTTCCCCTCAAGAAGCCTTTCGCTAAGACAGTTCTTGTGGAATTGGCAAAGTGATATTTGGAAGCCCATAGAGGGCTATGGTGAAAAAGGAAATATCCTCAGATGAAATCTGGAAAGAAGCTTTCTGAGAAACTGCTTAGTGTTCTGTTAATTCATCTCACAGAGTTACATCTGTATTTCGTGGATCTCTTTGCTAGCCTTATTTCTGTGGAATCTGAGAACAGATATTTCGGATCCCTGTGGAGACAATATGGCCAAAGGAAATATCCTCCGATAACAAAGAGAAAGAAGCTTTCTGAGAAACTTCTTTGTGTTCTGTGAAATCATCTCACAGAGTTACAGCTTTCCCCTCAAGAAGCCTTTCGCTAAGACAGTTCTTGTGGAATTGGCAAAGTGATATTTGGAAGCCCATAGAGGGCTATGGTGAAAAAGGAAATATCCTCAGATGAAATCTGGAAAGAAGCTTTCTGAGAAACTGCTTAGTGTTCTGTTAATTCATCTCACAGAGTTACATCTGTATTTCGTGGATCTCTTTGCTAGCCTTATTTCTGTGGAATCTGAGAACAGATATTTCGGTTCCCTTTGGAGACTATAGGGCCAAAGGAAATATCCTCCGATAACAAAGAGAAAGAAGCTTTCTGAGAAACTTCTTTGTGTTCTGTGAAATCATCTCACAGAGTTACAGCTTTCCCCTCAAGAAGCCTTTCGCTAAGACAGTTCTTGTGGAATTGGCAAAGTGATGTTTGGAAGCCCATAGAGGGCTATGGTGAAAAAGGAAATATCCTCAGATGAAATCTGGAAAGAAGCTTTCTGAGAAACTGCTTAGTGTTCTGTTAATTCATCTCACAGAGTTACATCTGTATTTCGTGGATCTCTTTGCTAGCCTTATTTCTGTGGAATCTGAGAACAGATATTTCGGTTCCCTTTGGAGACTATAGGGCCAAAGGAAATATCCTCCGATAACAAAGAGAAAGAAGCTTTCTGAGAAACTTCTTTGTGTTCTGTGAAATCATCTCACAGAGTTACAGCTTTCCCCTCAAGAAGCCTTTCGCTAAGACAGTTCTTGTGGAATTGGCAAAGTGATATTTGGAAGCCCATAGAGGGCTATGGTGAAAAAGGAAATATCCTGAGATGAAATCTGGAAAGAAGCTTTCTGAGAAACTGCTTAGTGTTCTGTTAATTCATCTCACAGAGTTACATCTGTATTTCGTGGATCTCTTTGCTAGCCTTATTTCTGTGGAATCTGAGAACAGATATTTCGGTTCCCTTTGGAGACTATAGGGCCAAAGGAAATATCCTCCGATAACAAAGAGAAAGAAGCTTTCTGAGAAACTTCTTTGTGTTCTGTGAAATCATCTCACAGAGTTACAGCTTTCCCCTCAAGAAGCCTTTCGCTAAGACAGTTCTTGTGGAATTGGCAAAGTGATATTTGGAAGCCCATAGAGGGCTATGGTGAAAAAGGAAATATCCTCAGATGAAATCTGGAAAGAAGCTTTCTGAGAAACTGCTTAGTGTTCTGTTAATTCATCTCACAGAGTTACATCTGTATTTCGTGGATCTCTTTGCTAGCCTTATTTCTGTGGAATCTGAGAACAGATATTTCGGTTCCCTTTGGAGACTATAGGGCCAAAGGAAATATCCTCAGATAACAAAGAGAAAGAAGCTTTCTGAGAAACTTCTTTGTGGTCTGTGAAATCATCTCACAGAGTTACAGCTTTCCCCTCAAGAAGCCTTTCGCTAAGACAGTTCTTGTGGAATTGGCAAAGTGATATTTGGAAGCCCATAGAGGGCTATGGTGAAAAAGGAAATATCCTCAGATGAAATCTGGAAAGAAGCTTTCTGAGAAACTGCTAAGTGTTCTGCTAATTCATCTCACAGAGTTATATCTGTATTTCGTGGATCTCTTTGCTAGCCTTATTTCTGTGGAATCTGAGAACAGATATTTCGGTTCCCTTTGGAGCCTATTGGGCCAAAGGAAATATCCTCCGATAACAAAGAGAAAGAAGCTTTCTGAGAAACTTCTTTGTGTTCTGTGAAATCATCTCACAGAGTTACAGCTTTCCCCTCAAGAAGCCTTTCGCTAAGACAGTTCTTGTGGAATTGGCAAAGTGATATTTGGAAGCCCATAGAGGGCTATGGTGAAAAAGGAAATATCGTCAGATGAAATCTGGAAAGAAGCTTTCTGAGAAACTGCTTAGTGTTCTGTTAATTCATCTCACAGAGTTACATCTGTATTTCGTGGATCTCTTTGCTAGCCTTATTTCTGTGGAATCTGAGAACAGATATTTCGGTTCCCTTTGGAGACTATAGGGCCAAAGGAAATATCCTCCGATAACAAAGAGAAAGAAGCTTTCTGAGAAACTTCTTTGTGTTCTGTGAAATCATCTCACAGAGTTACAGCTTTCCCCTCAAGAAGCCTTTCGCTAAGACAGTTCTTGTGGAATTGGCAAAGTGATATTTGGAAGCCCATAGAGGGCTATGGTGAAAAAGGAAATATCCTCAGATGAAATCTGGAAAGAAGCTTTCTGAGAAACTGCTTAGTGTTCTGTTAATTCATCTCACAGAGTTACATCTGTATTTCGTGGATCTCTTTGCTAGCCTTATTTCTGTGGAATCTGAGAACAGATATTTCGGTTCCCTTTGGAGACTATAGGGCCAAAGGAAATATCCTCCGATAACAAAGAGAAAGAAGCTTTCTGAGAAACTTCTTTGTGTTCTGTGAAATCATCTCACAGAGTTACAGCTTTCCCCTCAAGAAGCCTTTCGCTAAGACAGTTCTTGTGGAATTGGCAAAGTGATATTTGGAAGCCCATAGAGGGCTATGGTGAAAAAGGAAATATCCTCAGATGAAATCTGGAAAGAAGCTTTCTGAGAAACTGCTTAGTGTTCTGTTAATTCATCTCACAGAGTTACAGCTTTCCCCTCAAGAAGCCTTTCGCTAAGACAGTTGTTGTGGAATTGGCAAAGTGATATTTGGAAGCCCATAGAGGGCTATGGTGAAAAAGGAAATATCCTCAGATGAAATCTGGAAAGAAGCTTTCTGAGAAACTGCTTAGTGTTCTGTTAATTCAGCTCACAGAGTTACATCTGTATTTCGTGGATCTCTTTGCTAGCCTTATTTCTGTGGAATCTGAGAACAGATATTTCGGTTCCCTTTGGAGACTATAGGGCCAAAGGATATATCCTCCGATAACAAAGAGAAAGAAGCTTTCTGAGAAACTTCTTTGTGTTCTGTGAAATCATCTCACAGAGTTACAGCTTTCCCCTCAAGAAGCCTTTCACTAAGACAGTTCTTGTGGAATTGGCAAAGTGATATTTGGAAGCCCATAGAGGGCTATGGTGAAAAAGGAAATATCGTCAGATGAAATCTGGAAAGAAGCTTTCTGAGAAACTGCTTAGTGTTCTGTTAATTCATCTCACAGAGTTACATCTGTATTTCGTGGATCTCTTTGCTAGCCTTATTTCTGTGGAATCTGAGAACAGATATTTCGGTTCCCTTTGGAGACTATAGGGCCAAAGGAAATATCCTCCGATAACAAAGAGAAAGAAGCTTTCTGAGAAACTTCTTTGTGTTCTGTGAAATCATCTCACAGAGTTACAGCTTTCCCCTCAAGAAGCCTTTCGCTAAGACAGTTCTTGTGGAATTGGCAAAGTGATATTTGGAAGCCCATAGAGGGCTATGGTGAAAAAGGAAATATCCTCAGATGAAATCTGGAAAGAAGCTTTCTGAGAAACTGCTTAGTGTTCTGTTAATTCATCTCACAGAGTTACATCTGTATTTCGTGGATCTCTTTGCTAGCCTTATTTCTGTGGAATCTGAGAACAGATATTTCGGTTCCCTTTGGAGACTATAGGGCCAAAGGAAATATCCTCCGATAACAAAGAGAAAGAAGCTTTCTGAGAAACTTCTTTGTGTTCTGTGAAATCATCTCACAGAGTTACAGCTTTCCCCTCAAGAAGCCTTTCGCTAAGACAGTTCTTGTGGAATTGGCAAAGTGATATTTGGAAGCCCATAGAGGGCTATGGTGAAAAAGGAAATATCCTCAGATGAAATCTGGAAAGAAGCTTTCTGAGAAACTGCTTAGTGTTCTGTTAATTCATCTCACAGAGTTACATCTGTATTTCGTGGATCTCTTTGCTAGCCTTATTTCTGTGGAATCTGAGAACAGATATTTCGGTTCCCTTTGGAGCCTATAGGGCCAAAGGAAATATCCTCCGATAACAAAGAGAAAGAAGCTTTCTGAGAAACTTCTTTGTGTTCTGTGAAATCATCTCACCGAGTTACAGCTTTCCCCTCAAGAAGCCTTTCGCTAAGACAGTTCTTGTGGAATTGGCAAAGTGATATTTGGAAGCCCATAGAGGGCTATGGTGAAAAAGGAAATATCCTCAGATGAAATCTGGAAAGAAGCTTTCTGAGAAACTGCTTAGTGTTCTGTTAATTCATCTCACAGAGTTACATCTGTATTTCGTGGATCTCTTTGCTAGCCTTATTTCTGTGGAATCTGAGAACAGATATTTCGGTTCCCTTTGGAGACTATAGGGCCAAAGGAAATATCCTCCGATAACAAAGAGAAAGAAGCTTTCTGAGAAACTTCTTTGTGTTCTGTGAAATCATCTCACAGAGTTACAGCTTTCCCCTCAAGAAGCCTTTCGCTAAGACAGTTCTTGTGGAATTGGCAAAGTGATGTTTGGAAGCCCATAGAGGGCTATGGTGAAAAAGGAAATATCCTCAGATGAAATCTGGAAAGAAGCTTTCTGAGAAACTGCTTAGTGTTCTGTTAATTCAACTCACAGAGTTACATCTGTATTTCGTGGATCTCTTTGCTAGCCTTATTTCTGTGGAATCTGAGAACAGATATTTCGGTTCCCTTTGGAGACTATAGGGCCAAAGGAAATATCCTCCGATAACAAAGAGAAAGAAGCTTTCTGAGAAACTTCTTTGTGTTCTGTGAAATCATCTCACAGAGTTACAGCTTTCCCCTCAAGAAGCCTTTCGCTAAGACAGTTGTTGTGGAATTGGCAAAGTGATATTTGGAAGCCCATAGAGGGCTATGGTGAAAAAGGAAATATCCTCAGATGAAATCTGGAAAGAAGCTTTCTGAGAAACTGCTTAGTGTTCTGTTAATTCATCTCACAGAGTTACATCTGTATTTCGTGGATCTCTTTGCTAGCCTTATTTCTGTGGAATCTGAGAACAGATATTTCGGTTCCCTTTGGAGACTATAGGGCCAAAGGAAATATCCTCCGATAACAAAGAGAAAGAAGCTTTCTGAGAAACTTCTTTGTGTTCTGTGAAATCATCTCACAGAGTTACAGCTTTCCCCTCAAGAAGCCTTTCGCTAAGACAGTTCTTGTGGAATTGGCAAAGTGATGTTTGGAAGCCCATAGAGGGCTATGGTGAAAAAGGAAATATCCTCAGATGAAATCTGGAAAGAAGCTTTCTGAGAAACTGCTTAGTGTTCTGTTAATTCATCTCACAGAGTTACATCTGTATTTCGTGGATCTCTTTGCTAGCCTTATTTCTGTGGAATCTGAGAACAGATATTTCGGTTCCCTTTGGAGCCTATAGGGCCAAAGGAAATATCCTCCGATAACAAAGAGAAAGAAGCTTTCTGAGAAACTTCTTTGTGTTCTGTGAAATCATCTCACAGAGTTACAGCTTTCCCCTCAAGAAGCCTTTCGCTAAGACAGTTCTTGTGGAATTGGCAAAGTGATATTTGGAAGCCCATAGAGGGCTATGGTGAAAAAGGAAATATCCTCAGATGAAATCTGGAAAGAAGCTTTCTGAGAAACTGCTTAGTGTTCTGTTAATTCATCTCACAGAGTTACATCTGTATTTCGTGGATCTCTTTGCTAGCCTTATTTCTGTGGAATCTGAGAACAGATATTTCGGATCCCTGTGGAGACTATATGGCCAAAGGAAATATCCTCCGATAACAAAGAGAAAGAAGCTTTCTGAGAAACTTCTTTGTGTTCTGTGAAATCATCTCACAGAGTTACAGCTTTCCCCTCAAGAAGCCTTTCGCTAAGACAGTTCTTGTGGAATTGGCAAAGTGATATTTGGAAGCCCATAGAGGGCTATGGTGAAAAAGGAAATATCCTCAGATGAAATCTGGAAAGAAGCTTTCTGAGAAACTGCTTAGTGTTCTGTTAATTCATCTCACAGAGTTACATCTGTATTTCGTGGATCTCTTTGCTAGCCTTATTTCTGTGGAATCTGAGAACAGATATTTCGGTTCCCTTTGGAGACTATAGGGCCAAAGGAAATATCCTCCGATAACAAAGAGAAAGAAGCTTTCTGAGAAACTTCTTTGTGTTCTGTGAAATCATCTCACAGAGTTACAGCTTTCCCCTCAAGAAGCCTTTCGCTAAGACAGTTCTTGTGGAATTGGCAAAGTGATGTTTGGAAGCCCATAGAGGGCTATGGTGAAAAAGGAAATATCCTCAGATGAAATCTGGAAAGAAGCTTTCTGAGAAACTGCTTAGTGTTCTGTTAATTCATCTCACAGAGTTACATCTGTATTTCGTGGATCTCTTTGCTAGCCTTATTTCTGTGGAATCTGAGAACAGATATTTCGGTTCCCTTTGGAGACTATAGGGCCAAAGGAAATATCCTCCGATAACAAAGAGAAAGAAGCTTTCTGAGAAACTTCTTTGTGTTCTGTGAAATCATCTCACAGAGTTACAGCTTTCCCCTCAAGAAGCCTTTCGCTAAGACAGTTCTTGTGGAATTGGCAAAGTGATATTTGGAAGCCCATAGAGGGCTATGGTGAAAAAGGAAATATCCTCAGATGAAATCTGGAAAGAAGCTTTCTGAGAAACTGCTTAGTGTTCTGTTAATTCATCTCACAGAGTTACATCTGTATTTCGTGGATCTCTTTGCTAGCCTTATTTCTGTGGAATCTGAGAACAGATATTTCGGTTCCCTTTGGAGACTATAGGGCCAAAGGAAATATCCTCCGATAACAAAGAGAAAGAAGCTTTCTGAGAAACTTCTTTGTGTTCTGTGAAATCATCTCTCAGAGTTACAGCTTTCCCCTCAAGAAGCCTTTCGCTAAGACAGTTCTTGTGGAATTGGCAAAGTGATGTTTGGAAGCCCATAGAGGGCTATGGTGAAAAAGGAAATATCCTCAGATGAAATCTGGAAAGAAGCTTTCTGAGAAACTGCTTAGTGTTCTGTTAATTCATCTCACAGAGTTACATCTGTATTTCGTGGATCTCTTTGCTAGCCTTATTTCTGTGGAATCTGAGAACAGATATTTCGGTTCCCTTTGGAGACTATAGGGCCAAAGGAAATATCCTCCGATAACAAAGAGAAAGAAGCTTTCTGAGAAACTTCTTTGTGTTCTGTGAAATCATCTCACAGAGTTACAGCTTTCCCCTCAAGAAGCCTTTCGCTAAGACAGTTCTTGTGGAATTGGCAAAGTGATATTTGGAAGCCCATAGAGGGCTATGGTGAAAAAGGAAATATCCTCAGATGAAATCTGGAAAGAAGCTTTCTGAGAAACTGCTTAGTGTTCTGTTAATTCATCTCACAGAGTTACATCTGTATTTCGTGGATCTCTTTGCTAGCCTTATTTCTGTGGAATCTGAGAACAGATATTTCGGTTCCCTTTGGAGACTATAGGGCCAAAGGAAATATCCTCCGATAACAAAGAGAAAGAAGCTTTCTGAGAAACTTCTTTGTGTTCTGTGAAATCATCTCACAGAGTTACAGCTTTCCCCTCAAGAAGCCTTTCGCTAAGACAGTTGTTGTGGAATTGGCAAAGTGATATTTGGAAGCCCATAGAGGGCTATGGTGAAAAAGGAAATATCCTCAGATGAAATCTGGAAAGAAGCTTTCTGAGAAACTGCTTAGTGTTCTGTTAATTCATCTCACAGAGTTACATCTGTATTTCGTGGATCTCTTTGCTAGCCTTATTTCTGTGGAATCTGAGAACAGATATTTCGGTTCCCTTTGGAGACTATAGGGCCAAAGGAAATATCCTCCGATAACAAAGAGAAAGAAGCTTTCTGAGAAACTTCTTTGTGTTCTGTGAAATCATCTCACAGAGTTACAGCTTTCCCCTCAAGAAGCCTTTCGCTAAGACAGTTCTTGTGGAATTGGCAAAGTGATATTTGGAAGCCCATAGAGGGCTATGGTGAAAAAGGAAATATCCTCAGATGAAATCTGGAAAGAAGCTTTCTGAGAAACTGCTTAGTGTTCTGTTAATTCATCTCACAGAGTTACATCTGTATTTCGTGGATCTCTTTGCTAGCCTTATTTCTGTGGAATCTGAGAACAGATATTTCGGTTCCCTTTGGAGACTATAGGGCCAAAGGAAATATCCTCCGATAACAAAGAGAAAGAAGCTTTCTGAGAAACTTCTTTGTGTTCTGTGAAATCATCTCACAGAGTTACAGCTTTCCCCTCAAGAAGCCTTTCGCTAAGACAGTTCTTGTGGAATTGGCAAAGTGATATTTGGAAGCCCATAGAGGGCTATGGTGAAAAAGGAAATATCCTCAGATGAAATCTGGAAAGAAGCTTTCTGAGAAACTGCTTAGTGTTCTGTTAATTCATCTCACAGAGTTACATCTGTATTTCGTGGATCTCTTTGCTAGCCTTATTTCTGTGGAATCTGAGAACAGATATTTCGGTTCCCTTTGGAGACTATAGGGCCAAAGGAAATATCCTCCGATAACAAAGAGAAAGAAGCTTTCTGAGAAACTTCTTTGTGTTCTGTGAAATCATCTCACAGAGTTACAGCTTTCCCCTCAAGAAGCCTTTCGCTAAGACAGTTGTTGTGGAATTGGCAAAGTGATATTTGGAAGCCCATAGAGTGCTATGGTGAAAAAGGAAATATCCTCAGATGAAATCTGGAAAGAAGCTTTCTGAGAAATTGCTTAGTGTTCTGTTAATTCATCTCACAGAGTTACATCTGTATTTCGTGGATCTCTTTGCTAGCCTTATTTCTGTGGAATCTGAGAACAGATATTTCGGATCCCTGTGGAGACTATATGGCCAAAGGAAATATCCTCCGATAACAAAGAGAAAGAAGCTTTCTGAGAAACTTCTTTGTGTTCTGTGAAATCATCTCACAGAGTTACAGCTTTCCCCTCAAGAAGCCTTTCGCTAAGACAGTTCTTGTGGAATTGGCAAAGTGATGTTTGGAAGCCCATAGAGGGCTATGGTGAAAAAGGAAATATCCTCAGATGAAATCTGGAAAGAAGCTTTCTGAGAAACTGCTTAGTGTTCTGTTAATTCATCTCACAGAGTTACATCTGTATTTCGTGGATCTCTTTGCTAGCCTTATTTCTGTGGAATCTGAGAACAGATATTTCGGTTCCCTTTGGAGACTATAGGGCCAAAGGAAATATCCTCCGATAACAAAGAGAAAGAAGCTTTCTGAGAAACTTCTTTGTGTTCTGTGAAATCATCTCACAGAGTTACAGCTTTCCCCTCAAGAAGCCTTTCGCTAAGACAGTTCTTGTGGAATTGGCAAAGTGATATTTGGAAGCCCATAGAGGGCTATGGTGAAAAAGGAAATATCCTCAGATGAAATCTGGAAAGAAGCTTTCTGAGAAACTGCTTAGTGTTCTGTTAATTCATCTCACAGAGTTACATCTGTATTTCGTGGATCTCTTTGCTAGCCTTATTTCTGTGGAATCTGAGAACAGATATTTCGGTTCCCTTTGGAGACTATAGGGCCAAAGGAAATATCCTCCGATAACAAAGAGAAAGAAGCTTTCTGAGAAACTTCTTTGTGTTCTGTGAAATCATCTCACAGAGTTACAGCTTTCCCCTCAAGAAGCCTTTCGCTAAGACAGTTCTTGTGGAATTGGCAAAGTGATATTTGGAAGCCCATAGAGGGCTATGGTGAAAAAGGAAATATCCTCAGATGAAATCTGGAAAGAAGCTTTCTGAGAAACTGCTTAGTGTTCTGTTAATTCATCTCACAGAGTTACATCTGTATTTCGTGGATCTCTTTGCTAGCCTTATTTCTGTGGAATCTGAGAACAGATATTTCGGTTCCCTTTGGAGACTATAGGGCCAAAGGAAATATCCTCCGATAACAAAGAGAAAGAAGCTTTCTGAGAAACTTCTTTGTGTTCTGTGAAATCATCTCACAGAGTTACAGCTTTCCCCTCAAGAAGCCTTTCGCTAAGACAGTTCTTGTGGAATTGGCAAAGTGATATTTGGAAGCCCATAGAGGGCTATGGTGAAAAAGGAAATATCCTCAGATGAAATCTGGAAAGAAGCTTTCTGAGAAACTGCTTAGTGTTCTGTTAATTCATCTCACAGAGTTACATCTGTATTTCGTGGATCTCTTTGCTAGCCTTATTTCTGTGGAATCTGAGAACAGATATTTCGGTTCCCTTTGGAGACTATAGGGCCAAAGGAAATATCCTCCGATAACAAAGAGAAAGAAGCTTTCTGAGAAACTTCTTTGTGTTCTGTGAAATCATCTCACAGAGTTACAGCTTTCCCCTCAAGAAGCCTTTCGCTAAGACAGTTCTTGTGGAATTGGCAAAGTGATATTTGGAAGCCCATAGAGGGCTATGGTGAAAAAGGAAATATCCTCAGATGAAATCTGGAAAGAAGCTTTCTGAGAAACTGCTTAGTGTTCTGTTAATTCATCTCACAGAGTTACATCTGTATTTCGTGGATCTCTTTGCTAGCCTTATTTCTGTGGAATCTGAGAACAGATATTTCGGTTCCCTTTGGAGACTATAGGGCCAAAGGAAATATCCTCCGATAACAAAGAGAAAGAAGCTTTCTGAGAAACTTCTTTGTGTTCTGTGAAATCATCTCACAGAGTTACAGCTTTCCCCTCAAGAAGCCTTTCGCTAAGACAGTTGTTGTGGAATTGGCAAAGTGATATTTGGAAGCCCATAGAGTGCTATGGTGAAAAAGGAAATATCCTCAGATGAAATCTGGAAAGAAGCTTTCTGAGAAATTGCTTAGTGTTCTGTTAATTCATCTCACAGAGTTACATCTGTATTTCGTGGATCTCTTTGCTAGCCTTATTTCTGTGGAATCTGAGAACAGATATTTCGGATCCCTGTGGAGACTATATGGCCAAAGGAAATATCCTCCGATAACAAAGAGAAAGAAGCTTTCTGAGAAACTTCTTTGTGTTCTGTGAAATCATCTCACAGAGTTACAGCTTTCCCCTCAAGAAGCCTTTCGCTAAGACAGTTCTTGTGGAATTGGCAAAGTGATATTTGGAAGCCCATAGAGGGCTATGGTGAAAAAGGAAATATCCTCAGATGAAATCTGGAAAGAAGCTTTCTGAGAAACTGCTTAGTGTTCTGATAATTCATCTCACAGAGTTACATCTGTATTTCGTGGATCTCTTTGCTAGCCTTATTTCTGTGGAATCTGAGAACAGATATTTCGGTTCCCTTTGGAGACTATAGGGCCAAAGGAAATATCCTCCGATAACAAAGAGAAAGAAGCTTTCTGAGAAACTTCTTTGTGTTCTGTGAAATCATCTCACAGAGTTACAGCTTTCCCCTCAAGAAGCCTTTCGCTAAGACAGTTCTTGTGGAATTGGCAAAGTGATATTTGGAAGCCCATAGAGGGCTATGGTGAAAAAGGAAATATCCTCAGATGAAATCTGGAAAGAAGCTTTCTGAGAAACTGCTTAGTGTTCTGTTAATTCATCTCACAGAGTTACATCTGTATTTCGTGGATCTCTTTGCTAGCCTTATTTCTGTGGAATCTGAGAACAGATATTTCGGTTCCCTTTGGAGACTATAGGGCCAAAGGAAATATCCTCCGATAACAAAGAGAAAGAAGCTTTCTGAGAAACTTCTTTGTGTTCTGTGAAATCATCTCACAGAGTTACAGCTTTCCCCTCAAGAAGCCTTTCGCTAAGACAGTTCTTGCGGAATTGGCAAAGTGATATTTGGAAGCCCATAGAGGGCTATGGTGAAAAAGGAAATATCCTCAGATGAAATCTGGAAAGAAGCTTTCTGAGAAACTGCTTAGTGTTCTGTTAATTCATCTCACAGAGTTACATCTGTATTTCGTGGATCTCTTTGCTAGCCTTATTTCTGTGGAATCTGAGAACAGATATTCCGGATCCCTTTGGAGACTATAGGGCCAAAGGAAATATCCTCCGATAACAAAGAGAAAGAAGCTTTCTGAGAAACTTCTTTGTGTTCTGTGAAATCATCTCACAGAGTTACAGCTTTCCCCTCAAGAAGCCTTTCGCTAAGACAGTTCTTGTGGAATTGGCAAAGTGATATTTGGAAGCCCATAGAGGGCTATGGTGAAAAAGGAAATATCCTCAGATGAAATCTGGAAAGAAGCTTTCTGAGAAACTGCTTAGTGTTCTGTTAATTCATCTCACAGAGTTACATCTGTATTTCGTGGATCTCTTTGCTAGCCTTATTTCTGTGGAATCTGAGAACAGATATTTCGGTTCCCTTTGGAGACTATAGGGCCAAAGGAAATATCCTCCGATAACAAAGAGAAAGAAGCTTTCTGAGAAACTTCTTTGTGTTCTGTGAAATCATCTCACAGAGTTACAGCTTTCCCCTCAAGAAGCCTTTCGCTAAGACAGTTGTTGTGGAATTGGCAAAGTGATATTTGGAAGCCCATAGAGGGCTATGGTGAAAAAGGAAATATCCTCAGATGAAATCTGGAAAGAAGCTTTCTGAGAAACTGCTTAGTGTTCTGTTAATTCATCTCACAGAGTTACATCTGTATTTCGTGGATCTCTTTGCTAGCCTTATTTCTGTGGAATCTGAGAACAGATATTTCGGTTCCCTTTGGAGACTATAGGGCCAAAGGAAATATCCTCCGATAACAAAGAGAAAGAAGCTTTCTGAGAAACTTCTTTGTGTTCTGTGAAATCATCTCACAGAGTTACAGCTTTCCCCTCAAGAAGCCTTTCGCTAAGACAGTTCTTGTGGAATTGGCAAAGTGATGTTTGGAAGCCCATAGAGGGCTATGGTGAAAAAGGAAATATCCTCAGATGAAATCTGGAAAGAAGCTTTCTGAGAAACTGCTTAGTGTTCTGTTAATTCATCTCACAGAGTTACATCTGTATTTCGTGGATCTCTTTGCTAGCCTTATTTCTGTGGAATCTGAGAACAGATATTTCGGTTCCCTTTGGAGACTATAGGGCCAAAGGAAATATCCTCCGATAACAAAGAGAAAGAAGCTTTCTGAGAAACTTCTTTGTGTTCTGTGAAATCATCTCACAGAGTTACAGCTTTCCCCTCAAGAAGCCTTTCGCTAAGACAGTTCTTGTGGAATTGGCAAAGTGATGTTTGGAAGCCCATAGAGGGCTATGGTGAAAAAGGAAATATCCTCAGATGAAATCTGGAAAGAAGCTTTCTGAGAAACTGCTTAGTGTTCTGTTAATTCATCTCACAGAGTTACATCTGTATTTCGTGGATCTCTTTGCTAGCCTTATTTCTGTGGAATCTGAGAACAGATATTTCGGTTCCCTTTGGAGACTATAGGGCCAAAGGAAATATCCTCCGATAACAAAGAGAAAGAAGCTTTCTGAGAAACTTCTTTGTGTTCTGTGAAATCATCTCACAGAGTTACAGCTTTCCCCTCAAGAAGCCTTTCGCTAAGACAGTTCTTGTGGAATTGGCAAAGTGATATTTGGAAGCCCATAGAGGGCTATGGTGAAAAAGGAAATATCCTCAGATGAAATCTGGAAAGAAGCTTTCTGAGAAACTGCTTAGTGTTCTGTTAATTCATCTCACAGAGTTACATCTGTATTTCGTGGATCTCTTTGCTAGCCTTATTTCTGTGGAATCTGAGAACAGATATTTCGGATCCCTGTGGAGACAATATGGCCAAAGGAAATATCCTCCGATAACAAAGAGAAAGAAGCTTTCTGAGAAACTTCTTTGTGTTCTGTGAAATCATCTCACAGAGTTACAGCTTTCCCCTCAAGAAGCCTTTCGCTAAGACAGTTCTTGTGGAATTGGCAAAGTGATATTTGGAAGCCCATAGAGGGCTATGGTGAAAAAGGAAATATCCTCAGATGAAATCTGGAAAGAAGCTTTCTGAGAAACTGCTTAGTGTTCTGTTAATTCATCTCACAGAGTTACATCTGTATTTCGTGGATCTCTTTGCTAGCCTTATTTCTGTGGAATCTGAGAACAGATATTTCGGTTCCCTTTGGAGACTATAGGGCCAAAGGAAATATCCTCCGATAACAAAGAGAAAGAAGCTTTCTGAGAAACTTCTTTGTGTTCTGTGAAATCATCTCACAGAGTTACAGCTTTCCCCTCAAGAAGCCTTTCGCTAAGACAGTTCTTGTGGAATTGGCAAAGTGATGTTTGGAAGCCCATAGAGGGCTATGGTGAAAAAGGAAATATCCTCAGATGAAATCTGGAAAGAAGCTTTCTGAGAAACTGCTTAGTGTTCTGTTAATTCATCTCACAGAGTTACATCTGTATTTCGTGGATCTCTTTGCTAGCCTTATTTCTGTGGAATCTGAGAACAGATATTTCGGTTCCCTTTGGAGACTATAGGGCCAAAGGAAATATCCTCCGATAACAAAGAGAAAGAAGCTTTCTGAGAAACTTCTTTGTGTTCTGTGAAATCATCTCACAGAGTTACAGCTTTCCCCTCAAGAAGCCTTTCGCTAAGACAGTTCTTGTGGAATTGGCAAAGTGATATTTGGAAGCCCATAGAGGGCTATGGTGAAAAAGGAAATATCCTGAGATGAAATCTGGAAAGAAGCTTTCTGAGAAACTGCTTAGTGTTCTGTTAATTCATCTCACAGAGTTACATCTGTATTTCGTGGATCTCTTTGCTAGCCTTATTTCTGTGGAATCTGAGAACAGATATTTCGGTTCCCTTTGGAGACTATAGGGCCAAAGGAAATATCCTCCGATAACAAAGAGAAAGAAGCTTTCTGAGAAACTTCTTTGTGTTCTGTGAAATCATCTCACAGAGTTACAGCTTTCCCCTCAAGAAGCCTTTCGCTAAGACAGTTCTTGTGGAATTGGCAAAGTGATATTTGGAAGCCCATAGAGGGCTATGGTGAAAAAGGAAATATCCTCAGATGAAATCTGGAAAGAAGCTTTCTGAGAAACTGCTTAGTGTTCTGTTAATTCATCTCACAGAGTTACATCTGTATTTCGTGGATCTCTTTGCTAGCCTTATTTCTGTGGAATCTGAGAACAGATATTTCGGTTCCCTTTGGAGACTATAGGGCCAAAGGATATATCCTCCGATAACAAAGAGAAAGAAGCTTTCTGAGAAACTTCTTTGTGGTCTGTGAAATCATCTCACAGAGTTACAGCTTTCCCCTCAAGAAGCCTTTCGCTAAGACAGTTCTTGTGGAATTGGCAAAGTGATATTTGGAAGCCCATAGAGGGCTATGGTGAAAAAGGAAATATCCTCAGATGAAATCTGGAAAGAAGCTTTCTGAGAAACTGCTAAGTGTTCTGCTAATTCATCTCACAGAGTTATATCTGTATTTCGTGGATCTCTTTGCTAGCCTTATTTCTGTGGAATCTGAGAACAGATATTTCGGTTCCCTTTGGAGCCTATTGGGCCAAAGGAAATATCCTCCGATAACAAAGAGAAAGAAGCTTTCTGAGAAACTTCTTTGTGTTCTGTGAAATCATCTCACAGAGTTACAGCTTTCCCCTCAAGAAGCCTTTCGCTAAGACAGTTCTTGTGGAATTGGCAAAGTGATATTTGGAAGCCCATAGAGGGCTATGGTGAAAAAGGAAATATCCTCAGATGAAATCTGGAAAGAAGCTTTCTGAGAAACTGCTTAGTGTTCTGTTAATTCATCTCACAGAGTTACATCTGTATTTCGTGGATCTCTTTGCTAGCCTTATTTCTGTGGAATCTGAGAACAGATATTTCGGTTCCCTTTGGAGACTATAGGGCCAAAGGAAATATCCTCCGATAACAAAGAGAAAGAAGCTTTCTGAGAAACTTCTTTGTGTTCTGTGAAATCATCTCACAGAGTTACAGCTTTCCCCTCAAGAAGCCTTTCGCTAAGACAGTTCTTGTGGAATTGGCAAAGTGATATTTGGAAGCCCATAGAGGGCTATGGTGAAAAAGGAAATATCCTCAGATGAAATCTGGAAAGAAGCTTTCTGAGAAACTGCTTAGTGTTCTGTTAATTCATCTCACAGAGTTACATCTGTATTTCGTGGATCTCTTTGCTAGCCTTATTTCTGTGGAATCTGAGAACAGATATTTCGGTTCCCTTTGGAGACTATAGGGCCAAAGGAAATATCCTCCGATAACAAAGAGAAAGAAGCTTTCTGAGAAACTTCTTTGTGTTCTGTGAAATCATCTCACAGAGTTACAGCTTTCCCCTCAAGAAGCCTTTCGCTAAGACAGTTCTTGTGGAATTGGCAAAGTGATATTTGGAAACCCATAGAGGGCTATGGTGAAAAAGGAAATATCCTCAGATGAAATCTGGAAAGAAGCTTTCTGAGAAACTGCTTAGTGTTCTGTTAATTCATCTCACAGAGTTACAGCTTTCCCCTCAAGAAGCCTTTCGCTAAGACAGTTGTTGTGGAATTGGCAAAGTGATATTTGGAAGCCCATAGAGGGCTATGGTGAAAAAGGAAATATCCTCAGATGAAATCTGGAAAGAAGCTTTCTGAGAAACTGCTTAGTGTTCTGTTAATTCAGCTCACAGAGTTACATCTGTATTTCGTGGATCTCTTTGCTAGCCTTATTTCTGTGGAATCTGAGAACAGATATTTCGGTTCCCTTTGGAGACTATAGGGCCAAAGGATATATCCTCCGATAACAAAGAGAAAGAAGCTTTCTGAGAAACTTCTTTGTGTTCTGTGAAATCATCTCACAGAGTTACAGCTTTCCCCTCAAGAAGCCTTTCGCTAAGACAGTTCTTGTGGAATTGGCAAAGTGATATTTGGAAGCCCATAGAGGGCTATGGTGAAAAAGGAAATATCGTCAGATGAAATCTGGAAAGAAGCTTTCTGAGAAACTGCTTAGTGTTCTGTTAATTCATCTCACAGAGTTACATCTGTATTTCGTGGATCTCTTTGCTAGCCTTATTTCTGTGGAATCTGAGAACAGATATTTCGGTTCCCTTTGGAGACTATAGGGCCAAAGGAAATATCCTCCGATAACAAAGAGAAAGAAGCTTTCTGAGAAACTTCTTTGTGTTCTGTGAAATCATCTCACAGAGTTACAGCTTTCCCCTCAAGAAGCCTTTCGCTAAGACAGTTCTTGTGGAATTGGCAAAGTGATATTTGGAAGCCCATAGAGGGCTATGGTGAAAAAGGAAATATCCTCAGATGAAATCTGGAAAGAAGCTTTCTGAGAAACTGCTTAGTGTTCTGTTAATTCATCTCACAGAGTTACATCTGTATTTCGTGGATCTCTTTGCTAGCCTTATTTCTGTGGAATCTGAGAACAGATATTTCGGTTCCCTTTGGAGACTATAGGGCCAAAGGAAATATCCTCCGATAACAAAGAGAAAGAAGCTTTCTGAGAAACTTCTTTGTGTTCTGTGAAATCATCTCACAGAGTTACAGCTTTCCCCTCAAGAAGCCTTTCGCTAAGACAGTTCTTGTGGAATTGGCAAAGTGATATTTGGAAGCCCATAGAGGGCTATGGTGAAAAAGGAAATATCCTCAGATGAAATCTGGAAAGAAGCTTTCTGAGAAACTGCTTAGTGTTCTGTTAATTCATCTCACAGAGTTACATCTGTATTTCGTGGATCTCTTTGCTAGCCTTATTTCTGTGGAATCTGAGAACAGATATTTCGGTTCCCTTTGGAGACTATAGGGCCAAAGGAAATATCCTCCGATAACAAAGAGAAAGAAGCTTTCTGAGAAACTTCTTTGTGTTCTGTGAAATCATCTCACAGAGTTACAGCTTTCCCCTCAAGAAGCCTTTCGCTAAGACAGTTGTTGTGGAATTGGCAAAGTGATATTTGGAAGCCCATAGAGGGCTATGGTGAAAAAGGAAATATCCTCAGATGAAATCTGGAAAGAAGCTTTCTGAGAAACTGCTTAGTGTTCTGTTAATTCATCTCACAGAGTTACATCTGTATTTCGTGGATCTCTTTGCTAGCCTTATTTCTGTGGAATCTGAGAACAGATATTTCGGTTCCCTTTGGAGACTATAGGGCCAAAGGAAATATCCTCCGATAACAAAGAGAAAGAAGCTTTCTGAGAAACTTCTTTGTGTTCTGTGAAATCATCTCACAGAGTTACAGCTTTCCCCTCAAGAAGCCTTTCGCTAAGACAGTTCTTGTGGAATTGGCAAAGTGATATTTGGAAGCCCATAGAGGGCTATGGTGAAAAAGGAAATATCCTCAGATGAAATCTGGAAAGAAGCTTTCTGAGAAACTGCTTAGTGTTCTGTTAATTCATCTCACAGAGTTACATCTGATTTTCGTGGATCTCTTTGCTAGCCTTATTTCTGTGGAATCCGAGAACAGATATTTCGGTTCCCTTTGGAGACTATAGGGCCAAAGGAAATATACTCCGATAACAAAGAGAAAGAAGCTTTCTGAGAATCTTCTTTGTGGTCTGTGAAATCATCTCACAGAGTTACAGCTTTCCCCTCAAGAAGCCTTTCGCTAAGACAGTTCTTGTGGAATTGGCAAAGTGATATTTGGAAGCCCATAGAGGGCTATGGTGAAAAAGGAAATATCCTCAGATGAAATCTGGAAAGAAGCTTTCTGAGAAACTGCTTAGTGTTCTGTTAATTCATCTCACAGAGTTACATCTGTATTTCGTGGATCTCTTTGCTAGCCTTATTTCTGTGGAATCTGAGAACAGATATTTCGGTTCCCTTTGGAGCGTATCTGGCCAAAGGAAATATCCTCCGATAACAAAGAGAAAGAAGCTTTCTGAGAAACTTCTTTGTGTTCTGTGAAATCATCTCACAGAGTTACAGCTTTCCCCTCAAGAAGCCTTTCGCTAAGACAGTTCTTGTGGAATTGGCAAAGTGATATTTGGAAGCCCATAGAGGGCTATGGTGAAAAAGGAAATATCCTCAGATGAAATCTGGAAAGAAGCTTTCTGAGAAACTGCTTAGTGTTCCGTTAATTCATCTCACAGAGTTACATCTGTATTTCGTGGATCTCTTTGCTAGCCTTATTTCTGTGGAATCTGAGAACAGATATTTCGGTTCCCTTTGGAGACTATAGGGCCAAAGGAAATATCCTCCGATAACAAAGAGAAAGAAGCTTTCTGAGAAACTTCTTTGTGTTCTGTGAAATCATCTCACAGAGTTACAGCTTTCCCCTCAAGAAGCCTTTCGCTAAGACAGTTCTTGTGGAATTGCCAAAGTGATATTTGGAAGCCCATAGAGGGCTATGGTGAAAAAGGAAATATCCTCAGATGAAATCTGGAAAGAAGCTTTCTGAGAAACTGCTTAGTGTTCTGTTAATTCATCTCACAGAGTTACATCTGTATTTCGTGGATCTCTTTGCTAGCCTTATTTCTGTGGAATCTGAGAACAGATATTTCGGTTCCCTTTGGAGCCTATTGGGCCAAAGGAAATATCCTCCGATAACAAAGAGAAAGAAGCTTTCTGAGAAACTTCTTTGTGTTCTGTGAAATCATCTCACAGAGTTACAGCTTTCCCCTCAAGAAGCCTTTCGCTAAGACAGTTCTTGTGGAATTGGCAAAGTGATATTTGGAAGCCCATAGAGGGCTATGGTGAAAAAGGAAATATCCTCAGATGAAATCTGGAAAGAAGCTTTCTGAGAAACTGCTTAGTGTTCCGTTAATTCATCTCACAGAGTTACATCTGTATTTCGTGGATCTCTTTGCTAGCCTTATTTCTGTGGAATCTGAGAACAGATATTTCGGTTCCCTTTGGAGACTATAGGGCCAAAGGAAATATCCTCCGATAACAAAGAGAAAGAAGCTTTCTGAGAAACTTCTTTGTGTTCTGTGAAATCATCTCACAGAGTTACAGCTTTCCCCTCAAGAAGCCTTTCGCTAAGACAGTTGTTGTGGAATTGGCAAAGTGATATTTGGAAGCCCATAGAGGGCTATGGTGAAAAAGGAAATATCCTCAGATGAAATCTGGAAAGAAGCTTTCTGAGAAACTGCTTAGTGTTCTGTTAATTCATCTCACAGAGTTACATCTGTATTTCGTGGATCTCTTTGCTAGCCTTATTTCTGTGGAATCTGAGAACAGATATTTCGGTTCCCTTTGGAGACTGTAGGGCCAAAGGAAATATCCTCCGATAACAAAGAGAAAGAAGCTTTCTGAGAAACTTCTTTGTGTTCTGTGAAATCATCTCACAGAGTTACAGCTTTCCCCTCAAGAAGCCTTTCGCTAAGACAGTTCTTGTGGAATTGCCAAAGTGATATTTGGAAGCCCATAGAGGGCTATGGTGAAAAAGGAAATATCCTCAGATGAAATCTGGAAAGAAGCTTTCTGAGAAACTGCTTAGTGTTCTGTTAATTCATCTCACAGAGTTACATCTGTATTTCGTGGATCTCTTTGCTAGCCTTATTTCTGTGGAATCTGAGAACAGATATTTCGGTTCCCTTTGGAGACTATAGGGCCAAAGGAAATATCCTCCGATAACAAAGAGAAAGAAGCTTTCTGAGAAACTTCTTTGTGTTCTGTGAAATCATCTCAAAGAGTTACAGCTTTCCCCTCAAGAAGCCTTTCGCTAAGACAGTTGTTGTGGAATTGGCAAAGTGATATTTGGAAGCCCATAGAGGGCTATGGTGAAAAAGGAAATATCCTCAGATGAAATCTGGAAAGAAGCTTTCTGAGAAACTGCTTAGTGTTCTGTTAATTCATCTCACAGAGTTACATCTGTATTTCGTGGATCTCTTTGCTAGCCTTATTTCTGTGGAATCTGAGAACAGATATTTCGGTTCCCTTTGGAGCCTATTGGGCGAAAGGAAATATCCTCCGATAACAAAGAGAAAGAAGCTTTCTGAGAAACTTCTTTGTGTTCTGTGAAATCATCTCACAGAGTTACAGCTTTCCCCTCAAGAAGCCTTTCGCTAAGACAGTTCTTGTGGAATTGGCAAAGTGATATTTGGAAGCCCATAGAGGGCTATGGTGAAAAAGGAAATATCGTCAGATGAAATCTGGAAAGAAGCTTTCTGAGAAACTGCTTAGTGTTCTGTTAATTCATCTCACAGAGTTACATCTGTATTTCGTGGATCTCTTTGCTAGCCTTATTTCTGTGGAATCTGAGAACAGATATTTCGGTTCCCTTTGGAGACTATAGGGCCAAAGGAAATATCCTCCGATAACAAAGAGAAAGAAGCTTTCTGAGAAACTTCTTTGTGTTCTGTGAAATCATCTCACAGAGTTACAGCTTTCCCCTCAAGAAGCCTTTCGCTAAGACAGTTCTTGTGGAATTGGCAAAGTGATATTTGGAAGCCCATAGAGGGCTATGGTGAAAAAGGAAATATCCTCAGATGAAATCTGGAAAGAAGCTTTCTGAGAAACTGCTTAGTGTTCTGTTAATTCATCTCACAGAGTTACATCTGTATTTCGTGGATCTCTTTGCTAGCCTTATGTCTGTGGAATCTGAGAACAGATATTTCGGTTCCCTTTGGAGACTATAGGGCCAAAGGAAATATCCTCCGATAACAAAGAGAAAGAAGCTTTCTGAGAAACTTCTTTGTGTTCTGTGAAATCATCTCACAGAGTTACAGCTTTCCCTTCAAGAAGCCTTTCGCTAAGACAGTTCTTGTGGAATTGGCAAAGTGATATTTGGAAGCCCATAGAGGGCTATGGTGAAAAAGGAAATATCCTCAGATGAAATCTGGAAAGAAGCTTTCTGAGAAACTGCTTAGTGTTCTGTTAATTCATCTCACAGAGTTACATCTGTATTTCGTGGATCTCTTTGCTAGCCTTATTTCTGTGGAATCTGAGAACAGATATTTCGGTTCCCTTTGGAGACTATAGGGCCAAAGGAAATATCCTCCGATAACAAAGAGAAAGAAGCTTTCTGAGAAACTTCTTTGTGTTCTGTGAAATCATCTCACAGAGTTACAGCTTTCCCCTCAAGAAGCCTTTCGCTAAGACAGTTCTTGTGGAATTGGCAAAGTGATATTTGGAAGCCCATAGAGGGCTATGGTGAAAAAGGAAATATCCTCAGATGAAATCTGGAAAGAAGCTTTCTGAGAAACTGCTTAGTGTTCTGTTAATTCATCTCACAGAGTTACATCTGTATTTCGTGGATCTCTTTGCTAGCCTTATTTCTGTGGAATCTGAGAACAGATATTTCGGATCCCTGTGGAGACTATAGGGCCAAAGGAAATATCCTCCGATAACAAAGAGAAAGAAGCTTTCTGAGAAACTTCTTTGTGTTCTGTGAAATCATCTCACAGAGTTACAGCTTTCCCCTCAAGAAGCCTTTCGCTAAGACAGTTCTTGTGGAATTGGCCAAGTGATATTTGGAAGCCCATAGAGGGCTATGGTGAAAAAGGAAATATCCTCAGATGAAATCTGGAAAGAAGCTTTCTGAGAAACTGCTTAGTGTTCTGTTAATTCATCTCACAGAGTTACATCTGTATTTCGTGGATCTCTTTGCTAGCCTTATTTCTGTGGAATCTGAGAACAGATATTTCGGTTCCCTTTGGAGACTATAGGTCCAAAGGAAATATCCTCCGATAACAAAGAGAAAGAAGCTTTCTGAGAAACTTCTTTGTGTTCTGTGAAATCATCTCACAGAGTTACAGCTTTCCCCTCAAGAAGCCTTTCGCTAAGACAGTTGTTGTGGAATTGGCAAAGTGATATTTGGAAGCCCATAGAGGGCTATGGTGAAAAAGGAAATATCCTCAGATGAAATCTGGAAAGAAGCTTTCTGAGAAACTGCTTAGTGTTCTGTTAATTCATCTCACAGAGTTACATCTGTATTTCGTGGATCTCTTTGCTAGCCTTATTTCTGTGGAATCTGAGAACAGATATTTCGGTTCCCTTTGGAGACTATAGGGCCAAAGGATATATCCTCCGATAACAAAGAGAAAGAAGCTTTCTGAGAAACTTCTTTGTGTTCTGTGAAATCATCTCACAGAGTTACAGCTTTCCCCTCAAGAAGCCTTTCGCTAAGACAGTTCTTGTGGAATTGGCAAAGTGATATTTGGAAGCCCATAGAGGGCTATGGTGAAAAAGGAAATATCGTCAGATGAAATCTGGAAAGAAGCTTTCTGAGAAACTGCTTAGTGTTCTGTTAATTCATCTCACAGAGTTACATCTGTATTTCGTGGATCTCTTTGCTAGCCTTATTTCTGTGGAATCTGAGAACAGATATTTCGGTTCCCTTTGGAGACTATAGGGCCAAAGGAAATATCCTCCGATAACAAAGAGAAAGAAGCTTTCTGAGAAACTTCTTTGTGTTCTGTGAAATCATCTCACAGAGTTACAGCTTTCCCCTCAAGAAGCCTTTCGCTAAGACAGTTCTTGTGGAATTGGCAAAGTGATATTTGGAAGCCCATAGAGGGCTATGGTGAAAAAGGAAATATCCTCAGATGAAATCTGGAAAGAAGCTTTCTGAGAAACTGCTTAGTGTTCTGTTAATTCATCTCACAGAGTTACATCTGTATTTCGTGGATCTCTTTGCTAGCCTTATTTCTGTGGAATCTGAGAACAGATATTTCGGTTCCCTTTGGAGACTATAGGGCCAAAGGAAATATCCTCCGATAACAAAGAGAAAGAAGCTTTCTGAGAAACTTCTTTGTGTTCTGTGAAATCATCTCACAGAGTTACAGCTTTCCCCTCAAGAAGCCTTTCGCTAAGACAGTTCTTGTGGAATTGGCAAAGTGATATTTGGAAGCCCATAGAGGGCTATGGTGAAAAAGGAAATATCCTCAGATGAAATCTGGAAAGAAGCTTTCTGAGAAACTGCTTAGTGTTCTGTTAATTCATCTCACAGAGTTACATCTGTATTTCGTGGATCTCTTTGCTAGCCTTATTTCTGTGGAATCTGAGAACAGATATTTCGGTTCCCTTTGGAGACTATAGGGCCAAAGGAAATATCCTCCGATAACAAAGAGAAAGAAGCTTTCTGAGAAACTTCTTTGTGTTCTGTGAAATCATCTCACAGAGTTACAGCTTTCCCCTCAAGAAGCCTTTCGCTAAGACAGTTCTTGTGGAATTGGCAAAGTGATATTTGGAAGCCCATAGAGGGCTATGGTGAAAAAGGAAATATCCTCAGATGAAATCTGGAAAGAAGCTTTCTGAGAAACTGCTTAGTGTTCTGTTAATTCATCTCACAGAGTTACATCTGTATTTCGTGGATCTCTTTGCTAGCCTTATTTCTGTGGAATCTGAGAACAGATATTTCGGTTCCCTTTGGAGACTATAGGGCCAAAGGAAATATCCTCCGATAACAAAGAGAAAGAAGCTTTCTGAGAAACTTCTTTGTGTTCTGTGAAATCATCTCACAGAGTTACAGCTTTCCCCTCAAGAAGCCTTTCGCTAAGACAGTTGTTGTGGAATTGGCAAAGTGATATTTGGAAGCCCATAGAGGGCTATGGTGAAAAAGGAAATATCCTCAGATGAAATCTGGAAAGAAGCTTTCTGAGAAACTGCTTAGTGTTCTGTTAATTCATCTCACAGAGTTACATCTGTATTTCGTGGATCTCTTTGCTAGCCTTATTTCTGTGGAATCTGAGAACAGATATTTCGGTTCCCTGTGGAGACTATATGGCCAAAGGAAATATCCTCCGATAACAAAGAGAAAGAAGATTTCTGAGAAACTTCTTTGTGTTCTGTGAAATCATCTCACAGAGTTACAGCTTTCCCCTCAAGAAGCCTTTCGCTAAGACAGTTCTTGTGGAATTGGCAAAGTGATATTTGGAAGCCCATAGAGGGCTATGGTGAAAAAGGAAATATCCTCAGATGAAATCTGGAAAGAAGCTTTCTGAGAAACTGCTTAGTGTTCTGTTAATTCATCTCACAGAGTTACATCTGTATTTCGTGGATCTCTTTGCTAGCCTTATTTCTGTGGAATCTGAGAACAGATATTTCGGTTCCCTTTGGAGACTATAGGGCCAAAGGAAATATCCTCCGATAACAAAGAGAAAGAAGCTTTCTGAGAAACTTCTTTGTGTTCTGTGAAATCATCTCACAGAGTTACAGCTTTCCCCTCAAGAAGCCTTTCGCTAAGACAGTTCTTGTGGAATTGGCAAAGTGATATTTGGAAGCCCATAGAGGGCTATGGTGAAAAAGGAAATATCCTCAGATGAAATCTGGAAAGAAGCTTTCTGAGAAACTGCTTAGTGTTCTGTTAATTCATCTCACAGAGTTACTTCTGTATTTCGTGGATCTCTTTGCTAGCCTTATTTCTGTGGAATCTGAGAACAGATATTTCGGTTCCCTTTGGAGACTATAGGGCCAAAGGAAATATACTCCGATAACAAAGAGAAAGAGGCTTTCTGAGAATCTTCTTTGTGTTCTGTGAAATCATCTCACAGAGTTACAGCTTTCCCCTCAAGAAGCCTTTCGCTAAGACAGTTCTTGTGGAATTGGCAAAGTGATATTTGGAAGCCCATAGAGGGCTATGGTGAAAAAGGAAATATCCTCAGATGAAATCTGGAAAGAAGCTTTCTGAGAAACTGCTTAGTGTTCTGTTAATTCATCTCACAGAGTTACATCTGTATTTCGTGGATCTCTTTGCTAGCCTTATTTCTGTGGAATCTGAGAACAGATATTTCGGTTCCCTTTGGAGCGTATCTGGCCAAAGGAAATATCCTCCGATAACAAAGAGAAAGAAGCTTTCTGAGAAACTTCTTTGTGTTCTGTGAAATCATCTCACAGAGTTACAGCTTTCCCCTCAAGAAGCCTTTCGCTAAGACAGTTCTTGTGGAATTGGCAAAGTGATATTTGGAAGCCCATAGAGGGCTATGGTGAAAAAGGAAATATCCTCAGATGAAATCTGGAAAGAAGCTTTCTGAGAAACTGCTTAGTGTTCTGTTAATTCATCTCACAGAGTTACATCTGTATTTCGTGGATCTCTTTGCTAGCCTTATTTCTGTGGAATCTGAGAACAGATATTTCGGTTCCCTTTGGAGACTATAGGGCCAAAGGAAATATCCTCCGATAACAAAGAGAAAGAAGCTTTCTGAGAAACTTCTTTGTGTTCTGTGAAATCATCTCACAGAGTTACAGCTTTCCCCTCAAGAAGCCTTTCGCTAAGACAGTTCTTGTGGAATTGGCAAAGTGATATTTGGAAGCCCATAGAGGGCTATGGTGAAAAAGGAAATATCCTCAGATGAAATCTGGAAAGAAGCTTTCTGAGAAACTGCTTAGTGTTCTGTTAATTCATCTCACAGAGTTACATCTGTATTTCGTGGATCTCTTTGCTAGCCTTATTTCTGTGGAATCTGAGAACAGATATTTCGGTTCCCTTTGGAGACTATAGGGCCAAAGGAAATATCCTCCGATAACAAAGAGAAAGAAGCTTTCTGAGAAACTTCTTTGTGTTCTGTGAAATCATCTCACAGAGTTACAGCTTTCCCCTCAAGAAGCCTTTCGCTAAGACAGTTGTTGTGGAATTGGCAAAGTGATATTTGGAAGCCCATAGAGGGCTATGGTGAAAAAGGAAATATCCTCAGATGAAATCTGGAAAGAAGCTTTCTGAGAAACTGCTTAGTGTTCTGTTAATTCATCTCACAGAGTTACATCTGTATTTCGTGGATCTCTTTGCTAGCCTTATTTCTGTGGAATCTGAGAACAGATATTTCGGTTCCCTGTGGAGACTATATGGCCAAAGGAAATATCCTCCGATAACAAAGAGAAAGAAGATTTCTGAGAAACTTCTTTGTGTTCTGTGAAATCATCTCACAGAGTTACAGCTTTCCCCTCAAGAAGCCTTTCGCTAAGACAGTTCTTGTGGAATTGGCAAAGTGATATTTGGAAGCCCATAGAGGGCTATGGTGAAAAAGGAAATATCCTCAGATGAAATCTGGAAAGAAGCTTTCTGAGAAACTGCTTAGTGTTCTGTTAATTCATCTCACAGAGTTACATCTGTATTTCGTGGATCTCTTTGCTAGCCTTATTTCTGTGGAATCTGAGAACAGATATTTCGGTTCCCTTTGGAGACTATAGGGCCAAAGGAAATATCCTCCGATAACAAAGAGAAAGAAGCTTTCTGAGAAACTTCTTTGTGTTCTGTGAAATCATCTCACAGAGTTACAGCTTTCCCCTCAAGAAGCCTTTCGCTAAGACAGTTCTTGTGGAATTGGCAAAGTGATATTTGGAAGCCCATAGAGGGCTATGGTGAAAAAGGAAATATCCTCAGATGAAATCTGGAAAGAAGCTTTCTGAGAAACTGCTTAGTGTTCTGTTAATTCATCTCACAGAGTTACTTCTGTATTTCGTGGATCTCTTTGCTAGCCTTATTTCTGTGGAATCTGAGAACAGATATTTCGGTTCCCTTTGGAGACTATAGGGCCAAAGGAAATATACTCCGATAACAAAGAGAAAGAGGCTTTCTGAGAATCTTCTTTGTGTTCTGTGAAATCATCTCACAGAGTTACAGCTTTCCCCTCAAGAAGCCTTTCGCTAAGACAGTTCTTGTGGAATTGGCAAAGTGATATTTGGAAGCCCATAGAGGGCTATGGTGAAAAAGGAAATATCCTCAGATGAAATCTGGAAAGAAGCTTTCTGAGAAACTGCTTAGTGTTCTGTTAATTCATCTCACAGAGTTACATCTGTATTTCGTGGATCTCTTTGCTAGCCTTATTTCTGTGGAATCTGAGAACAGATATTTCGGTTCCCTTTGGAGCGTATCTGGCCAAAGGAAATATCCTCCGATAACAAAGAGAAAGAAGCTTTCTGAGAAACTTCTTTGTGTTCTGTGAAATCATCTCACAGAGTTACAGCTTTCCCCTCAAGAAGCCTTTCGCTAAGACAGTTCTTGTGGAATTGGCAAAGTGATATTTGGAAGCCCATAGAGGGCTATGGTGAAAAAGGAAATATCCTCAGATGAAATCTGGAAAGAAGCTTTCTGAGAAACTGCTTAGTGTTCTGTTAATTCATCTCACAGAGTTACATCTGTATTTCGTGGATCTCTTTGCTAGCCTTATTTCTGTGGAATCTGAGAACAGATATTTCGGTTCCCTTTGGAGACTATAGGGCCAAAGGAAATATCCTCCGATAACAAAGAGAAAGAAGCTTTCTGAGAAACTTCTTTGTGTTCTGTGAAATCATCTCACAGAGTTACAGCTTTCCCCTCAAGAAGCCTTTCGCTAAGACAGTTCTTGTGGAATTGGCAAAGTGATATTTGGAAGCCCATAGAGGGCTATGGTGAAAAAGGAAATATCCTCAGATGAAATCTGGAAAGAAGCTTTCTGAGAAACTGCTTAGTGTTCTGTTAATTCATCTCACAGAGTTACATCTGTATTTCGTGGATCTCTTTGCTAGCCTTATTTCTGTGGAATCTGAGAACAGATATTTCGGTTCCCTTTGGAGACTATAGGGCCAAAGGAAATATCCTCCGATAACAAAGAGAAAGAAGCTTTCTGAGAAACTTCTTTGTGTTCTGTGAAATCATCTCACAGAGTTACAGCTTTCCCCTCAAGAAGCCTTTCGCTAAGACAGTTGTTGTGGAATTGGCAAAGTGATATTTGGAAGCCCATAGAGGGCTATGGTGAAAAAGGAAATATCCTCAGATGAAATCTGGAAAGAAGCTTTCTGAGAAACTGCTTAGTGTTCTGTTAATTCATCTCACAGAGTTACATCTGTATTTCGTGGATCTCTTTGCTAGCCTTATTTCTGTGGAATCTGAGAACAGATATTTCGGTTCCCTTTGGAGACTATAGGGCCAAAGGAAATATCCTCCGATAACAAAGAGAAAGAAGCTTTCTGAGAAACTTCTTTGTGTTCTGTGAAATCATCTCACAGAGTTACAGCTTTCCCTTCAAGAAGCCTTTCGCTAAGACAGTTCTTGTGGAATTGGCAAAGTGATATTTGGAAGCCCATAGAGGGCTATGGTGAAAAAGGAAATATCCTCAGATGAAATCTGGAAAGAAGCTTTCTGAGAAACTGCTTAGTGTTCTGTTAATTCATCTCACAGAGTTACATCTGTATTTCGTGGATCTCTTTGCTAGCCTTATTTCTGTGGAATCTGAGAACAGATATTTCGGTTCCCTTTGGAGACTATAGGGCCAAAGGAAATATCCTCCGATAACAAAGAGAAAGAAGCTTTCTGAGAAACTTCTTTGTGTTCTGTGAAATCATCTCACAGAGTTACAGCTTTCCCCTCAAGAAGCCTTTCGCTAAGACAGTTCTTGTGGAATTGGCAAAGTGATATTTGGAAGCCCATAGAGGGCTATGGTGAAAAAGGAAATATCCTCAGATGAAATCTGGAAAGAAGCTTTCTGAGAAACTGCTTAGTGTTCTGTTAATTCATCTCACAGAGTTACATCTGTATTTCGTGGATCTCTTTGCTAGCCTTATTTCTGTGGAATCTGAGAACAGATATTTCGGTTCCCTTTGGAGACTATAGGGCCAAAGGAAATATCCTCCGATAACAAAGAGAAAGAAGCTTTCTGAGAAACTTCTTTGTGTTCTGTGAAATCATCTCACAGAGTTACAGCTTTCCCCTCAAGAAGCCTTTCGCTAAGACAGTTCTTGTGGAATTGGCAAAGTGATATTTGGAAGCCCATAGAGGGCTATGGTGAAAAAGGAAATATCCTCAGATGAAATCTGGAAAGAAGCTTTCTGAGAAACTGCTTAGTGTTCTGTTAATTCATCTCACAGAGTTACATCTGCATTTCGTGGATCTCTTTGCTAGCCTTATTTCTGTGGAATCTGAGAACAGATATTTCGGTTCCCTTTGGAGACTACAGGGCCAAAGGAAATATCCTCCGATAACAAAGAGAAAGAAGCTTTCTGAGAAACTTCTTTGTGTTCTGTGAAATCATCTCACAGAGTTACAGCTTTCCCCTCAAGAAGCCTTTCGCTAAGACAGTTCTTGTGGAATTGGCAAAGTGATATTTGGAAGCCCATAGAGGGCTATGGTGAAAAAGGAAATATCCTCAGATGAAATCTGGAAAGAAGCTTTCTGAGAAACTGCTTAGTGTTCTGTTAATTCATCTCACAGAGTTACATCTGTATTTCGTGGATCTCTTTGCTAGCCTTATTTCTGTGGAATCTGAGAACAGATATTTCGGTTCCCTTTGGAGACTATAGGGCCAAAGGAAATATCCTCCGATAACAAAGAGAAAGAAGCTTTCTGAGAAACTTCTTTGTGTTCTGTGAAATCATCTCACAGAGTTACAGCTTTCCCCTCAAAAAGCCTTTCGCTAAGACAGTTCTTGTGGAATTGGCAAAGTGATATTTGGAAGCCCATAGAGGGCTATGGTGAAAAAGGAAATATCCTCAGATGAAATCTGGAAAGAAGCTTTCTGAGAAACTGCTTAGTGTTCTGTTAATTCATCTCACAGAGTTACATCTGTATTTCGTGGATCTCTTTGCTAGCCTTATTTCTGTGGAATCTGAGAACAGATATTTCGGTTCCCTTTGGAGCCTATTGGGCCAAAGGAAATATCCTCCGATAACAAAGAGAAAGAAGCTTTCTGAGAAACTTCTTTGTGTTCTGTGAAATCATCTCACAGAGTTACAGCTTTCCCCTCAAGAAGCCTTTCGCTAAGACAGTTCTTGTGGAATTGGCAAAGTGATATTTGGAAGCCCATAGAGGGCTATGGTGAAAAAGGAAATATCGTCAGATGAAATCTGGAAAGAAGCTTTCTGAGAAACTGCTTAGTGTTCTGTTAATTCATCTCACAGAGTTACATCTGTATTTCGTGGATCTCTTTGCTAGCCTTATTTCTGTGGAATCTGAGAACAGATATTTCGGTTCCCTTTGGAGACTATAGGGCCAAAGGAAATATCCTCCGATAACAAAGAGAAAGAAGCTTTCTGAGAAACTTCTTTGTGTTCTGTGAAATCATCTCACAGAGTTACAGCTTTCCCCTCAAGAAGCCTTTCGCTAAGACAGTTCTTGTGGAATTGGCAAAGTGATATTTGGAAGCCCATAGAGGGCTATGGTGAAAAAGGAAATATCCTCAGATGAAATCTGGAAAGAAGCTTTCTGAGAAACTGCTTAGTGTTCTGTTAATTCATCTCACAGAGTTACATCTGTATTTCGTGGATCTCTTTGCTAGCCTTATTTCTGTGGAATCTGAGAACAGATATTTCGGTTCCCTTTGGAGACTATAGGGCCAAAGGAAATATCCTCCGATAACAAAGAGAAAGAAGCTTTCTGAGAAACTTCTTTGTGTTCTGTGAAATCATCTCACAGAGTTACAGCTTTCCCTTCAAGAAGCCTTTCGCTAAGACAGTTCTTGTGGAATTGGCAAAGTGTTATTTGGAAGCCCATAGAGGGCTATGGTGAAAAAGGAAATATCCTCAGATGAAATCTGGAAAGAAGCTTTCTGAGAAACTGCTTAGTGTTCTGTTAATTCATCTCACAGAGTTACATCTGTATTTCGTGGATCTCTTTGCTAGCCTTATTTCTGTGGAATCTGAGAACAGATATTTCGGTTCCCTTTGGAGACTATAGGGCCAAAGGAAATATCCTCCGATAACAAAGAGAAAGAAGCTTTCTGAGAAACTTCTTTGTGTTCTGTGAAATCATCTCACAGAGTTACAGCTTTCCCCTCAAGAAGCCTTTCGCTAAGACAGTTCTTGTGGAATTGGCAAAGTGATATTTGGAAGCCCATAGAGGGCTATGGTGAAAAAGGAAATATCCTCAGATGAAATCTGGAAAGAAGCTTTCTGAGAAACTGCTTAGTGTTCTGTTAATTCATCTCACAGAGTTACATCTGTATTTCGTGGATCTCTTTGCTAGCCTTATTTCTGTGGAATCTGAGAACAGATATTTCCGTTCCCTTTGGAGACTATAGGGCCAAAGGAAATATCCTCGGATAACAAAGAGAAAGAAGCTTTCTGAGAAACTTCTTTGTGTTCTGTGAAATCATCTCACAGAGTTACAGCTTTCCCCTCAAGAAGCCTTTCGCTAAGACAGTTCTTGTGGAATTTGCAAAGTGATATTTGGAAGCCCATAGAGGGCTATGGTGAAAAAGGAAATATCCTCAGATGAAATCTGGAAAGAAGCTTTCTGAGAAACTGCTTAGTGTTCTGTTAATTCATCTCACAGAGTTACATCTGTATTTCGTGGATCTCTTTGCTAGCCTTATTTCTGTGGAATCTGAGAACAGATATTTCGGTTCCCTTTGGAGACTATAGGGTCAAAGGAAATATCCTCCGATAACAAAGAGAAAGAAGCTTTCTGAGAAACTTCTTTGTGTTCTGTGAAATCATCTCACAGAGTTACAGCTTTCCCCTCAAGAAGCCTTTCGCTAAGACAGTTCTTGTGGAATTGGCAAAGTGATATTTGGAAGCCCATAGAGGGCTATGGTGAAAAAGGAAATATCCTCAGATGAAATCTGGAAAGAAGCTTTCTGAGAAACTGCTTAGTGTTCTGTTAATTCATCTCACAGAGTTACATCTGTATTTCGTGGATCTCTTTGCTAGCCTTATTTCTGTGGAATCTGAGAACAGATATTTCGGTTCCCTTTGGAGACTACAGGGCCAAAGGAAATATCCTCCGATAACAAAGAGAAAGAAGCTTTCTGAGAAACTTCTTTGTGTTCTGTGAAATCATCTCACAGAGTTACAGCTTTCCCCTCAAGAAGCCTTTCGCTAAGACAGTTCTTGTGGAATTGGCAAAGTGATATTTGGAAGCCCATAGAGGGCTATGGTGAAAAAGGAAATATCCTCAGATGAAATCTGGAAAGAAGCTTTCTGAGAAACTGCTTAGTGTTCTGTTAATTCATCTCACAGAGTTACATCTGTATTTCGTGGATCTCTTTGCTAGCCTTATTTCTGTGGAATCTGAGAACAGATATTTCGGTTCCCTTTGGAGACTATAGGGCCAAAGGAAATATCCTCCGATAACAAAGAGAAAGAAGCTTTCTGAGAAACTTCTTTGTGTTCTGTGAAATCATCTCACAGAGTTACAGCTTTCCCCTCAAAAAGCCTTTCGCTAAGACAGTTCTTGTGGAATTGCCAAAGTGATATTTGGAAGCCCATAGAGGGCTATGGTGAAAAAGGAAATATCCTCAGATGAAATCTGGAAAGAAGCTTTCTGAGAAACTGCTTAGTGTTCTGTTAATTCATCTCACAGAGTTACATCTGTATTTCGTGGATCTCTTTGCTAGCCTTATTTCTGTGGAATCTGAGAACAGATATTTCGGTTCCCTTTGGAGACTACAGGGCCAAAGGAAATATCCTCCGATAACAAAGAGAAAGAAGCTTTCTGAGAAACTTCTTTGTGTTCTGTGAAATCATCTCACAGAGTTACAGCTTTCCCCTCAAGAAGCCTTTCGCTAAGACAGTTCTTGTGGAATTGGCAAAGTGATATTTGGAAGCCCATAGAGGGCTATGGTGAAAAAGGAAATATCCTCAGATGAAATCTGGAAAGAAGCTTTCTGAGAAACTGCTTAGTGTTCTGTTAATTCATCTCACAGAGTTACATCTGTATTTCGTGGATCTCTTTGCTAGCCTTATTTCTGTGGAATCTGAGAACAGATATTTCGGTTCCCTTTGGAGACTATAGGGCCAAAGGAAATATCCTCCGATAACAAAGAGAAAGAAGCTTTCTGAGAAACTTCTTTGTGTTCTGTGAAATCATCTCACAGAGTTACAGCTTTCCCCTCAAAAAGCCTTTCGCTAAGACAGTTCTTGTGGAATTGGCAAAGTGATATTTGGAAGCCCATAGAGGGCTATGGTGAAAAAGGAAATATCCTCAGATGAAATCTGGAAAGAAGCTTTCTGAGAAACTGCTTAGTGTTCTGTTAATTCATCTCACAGAGTTACATCTGTATTTCGTGGATCTCTTTGCTAGCCTTATTTCTGTGGAATCTGAGAACAGATATTTCGGTTCCCTTTGGAGCCTATTGGGCCAAAGGAAATATCCTCCGATAACAAAGAGAAAGAAGCTTTCTGAGAAACTTCTTTGTGTTCTGTGAAATCATCTCACAGAGTTACAGCTTTCCCCTCAAGAAGCCTTTCGCTAAGACAGTTCTTGTGGAATTGGCAAAGTGATATTTGGAAGCCCATAGAGGGCTATGGTGAAAAAGGAAATATCCTCAGATGAAATCTGGAAAGAAGCTTTCTGAGAAACTGCTTAGTGTTCTGTTAATTCATCTCACAGAGTTACATCTGTATTTCGTGGATCTCTTTGCTAGCCTTATTTCTGTGGAATCTGAGAACAGATATTTCGGTTCCCTTTGGAGACTATAGGGCCAAAGGAAATATCCTCCGATAACAAAGAGAAAGAAGCTTTCTGAGAAACTTCTTTGTGTTCTGTGAAATCATCTCACAGAGTTACAGCTTTCCCCTCAAGAAGCCTTTCGCTAAGACAGTTCTTGTGGAATTGGCAAAGTGATATTTGGAAGCCCATAGAGGGCTATGGTGAAAAAGGAAATATCCTCAGATGAAATCTGGAAAGAAGCTTTCTGAGAAACTGCTTAGTGTTCTGTTAATTCATCTCACAGAGTTACATCTGTATTTCGTGGATCTCTTTGCTAGCCTTATTTCTGTGGAATCTGAGAACAGATATTTCGGTTCCCTTTGGAGACTATAGGGCCAAAGGAAATATCCTCCGATAACAAAGAGAAAGAAGCTTTCTGAGAAACTTCTTTGTGTTCTGTGAAATCATCTCACAGAGTTACAGCTTTCCCTTCAAGAAGCCTTTCGCTAAGACAGTTCTTGTGGAATTGGCAAAGTGTTATTTGGAAGCCCATAGAGGGCTATGGTGAAAAAGGAAATATCCTCAGATGAAATCTGGAAAGAAGCTTTCTGAGAAACTGCTTAGTGTTCTGTTAATTCATCTCACAGAGTTACATCTGTATTTCGTGGATCTCTTTGCTAGCCTTATTTCTGTGGAATCCGAGAACAGATATTTCGGTTCCCTTTGGAGACTATAGGGCCAAAGGAAATATCCTCCGATAACAAAGAGAAAGAAGCTTTCTGAGAAACTTCTTTGTGTTCTGTGAAATCATCTCACAGAGTTACAGCTTTCCCCTCAAGAAGCCTTTCGCTAAGACAGTTCTTGTGGAATTGGCAAAGTGATATTTGGAAGCCCATAGAGGGCTATGGTGAAAAAGGAAATATCCTCAGATGAAATCTGGAAAGAAGCTTTCTGAGAAACTGCTTAGTGTTCTGTTAATTCATCTCACAGAGTTACATCTGTATTTCGTGGATCTCTTTGCTAGCCTTATTTCTGTGGAATCTGAGAACAGATATTTCCGTTCCCTTTGGAGACTATAGGGCCAAAGGAAATATCCTCGGATAACAAAGAGAAAGAAGCTTTCTGAGAAACTTCTTTGTGTTCTGTGAAATCATCTCACAGAGTTACAGCTTTCCCCTCAAGAAGCCTTTCGCTAAGACAGTTCTTGTGGAATTGGCAAAGTGATATTTGGAAGCCCATAGAGGGCTATGGTGAAAAAGGAAATATCCTCAGATGAAATCTGGAAAGAAGCTTTCTGAGAAACTGCTTAGTGTTCTGTTAATTCATCTCACAGAGTTACATCTGTATTTCGTGGATCTCTTTGCTAGCCTTATTTCTGTGGAATCTGAGAACAGATATTTCGGTTCCCTTTGGAGACTATAGGGCCAAAGGAAATATCCTCCGATAACAAAGAGAAAGAAGCTTTCTGAGAAACTTCTTTGTGTTCTGTGAAATCATCTCACAGAGTTACAGCTTTCCCCTCAAGAAGCCTTTCGGTAAGACAGTTCTTGTGGAATTGGCAAAGTGATATTTGGAAGCCCATAGAGGGCTATGGTGAAAAAGGAAATATCCTCAGATGAAATCTGGAAAGAAGCTTTCTGAGAAACTGCTTAGTGTTCTGTTAATTCATCTCACAGAGTTACATCTGTATTTCGTGGATCTCTTTGCTAGCCTTATTTCTGTGGAATCTGAGAACAGATATTTCGGTTCCCTTTGGAGACTATAGGGCCAAAGGAAATATCCTCCGATAACAAAGAGAAAGAAGCTTTCTGAGAAACTTCTTTGTGTTCTGTGAAATCATCTCACAGAGTTACAGCTTTCCCTTCAAGAAGCCTTTCGCTAAGACAGTTCTTGTGGAATTGGCAAAGTGTTATTTGGAAGCCCATAGAGGGCTATGGTGAAAAAGGAAATATCCTCAGATGAAATCTGGAAAGAAGCTTTCTGAGAAACTGCTTAGTGTTCTGTTAATTCATCTCACAGAGTTACATCTGTATTTCGTGGATCTCTTTGCTAGCCTTATTTCTGTGGAATCTGAGAACAGATATTTCGGTTCCCTTTGGAGACTATAGGGCCAAAGGAAATATCCTCCGATAACAAAGAGAAAGAAGCTTTCTGAGAAACTTCTTTGTGTTCTGTGAAATCATCTCACAGAGTTACAGCTTTCCCCTCAAGAAGCCTTTCGCTAAGACAGTTCTTGTGGAATTGGCAAAGTGTTATTTGGAAGCCCATAGAGGGCTATGGTGAAAAAGGAAATATCCTCAGATGAAATCTGGAAAGAAGCTTTCTGAGAAACTGCTTAGTGTTCTGTTAATTCATCTCACAGAGTTACATCTGTATTTCGTGGATCTCTTTGCTAGCCTTATTTCTGTGGAATCTGAGAACAGATATTTCGGTTCCCTTTGGAGACTATAGGGCCAAAGGAAATATCCTCCGATAACAAAGAGAAAGAAGCTTTCTGAGAAACTTCTTTGTGTTCTGTGAAATCATCTCACAGAGTTACAGCTTTCCCCTCAAGAAGCCTTTCGCTAAGACAGTTCTTGTGGAATTGGCAAAGTGATATTTGGAAGCCCATAGAGGGCTATGGTGAAAAAGGAAATATCCTCAGATGAAATCTGGAAAGAAGCTTTCTGAGAAACTGCTTAGTGTTCTGTTAATTCATCTCACAGAGTTACATCTGTATTTCGTGGATCTCTTTGCTAGCCTTATTTCTGTGGAATCTGAGAACAGATATTTCCGTTCCCTTTGGAGACTATAGGGCCAAAGGAAATATCCTCGGATAACAAAGAGAAAGAAGCTTTCTGAGAAACTTCTTTGTGTTCTGTGAAATCATCTCACAGAGTTACAGCTTTCCCCTCAAGAAGCCTTTCGCTAAGACAGTTCTTGTGGAATTTGCAAAGTGATATTTGGAAGCCCATAGAGGGCTATGGTGAAAAAGGAAATATCCTCAGATGAAATCTGGAAAGAAGCTTTCTGAGAAACTGCTTAGTGTTCTGTTAATTCATCTCACAGAGTTACATCTGTATTTCGTGGATCTCTTTGCTAGCCTTATTTCTGTGGAATCTGAGAACAGATATTTCGGTTCCCTTTGGAGACTATAGGGTCAAAGGAAATATCCTCCGATAACAAAGAGAAAGAAGCTTTCTGAGAAACTTCTTTGTGTTCTGTGAAATCATCTCACAGAGTTACAGCTTTCCCCTCAAGAAGCCTTTCGCTAAGACAGTTCTTGTGGAATTGGCAAAGTGATATTTGGAAGCCCATAGAGGGCTATGGTGAAAAAGGAAATATCCTCAGATGAAATCTGGAAAGAAGCTTTCTGAGAAACTGCTTAGTGTTCTGTTAATTCATCTCACAGAGTTACATCTGTATTTCGTGGATCTCTTTGCTAGCCTTATTTCTGTGGAATCTGAGAACAGATATTTCGGTTCCCTTTGGAGACTACAGGGCCAAAGGAAATATCCTCCGATAACAAAGAGAAAGAAGCTTTCTGAGAAACTTCTTTGTGTTCTGTGAAATCATCTCACAGAGTTACAGCTTTCCCCTCAAGAAGCCTTTCGCTAAGACAGTTCTTGTGGAATTGGCAAAGTGATATTTGGAAGCCCATAGAGGGCTATGGTGAAAAAGGAAATATCCTCAGATGAAATCTGGAAAGAAGCTTTCTGAGAAACTGCTTAGTGTTCTGTTAATTCATCTCACAGAGTTACATCTGTATTTCGTGGATCTCTTTGCTAGCCTTATTTCTGTGGAATCTGAGAACAGATATTTCGGTTCCCTTTGGAGACTATAGGGCCAAAGGAAATATCCTCCGATAACAAAGAGAAAGAAGCTTTCTGAGAAACTTCTTTGTGTTCTGTGAAATCATCTCACAGAGTTACAGCTTTCCCCTCAAAAAGCCTTTCGCTAAGACAGTTCTTGTGGAATTGCCAAAGTGATATTTGGAAGCCCATAGAGGGCTATGGTGAAAAAGGAAATATCCTCAGATGAAATCTGGAAAGAAGCTTTCTGAGAAACTGCTTAGTGTTCTGTTAATTCATCTCACAGAGTTACATCTGTATTTCGTGGATCTCTTTGCTAGCCTTATTTCTGTGGAATCTGAGAACAGATATTTCGGTTCCCTTTGGAGCCTATTGGGCCAAAGGAAATATCCTCCGATAACAAAGAGAAAGAAGCTTTCTGAGAAACTTCTTTGTGTTCTGTGAAATCATCTCACAGAGTTACAGCTTTCCCCTCAAGAAGCCTTTCGCTAAGACAGTTCTTGTGGAATTGGCAAAGTGATATTTGGAAGCCCATAGAGGGCTATGGTGAAAAAGGAAATATCGTCAGATGAAATCTGGAAAGAAGCTTTCTGAGAAACTGCTTAGTGTTCTGTTAATTCATCTCACAGAGTTACATCTGTATTTCGTGGATCTCTTTGCTAGCCTTATTTCTGTGGAATCTGAGAACAGATATTTCGGTTCCCTTTGGAGACTATAGGGCCAAAGGAAATATCCTCCGATAACAAAGAGAAAGAAGCTTTCTGAGAAACTTCTTTGTGTTCTGTGAAATCATCTCACAGAGTTACAGCTTTCCCCTCAAGAAGCCTTTCGCTAAGACAGTTCTTGTGGAATTGGCAAAGTGATATTTGGAAGCCCATAGAGGGCTATGGTGAAAAAGGAAATATCCTCAGATGAAATCTGGAAAGAAGCTTTCTGAGAAACTGCTTAGTGTTCTGTTAATTCATCTCACAGAGTTACATCTGTATTTCGTGGATCTCTTTGCTAGCCTTATTTCTGTGGAATCTGAGAACAGATATTTCGGTTCCCTTTGGAGACTATAGGGCCAAAGGAAATATCCTCCGATAACAAAGAGAAAGAAGCTTTCTGAGAAACTTCTTTGTGTTCTGTGAAATCATCTCACAGAGTTACAGCTTTCCCTTCAAGAAGCCTTTCGCTAAGACAGTTCTTGTGGAATTGGCAAAGTGTTATTTGGAAGCCCATAGAGGGCTATGGTGAAAAAGGAAATATCCTCAGATGAAATCTGGAAAGAAGCTTTCTGAGAAACTGCTTAGTGTTCTGTTAATTCATCTCACAGAGTTACATCTGTATTTCGTGGATCTCTTTGCTAGCCTTATTTCTGTGGAATCCGAGAACAGATATTTCGGTTCCCTTTGGAGACTATAGGGCCAAAGGAAATATCCTCCGATAACAAAGAGAAAGAAGCTTTCTGAGAAACTTCTTTGTGTTCTGTGAAATCATCTCACAGAGTTACAGCTTTCCCCTCAAGAAGCCTTTCGCTAAGACAGTTCTTGTGGAATTGGCAAAGTGATATTTGGAAGCCCATAGAGGGCTATGGTGAAAAAGGAAATATCCTCAGATGAAATCTGGAAAGAAGCTTTCTGAGAAACTGCTTAGTGTTCTGTTAATTCATCTCACAGAGTTACATCTGTATTTCGTGGATCTCTTTGCTAGCCTTATTTCTGTGGAATCTGAGAACAGATATTTCCGTTCCCTTTGGAGACTATAGGGCCAAAGGAAATATCCTCGGATAACAAAGAGAAAGAAGCTTTCTGAGAAACTTCTTTGTGTTCTGTGAAATCATCTCACAGAGTTACAGCTTTCCCCTCAAGAAGCCTTTCGCTAAGACAGTTCTTGTGGAATTGGCAAAGTGATATTTGGAAGCCCATAGAGGGCTATGGTGAAAAAGGAAATATCCTCAGATGAAATCTGGAAAGAAGCTTTCTGAGAAACTGCTTAGTGTTCTGTTAATTCATCTCACAGAGTTACATCTGTATTTCGTGGATCTCTTTGCTAGCCTTATTTCTGTGGAATCTGAGAACAGATATTTCGGTTCCCTTTGGAGACTATAGGGCCAAAGGAAATATCCTCCGATAACAAAGAGAAAGAAGCTTTCTGAGAAACTTCTTTGTGTTCTGTGAAATCATCTCACAGAGTTACAGCTTTCCCCTCAAGAAGCCTTTCGCTAAGACAGTTCTTGTGGAATTGGCAAAGTGATATTTGGAAGCCCATAGAGGGCTATGGTGAAAAAGGAAATATCCTCAGATGAAATCTGGAAAGAAGCTTTCTGAGAAACTGCTTAGTGTTCTGTTAATTCATCTCACAGAGTTACATCTGTATTTCGTGGATCTCTTTGCTAGCCTTATTTCTGTGGAATCTGAGAACAGATATTTCGGTTCCCTTTGGAGACTATAGGGCCAAAGGAAATATCCTCCGATAACAAAGAGAAAGAAGCTTTCTGAGAAACTTCTTTGTGTTCTGTGAAATCATCTCACGGAGTTACAGCTTTCCCTTCAAGAAGCCTTTCGCTAAGACAGTTCTTGTGGAATTGGCAAAGTGTTATTTGGAAGCCCATAGAGGGCTATGGTGAAAAAGGAAATATCCTCAGATGAAATCTGGAAAGAAGCTTTCTGAGAAACTGCTTAGTGTTCTGTTAATTCATCTCACAGAGTTACATCTGTATTTCGTGGATCTCTTTGCCAGCCTTATTTCTGTGGAATCTGAGAACAGATATTTCGGTTCCCTTTGGAGACTATAGGGCCAAAGGAAATATCCTCCGATAACAAAGAGAAAGAAGCTTTCTGAGAAACTTCTTTGTGTTCTGTGAAATCATCTCACAGAGTTACAGCTTTCCCCTCAAGAAGCCTTTCGCTAAGACAGTTCTTGTGGAATTGGCAAAGTGATATTTGGAAGCCCATAGAGGGCTATGGTGAAAAAGGAAATATCCTCAGATGAAATCTGGAAAGAAGCTTTCTGAGAAACTGCTTAGTGTTCTGTTAATTCATCTCACAGAGTTACATCTGTATTTCGTGGATCTCTTTGCTAGCCTTATTTCTGTGGAATCTGAGAACAGATATTTCCGTTCCCTTTGGAGACTATAGGGCCAAAGGAAATATCCTCGGATAACAAAGAGAAAGAAGCTTTCTGAGAAACTTCTTTGTGTTCTGTGAAATCATCTCACAGAGTTACAGCTTTCCCCTCAAGAAGCCTTTCGCTAAGACAGTTCTTGTGGAATTTGCAAAGTGATATTTGGAAGCCCATAGAGGGCTATGGTGAAAAAGGAAATATCCTCAGATGAAATCTGGAAAGAAGCTTTCTGAGAAACTGCTTAGTGTTCTGTTAATTCATCTCACAGAGTTACATCTGTATTTCGTGGATCTCTTTGCTAGCCTTATTTCTGTGGAATCTGAGAACAGATATTTCGGTTCCCTTTGGAGACTATAGGGCCAAAGGAAATATCCTCCGATAACAAAGAGAAAGAAGCTTTCTGAGAAACTTCTTTGTGTTCTGTGAAATCATCTCACAGAGTTACAGCTTTCCCTTCAAGAAGCCTTTCGCTAAGACAGTTCTTGTGGAATTGGCAAAGTGTTATTTGGAAGCCCATAGAGGGCTATGGTGAAAAAGGAAATATCCTCAGATGAAATCTGGAAAGAAGCTTTCTGAGAAACTGCTTAGTGTTCTGTTAATTCATCTCACAGAGTTACATCTGTATTTCGTGGATCTCTTTGCTAGCCTTATTTCTGTGGAATCCGAGAACAGATATTTCGGTTCCCTTTGGAGACTATAGGGCCAAAGGAAATATCCTCCGATAACAAAGAGAAAGAAGCTTTCTGAGAAACTTCTTTGTGTTCTGTGAAATCATCTCACAGAGTTACAGCTTTCCCCTCAAGAAGCCTTTCGCTAAGACAGTTCTTGTGGAATTGGCAAAGTGATATTTGGAAGCCCATAGAGGGCTATGGTGAAAAAGGAAATATCCTCAGATGAAATCTGGAAAGAAGCTTTCTGAGAAACTGCTTAGTGTTCTGTTAATTCATCTCACAGAGTTACATCTGTATTTCGTGGATCTCTTTGCTAGCCTTATTTCTGTGGAATCTGAGAACAGATATTTCCGTTCCCTTTGGAGACTATAGGGCCAAAGGAAATATCCTCGGATAACAAAGAGAAAGAAGCTTTCTGAGAAACTTCTTTGTGTTCTGTGAAATCATCTCACAGAGTTACAGCTTTCCCCTCAAGAAGCCTTTCGCTAAGACAGTTCTTGTGGAATTGGCAAAGTGATATTTGGAAGCCCATAGAGGGCTATGGTGAAAAAGGAAATATCCTCAGATGAAATCTGGAAAGAAGCTTTCTGAGAAACTGCTTAGTGTTCTGTTAATTCATCTCACAGAGTTACATCTGTATTTCGTGGATCTCTTTGCTAGCCTTATTTCTGTGGAATCTGAGAACAGATATTTCGGTTCCCTTTGGAGACTATAGGGCCAAAGGAAATATCCTCCGATAACAAAGAGAAAGAAGCTTTCTGAGAAACTTCTTTGTGTTCTGTGAAATCATCTCACAGAGTTACAGCTTTCCCCTCAAGAAGCCTTTCGCTAAGACAGTTCTTGTGGAATTGGCAAAGTGATATTTGGAAGCCCATAGAGGGCTATGGTGAAAAAGGAAATATCCTCAGATGAAATCTGGAAAGAAGCTTTCTGAGAAACTGCTTAGTGTTCTGTTAATTCATCTCACAGAGTTACATCTGTATTTCGTGGATCTCTTTGCTAGCCTTATTTCTGTGGAATCTGAGAACAGATATTTCGGTTCCCTTTGGAGACTATAGGGCCAAAGGAAATATCCTCCGATAACAAAGAGAAAGAAGCTTTCTGAGAAACTTCTTTGTGTTCTGTGAAATCATCTCACGGAGTTACAGCTTTCCCTTCAAGAAGCCTTTCGCTAAGACAGTTCTTGTGGAATTGGCAAAGTGTTATTTGGAAGCCCATAGAGGGCTATGGTGAAAAAGGAAATATCCTCAGATGAAATCTGAAAGAAGCTTTCTGAGAAACTGCTTAGTGTTCTGTTAATTCATCTCAACAGAGTTACATCTGTATTTCGTGGATCTCTTTGCCAGCCTTATTTCTGTGGAATCTGAGAACAGATATTTCGGTTCCCTTTGGAGACTATAGGGCCAAAGGAAATATCCTCCGATAACAAAGAGAAAGAAGCTTTCTGAGAAACTTCTTTGTGTTCTGTGAAATCATCTCACAGAGTTACAGCTTTCCCCTCAAGAAGCCTTTCGCTAAGACAGTTCTTGTGGAATTGGCAAAGTGATATTTGGAAGCCCATAGAGGGCTATGGTGAAAAAGGAAATATCCTCAGATGAAATCTGGAAAGAAGCTTTCTGAGAAACTGCTTAGTGTTCTGTTAATTCATCTCACAGAGTTACATCTGTATTTCGTGGATCTCTTTGCTAGCCTTATTTCTGTGGAATCTGAGAACAGATATTTCCGTTCCCTTTGGAGACTATAGGGCCAAAGGAAATATCCTCGGATAACAAAGAGAAAGAAGCTTTCTGAGAAACTTCTTTGTGTTCTGTGAAATCATCTCACAGAGTTACAGCTTTCCCCTCAAGAAGCCTTTCGCTAAGACAGTTCTTGTGGAATTTGCAAAGTGATATTTGGAAGCCCATAGAGGGCTATGGTGAAAAAGGAAATATCCTCAGATGAAATCTGGAAAGAAGCTTTCTGAGAAACTGCTTAGTGTTCTGTTAATTCATCTCACAGAGTTACATCTGTATTTCGTGGATCTCTTTGCTAGCCTTATTTCTGTGGAATCTGAGAACAGATATTTCGGTTCCCTTTGGAGACTATAGGGTCAAAGGAAATATCCTCCGATAACAAAGAGAAAGAAGCTTTCTGAGAAACTTCTTTGTGTTCTGTGAAATCATCTCACAGAGTTACAGCTTTCCCCTCAAGAAGCCTTTCGCTAAGACAGTTCTTGTGGAATTGGCAAAGTGATATTTGGAAGCCCATAGAGGGCTATGGTGAAAAAGGAAATATCCTCAGATGAAATCTGGAAAGAAGCTTTCTGAGAAACTGCTTAGTGTTCTGTTAATTCATCTCACAGAGTTACATCTGTATTTCGTGGATCTCTTTGCTAGCCTTATTTCTGTGGAATCTGAGAACAGATATTTCGGTTCCCTTTGGAGACTACAGGGCCAAAGGAAATATCCTCCGATAACAAAGAGAAAGAAGCTTTCTGAGAAACTTCTTTGTGTTCTGTGAAATCATCTCACAGAGTTACAGCTTTCCCCTCAAGAAGCCTTTCGCTAAGACAGTTCTTGTGGAATTGGCAAAGTGATATTTGGAAGCCCATAGAGGGCTATGGTGAAAAAGGAAATATCCTCAGATGAAATCTGGAAAGAAGCTTTCTGAGAAACTGCTTAGTGTTCTGTTAATTCATCTCACAGAGTTACATCTGTATTTCGTGGATCTCTTTGCTAGCCTTATTTCTGTGGAATCTGAGAACAGATATTTCGGTTCCCTTTGGAGCGTATCTGGCCAAAGGAAATATCCTCCGATAACAAAGAGAAAGAAGCTTTCTGAGAAACTTCTTTGTGTTCTGTGAAATCATCTCACAGAGTTACAGCTTTCCCCTCAAAAAGCCTTTCGCTAAGACAGTTCTTGTGGAATTGCCAAAGTGATATTTGGAAGCCCATAGAGGGCTATGGTGAAAAAGGAAATATCCTCAGATGAAATCTGGAAAGAAGCTTTCTGAGAAACTGCTTAGTGTTCTGTTAATTCATCTCACAGAGTTACATCTGTATTTCGTGGATCTCTTTGCTAGCCTTATTTCTGTGGAATCTGAGAACAGATATTTCGGTTCCCTTTGGAGCCTATTGGGCCAAAGGAAATATCCTCCGATAACAAAGAGAAAGAAGCTTTCTGAGAAACTTCTTTGTGTTCTGTGAAATCATCTCACAGAGTTACAGCTTTCCCCTCAAGAAGCCTTTCGCTAAGACAGTTCTTGTGGAATTGGCAAAGTGATATTTGGAAGCCCATAGAGGGCTATGGTGAAAAAGGAAATATCGTCAGATGAAATCTGGAAAGAAGCTTTCTGAGAAACTGCTTAGTGTTCTGTTAATTCATCTCACAGAGTTACATCTGTATTTCGTGGATCTCTTTGCTAGCCTTATTTCTGTGGAATCTGAGAACAGATATTTCGGTTCCCTTTGGAGACTATAGGGCCAAAGGAAATATCCTCCGATAACAAAGAGAAAGAAGCTTTCTGAGAAACTTCTTTGTGTTCTGTGAAATCATCTCACAGAGTTACAGCTTTCCCCTCAAAAAGCCTTTCGCTAAGACAGTTCTTGTGGAATTGCCAAAGTGATATTTGGAAGCCCATAGAGGGCTATGGTGAAAAAGGAAATATCCTCAGATGAAATCTGGAAAGAAGCTTTCTGAGAAACTGCTTAGTGTTCTGTTAATTCATCTCACAGAGTTACATCTGTATTTCGTGGATCTCTTTGCTAGCCTTATTTCTGTGGAATCTGAGAACAGATATTTCGGTTCCCTTTGGAGCCTATTGGGCCAAAGGAAATATCCTCCGATAACAAAGAGAAAGAAGCTTTCTGAGAAACTTCTTTGTGTTCTGTGAAATCATCTCACAGAGTTACAGCTTTCCCCTCAAGAAGCCTTTCGCTAAGACAGTTCTTGTGGAATTGGCAAAGTGATATTTGGAAGCCCATAGAGGGCTATGGTGAAAAAGGAAATATCGTCAGATGAAATCTGGAAAGAAGCTTTCTGAGAAACTGCTTAGTGTTCTGTTAATTCATCTCACAGAGTTACATCTGTATTTCGTGGATCTCTTTGCTAGCCTTATTTCTGTGGAATCTGAGAACAGATATTTCGGTTCCCTTTGGAGACTATAGGGCCAAAGGAAATATCCTCCGATAACAAAGAGAAAGAAGCTTTCTGAGAAACTTCTTTGTGTTCTGTGAAATCATCTCACAGAGTTACAGCTTTCCCCTCAAGAAGCCTTTCGCTAAGACAGTTCTTGTGGAATTGGCAAAGTGATATTTGGAAGCCCATAGAGGGCTATGGTGAAAAAGGAAATATCCTCAGATGAAATCTGGAAAGAAGCTTTCTGAGAAACTGCTTAGTGTTCTGTTAATTCATCTCACAGAGTTACATCTGTATTTCGTGGATCTCTTTGCTAGCCTTATTTCTGTGGAATCTGAGAACAGATATTTCGGTTCCCTTTGGAGACTATAGGGCCAAAGGAAATATCCTCCGATAACAAAGAGAAAGAAGCTTTCTGAGAAACTTCTTTGTGTTCTGTGAAATCATCTCACAGAGTTACAGCTTTCCCTTCAAGAAGCCTTTCGCTAAGACAGTTCTTGTGGAATTGGCAAAGTGATATTTGGAAGCCCATAGAGGGCTATGGTGAAAAAGGAAATATCCTCAGATGAAATCTGGAAAGAAGCTTTCTGAGAAACTGCTTAGTGTTCTGTTAATTCATCTCACAGAGTTACATCTGTATTTCGTGGATCTCTTTGCTAGCCTTATTTCTGTGGAATCTGAGAACAGATATTTCGGTTCCCTTTGGAGACTATAGGGCCAAAGGAAATATCCTCCGATAACAAAGAGAAAGAAGCTTTCTGAGAAACTTCTTTGTGTTCTGTGAAATCATCTCACAGAGTTACAGCTTTCCCCTCAAGAAGCCTTTCGCTAAGACAGTTCTTGTGGAATTGGCAAAGTGATATTTGGAAGCCCATAGAGGGCTATGGTGAAAAAGGAAATATCCTCAGATGAAATCTGGAAAGAAGCTTTCTGAGAAACTGCTTAGTGTTCTGTTAATTCATCTCACAGAGTTACATCTGTATTTCGTGGATCTCTTTGCTAGCCTTATTTCTGTGGGATCTGAGAACAGATATTTCCGTTCCCTTTGGAGACTATAGGGCCAAAGGAAATATCCTCGGATAACAAAGAGAAAGAAGCTTTCTGAGAAACTTCTTTGTGTTCTGTGAAATCATCTCACAGAGTTACAGCTTTCCCCTCAAGAAGCCTTTCGCTAAGACAGTTCTTGTGGAATTTGCAAAGTGATATTTGGAAGCCCATAGAGGGCTATGGTGAAAAAGGAAATATCCTCAGATGAAATCTGGAAAGAAGCTTTCTGAGAAACTGCTTAGTGTTCTGTTAATTCATCTCACAGAGTTACATCTGTATTTCGTGGATCTCTTTGCTAGCCTTATTTCTGTGGAATCTGAGAACAGATATTTCGGTTCCCTTTGGAGACTATAGGGCCAAAGGAAATATCCTCCGATAACAAAGAGAAAGAAGCTTTCTGAGAAACTTCTTTGTGTTCTGTGAAATCATCTCACAGAGTTACAGCTTTCCCCTCAAGAAGCCTTTCGCTAAGACAGTTCTTGTGGATTTGGCAAAGTGATATTTGGAAGCCCATAGAGGGCTATGGTGAAAAAGGAAATATCCTCAGATGAAATCTGGAAAGAAGCTTTCTGAGAAACTGCTTAGTGTTCTGTTAATTCATCTCACAGAGTTACATCTGTATTTCGTCGATCTCTTTGCTAGCCTTATTTCTGTGGAATCTGAGAACAGATATTTCGGTTCCCTTTGGAGACTATAGGGCCAAAGGAAATATCCTCCGATAACAAAGAGAAAGAAGCTTTCTGAGAAACTTCTTTGTGTTCTGTGAAATCATCTCACAGAGTTACAGCTTTCCCCTCAAGAAGCCTTTCGCTAAGACAGTTCTTGTGGAATTGGCAACGTGATATTTGGAAGCCCATAGAGGGCTATGGTGAAAAAGGAAATATCCTCAGATGAAATCTGGAAAGAAGCTTTCTGAGAAACTGCTTAGTGTTCTGTTAATTCATCTCACAGAGTTACATCTGTATTTCGTGGATCTCTTTGCTAGCCTTATTTCTGTGGAATCTGAGAACAGATATTTCGGTTCCCTTTGGAGACTATAGGGCCAAAGGAAATATCCTCCGATAACAAAGAGAAAGAAGCTTTCTGAGAAACTTCTTTGTGTTCTGTGAAATCATCTCACAGAGTTACAGCTTTCCCTTCAAGAAGCCTTTCGCTAAGACAGTTCTTGTGGAATTGGCAAAGTGATATTTGGAAGCCCATAGAGGGCTATGGTGAAAAAGGAAATATCCTCAGATGAAATCTGGAAAGAAGCTTTCTGAGAAACTGCTTAGTGTTCTGTTAATTCATCTCACAGAGTTACATCTGTATTTCGTGGATCTCTTTGCTAGCCTTATTTCTGTGAAATCTGAGAACAGATATTTCGGTTCCCTTTGGAGACTATAGGGCCAAAGGAAATATCCTCCGATAACAAAGAGAAAGAAGCTTTCTGAGAAACTTCTTTGTGTTCTGTGAAATCATCTCACAGAGTTACAGCTTTCCCCTCAAGAAGCCTTTCGCGAAGACAGTTCTTGTGGAATTGGCAAAGTGATATTTGGAAGCCCATAGAGGGCTATGGTGAAAAAGGAAATATCCTCAGATGAAATCTGGAAAGAAGCTTTCTGAGAAACTGCTTAGTGTTCTGTTAATTCATCTCACAGAGTTACATCTGTATTTCGTGGATGTCTTTGCTAGCCTTATTTCTGTGGAATCTGAGAACAGATATTTCGGTTCCCTTTGGAGACTATAGGGCCAAAGGAAATATCCTCGGATAACAAAGAGAAAGAAGCTTTCTGAGAAACTTCTTTGTGTTCTGTGAAATCATCTCACAGAGTTACAGCTTTCCCCTCAAGAAGCCTTTCGCTAAGACAGTTCTTGTGGAATTGGCAAAGTGATATTTGGAAGCCCATAGAGGGCTATGGTGAAAAAGGAAATATCCTCAGATGAAATCTGGAAAGAAGCTTTCTGAGAAACTGCTTAGTGTTCTGTTAATTCATCTCACAGAGTTACATCTGTATTTCGTGGATGTCTTTGCTAGCCTTATTTCTGTGGAATCTGAGAACAGATATTTCGGTTCCCTTTGGAGACTATAGGGCCAAAGGAAATATCCTCGGATAACAAAGAGAAAGAAGCTTTCTGAGAAACTTCTTTGTGTTCTGTGAAATCATCTCACAGAGTTACAGCTTTCCCCTCAAGAAGCCTTTCGCTAAGACAGTTCTTGTGGAATTGGCAAAGTGATATTTGGAAGCCCATAGAGGGCTATGGTGAAAAAGGAAATATCCTCAGATGAAATCTGGAAAGAAGCTTTCTGAGAAACTGCTTAGTGTTCTGTTAATTCATCTCACAGAGTTACATCTGTATTTCGTGGATCTCTTTGCTAGCCTTATTTCTGTGGAATCTGAGAACAGATATTTCGGTTCCCTTTGGAGACTATAGGGCCAAAGGAAATATCCTCCGATAACAAAGAGAAAGAAGCTTTCTGAGAAACTTCTTTGTGTTCTGTGAAATCATCTCACAGAGTTACAGCTTTCCCCTCAAGAAGCCTTTCGCTAAGACAGTTCTTGTGGATTTGGCAAAGTGATATTTGGAAGCCCATAGAGGGCTACGGTGAAAAAGGAAATATCCTCAGATGAAATCTGGAAAGAAGCTTTCTGAGAAACTGCTTAGTGTTCTGTTAATTCATCTCACAGAGTTACATCTGTATTTCGTGGATCTCTTTGCTAGCCTTATTTCTGTGGAATCTGAGAACAGATATTTCTGTTCCCTTTGGAGACTATAGGGCCAAAGGAAATATCCTCCGATAACAAAGAGAAAGAAGCTTTCTGAGAAACTTCTTTGTGTTCTGTGAAATCATCTCACAGAGTTACAGCTTTCCCCTCAAGAAGCCTTTCGCTAAGACAGTTCTTGTGGAATTGGCAAAGTGATATTTGGAAGCCCATAGAGGGCTATGGTGAAAAAGGAAATATCCTCAGATGAAATCTGGAAAGAAGCTTTCTGAGAAACTGCTTAGTGTTCTGTTAATTCATCTCACAGAGTTACATCTGTATTTCGTGGATCTCTTTGCTAGCCGTATTTCTGTGGAATCTGAGAACAGATATTTCGGTTCCCTTTGGAGACTATAGGGCCAAAGGAAATATCCTCAGATAACAAAGAGAAAGAAGCTTTCTGAGAAACTTCTTTGTGTTCTGTGAAATCATCTCACAGAGTTACAGCTTTCCCCTCAAGAAGCCTTTCGCTAAAACAGTTCTTGTGGAATTGGCAAAGTGATGTTTGGAAGCCCATAGAGGGCTATGGTGAAAAAGGAAATATCCTCAGATGAAATCTGGAAAGAAGCTTTCTGAGAAACTGCTTAGTGTTCTGTTAATTCATCTCACAGAGTTACATCTGTATTTCGTGGATCTCTTTGCTAGCCTTATTTCTGTGGAATCTGAGAACAGATATTTCGATTCCCTTTGGAGACTCTAGGGCCAAAGGAAATATCCTCCGATAACAAAGAGAAAGAAGCTTTCTGAGAAACTTCTTTGTGTTCTGTGAAATCATCTCACAGAGTTACAGCTTTCCCCTCAAGAAGCCTTTCGCTAAGACAGTTCTTGTGGAATTGCCAAAGTGATATTTGGAAGCCCATAGAGGGCTATGGTGAAAAAGGAAATATCCTCAGATGAAATCTGGAAAGAAGCTTTCTGAGAAACTGCTTAGTGTTCTGTTAATTCATCTCACAGAGTTACATCTGTATTTCGTGGATCTCTTTGCTAGCCTTATTTCTGTGGAATCTGAGAACAGATATTTCGGTTCCCTTTGGAGACTATAGGGCCAAAGGAAATATCCTCCGATAACAAAGAGAAAGAAGCTTTCTGAGAAACTTCTTTGTGTTCTGTGAAATCATCTCACAGAGTTACAGCTTTCCCCTCAAGAAGCCTTTCGCTAAGACAGTTGTTGTGGAATTGGCAAAGTGATATTTGGAAGCCCATAGAGGGCTATGGTGAAAAAGGAAATATCCTCAGATGAAATCTGGAAAGAAGCTTTCTGAGAAACTGCTTAGTGTTCTGTTAATTCATCTCACAGAGTTACATCTGTATTTCGTGGATCTCTTTGCTAGCCTTATTTCTGTGGAATCTGAGAACAGATATTTCGGATCCCTGTGGAGACTATAAGGCCAAAGGAAATATCCTCTGATAACAAAGAGAAAGAAGCTTTCTGAGAAATTTCTTTGTGTTCTGTGAAATCATCTCACAGAGTTACAGCTTTCCCCTCAAGAAGCCTTTCGCTAAGACAGTTCTTGTGGAATTGGCAAAGTGATATTTGGAAGCCCATAGAGGGCTATGGTGAAAAAGGAAATATCCTCAGATGAAATCTGGAAAGAAGCTTTCTGAGAAACTGCTAAGTGTTCTGCTAATTCATCTCACAGAGTTATATCTGTATTTCGTGGATCTCTTTGCTAGCCTTATTTCTGTGGAATCTGAGAACAGATATTTCGGTTCCCTTTGGAGACTATAGGGCCAAAGGAAATATCCTCCGATAACAAAGAGAAAGAAGCTTTCTGAGAAACTTCTTTGTGTTCTGTGAAATCATCTCACAGAGTTACAGCTTTCCCCTCAAGAAGCCTTTCGCTAAGACAGTTCTTGTGGAATTGGCAAAGTGATATTTGGAAGCCCATAGAGGGCTATGGTGAAAAAGGAAATATCCTCAGATGAAATCTGGAAAGAAGCTTTCTGAGAAACTGCTTAGTGTTCTGTTAATTCATCTCACAGAGTTACATCTGTATTTCGTGGATCTCTTTGCTAGCCTTATTTCTGTGGAATCTGAGAACAGATATTTCGGTTCCCTTTGGAGCGTATCTGGCCAAAGGAAATATCCTCCGATAACAAAGAGAAAGAAGCTTTCTGAGAAACTTCTTTGTGTTCTGTGAAATCATCTCACAGAGTTACAGCTTTCCCCTCAAGAAGCCTTTCGCTAAGACAGTTCTTGTGGAATTGGCAAAGTGATATTTGGAAGCCCATAGAGGGCTATGGTGAAAAAGGAAATATCCTCAGATGAAATCTGGAAAGAAGCTTTCTGAGAAACTGCTTAGTGTTCTGTTAATTCATCTCACAGAGTTACATCTGTATTTCGTGGATCTCTTTGCTAGCCTTATTTCTGTGGAATCTGAGAACAGATATTTCGGTTCCCTTTGGAGAATATAGGGCCAAAGGAAATATCCTCCGATAACAAAGAGAAAGAAGCTTTCTGAGAAACTTCTTTGTGTTCTGTGAAATCATCTCACAGAGTTACAGCTTTCCCCTCAAGAAGCCTTTCGCTAAGACAGTTCTTGTGGAATTGCCAAAGTGATATTTGGAAGCCCATAGAGGGCTATGGTGAAAAAGGAAATATCCTCAGATGAAATCTGGAAAGAAGCTTTCTGAGAAACTGCTTAGTGTTCTGTTAATTCATCTCACAGAGTTACATCTGTATTTCGTGGATCTCTTTGCTAGCCTTATTTCTGTGGAATCTGAGAACAGATATTTCGGTTCCCTTTGGAGCCTATTGGGCCAAAGGAAATATCCTCCGATAACAAAGAGAAAGAAGCTTTCTGAGAAACTTCTTTGTGTTCTGTGAAATCATCTCACAGAGTTACAGCTTTCCCCTCAAGAAGCCTTTCGCTAAGACAGTTCTTGTGGAATTGGCAAAGTGATATTTGGAAGCCCATAGAGGGCTATGGTGAAAAAGGAAATATCCTCAGATAAAATCTGGAAAGAAGCTTTCTGAGAAACTGCTTAGTGTTCTGTTAATTCATCTCACAGAGTTACATCTGTATTTCGTGGATCTCTTTGCTAGCCTTATTTCTGTGGAATCTGAGAACAGATATTTCGGTTCCCTTTGGAGACTATAGGGCCAAAGGAAATATCCTCCGATAACAAAGAGAAAGAAGCTTTCTGAGAAACTTCTTTGTGTTCTGTGAAATCATCTCACAGAGTTACAGCTTTCCCCTCAAGAAGCCTTTCGCTAAGACAGTTGTTGTGGAATTGGCAAAGTGATATTTGGAAGCCCATAGAGGGCTATGGTGAAAAAGGAAATATCCTCAGATGAAATCTGGAAAGAAGCTTTCTGAGAAACTGCTTAGTGTTCTGTTAATTCATCTCACAGAGTTACATCTGTATTTCGTGGATCTCTTTGCTAGCCTTATTTCTGTGGAATCTGAGAACAGATATTTCGGATCCCTGTGGAGACTATAAGGCCAAAGGAAATATCCTCTGATAACAAAGAGAAAGAAGCTTTCTGAGAAACTTCTTTGTGTTCTGTGAAATCATCTCACAGAGTTACAGCTTTCCCCTCAAGAAGCCTTTCGCTAAGACAGTTCTTGTGGAATTGGCAAAGTGATATTTGGAAGCCCATAGAGGGCTATGGTGAAAAAGGAAATATCCTCAGATGAAATCTGGAAAGAAGCTTTCTGAGAAACTGCTAAGTGTTCTGCTAATTCATCTCACAGAGTTATATCTCTATTTCGTGGATCTCTTTGCTAGCCTTATTTCTGTGGAATCTGAGAACAGATATTTCGGTTCCCTTTGGAGCTTATTGGGACAAAGGAAATATCCTGCGATAACAAAGAGAAAGAAGCTTTCTGAGAAACTTCTTTGTGTTCTGTGAAATCATCTCACAGAGTTACAGCTTTCCCCTCAAGAAGCCTTTCGCTAAGACAGTTCTTGTGGAATTGGCAAAGTGATATTTGGAAGCCCTTAGAGGGCTATGGTGAAAAAGGAAATATCCTCAGATGAAATCTGGAAAGAAGCTTTCTGAGAAACTGCTTAGTGTTCTGTTAATTCATCTCACAGAGTTACATCTGTATTTCGTGGATCTCTTTGCTAGCCTTATTTCTGTGGAATCTGAGAACAGATATTTCGGTTCCCTTTGGAGACTATAGGGCCAAAGGAAATATCCTCCGATAACAAAGAGAAAGAAGCTTTCTGAGAAACTTCTTTGTGTTCTGTGAAATCATCTCACAGAGTTACAGCTTTCCCCTCAAGAAGCCTTTCGCTAAGACAGTTCTTGTGGAATTGGCAAAGTGATATTTGGAAGCCCATAGAGGGCTATGGTGAAAAAGGAAATATCCTCAGATGAAATCTGGAAAGAAGCTTTCTGAGAAACTGCTTAGTGTTCTGTTAATTCATCTCACAGAGTTACATCTGTATTTCGTGGATCTCTTTGCTAGCCTTATTTCTGTGGAATCTGAGAACAGATATTTCGGTTCCCTTTGGAGCGTATCTGGCCAAAGGAAATATCCTCCGATAACAAAGAGAAAGAAGCTTTCTGAGAAACTTCTTTGTGTTCTGTGAAATCATCTCACAGAGTTACAGCTTTCCCCTCAAGAAGCCTTTCGCTAAGACAGTTCTTGTGGAATTGGCAAAGTGATATTTGGAAGCCCATAGAGGGCTATGGTGAAAAAGGAAATATCCTCAGATGAAATCTGGAAAGAAGCTTTCTGAGAAACTGCTTAGTGTTCTGTTAATTCATCTCACAGAGTTACATCTGTATTTCGTGGATCTCTTTGCTAGCCTTATTTCTGTGGAATCTGAGAACAGATATTTCGGTTCCCTTTGGAGAATATAGGGCCAAAGGAAATATCCTCCGATAACAAAGAGAAAGAAGCTTTCTGAGAAACTTCTTTGTGTTCTGTGAAATCATCTCACAGAGTTACAGCTTTCCCCTCAAGAAGCCTTTCGCTAAGACAGTTCTTGTGGAATTGCCAAAGTGATATTTGGAAGCCCATAGAGGGCTATGGTGAAAAAGGAAATATCCTCAGATGAAATCTGGAAAGAAGCTTTCTGAGAAACTGCTTAGTGTTCTGTTAATTCATCTCACAGAGTTACATCTGTATTTCGTGGATCTCTTTGCTAGCCTTATTTCTGTGGAATCTGAGAACAGATATTTCGGTTCCCTTTGGAGCCTATTGGGCCAAAGGAAATATCCTCCGATAACAAAGAGAAAGAAGCTTTCTGAGAAACTTCTTTGTGTTCTGTGAAATCATCTCACAGAGTTACAGCTTTCCCCTCAAGAAGCCTTTCGCTAAGACAGTTCTTGTGGAATTGGCAAAGTGATATTTGGAAGCCCATAGAGGGCTATGGTGAAAAAGGAAATATCCTCAGATAAAATCTGGAAAGAAGCTTTCTGAGAAACTGCTTAGTGTTCTGTTAATTCATCTCACAGAGTTACATCTGTATTTCGTGGATCTCTTTGCTAGCCTTATTTCTGTGGAATCTGAGAACAGATATTTCGGTTCCCTTTGGAGACTATAGGGCCAAAGGAAATATCCTCCGATAACAAAGAGAAAGAAGCTTTCTGAGAAACTTCTTTGTGTTCTGTGAAATCATCTCACAGAGTTACAGCTTTCCCCTCAAGAAGCCTTTCGCTAAGACAGTTCTTGTGGAATTGGCAAAGTGATATTTGGAAGCCCATAGAGGGCTATGGTGAAAAAGGAAATATCCTCAGATGAAATCTGGAAAGAAGCTTTCTGAGAAACTGCTTAGTGTTCTGTTAATTCATCTCACAGAGTTACATCTGTATTTCGTGGATCTCTTTGCTAGGCTTATTTCTGTGGAATCTGAGAACAGATATTTCGGTTCCCTTTGGAGACTATAGGGCCAAAGGAAATATCCTCGGATAACAAAGAGAAAGAAGCTTTCTTAGAAACTTCTTTGTGTTCTGTGAAATCATCTCACAGAGTTACAGCTTTCCCCTCAAGAAGCCTTTCGCTAAGACAGTTCTTGTGGAATTGGCAAAGTGATATTTGGAAGCCCATAGAGGGCTATGGTGAAAAAGGAAATATCCTCAGATGAAATCTGGAAAGAAGCTTTCTGAGAAACTGCTTAGTGTTCTGTTAATTCATCTCACAGAGTTACATCTGTATTTCGTGGATCTCTTTGCTAGCCTTATTTCTGTGGAATCTGAGAACAGATATTTCGGTTCCCTTTGGAGACTATAGGGCCAAAGGAAATATCCTCCGATAACAAAGAGAAAGAAGCTTTCTGAGAAACTTCTTTGTGTTCTGTGAAATCATCTCACAGAGTTACAGCTTTCCCCTCAAGAAGCCTTTCGCTAAGACAGTTCTTGTGGATTTGGCAAAGTGATATTTGGAAGCCCATAGAGGGCTATGGTGAAAAAGGAAATATCCTCAGATGAAATCTGGAAAGAAGCTTTCTGAGAAACTGCTTAGTGTTCTGTTAATTCATCTCACAGAGTTACATCTGTATTTCGTGGATCTCTTTGCTAGCCTTATTTCTGTGGAATCTGAGAACAGATATTTCGGTTCCCTTTGGAGACTATAGGGCCAAAGGAAATATCCTCCGATAACAAAGAGAAAGAAGCTTTCTGAGAAACTTCTTTGTGTTCTGTGAAATCATCTCACAGAGTTACAGCTTTCCCCTCAAGAAGCCTTTCGCTAAGACAGTTCTTGTGGAATTGGCAAAGTGATATTTGGAAGCCCATAGAGGGCTATGGTGAAAAAGGAAATATCCTCAGATGAAATCTGGAAAGAAGCTTTCTGAGAAACTGCTTAGTGTTCTGTTAATTCATCTCACAGAGTTACATCTGTATTTCGTGGATCTCTTTGCTAGCCGTATTTCTGTGGAATCTGAGAACAGATATTTCGGTTTCCTTTGGAGACTATAGGGCCAAAGGAAATATCCTCAGATAACAAAGAGAAAGAAGCTTTCTGAGAAACTTCTTTGTGTTCTGTGAAATCATCTCACAGAGTTACAGCTTTCCCCTCAAGAAGCCTTTCGCTAAAACAGTTCTTGTGGAATTGGCAAAGTGATGTTTGGAAGCCCATAGAGGGCTATGGTGAAAAAGGAAATATCCTCAGATGAAATCTGGAAAGAAGCTTTCTGAGAAACTGCTTAGTGTTCTGTTAATTCATCTCACAGAGTTACATCTGTATTTCGTGGATCTCTTTGCTAGCCTTATTTCTGTGGTATCTGAGAACAGATATTTCGGTTCCCTTTGGAGACTATAGGGCCAAAGGAAATATCCTCCGATAACAAAGAGAAAGAAGCTTTCTGAGAAACTTCTTTGTGTTCTGTGAAATCATCTCACGGAGTTACAGCTTTCCCCTCAAGAAGCCTTTCGCTAAGACAGTTCTTGTGGAATTGGCAAAGTGATATTTGGAAGCCCATAGAGGGCTATGGTGAAAAAGGAAATATCCTCAGATGAAATCTGGAAAGAAGCTTTCTGAGAAACTGCTTAGTGTTCTGTTAATTCATCTCACAGAGTTACATCTGTATTTCGTGGATCTCTTTGCTAGCCTTATTTCTGTGGAATCTGAGAACAGATATTTCGGTTCCCTTTGGAGACTATAGGGCCAAAGGAAATATCCTCCGATAACAAAGAGAAAGAAGCTTTCTGAGAAACTTCTTTGTGTTCTGTGAAATCATCTCACAGAGTTACAGCTTTCCCCTCAAGAAGCCTTTCGCTAAGACAGTTCTTGTGGAATTGGCAAAGTGATATTTGGAAGCCCATAGAGGGCTATGGTGAAAAAGGAAATATCCTCAGATGAAATCTGGAAAGAAGCTTTCTGAGAAACTGCTTAGTGTTCTGTTAATTCATCTCACAGAGTTACATCTGTATTTCGTGGATCTCTTTGCTAGCCTTATTTCTGTGGAATCTGAGAACAGATATTTCGGATCCCTGTGGAGACTATATGGCCAAAGGAAATATCCTCCGATAACAAAGAGAAAGAAGCTTTCTGAGAAACTTCTTTGTGTTCTGTGAAATCATCTCACAGAGTTACAGCTTTCCCCTCAAGAAGCCTTTCGCTAAGACAGTTCTTGTGGAATTGGCAAAGTGATATTTGGAAGCCCATAGAGGGCTATGGTGAAAAAGGAAATATCCTCAGATGAAATCTGGAAAGAAGCTTTCTGAGAAACTGCTAAGTGTTCTGCTAATTCATCTCACAGAGTTATATCTGTATTTCGTGGATCTCTTTGCTAGCCTTATTTCTGTGGAATCTGAGAACAGATATTTCGGTTCCCTTTGGAGCTTATTGGGACAAAGGAAATATCCTGCGATAACAAAGAGAAAGAAGCTTTCTGAGAAACTTCTTTGTGTTCTGTGAAATCATCTCACAGAGTTACAGCTTTCCCCTCAAGAAGCCTTTCGCTAAGACAGTTCTTGTGGAATTGGCAAAGTGATATTTGGAAGCCCATAGAGGGCTATGGTGAAAAAGGAAATATCCTCAGATGAAATCTGGAAAGAAGCTTTCTGAGAAACTGCTTAGTGTTCTGTTAATTCATCTCACAGAGTTACATCTGTATTTCGTGGATCTCTTTGCTAGCCTTATTTCTGTGGAATCTGAGAACAGATATTTCGGTTCCCTTTGGAGACTATAGGGCCAAAGGAAATATCCTCCGATAACAAAGAGAAAGAAGCTTTCTGAGAAACTTCTTTGTGTTCTGTGAAATCATCTCACAGAGTTACAGCTTTCCCCTCAAGAAGCCTTTCGCTAAGACAGTTCTTGTGGAATTGGCAAAGTGATATTTGGAAGCCCATAGAGGGCTATGGTGAAAAAGGAAATATCCTCAGATGAAATCTGGAAAGAAGCTTTCTGAGAAACTGCTTAGTGTTCTGTTAATTCATCTCACAGAGTTACATCTGTATTTCGTGGATCTCTTTGCTAGCCTTATTTCTGTGGAATCTGAGAACAGATATTTCGGTTCCCTTTGGAGACTATAGGGCCAAAGGAAATATCCTCCGATAACAAAGAGAAAGAAGCTTTCTGAGAAACTTCTTTGTGTTCTGTGAAATCATCTCACAGAGTTACAGCTTTCCCCTCAAGAAGCCTTTCGCTAAGACAGTTCTTGTGGAATTGGCAAAGTGATATTTGGAAGCCCATAGAGGGCTATGGTGAAAAAGGAAATATCCTCAGATGAAATCTGGAAAGAAGCTTTCTGAGAAACTGCTTAGTGTTCTGTTAATTCATCTCACAGAGTTACATCTGTATTTCGTGGATCTCTTTGCTAGCCTTATTTCTGTGGAATCTGAGAACAGATATTTCGGTTCCCTTTGGAGACTATAGGGCCAAAGGAAATATCCTCCGATAACAAAGAGAAAGAAGCTTTCTGAGAAACTTCTTTGTGTTCTGTGAAATCATCTCACAGAGTTACAGCTTTCCCCTCAAGAAGCCTTTCGCTAAGACAGTTCTTGTGGAATTGGCAAAGTGATATTTGGAAGCCCATAGAGGGCTATGGTGAAAAAGGAAATATCCTCAGATGAAATCTGGAAAGAAGCTTTCTGAGAAACTGCTTAGTGTTCTGTTAATTCATCTCACAGAGTTACATCTGTATTTCGTGGATCTCTTTGCTAGCCTTATTTCTGTGGAATCTGAGAACAGATATTTCGGTTCCCTTTGGAGTCTATAGGGCCAAAGGAAATATCCTCCGATAACAAAGAGAAAGAAGCTTTCTGAGAAACTTCTTTGTGTTCTGTGAAATCATCTCACAGAGTTACAGCTTTCCCCTCAAGAAGCCTTTCGCTAAGACAGTTGTTGTGGAATTGGCAAAGTGATATTTGGAAGCCCATAGAGGGCTATGGTGAAAAAGGAAATATCCTCAGATGAAATCTGGAAAGAAGCTTTCTGATATACTGCTTAGTGTTCTGTTAATTCATCTCACAGAGTTACATCTGTATTTCGTGGATCTCTTTGCTAGCCTTGTTTCTGTGGAATCTGAGAACAGATATTTCGGTTCCCTTTGGAGACTATAGGGCCAAAGGAAATATCCTCCGATAACAAAGAGAAAGAAGCTTTCTGAGAAACTTCTTTGTGTTCTGTGAAATCATCTCACAGAGTTACAGCTTTCCCCTCAAGAAGCCTTTCGCTAAGACAGTTGTTGTGGAATTGGCAAAGTGATATTTGGAAGCCCATAGAGGGCTATGGTGAAAAAGGAAATATCCTCAGATGAAATCTGGAAAGAAGCTTTCTGAGAAACTGCTTAGTGTTCTGTTAATTCATCTCACAGAGTTACATCTGTATTTCGTGGATCTCTTTGCTAGCCTTATTTCTGTGGAATCTGAGAACAGATATTTCGGTTCCCTTTGGAGACTATAGGGCCAAAGGAAATATCCTCCGATAACAAAGAGAAAGAAGCTTTCTGAGAAACTTCTTTGTGTTCTGTGAAATCATCTCACAGAGTTACAGCTTTCCCCTCAAGAAGCCTTTCGCTAAGACAGTTCTTGTGGAATTGGCAAAGTGATATTTGGAAGCCCATAGAGGGCTATGGTGAAAAAGGAAATATCCTCAGATGAAATCTGGAAAGAAGCTTTCTGAGAAACTGCTTAGTGTTCTGTTAATTCATCTCACAGAGTTACATCTGTATTTCGTGGATCTCTTTGCTAGCCTTATTTCTGTGGAATCTGAGAACAGATATTTCGGTTCCCTTTGGAGACTATAGGGCCAAAGGAAATATCCTCCGATAACAAAGAGAAAGAAGCTTTCTGAGAAACTTCTTTGTGTTCTGTGAAATCATCTCACAGAGTTACAGCTTTCCCCTCAAGAAGCCTTTCGCTAAGACAGTTCTTGTGGAATTGGCAAAGTGATATTTGGAAGCCCATAGAGGGCTATGGTGAAAAAGGAAATATCCTCAGATGAAATCTGGAAAGAAGCTTTCTGAGAAACTGCTTAGTGTTCTGTTAATTCATCTCACAGAGTTACATCTGTATTTCGTGGATCTCTTTGCTAGCCTTATTTCTGTGGAATCTGAGAACAGATATTTCGGTTCCCTTTGGAGACTATAGGGCCAAAGGAAATATCCTCCGATAACAAAGAGAAAGAAGCTTTCTGAGAAACTTCTTTGTGTTCTGTGAAATCATCTCACAGAGTTACAGCTTTCCCCTCAAGAAGCCTTTCACTAAGACAGTTCTTGTGGAATTGGCAAAGTGATATTTGGAAGCCCATAGAGGGCTATGGTGAAAAAGGAAATATCCTCAGATGAAATCTGGAAAGAAGCTTTCTGAGAAACTGCTTAGTGTTCTGTTAATTCATCTCACAGAGTTACATCTGTATTTCGTGGATCTCTTTGCTAGCCTTATTTCTGTGGAATCTGAGAACAGATATTTCGGTTCCCTTTGGAGCCTATCTGGCAAAGGAAATATCCTCCGATAACAAAGAGAGAGAAGCTTTCTGAGAAACTTCTTTGTGTTCTGTGAAATCATCTCAGAGAGTTACAGCTTTCCCCTCAAGAAGCCTTTCGCTAAGACAGTTCTTGTGGAATTGGCAAAGTGATATTTGGAAGCCCATAGAGGGCTATGGTGAAAAAGGAAATATCCTCAGATGAAATCTGGAAAGAAGCTTTCTGAGAAACTGCTTAGTGTTCTGTTAATTCATCTCACAGAGTTACATCTGTATTTCGTGGATCTCTTTGCTAGCCTTATTTCTGTGGAATCTGAGAACAGATATTTCGGTTCCCTTTGGAGACTATAGGGCCAAAGGAAATATCCTCCGATAACAAAGAGAAAGAAGCTTTCTGAGAAACTTCTTTGTGTTCTGTGAAATCATCTCACAGAGTTACAGCTTTCCCCTCAAGAAGCCTTTCGCTAAGACAGTTCTTGTGGAATTGGCAAAGTGATATTTGGAAGCCCATAGAGGGCTATGGTGAAAAAGGAAATATCCTCAGATGAAATCTGGAAAGAAGCTTTCTGAGAAACTGCTTAGTGTTCTGTTAATTCATCTCACAGAGTTACATCTGTATTTCGTGGATCTCTTTGCTAGCCTTATTTCTGTGGAATCTGAGAACAGATATTTCGGTTCCCTTTGGAGACTATAGGGCCAAAGGAAATATCCTCCGATAACAAAGAGAAAGAAGCTTTCTGAGAAACTTCTTTGTGTTCTGTGAAATCATCTCACAGAGTTACAGCTTTCCCCTCAAGAAGCCTTTCGCTAAGACAGTTCTTGTGGAATTGGCAAAGTGATATTTGGAAGCCCATAGAGGGCTATGGTGAAAAAGGAAATATCCTCAGATGAAATCTGGAAAGAAGCTTTCTGAGAAACTGCTTAGTGTTCTGTTAATTCATCTCACAGAGTTACATCTGTATTTCGTGGATCTCTTTGCTAGCCTTATTTCTGTGGAATCTGAGAACAGATATTTCGGTTCCCTTTGGAGACTATAGGGCCAAAGGAAATATCCTCCGATAACAAAGAGAAAGAAGCTTTCTGAGAAACTTCTTTGTGTTCTGTGAAATCATCTCACAGAGTTACAGCTTTCCCCTCAAGAAGCCTTTCGCTAAGACAGTTCTTGTGGAATTGGCAAAGTGATATTTGGAAGCCCATAGAGGGCTATGGTGAAAAAGGAAATATCCTCAGATGAAATCTGGAAAGAAGCTTTCTGAGAAACTGCTTAGTGTTCTGTTAATTCATCTCACAGAGTTACATCTGTATTTCTTGGATCTCTTTGCTAGCCTTATTTCTGTGGAATCTGAGAACAGATATTTCGGTTCCCTTTGGAGACTATAGGGCCAAAGGAAATATCCTCCGATAACAAAGAGAAAGAAGCTTTCTGAGAAACTTCTTTGTGTTCTGTGAAATCATCTCACAGAGTTACAGCTTTCCCCTCAAGAAGCCTTTCGCTAAGACAGTTCTTGTGGAATTGTCAAAGTGATATTTGGAAGCCCATAGAGGGCTATGGTGAAAAAGGAAATATCCTCAGATGAAATCTGTAAAGAAGCTTTCTGAGAAACTGCTTAGTGTTCTGTTAATTCATCTCACAGAGTTACATCTGTATTTCGTGGATCTCTTTGCTAGCCTTATTTCTGTGGAATCTGAGAACAGATATTTCGGTTCCCTTTGGAGACTATAGGGCCAAAGGAAATATCCTCCGATAACAAAGAGAAAGAAGCTTTCTGAGAAACTTCTTTGTGTTCTGTGAAATCATCTCACAGAGTTACAGCTTTCCCCTCAAGAAGCCTTTCGCTAAGACAGTTCTTGTGGAATTGGCAAAGTGATATTTGGAAGCCCATAGAGGGCTATGGTGAAAAAGGAAATATCCTCAGATGAAATCTGGAAAGAAGCTTTCTGAGAAACTGCTTAGTGTTCTGTTAATTCATCTCACAGAGTTACATCTGTATTTCGTGGATCTCTTTGCTAGCCTTATTTCTGTGGAATCTGAGAACAGATATTTCGGTTCCCTTTGGAGACTATAGGGCCAAAGGAAATATCCTCCGATAACAAAGAGAAAGAAGCTTTCTGAGAAACTTCTTTGTGTTCTGTGAAATCATCTCACAGAGTTACAGCTTTCCCCTCAAGAAGCCTTTCGCTAAGACAGTTGTTGTGGAATTGGCAAAGTGATATTTGGAAGCCCATAGAGGGCTATGGTGAAAAAGGAAATATCCTCAGATGAAATCTGGAAAGAAGCTTTCTGAGAAACTGCTTAGTGTTCTGTTAATTCATCTCACAGAGTTACATCTGTATTTCTTGGATCTCTTTGCTAGCCTTATTTCTGTGGAATCTGAGAACAGATATTTCGGTTCCCTTTGGAGACTATAGGGCCAAAGGAAATATCCTCCGATAACAAAGAGAAAGAAGCTTTCTGAGAAACTTCTTTGTGTTCTGTGAAATCATCTCACAGAGTTACAGCTTTCCCCTCAAGAAGCCTTTCGCTAAGACAGTTCTTGTGGAATTGTCAAAGTGATATTTGGAAGCCCATAGAGGGCTATGGTGAAAAACAAATATCCTCAGATGAAATCTGGAAAGAAGCTTTCTGAGAAACTGCTTAGTGTTCTGTTAATTCATCTCACAGAGTTACATCTGTATTTCGTGGATCTCTTTGCTAGCCTTATTTCTTTGGAATCTGAGAACAGATATTTCGGTTCCCTTTGGAGACTATAGGGCCAAAGGAAATATCCTCCGATAACAAAGAGAAAGAAGCTTTCTGAGAAACTTCTTTGTGTTCTGTGAAATCATCTCACAGAGTTACAGCTTTCCCCTCAAGAAGCCTTTCGCTAAGACAGTTCTTGTGGAATTGGCAAAGTGATATTTGGAAGCCCATAGAGGGCTGTGGTGAAAAAGGAAATATCCTCAGATGAAATCTGGAAAGAAGCTTTCTGAGAAACTGCTTAGTGTTCTGTTAATTCATCTCACAGAGTTACATCTGTATTTCGTGGATCTCTTTGCTAGCCTTATTTCTGTGGAATCTGAGAACAGATATTTCGGTTCCCTTTGGAGACTATAGGGCCAAAGGAAATATCCTCCGATAACAAAGAGAAAGAAGCTTTCTGAGAAACTTCTTTGTGTTCTGTGAAATCATCTCACAGAGTTACAGCTTTCCCCTCAAGAAGCCTTTCGCTAAGACAGTTCTTGTGGAATTGGCAAAGTGATATTTGGAAGCCCATAGAGGGCTATGGTGAAAAAGGAAATATCCTCAGATGAAATCTGGAAAGAAGCTTTCTGAGAAACTGCTTAGTGTTCTGTTAATTCATCTCACAGAGTTACATCTGTATTTCGTGGATCTCTTTGCTAGCCTTATTTCTGTGGAATCTGAGAACAGATATTTCGGTTCCCTTTGGAGAGTATAGGGCCAAAGGAAATATCCTCCGATAACAAAGAGAAAGAAGCTTTCTGAGAAACTTCTTTGTGTTCTGTGAAATCATCTCACAGAGTTACAGCTTTCCCCTCAAGAAGACTTTCGCTAAGACAGTTCTTGTGGATTTGGCAAAGTGATATTTGGAAGCCCATAGAGGGCTACGGTGAAAAAGGAAATATCCTCAGATGAAATCTGGAAAGAAGCTTTCTGAGAAACTGCTTAGTGTTCTGTTAATTCATCTCACAGAGTTACATCTGTATTTCGTGGATCTCTTTGCTAGCCTTATTTCTGTGGAATCTGAGAACAGATATTTCGGTTCCCTTTGGAGACTATAGGGCCAAAGGAAATATCCTCCGATAACAAAGAGAAAGAAGCTTTCTGAGAAACTTCTTTGTGTTCTGTGAAATCATCTCACAGAGTTACAGCTTTCCCCTCAAGAAGCCTTTCGCTAAGACAGTTCTTGTGGAATTGGCAAAGTGATATTTGGAAGCCCATAGAGGGCTATGGTGAAAAAGGAAATATCCTCAGATGAAATCTGGAAAGAAGCTTTCTGAGAAACTGCTTAGTGTTCTGTTAATTCATCTCACAGAGTTACATCTGTATTTCGTGGATCTCTTTGCTAGCCGTATTTCTGTGGAATCTGAGAACAGATATTTCGGTTTCCTTTGGAGACTATAGGGCCAAAGGAAATATCCTCAGATAACAAAGAGAAAGAAGCTTTCTGAGAAACTTCTTTGTGTTCTGTGAAATCATCTCACAGAGTTACAGCTTTCCCCTCAAGAAGCCTTTCGCTAAAACAGTTCTTGTGGAATTGGCAAAGTGATGTTTGGAAGCCCATAGAGGGCTATGGTGAAAAAGGAAATATCCTCAGATGAAATCTGGAAAGAAGCTTTCTGAGAAACTGCTTAGTGTTCTGTTAATTCATCTCACAGAGTTACATCTGTATTTCGTGGATCTCTTTGCTAGCCTTATTTCTGTGGTATCTGAGAACAGATATTTCGGTTCCCTTTGGAGACTATAGGGCCAAAGGAAATATCCTCCGATAACAAAGAGAAAGAAGCTTTCTGAGAAACTTCTTTGTGTTCTGTGAAATCATCTCACGGAGTTACAGCTTTCCCCTCAAGAAGCCTTTCGCTAAGACAGTTCTTGTGGAATTGGCAAAGTGATATTTGGAAGCCCATAGAGGGCTATGGTGAAAAAGGAAATATCCTCAGATGAAATCTGGAAAGAAGCTTTCTGAGAAACTGCTTAGTGTTCTGTTAATTCATCTCACAGAGTTACATCTGTATTTCGTGGATCTCTTTGCTAGCCTTATTTCTGTGGAATCTGAGAACAGATATTTCGGTTCCCTTTGGAGACTATAGGGCCAAAGGAAATATCCTCCGATAACAAAGAGAAAGAAGCTTTCTGAGAAACTTCTTTGTGTTCTGTGAAATCATCTCACAGAGTTACAGCTTTCCCCTCAAGAAGCCTTTCGCTAAGACAGTTCTTGTGGAATTGACAAAGTGATATTTGGAAGCCCATAGAGGGCTATGGTGAAAAAGGAAATATCCTCAGATGAAATCTGGAAAGAAGCTTTCTGAGAAACTGCTTAGTGTTCTGTTAATTCATCTCACAGAGTTACATCTGTATTTCGTGGATCTCTTTGCTAGCCTTATTTCTGTGGAATCTGAGAACAGATATTTCGGATCCCTGTGGAGACTATATGGCCAAAGGAAATATCCTCCGATAACAAAGAGAAAGAAGCTTTCTGAGAAACTTCTTTGTGTTCTGTGAAATCATCTCACAGAGTTACAGCTTTCCCCTCAAGAAGCCTTTCGCTAAGACAGTTCTTGTGGAATTGGCAAAGTGATATTTGGAAGCCCATAGAGGGCTATGGTGAAAAAGGAAATATCCTCAGATGAAATCTGGAAAGAAGCTTTCTGAGAAACTGCTAAGTGTTCTGCTAATTCATCTCACAGAGTTATATCTGTATTTCGTGGATCTCTTTGCTAGCCTTATTTCTGTGGAATCTGAGAACAGATATTTCGGTTCCCTTTGGAGCTTATTGGGACAAAGGAAATATCCTGCGATAACAAAGAGAAAGAAGCTTTCTGAGAAACTTCTTTGTGTTCTGTGAAATCATCTCACAGAGTTACAGCTTTCCCCTCAAGAAGCCTTTCGCTAAGACAGTTCTTGTGGAATTGGCAAAGTGATATTTGGAAGCCCATAGAGGGCTATGGTGAAAAAGGAAATATCCTCAGATGAAATCTGGAAAGAAGCTTTCTGAGAAACTGCTTAGTGTTCTGTTAATTCATCTCACAGAGTTACATCTGTATTTCGTGGATCTCTTTGCTAGCCTTATTTCTGTGGAATCTGAGAACAGATATTTCGGTTCCCTTTGGAGACTATAGGGCCAAAGGAAATATCCTCCGATAACAAAGAGAAAGAAGCTTTCTGAGAAACTTCTTTGTGTTCTGTGAAATCATCTCACAGAGTTACAGCTTTCCCCTCAAGAAGCCTTTCGCTAAGACAGTTCTTGTGGAATTGGCAAAGTGATATTTGGAAGCCCATAGAGGGCTATGGTGAAAAAGGAAATATCCTCAGATGAAATCTGGAAAGAAGCTTTCTGAGAAACTGCTTAGTGTTCTGTTAATTCATCTCACAGAGTTACATCTGTATTTCGTGGATCTCTTTGCTAGCCTTATTTCTGTGGAATCTGAGAACAGATATTTCGGTTCCCTTTGGAGACTATAGGGCCAAAGGAAATATCCTCCGATAACAAAGAGAAAGAAGCTTTCTGAGAAACTTCTTTGTGTTCTGTGAAATCATCTCACAGAGTTACAGCTTTCCCCTCAAGAAGCCTTTCGCTAAGACAGTTCTTGTGGAATTGGCAAAGTGATATTTGGAAGCCCATAGAGGGCTATGGTGAAAAAGGAAATATCCTCAGATGAAATCTGGAAAGAAGCTTTCTGAGAAACTGCTTAGTGTTCTGTTAATTCATCTCACAGAGTTACATCTGTATTTCGTGGATCTCTTTGCTAGCCTTATTTCTGTGGAATCTGAGAACAGATATTTCGGTTCCCTTTGGAGACTATAGGGCCAAAGGAAATATCCTCCGATAACAAAGAGAAAGAAGCTTTCTGAGAAACTTCTTTGTGTTCTGTGAAATCATCTCACAGAGTTACAGCTTTCCCCTCAAGAAGCCTTTCGCTAAGACAGTTCTTGTGGAATTGGCAAAGTGATATTTGGAAGCCCATAGAGGGCTATGGTGAAAAAGGAAATATCCTCAGATGAAATCTGGAAAGAAGCTTTCTGAGAAACTGCTTAGTGTTCTGTTAATTCATCTCACAGAGTTACATCTGTATTTCGTGGATCTCTTTGCTAGCCTTATTTCTGTGGAATCTGAGAACAGATATTTCGGTTCCCTTTGGAGTCTATAGGGCCAAAGGAAATATCCTCCGATAACAAAGAGAAAGAAGCTTTCTGAGAAACTTCTTTGTGTTCTGTGAAATCATCTCACAGAGTTACAGCTTTCCCCTCAAGAAGCCTTTCGCTAAGACAGTTGTTGTGGAATTGGCAAAGTGATATTTGGAAGCCCATAGAGGGCTATGGTGAAAAAGGAAATATCCTCAGATGAAATCTGGAAAGAAGCTTTCTGATATACTGCTTAGTGTTCTGTTAATTCATCTCACAGAGTTACATCTGTATTTCGTGGATCTCTTTGCTAGCCTTGTTTCTGTGGAATCTGAGAACAGATATTTCGGTTCCCTTTGGAGACTATAGGGCCAAAGGAAATATCCTCCGATAACAAAGAGAAAGAAGCTTTCTGAGAAACTTCTTTGTGTTCTGTGAAATCATCTCACAGAGTTACAGCTTTCCCCTCAAGAAGCCTTTCGCTAAGACAGTTGTTGTGGAATTGGCAAAGTGATATTTGGAAGCCCATAGAGGGCTATGGTGAAAAAGGAAATATCCTCAGATGAAATCTGGAAAGAAGCTTTCTGAGAAACTGCTTAGTGTTCTGTTAATTCATCTCACAGAGTTACATCTGTATTTCGTGGATCTCTTTGCTAGCCTTATTTCTGTGGAATCTGAGAACAGATATTTCGGTTCCCTTTGGAGACTATAGGGCCAAAGGAAATATCCTCCGATAACAAAGAGAAAGAAGCTTTCTGAGAAACTTCTTTGTGTTCTGTGAAATCATCTCACAGAGTTACAGCTTTCCCCTCAAGAAGCCTTTCGCTAAGACAGTTCTTGTGGAATTGGCAAAGTGATATTTGGAAGCCCATAGAGGGCTATGGTGAAAAAGGAAATATCCTCAGATGAAATCTGGAAAGAAGCTTTCTGAGAAACTGCTTAGTGTTCTGTTAATTCATCTCACAGAGTTACATCTGTATTTCGTGGATCTCTTTGCTAGCCTTATTTCTGTGGAATCTGAGAACAGATATTTCGGTTCCCTTTGGAGACTATAGGGCCAAAGGAAATATCCTCCGATAACAAAGAGAAAGAAGCTTTCTGAGAAACTTCTTTGTGTTCTGTGAAATCATCTCACAGAGTTACAGCTTTCCCCTCAAGAAGCCTTTCGCTAAGACAGTTCTTGTGGAATTGGCAAAGTGATATTTGGAAGCCCATAGAGGGCTATGGTGAAAAAGGAAATATCCTCAGATGAAATCTGGAAAGAAGCTTTCTGAGAAACTGCTTAGTGTTCTGTTAATTCATCTCACAGAGTTACATCTGTATTTCGTGGATCTCTTTGCTAGCCTTATTTCTGTGGAATCTGAGAACAGATATTTCGGTTCCCTTTGGAGACTATAGGGCCAAAGGAAATATCCTCCGATAACAAAGAGAAAGAAGCTTTCTGAGAAACTTCTTTGTGTTCTGTGAAATCATCTCACAGAGTTACAGCTTTCCCCTCAAGAAGCCTTTCACTAAGACAGTTCTTGTGGAATTGGCAAAGTGATATTTGGAAGCCCATAGAGGGCTATGGTGAAAAAGGAAATATCCTCAGATGAAATCTGGAAAGAAGCTTTCTGAGAAACTGCTTAGTGTTCTGTTAATTCATCTCACAGAGTTACATCTGTATTTCGTGGATCTCTTTGCTAGCCTTATTTCTGTGGAATCTGAGAACAGATATTTCGGTTCCCTTTGGAGCCTATCTGGCAAAGGAAATATCCTCCGATAACAAAGAGAGAGAAGCTTTCTGAGAAACTTCTTTGTGTTCTGTGAAATCATCTCAGAGAGTTACAGCTTTCCCCTCAAGAAGCCTTTCGCTAAGACAGTTCTTGTGGAATTGGCAAAGTGATATTTGGAAGCCCATAGAGGGCTATGGTGAAAAAGGAAATATCCTCAGATGAAATCTGGAAAGAAGCTTTCTGAGAAACTGCTTAGTGTTCTGTTAATTCATCTCACAGAGTTACATCTGTATTTCGTGGATCTCTTTGCTAGCCTTATTTCTGTGGAATCTGAGAACAGATATTTCGGTTCCCTTTGGAGACTATAGGGCCAAAGGAAATATCCTCCGATAACAAAGAGAAAGAAGCTTTCTGAGAAACTTCTTTGTGTTCTGTGAAATCATCTCACAGAGTTACAGCTTTCCCCTCAAGAAGCCTTTCGCTAAGACAGTTCTTGTGGAATTGGCAAAGTGATATTTGGAAGCCCATAGAGGGCTATGGTGAAAAAGGAAATATCCTCAGATGAAATCTGGAAAGAAGCTTTCTGAGAAACTGCTTAGTGTTCTGTTAATTCATCTCACAGAGTTACATCTGTATTTCGTGGATCTCTTTGCTAGCCTTATTTCTGTGGAATCTGAGAACAGATATTTCGGTTCCCTTTGGAGACTATAGGGCCAAAGGAAATATCCTCCGATAACAAAGAGAAAGAAGCTTTCTGAGAAACTTCTTTGTGTTCTGTGAAATCATCTCACAGAGTTACAGCTTTCCCCTCAAGAAGCCTTTCGCTAAGACAGTTCTTGTGGAATTGGCAAAGTGATATTTGGAAGCCCATAGAGGGCTATGGTGAAAAAGGAAATATCCTCAGATGAAATCTGGAAAGAAGCTTTCTGAGAAACTGCTTAGTGTTCTGTTAATTCATCTCACAGAGTTACATCTGTATTTCGTGGATCTCTTTGCTAGCCTTATTTCTGTGGAATCTGAGAACAGATATTTCGGTTCCCTTTGGAGACTATAGGGCCAAAGGAAATATCCTCCGATAACAAAGAGAAAGAAGCTTTCTGAGAAACTTCTTTGTGTTCTGTGAAATCATCTCACAGAGTTACAGCTTTCCCCTCAAGAAGCCTTTCGCTAAGACAGTTCTTGTGGAATTGGCAAAGTGATATTTGGAAGCCCATAGAGGGCTATGGTGAAAAAGGAAATATCCTCAGATGAAATCTGGAAAGAAGCTTTCTGAGAAACTGCTTAGTGTTCTGTTAATTCATCTCACAGAGTTACATCTGTATTTCTTGGATCTCTTTGCTAGCCTTATTTCTGTGGAATCTGAGAACAGATATTTCGGTTCCCTTTGGAGACTATAGGGCCAAAGGAAATATCCTCCGATAACAAAGAGAAAGAAGCTTTCTGAGAAACTTCTTTGTGTTCTGTGAAATCATCTCACAGAGTTACAGCTTTCCCCTCAAGAAGCCTTTCGCTAAGACAGTTCTTGTGGAATTGTCAAAGTGATATTTGGAAGCCCATAGAGGGCTATGGTGAAAAAGGAAATATCCTCAGATGAAATCTGTAAAGAAGCTTTCTGAGAAACTGCTTAGTGTTCTGTTAATTCATCTCACAGAGTTACATCTGTATTTCGTGGATCTCTTTGCTAGCCTTATTTCTGTGGAATCTGAGAACAGATATTTCGGTTCCCTTTGGAGACTATAGGGCCAAAGGAAATATCCTCCGATAACAAAGAGAAAGAAGCTTTCTGAGAAACTTCTTTGTGTTCTGTGAAATCATCTCACAGAGTTACAGCTTTCCCCTCAAGAAGCCTTTCGCTAAGACAGTTCTTGTGGAATTGGCAAAGTGATATTTGGAAGCCCATAGAGGGCTATGGTGAAAAAGGAAATATCCTCAGATGAAATCTGGAAAGAAGCTTTCTGAGAAACTGCTTAGTGTTCTGTTAATTCATCTCACAGAGTTACATCTGTATTTCGTGGATCTCTTTGCTAGCCTTATTTCTGTGGAATCTGAGAACAGATATTTCGGTTCCCTTTGGAGACTATAGGGCCAAAGGAAATATCCTCCGATAACAAAGAGAAAGAAGCTTTCTGAGAAACTTCTTTGTGTTCTGTGAAATCATCTCACAGAGTTACAGCTTTCCCCTCAAGAAGCCTTTCGCTAAGACAGTTGTTGTGGAATTGGCAAAGTGATATTTGGAAGCCCATAGAGGGCTATGGTGAAAAAGGAAATATCCTCAGATGAAATCTGGAAAGAAGCTTTCTGAGAAACTGCTTAGTGTTCTGTTAATTCATCTCACAGAGTTACATCTGTATTTCTTGGATCTCTTTGCTAGCCTTATTTCTGTGGAATCTGAGAACAGATATTTCGGTTCCCTTTGGAGACTATAGGGCCAAAGGAAATATCCTCCGATAACAAAGAGAAAGAAGCTTTCTGAGAAACTTCTTTGTGTTCTGTGAAATCATCTCACAGAGTTACAGCTTTCCCCTCAAGAAGCCTTTCGCTAAGACAGTTCTTGTGGAATTGTCAAAGTGATATTTGGAAGCCCATAGAGGGCTATGGTGAAAAACAAATATCCTCAGATGAAATCTGGAAAGAAGCTTTCTGAGAAACTGCTTAGTGTTCTGTTAATTCATCTCACAGAGTTACATCTGTATTTCGTGGATCTCTTTGCTAGCCTTATTTCTTTGGAATCTGAGAACAGATATTTCGGTTCCCTTTGGAGACTATAGGGCCAAAGGAAATATCCTCCGATAACAAAGAGAAAGAAGCTTTCTGAGAAACTTCTTTGTGTTCTGTGAAATCATCTCACAGAGTTACAGCTTTCCCCTCAAGAAGCCTTTCGCTAAGACAGTTCTTGTGGATTTGGCAAAGTGATATTTGGAAGCCCATAGAGGGCTGTGGTGAAAAAGGAAATATCCTCAGATGAAATCTGGAAAGAAGCTTTCTGAGAAACTGCTTAGTGTTCTGTTAATTCATCTCACAGAGTTACATCTGTATTTCGTGGATCTCTTTGCTAGCCTTATTTCTGTGGAATCTGAGAACAGATATTTCGGTTCCCTTTGGAGACTATAGGGCCAAAGGAAATATCCTCCGATAACAAAGAGAAAGAAGCTTTCTGAGAAACTTCTTTGTGTTCTGTGAAATCATCTCACAGAGTTACAGCTTTCCCCTCAAGAAGCCTTTCGCTAAGACAGTTCTTGTGGAATTGGCAAAGTGATATTTGGAAGCCCATAGAGGGCTATGGTGAAAAAGGAAATATCCTCAGATGAAATCTGGAAAGAAGCTTTCTGAGAAACTGCTTAGTGTTCTGTTAATTCATCTCACAGAGTTACATCTGTATTTCGTGGATCTCTTTGCTAGCCTTATTTCTGTGGAATCTGAGAACAGATATTTCGGTTCCCTTTGGAGAGTATAGGGCCAAAGGAAATATCCTCCGATAACAAAGAGAAAGAAGCTTTCTGAGAAACTTCTTTGTGTTCTGTGAAATCATCTCACAGAGTTACAGCTTTCCCCTCAAGAAGACTTTCGCTAAGACAGTTCTTGTGGAATTGGCAAAGTGATATTTGGAAGCCCATAGAGGGCTATGGTGAAAAAGGAAATATCCTCAGATGAAATCTGGAAAGAAGCTTTCTGAGAAACTGCTTAGTGTTCTGTTAATTCATCTCACAGAGTTACATCTGTATTTCGTGGATCTCTTTGCTAGCCTTATTTCTGTGGAATCTGAGAACAGATATTTCGGTTCCCTTTGGAGACTATAGGGCCAAAGGAAATATCCTCCGATAACAAAGAGAAAGAAGCTTTCTGAGAAACTTCTTTGTGTTCTGTGAAATCATCTCACAGAGTTACAGCTTTCCCCTCAAGAAGCCTTTCGCTAAGACAGTTCTTGTGGAATTGGCAAAGTGATATTTGGAAGCCCATAGAGGGCTATGGTGAAAAAGGAAATATCCTCAGATGAAATCTGGAAAGAAGCTTTCTGAGAAACTGCTTAGTGTTCTGTTAATTCATCTCACAGAGTTACATCTGTATTTCGTGGATCTCTTTGCTAGCCTTATTTCTGTGGAATCTGAGAACAGATATTTCGGATCCCTGTGGAGACTACAGGGCCAAAGGAAATATCCTCCGATAACAAAGAGAAAGAAGCTTTCTGAGAAACTTCTTTGTGTTCTGTGAAATCATCTCACAGAGTTACAGCTTTCCCCTCAAGAAGCCTTTCGCTAAGACAGTTCTTGTGGAATTGCCAAAGTGATATTTGGAAGCCCATAGAGGGCTATGGTGAAAAAGGAAATATCCTCAGATGAAATCTGGAAAGAAGCTTTCTGAGAAACTGCTAAGTGTTCTGCTAATTCATCTCACAGAGTTATATCTGTATTTCGTGGATCTCTTTGCTAGCCTTATTTCTGTGGAATCTGAGAACAGATATTTCGGTTCCCTTTGGAGCCTATAGGGCCAAAGGAAATATCCTCCGATAACAAAGAGAAAGAAGCTTTCTGAGAAACTTCTTTGTGTTCTGTGAAATCATCTCACAGAGTTACAGCTTTCCCCTCAAGAAGCCTTTCGCTAAGACAGTTCTTGTGGAATTGGCAAAGTGATATTTGGAAGCCCATAGAGGGCTATGGTGAAAAAGGAAATATCCTCAGATGAAATCTGGAAAGAAGCTTTCTGAGAAACTGCTTAGTGTTCTGTTAATTCATCTCACAGAGTTACATCTGTATTTCGTGGATCTCTTTGCTAGCCGTATTTCTGTGGAATCTGAGAACAGATATTTCGGTTCCCTTTGGAGACTATAGGGCCAAAGGAAATATCCTCAGATAACAAAGAGAAAGAAGCTTTCTGAGAAACTTCTTTGTGTTCTGTGAAATCATCTCACAGAGTTACAGCTTTCCCCTCAAGAAGCCTTTCGCTAAGACAGTTCTTGTGGAATTGGCAAAGTGATGTTTGGAAGCCCATAGAGGGCTATGGTGAAAAAGGAAATATCCTCAGATGAAATCTGGAAAGAAGCTTTCTGAGAAACTGCTTAGTGTTCTGTTAATTCATCTCACAGAGTTACATCTGTATTTCGTGGATCTCTTTGCTAGCCTTATTTCTGTGGAATCTGAGAACAGATATTTCGGTTCCCTTTGGAGACTATAGGGCCAAAGGAAATATCCTCCGATAAAAAAGAGAAAGAAGCTTTCTGAGAAACTTCTTTGTGTTCTGTGAAATCATCTCACAGAGTTACAGCTTTCCCCTCAAGAAGCCTTTCGCTAAGACAGTTCTTGTGGAATTGGCAAAGTGATATTTGGAAGCCCATAGAGGGCTATGGTGAAAAAGGAAATATCCTCAGATGAAATCTGGAAAGAAGCTTTCTGAGAAACTGCTTAGTGTTCTGTTAATTCATCTCACAGAGTTACATCTGTATTTCGTGGATCTCTTTGCTAGCCTTATTTCTGTGGAATCTGAGAACAGATATTTCGGTTCCCTTTGGAGACTATAGGGCCAAAGGAAATATCCTCCGATAACAAAGAGAAAGAAGCTTTCTGAGAAACTTCTTTGTGTTCTGTGAAATCATCTCACAGAGTTACAGCTTTCCCCTCAAGAAGCCTTTCGCTAAGACAGTTCTTGTGGAATTGGCAAAGTGATATTTGGAAGCCCATAGAGCGCTATGGTGAAAAAGGAAATATCCTCAGATGAAATCTGGAAAGAAGCTTTCTGAGAAACTGCTTAGTGTTCTGTTAATTCATCTCACAGAGTTACATCTGTATTTCGTGGATCTCTTTGCTAGCCTTATTTCTGTGGAATCTGAGAACAGATATTTCGGATCCCTGTGGAGACTACAGGGCCAAAGGAAATATCCTCCGATAACAAAGAGAAAGAAGCTTTCTGAGAAACTTCTTTGTGTTCTGTGAAATCATCTCACAGAGTTACAGCTTTCCCCTCAAGAAGCCTTTCGCTAAGACAGTTCTTGTGGAATTGCCAAAGTGATATTTGGAAGCCCATAGAGGGCTATGGTGAAAAAGGAAATATCCTCAGATGAAATCTGGAAAGAAGCTTTCTGAGAAACTGCTAAGTGTTCTGCTAATTCATCTCACAGAGTTATATCTGTATTTCGTGGATCTCTTTGCTAGCCTTATTTCTGTGGAATCTGAGAACAGATATTTCGGTTCCCTTTGGAGCCTATAGGGCCAAAGGAAATATCCTCCGATAACAAAGAGAAAGAAGCTTTCTGAGAAACTTCTTTGTGTTCTGTGAAATCATCTCACAGAGTTACAGCTTTCCCCTCAAGAAGCCTTTCGCTAAGACAGTTCTTGTGGAATTGGCAAAGTGATATTTGGAAGCCCATAGAGGGCTATGGTGAAAAAGGAAATATCCTCAGATGAAATCTGGAAAGAAGCTTTCTGAGAAACTGCTTAGTGTTCTGTTAATTCATCTCACAGAGTTACATCTGTATTTCGTGGATCTCTTTGCTAGCCGTATTTCTGTGGAATCTGAGAACAGATATTTCGGTTCCCTTTGGAGACTATAGGGCCAAAGGAAATATCCTCAGATAACAAAGAGAAAGAAGCTTTCTGAGAAACTTCTTTGTGTTCTGTGAAATCATCTCACAGAGTTACAGCTTTCCCCTCAAGAAGCCTTTCGCTAAGACAGTTCTTGTGGAATTGGCAAAGTGATGTTTGGAAGCTCATAGAGGGCTATGGTGAAAAAGGAAATATCCTCAGATGAAATCTGGAAAGAAGCTTTCTGAGAAACTGCTTAGTGTTCTGTTAATTCATCTCACAGAGTTACATCTGTATTTCGTGGATCTCTTTGCTAGCCTTATTTCTGTGGAATCTGAGAACAGATATTTCGGTTCCCTTTGGAGACTATAGGGCCAAAGGAAATATCCTCCGATAAAAAAGAGAAAGAAGCTTTCTGAGAAACTTCTTTGTGTTCTGTGAAATCATCTCACAGAGTTACAGCTTTCCCCTCAAGAAGCCTTTCGCTAAGACAGTTCTTGTGGAATTGGCAAAGTGATATTTGGAAGCCCATAGAGGGCTATGGTGAAAAAGGAAATATCCTCAGATGAAATCTGGAAAGAAGCTTTCTGAGAAACTGCTTAGTGTTCTGTTGATTCATCTCACAGAGTTACATCTGTATTTCGTGGATCTCTTTGCTAGCCTTATTTCTGTGGAATCTGAGAACAGATATTTCGGTTCCCTTTGGAGCCTATCTGGCCAAAGGAAATATCCTCCGATAACAAAGAGAAAGAAGCTTTCTGAGAAACTTCTTTGTGTTCTTGAAATCATCTCACAGAGTTACAGCTTTCCCCTCAAGAAGCCTTTCGCTAAGACAGTTCTTGTGGAATTGGCAAAGTGATATTTGGAAGCCCATAGAGGGCTTTGGTGAAAAAGGAAATATCCTCAGATGAAATCTGGAAAGAAGCTTTCTGAGAAACTGCTTAGTGTTCTGTTAATTCATCTCACAGAGTTACATCTGTATTTCGTGGATCTCTTTGCTAGCCTTATTTCTGTGGAATCTGAGAACAGATATTTCGGTTCCCTTTGGAGACTATAGGGCCAAAGGAAATATCCTCCGATAACAAAGAGAAAGAAGCTTTCTGAGAAACTTCTTTGTGTTCTGTGAAATCATCTCACAGAGTTACAGCTTTCCCCCCAAGAAGCCTTTCGCTAAGACAGTTCTTGTGGAATTGGCAAAGTGATATTTGGAAGCCCATAGAGGGCTATGGTGAAAAAGGAAATATCCTCAGATGAAATCTGGAAAGAAGCTTTCTGAGAAACTGCTTAGTGTTCTGTTAATTCATCTCACAGAGTTACATCTGTATTTCGTGGATCTCTTTGCTAGCCTTATTTCTGTGGAATCTGAGAACAGATATTTCGGTTCCCTTTGGAGTCTATAGGGCCAAAGGAAATATCCTCCGATAACAAAGAGAAAGAAGCTTTCTGAGAAACTTCTTTGTGTTCTGTGAAATCATCTCACAGAGTTACAGCTTTCCCCTCAAGAAGACTTTCGCTAAGACAGTTGTTGCGGAATTGGCAAAGTGATATTTGGAAGCCCATAGAGGGCTATGGTGAAAAAGGAAATATCCTCAGATGAAATCTGGAAAGAAGCTTTCTGAGAAACTGCTTAGTGTTCTGTTAATTCATCTCACAGAGTTACATCTGTATTTCGTGGATCTCTTTGCTAGCCTTATTTCTGTGGAATCTGAGAACAGATATTTCGGATCCCTGTGGAGACTACAGGGCCAAAGGAAATATCCTCCGATAACAAAGAGAAAGAAGCTTTCTGAGAAACTTCTTTGTGTTCTGTGAAATCATCTCACAGAGTTACAGCTTTCCCCTCAAGAAGCCTTTCGCTAAGACAGTTCTTGTGGAATTGCCAAAGTGATATTTGGAAGCCCATAGAGGGCTATGGTGAAAAAGGAATTATCCTCAGATGAAATCTGGAAAGAAGCTTTCTGAGAAACTGCTAAGTGTTCTGCTAATTCATCTCACAGAGTTATATCTGTATTTCGTGGATCTCTTTGCTAGCCTTATTTCTGTGGAATCTGAGAACAGATATTTCGGTTCCCTTTGGAGCCTATAGGGCCAAAGGAAATATCCTCCGATAAAAAAGAGAAAGAAGCTTTCTGAGAAACTTCTTTGTGTTCTGTGAAATCATCTCACAGAGTTACAGCTTTCCCCTCAAGAAGCCTTTCGCTAAGACAGTTCTTGTGGAATTGGCAAAGTGATATTTGGAAGCCCATAGAGGGCTATGGTGAAAAAGGAAATATCCTCAGATGAAATCTGGAAAGAAGCTTTCTGAGAAACTGCTTAGTGTTCTGTTAATTCATCTCACAGAGTTACATCTGTATTTCGTGGATCTCTTTGCTAGCCGTATTTCTGTGGAATCTGAGAACAGATATTTCGGTTCCCTTTGGAGACTATAGGGCCAAAGGAAATATCCTCAGATAACAAAGAGAAAGAAGCTTTCTGAGAAACTTCTCTGTGTTCTGTGAAATCATCTCACAGAGTTACAGCTTTCCCCTCAAGAAGCCTTTCGCTAAGACAGTTCTTGTGGAATTGGCAAAGTGATGTTTGGAAGCCCATAGAGGTCTATGGTGAAAAAGGAAATATCCTCAGATGAAATCTGGAAAGAAGCTTTCTGAGAAACTGCTTAGTGTTCTGTTAATTCATCTCACAGAGTTACATCTGTATTTCGTGGATCTCTTTGCTAGCCTTATTTCTGTGGAATCTGAGAACAGATATTTCGGTTCCCTTTGGAGACTATAGGGCCAAAGGAAATATCCTCCGATAACAAGGAGAAAGAAGCTTTCTGAGAAACTTCTTTGTGTTCTGTGAAATCATCTCACAGAGTTACAGCTTTCCCCTCAAGAAGCCTTTCGCTAAGACAGTTCTTGTGGAATTGGCAAAGTGATATTTGGAAGCCCATAGAGGGCTATGGTGAAAAAGGAAATATCCTCAGATGAAATCTGGAAAGAAGCTTTCTGAGAAACTGCTTAGTGTTCTGTTAATTCATCTCACAGAGTTACATCTGTATTTCGTGGATCTCTTTGCTAGCCTTATTTCTGTGGAATCTGAGAACAGATATTTCGGTTCCCTTTGGAGCCTATCTGGCCAAAGGAAATATCCTCCGATAACAAAGAGAAAGAAGCTTTCTGAGAAACTTCTTTGTGTTCTGTGAAATCATCTCACAGAGTTACAGCTTTCCCCTCAAGAAGCCTTTCGCTAAGACAGTTCTTGTGGAATTGGCAAAGTGATATTTGGAAGCCCATAGAGGGCTATGGTGAAAAAGGAAATATCCTCAGATGAAATCTGGAAAGAAGCTTTCTGAGAAACTTCTTAGTGTTCTGTTAATTCATCTCACAGAGTTACATCTGTATTTCGTGGATCTCTTTGCTAGCCTTATTTCTGTGGAATCTGAGAACAGATATTTCGGTTCCCTTTGGAGACCATAGGGCCAAAGGAAATATCCTCCGATAACAAAGAGAAAGAAGCTTTCTGAGAAACTTCTTTGTGTTCTGTGAAATCATCTCACAGAGTTACAGCTTTCCCCCCAAGATGCCTTTCGCTAAGACAGTTCTTGTGGAATTGGCAAAGTGATATTTGGAAGCCCATAGAGGGCTATGGTGAAAAAGGAAATATCCTCAGATGAAATCTGGAAAGAAGCTTTCTGAGAAACTGCTTAGTGTTCTGTTAATTCATCTCACAGAGTTACATCTGTATTTCGTGGATCTCTTTGCTAGCCTTATTTCTGTGGAATCTGAGAACAGATATTTCGGTTCCCTTTGGAGACTATAGGGCCAAAGGAAATATCCTCCGATAACAAAGAGAAAGAAGCTTTCTGAGAAACTTCTTTGTGTTCTGTGAAATCATCTCACAGAGTTACAGCTTTCCCCTCAAGAAGCCTTTCGCTAAGACAGTTGTTGTGGAATTGGCAAAGTGATATTTGGAAACCCATAGAGGGCTATGGTGAAAAAGGAAATATCCTCAGATGAAATCTGGAAAGAAGCTTTCTGAGAAACTGCTTAGTGTTCTGTTAATTCATCTCACAGAGTTATATCTGTATCTCGTGGATCTCTTTGCTAGCCTTATTTCTGTGGAATCTGAGAACAGATATTTCGGATCCCTGTGGAGACTAAATGGCCAAAAGAAATATCCTCTTATAACAAAGAGAAAGAAGCTTTCTGAGAAACTTCTTTGTGTTCTGTGAAATCATCTCACAGAGTTACAGCTTTCCCCTCAAGAAGCCTTTCGCTAAGACAGTTCTTGTGGATTTGGCAAAGTGATATTTGAAAGCCTCTAGAGGGCTATGGTGAAAAAGGAAATATCCTGAGATGAAATGTGGAAAGAAGCTTTCTGAGAAACTGCTAAGTGTTCTGTTAATTCATCTCGCAGAGTTACATCTGTATTTCGTGGATCTCTTTGCTAGCCTTATCTGTGGAATCTGAGAACAGATATTTCGGATCCCTTTGGAGACTATAGGGCCAAGGGAAATATCCTCCGATAACAAAGAGAAAGAAGCTTTCTGAGAAACTTCTTTGTGTTCTGTGAAATCATCTCACAGAGTTACAGCTTTCCCCTCAAGAAGCCTTTCGCTAAGACAGTTCTTGTGGAATTGGCAAAGTGATATTTGGAAGCCCATAGAGGGCTATGGTGAAAAAGGAAATATCCTCAGATGAAATCTGGAAAGAAGCTTTCTGAGAAACTGCTTAGTGTTCTGTTAATTCATCTCACAGAGTTACATCTGTATTTCGTGGATCTCTTTGCTAGCCTTATTTCTGTGGAATCTGAGAACAGATATTTCGGTTCCCTTTGGAGACCATAGGGCCAAAGGAAATATCCTCCGATAACAAAGAGAAAGAAGCTTTCTGAGAAACTTCTTTGTGTTCTGTGAAATCATCTCACAGAGTTACAGCTTTCCCCCCAAGAAGCCTTTCGCTAAGACAGTTCTTGTGGAATTGGCAAAGTGATATTTGGAAGCCCATAGAGGGCTATGGTGAAAAAGGAAATATCCTCAGATGAAATCTGGAAAGAAGCTTTCTGAGAAACTGCTTAGTGTTCTGTTAATTCATCTCACAGAGTTACATCTGTATTTCGTGGATCTCTTTGCTAGCCTTATTTCTGTGGAATCTGAGAACAGATATTTCGGTTCCCTTTGGAGACTATAGGGCCAAAGGAAATATCCTCCGATAACAAAGAGAAAGAAGCTTTCTGAGAAACTTCTTTGTGTTCTGTGAAATCATCTCACAGAGTTACAGCTTTCCCCTCAAGAAGCCTTTCGCTAAGACAGTTGTTGTGGAATTGGCAAAGTGATATTTGGAAACCCATAGAGGGCTATGGTGAAAAAGGAAATATCCTCAGATGAAATCTGGAAAGAAGCTTTCTGAGAAACTGCTTAGTGTTCTGTTAATTCATCTCACAGAGTTATATCTGTATCTCGTGGATCTCTTTGCTAGCCTTATTTCTGTGGAATCTGAGAACAGATATTTCGGATCCCTGTGGAGACTAAATGGCCAAAAGAAATATCCTCTGATAACAAAGAGAAAGAAGCTTTCTGAGAAACTTCTTTGTGTTCTGTGAAATCATCTCACAGAGTTACAGCTTTCCCCTCAAGAAGCCTTTCGCTAAGACAGTTCTTGTGGATTTGGCAAAGTGATATTTGAAAGCCTCTAGAGGGCTATGGTGAAAAAGGAAATATCCTGAGATGAAATGTGGAAAGAAGCTTTCTGAGAAACTGCTAAGTGTTCTGTTAATTCATCTCGCAGAGTTACATCTGTATTTCGTGGATCTCTTTGCTAGCCTTATCTGTGGAATCTGAGAACAGATATTTCGGATCCCTTTGGAGACTATAGGGCCAAAGGAAATATCCTCCGATAACAAAGAGAAAGAAGCTTTCTGAGAAATTTCTTTGTGTTCTGTGAAATCATCTCACAGAGTTACATCTTTCCCCTCAAGAAGCCTTTCTCAAAGACAGTTCTTCTGGAATTGGCAAAGTGATATTTGGAAGCCCATAGAGGGCTATGGTGAAACAGGAAATATCCTCAGATGAAATCTGGAAAGAAGCTTTCTGAGTAACTGCTTAGTGTTCTGTTAATTCATCTCACAGAGTTACATCTGTATTTCATGGATCTCTTTGCTAGCCTTATTTCTGTGGATTCTGAGATCCAATATTTTGGATCCCTTTGGAGACTATAGGGCCAAAGGAAATATCCTCCGATAACAAAGAGAAAGAAGCTTTCTGAGAAACTTCTTTGTGTTCTGTGAAATCATCTCACAGAGTTACATCTTTCCACACAAGAAACCTTTCGCTAAGACAGTTCCTGTGGAATTGGCAACGTAATATTTGGAAGCCCATAGAGAACTATGGTGAAACCGGAAATATCCTCAGATGAAATCTGGAAAGAAGCTTTCTGAGAAACTGCTTAGTGTTCTGTTAATTCATCTCACAGAGTTACATCTGTATTTCGTGGATCTCTTTGCTAGCCTTATTTCTGTGGAATCTGAGAACAGATATTTCGGTTCCCTTTGGAGACTATAGGGCCAAAGGAAATATCCTCCGATAACAAAGAGAAAGAAGCTTTCTGAGAAACTTCTTTGTGTTCTGTGAAATCATCTCACAGAGTTACAGCTTTCCCCTCAAGAAGCCTTTCTCAAAGACAGTTCTTGTGGAATTGGCAAAGTGATATGTGGAAGCCCATAGAGGGCTATGGTGAAAAAGGAAATATCCTGAGATGAAATCTGGAAAGAAGCTTTCTGAGAAACTGCTTAGTGTTCTGTTAATTCATCTCACAGAGTTACATCTGTATTTCGTGGATCTCTTTGCTAGCCTTATTTCTGTGGAATCTGAGAACAGATATTTCGGATCCCTTTGGAGACTATATGGCCAAAGGAAATATCCTCCGATAACAAAGAGAAAGAAGCTTTCTGAGAAACTTCTTTGTGTTCTGTGAAATCATCTCACAGAGTTACATCTTTCCCCACAAGAAACCTTTCGCTAAGACAGTTCCTGTGGAATTGGAAACGTAATATTTGGAAGCCCATAGAGGGCTATGGTGAAAAAGGCAATATCCTCAGATGAAATCTGGAAAGAAGCGTTCTGAGAAACTGCTTAGTGTTCTGTTAATTCATCTCACAGAGTTACATCTGTATTTCTTCGATCTCTTTGCTAGCCTTATTTCTGTGGAATCTGAGAACAGATATTTCGGTTCCCTTTGGAGACTATAGGGCCAAAGGAAATATCCTCCGATAACAAAGAGAAAGAAGCTTTCTGAGAAACTTCTTTGTGTTCTGTGAAATCAACTCACAGAGTTACAGCTTTCCCCTCAAGAAGCCTTTCGCTAAGACAGTTCTTGTGGAATTGGCAAAGTGATATTTCGAAGCCCATAGAGGACTATGGTGAAAAAGGAAATATCCTCAGATGAAATCTGGAAAGAAGCTTTCTGAGAATCTGCTTAGTGTTCTGTTAATTCATCTCACAGAGTTACATCTGTATTTCGTGGATCTCTTTGCTAGCCTTATTTCTGTGGAATCTGAGCACAGATGTTTCGGATCCCTGTGGAGACTATATGGCCAAAGGAAATATCCTCCGATAACAAAGAGAAAGAAGCTTTCTGAGAAACTTCTTTGTGTTCTGTGAAATCTTCTCACAGAGTTACAGCTTTCCCCTCAAGAAGCCTTTCGCTAAGACAGTACTTGTGGAATTGGCAAAGTGATATTTGAAAGCCCATAGAGGGCTATGGTGAAAAAGGAAATATCCTCAGATGAAATCTGGAAGGAAGCTTTCTGAGAAATTGCTTAGTGTGCTGTTAATTCATCTCACAGAGTTACATCTGTATTTCGTGGATCTCATTTCTAGCCTTGTTTCTGTCGAATCTGAGAACAGATATTTCGGATCCCTTTGGTGACTATAGGGCCAAAGGAAATATCCTCCGATAACAAAGAGAAAGAAGCTCTCTGAGAAATTTCTTTGTGTTCTGTGAAATCATCTCACAGAGTTACATCTTTGCCCTCAAGAAGCCTTTCTCAAAGACAGTTCTTGTAGAATTGGCAAAGTGATATTTGGAAGCCCATAGAGGGCTATGGTGAAAAAGGAAATATCCTCAGATGAAATCTGGAAGGAAGCTTTCTGAGAAATTGCTTAGTGTGCTGTTAATTCATCTCACAGAGTTACATCTGTATTTCGTGGATGTCTTTGCTAGCCTTATTTCTGTGGAATCTGAGAACAGATATTTCGGATCCCTTTGGAGACTATAGGGCCAAAGGAAATATCCTCCGATAACAAGAGAAAGAAGGTTTGTTAGAAAATTCTTTGTGTTCTGTGAAATCATCTCACAGAGTTACAGCTTTCCCCTCAAGTAGCCTTTCGCTAAGACAGTTCTTGTGGAATTGGCAAAGTTATAATTGGAAGCCCATAGAGGGCTATGGTGAAAAAGGAAATATCCTCAGATGAAATCTGGAAAGAAGCTTTCTGAGAAACTACTTAGTGTTCTGTTAATTCATCTCACAGAGTTACATCTGTATTTCGTGGATCTCCTTGCTAGCCTTATTTCTGTGCAATCTGAGAACAGATATTTCCGATCCCTGTGGAGACTATATGGTCAAAGGAAATATCCTCTGATAACAAAGAGAAAGAAGCTTTCTGAGAAACTTCTTTGTGTTCTGTGAAATCATCTCACAGAGTTACAGCTTTCCCCTGAAGAAGCCTTTCGCTAAGACAGTTCTTGTGGATTTGGCAAAGTGATATTTGGAAGCCCATAGAGGGCTACGGTGAAAAAGGAAATATCCTGAGATGAAATCTGGAAAGAAGATTTCTGAGAAACTGCTTAGTGTTCTGTTAATTCATCTCACAGAGTTACATCTGTATTTCGTGGATCTCTTTGCTGGCCTTATTTCTGTGAAATCTGAGAACAGATATTTCGGATCCCTTTGGTGATTATAGGGCCAAAGGAAATATCCTCCGATAACAAAGAGAAAGAAGCTTTCTGAGAAACTGCTTTGTGTTCTATGAAATCATTTCACAGAGTTACAGATTTCTCCTCAAGAAACCTTTCGATAAGACAGTACTTGTGGAATTGGCAAAGTGATATTTGGAAGCCCATAGAGGGCTATGGTGAAAAAGGAACTATCCTCAGATGAAATCTGGAAGGAAGCTTTCTGAGAAATTGCTTAGTGTGCTGTTAATTCATCTCACAGAGTTACATCTGTATTTCGTGGATGTCTTTGCTAGCCTTATTTCTGTGGAATCTGAGAACAGATATTTCAGATCCCTTTGGAGACTATAGGGCCAAAGGAAATATCCTCTGATAACAAAGAGAAAGAAGGTTTGTTAGAAAATTCTTTGTGTTCTGTGAAATCATCTCACAGAGTTACAGCTTTCCCCTCAAGTAGCCTTTCGCTAAGACAGTTCTTGTGGAATTGGCAAAGTTATAATTGGAAGCCCATAGAGGGCTATGGTGAAAAAGGAAATATCCTCAGATGAAATCTGGAAAGAAGCTTTCTGAGAAACTACTTAGTGTTCTGTTAATTCATCTGACAGAGTTATATCTGTATTTCGTGGATCTCTTTGCTAGCCTTATTTCTGTGCAATCTGAGAACAGATATTTCCGATCCCTGTGGAGACTATATGGTCAAAGGAAATATCCTCTGATAACAAAGAGAAAGAAGCTTTCTGAGAAACTTCTTTGTGTTCTGTGAAATCATCTCACAGAGTTACAGCTTTCCCCTGAAGAAGCCTTTCGCTAAGACAGTTCTTGTGGATTTGGCAAAGTGATATTTGGAAGCCCATAGAGGGCTACGGTGAAAAAGGAAATATCCTGAGATGAAATCTGGAAAGAAGATTTCTGAGAAACTGCTTAGTGTTCTGTTAATTCATCTCACAGAGTTACATCTGTATTTCGTGGATCTCTTTGCTGGCCTTATTTCTGTGAAATCTGAGAACAGATATTTCGGATCCCTTTGGAGACTATAGGGCCAAAGGAAATATCCTCCGATAACAAAGAGAAAGAAGCCTTTTGAGAAACTGCTTTGTGTTCTATGAAATCATTTCACAGAGTTACAGATTTCTCCTCAAGAAACCTTTCGATAAGACAGTACTTGTGGAATTGGCAAAGTGATATTTGGAAGCCCATAGAGGGCTATGGTGAAAAAGGAAATATCCTCAGATGAAATCTGGAAAGAAGGTTTCTGAGAAACTGCTTAGTGTTCTGTTAATTCATCTCACAGAGTTACATCTGTATTTCGTGGATCTCTTTGCTAGCCTTATTTCTGTGGAATCTGAGAACAGATATTTCGGATCCCTTTGGAGACTATAGGGCCAAAGGAAATATCCTCCGATAACAAAGAGAATGAAGCTTTCTGAGAAATTTCTTTGTGTTCTATGAAATCATCTCACAGAGTTACATCTTTCCCCTCAAGAAGCCTTTCTCAAAGACAGTTCTTGTGGAATTGGCAAAGTGATATTTGGAAGCCCATAGAGGGCTATGGTGAAACCGGAAATATCCTCAGATGAAATCTGGAAAGAAACTTTCTGAGAAAGTGCTTAGTGTTCTGTTAATTCATCTCACAGAGTTACATCTGCATTTCGTGGATCTTTTTGCTAGCCTTATTTCTGTGGAATCTGAGAACAGATATTTCGGATCCCTTTGGAGACTATAGGGCCAAAGGAAATATCCTCCGGTAACAAAGAGAAAGAAGCTTTCTGAGAAACTTCTTTGTGTTCTGTGAAATCATCTCACAGAGTTACATCTTTCCCCACAAGAAACCTTTCACTAAGACAGTTCCTGTGGAATTGGCAACGTAATATTTGGAAGCCCCTAGAGGGCTATGGTGAAAAAGGAAATATCCTCAGATGAAATCTGGAAAGAAGCTTTCTGAGAAACTGCTTAGTGTTTTGTTAATTCATCTCACAGTGTTACATCTGTATTTCGTGGATCTCTTTGCTAGCCTTATTTCTGTGGAATCTGAGAACAGATATTTCGGTTCCCTTTGGAGACTATAGGGCCAAAGGAAATATCCTCCGATAACAAAGAGAAAGAAGCTTTCTGAGAAACTTCTTTGTGTTCTGTGAAATCATCTCACAGAGTTACAGATTTCCCTTCAAGAAGCCTTTCGCTAAGACAGTTCTTGTGGAATTGGCAAAGTGATATTTGGAAGCCCATAGAGGGCTAATGTGAAAAAGGAAATATCCTCAGATGAAATCTGGAAAGAAGCTTTCTGAGAATCTGCTTAGTGTTCTGTTAATTCATCTCACAGAGTTACATCTGTATTTCGTGGATCTCTTTGCTAGCCTTATTTCTGTGGAATCTGAGAACAGATATTTCGGATCCCTGTGGAGACTCTATGGCCAAAGGAAATATCCTCCGATAAAAAAGAGAAAGAAGCTTTCTGAGAAACTTCTTTGTGTTCTGTGAAATCATCTCACAGAGTTACAGCTTTCCCCTCAAGAAGCCTTTCGCTAAGACAGTTCTTGTGGATTAGGCAAAGTGATATTTGGAAGCCCATAGAGGGCTATGGTGAAAAAGGAAATATCCTGAGATGAAATCTGGAAAGAAGCTTTCTGAGAAACTGCTTAGTGTTCTGTGAATTCATCTCACAGAGTTACATCTGTATTTCGTGGATCCCTTTGCTAGCCTTATTTCTGTGCTATCTTAGAACAGATATTTCGGTTCCCTTTGGAGCCTATAGGGCCAAAGGAAATATCCTCCGATAACAAAGAGAAAGAAGCTTTCTGAGAAACTTCTTTGTGTTCTGTGAAATCATCTCACAGAGTTACAGCTTTCCCCTCAAGAAGCCTTTCGCTAAGACAGTTCTTGTGGAATTGGCAAAGTGATATTTGGAAGCCCATAGAGGGCTATGGTGAAAAAGGAAATAACCTCAGATGAAATCTGGAAAGAAGCTTTCTGAGAAACTGCTTAGTGTTCTGTTAATTCATCTCACAGAGTTATATCTGTATCTCGTGGATCTCTTTGCTAGCCTTATTTCTGTGGAATCTGAGAACAGATATTTCGGATCCCTGTGGAGACTAAATGGCCAAAAGAAATATACTCCGATAACAAAGAGAAAGAAGCTTTCTGGGAAACTTCTTTGTGTTCTGTGAAATCATCTCACAGAGTTACAGCTTTCCCCTCAATAAGCCTTTCGCTAAGACAGTTCTTGTGGATTTGGCAAAGTGATATTTGAAAGCCCCTAGAGGGCTATGGTGAAAAAGGAAATATCCTGAGATGACATCTGGAAAGAAGCTTTCTGAGAAACTGCTAAGTGTTCTGTTAATTCATCTCGCAGAGTTACATCTGTATTTCATCGATCTCTTTGCTAGCCTTATTACTGTGGAATCTGAGAACAGATATTTCGGTTCCCTTTGGAGACTATAGGGCCAAAGGAAATATCCTCCGATAACAAAGAGAAAGAAGCTTTCTGAGAAACTGCTTTGTGTTCTGTGAAATCATCTCACAGAGTTACATCTTTCCCCACAAGAAACCTTTCGCTAAGACAGTTCCTGTTGAATTGGCAACGTAATATTTGGAAGCCCATAGAGGGCTATGGTGAAAAAGGAAATATCCTCAGATGAAATCTGGAAAGAAGCTTTCTGAGAAACTTCTTAGTGTTCTGTTAATTCATCTCACAGAGTTACATCTGTATTTCGTGGATCTCTTTGCTAGCCTTATTTCTGTGGAATCTGAGAACAGATATTTCGGTTCCCTTTGGAGACTATAGGGCCAAAGGAAATATCCTCCGATAACAAAGAGAAAGAAGCTTTCTGAGAAACTTCTTTGTGTTCTGTGAAATCATCTCACAGAGTTACAGCTTTCCCCTCAAGAAGCCTTTCTCAAAGACAGTTCTTGTGGAATTGGCAAAGTGATATGTGGAAGACCATAGAGGGCTATGGTGAAAAAGGAAATATCCTCAGATGAAATCTGGAAAGAAGCTTTCTGAGAAACTGCTTAGTGTTCTGTTAATTTATCTCACAGAGTTACATCTGTATTTCGTGGATTTCTTTGCTAGCCTTATTTCTGTGGAATATGAGAACAGATATTTCGGATCCCTGTGGAGACTATATGGCCAAAGGAAATATCCTCCGATAACAAAGAGAAAGAAGCTTTCTGAGAACCTTCTTTGTGTTCTGTGAAATCATCTCACAGAGTGACAGCTTTCCCCTCAAGAAGCCTTTCGCTAAGACAGTTCTTGTGGAATTGGCAAAGTGATATTTGGAAGCCCTTAGAGGGCTATGGTGAAAAAGGAAATATCCTCAGATGAAATCTGGAAAGAAGCTTTCTGAGAAACTGCTTAGTGTTCTGTTAATTCGTCTCACAGAGTTACATCTGTATCTCGTGGATCTCTTTGCTAGCCTTCTTTCTGTGGAATCTGAGAACAGATATTTCGGATCCCTGTGGATACTATATGGCCAAAAGAAATATCCTCCGATAACAAAGAGAAAGAAGCTTTCTGAGAAACTTCTTTGTGTTCTGTGAAATCATCTCACAGAGTTACAGCTTTCCCCTCAGGAAGCCTTTCGCTAAGACAGTTCTTGTGGATTTGGCAAAGTGATATTTGAAAGCCCATAGAGGGCTATGGTGAAAAAGGAAATATCCTCAGATGAAATCTGGAAAGAAGCTTTCTGAGAAACTGCTTAGTGTTCTGTTAATTCATCTCACAGAGTTACATCTGTATTTCGTGGATCTCTTTGCTAGCCTTATCTGTGGAATCTGAGAACAGATATTTCGGATTCCTTTGGAGACTATAGGGCCAAAGGAAATATCCTCCGATAAGAAAGAGAAAGAAGCTTTCTGAGAAACTTCTTTGTGTTCTGTGAAATCATCTCACAGAGTTACAGATTTCCCCTGAAGAAGCCTTTCGGTAAGACAGTACTTGTGGAATTGGCAAAGTGATATTTGGAAGCCCATAGAGGGCTATGGTGAAAAAGGAAATATCCTCAGATGAAATCTGGAAAGAAGCTTTCTGAGAAACTGCTTAGTGTTCTGTTAATTCATCTCACAGAGTTACATCTGTATTTCGTGGAACTCATTGCTAGCCTTATTTCTGTGGAATCTGAGAACAGATATTTCGGATCCCTTTGGAGACTATAGGGCCAAAGGAAATATCCTCCGATAACAAAGAGAAAGAAGCTTTCTGAGAAATTTCTTTGTGTTCTGTGAAATCATCTCACAGAGTTACATCTTTCCCCTCAAGAAGCCTTTCTCAAAGACAGTTCTTGTGGAATTGGCAAAGTGATATTTGGAAGCCCATAGAGGGCTATGGTGAAAAAGGAAATATCCTCAGATGAAATCTGGAAGGAAGCTTTCTGAGAAACTGCTTAGTGTTCTGTTAATTCATCTCACAGAGTTACATCTGTATTTCGTGGATGTCTTTGCTAGCCTTATTTCTGTGGAATCTGAGAACAGATATTTCGGATCCCTTTGGAGACTATAGGGCCAAAGGAAATATCCTCCGATAACAAAGAGAAAGAAGCTTTGTGAGAAAATTCTTTGTGCTCTGTGAAATCATCTCACAGAGTTATAGCTTTCCCCTCAAGTAGCCTTTCGCTAAGACAGTTCTTGTGGAATTGGCAAAGTTATATTTGGAAGCCCATAGAGGGCTATGGTGAAAAAGGAAATATCCTCAGATGAAATCTGGAAAGAAGCTTTCTGAGAAACTGCTTAGTGTTCTGTTAATTCATCTCACAGAGTTACATCTGTATTTCGTGGATCTCTTTGCTAGCCTTATTTCTGTGTAATCTGAGAACAGATATATCGGATCCCTTTGGAGACTATAGGGCCAAAGGAAATATCCTCCGATAACAAAGAGAAAGAAGCTTTCTGAGAAACTGCTTTGTGTTCTGTGAAATCATCTCACAGAGTTACATCTTTCCCCACAAGAAACCTTTCGCTAAGACAGTTCCTGTTGAATTGGCAACGTAATATTTGGAAGCCCATAGAGGGCTATGGTGAAAAAGGAAATATCCTCAGATGAAATCTGGAAAGAAGCTTTCTGAGAAACTTCTTAGTGTTCTGTTAATTCATCTCACAGAGTTACATCTGTATTTCGTGGATCTCTTTGCTAGCCTTATTTCTGTGGAATCTGAGAACAGATATTTCGGTTCCCTTTGGAGACTATAGGGCCAAAGGAAATATCCTCCGATAACAAAGAGAAAGAAGCTTTCTGAGAAACTTCTTTGTGTTCTGTGAAATCATCTCACAGAGTTACAGCTTTCCCCTCAAGAAGCCTTTCTCAAAGACAGTTCTTGTGGAATTGGCAAAGTGATATGTGGAAGACCATAGAGGGCTATGGTGAAAAAGGAAATATCCTCAGATGAAATCTGGAAAGAAGCTTTCTGAGAAACTGCTTAGTGTTCTGTTAATTTATCTCACAGAGTTACATCTGTATTTCGTGGATTTCTTTGCTAGCCTTATTTCTGTGGAATATGAGAACAGATATTTCGGATCCCTGTGGAGACTATATGGCCAAAGGAAATATCCTCCGATAACAAAGAGAAAGAAGCTTTCTGAGAACCTTCTTTGTGTTCTGTGAAATCATCTCACAGAGTGACAGCTTTCCCCTCAAGAAGCCTTTCGCTAAGACAGTTCTTGTGGAATTGGCAAAGTGATATTTGGAAGCCCTTAGAGGGCTATGGTGAAAAAGGAAATATCCTCAGATGAAATCTGGAAAGAAGCTTTCTGAGAAACTGCTTAGTGTTCTGTTAATTCGTCTCACAGAGTTACATCTGTATCTCGTGGATCTCTTTGCTAGCCTTCTTTCTGTGGAATCTGAGAACAGATATTTCGGATCCCTGTGGATACTATATGGCCAAAAGAAATATCCTCCGATAACAAAGAGAAAGAAGCTTTCTGAGAAACTTCTTTGTGTTCTGTGAAATCATCTCACAGAGTTACAGCTTTCCCCTCAGGAAGCCTTTCGCTAAGACAGTTCTTGTGGATTTGGCAAAGTGATATTTGAAAGCCCATAGAGGGCTATGGTGAAAAAGGAAATATCCTCAGATGAAATCTGGAAAGAAGCTTTCTGAGAAACTGCTTAGTGTTCTGTTAATTCATCTCACAGAGTTACATCTGTATTTCGTGGATCTCTTTGCTAGCCTTATCTGTGGAATCTGAGAACAGATATTTCGGATTCCTTTGGAGACTATAGGGCCAAAGGAAATATCCTCCGATAAGAAAGAGAAAGAAGCTTTCTGAGAAACTTCTTTGTGTTCTGTGAAATCATCTCACAGAGTTACAGATTTCCCCTGAAGAAGCCTTTCGGTAAGACAGTACTTGTGGAATTGGCAAAGTGATATTTGGAACCCCTAGAGGGCTATGGTGAAAAAGGAAATATCCTCAGATGAAATCTGGAAAGAAGCTTTCTGAGAAACTGCTTAGTGTTCTGTTAATTCATCTCACAGAGTTACATCTGTATTTCGTGGAACTCATTGCTAGCCTTATTTCTGTGGAATCTGAGAACAGATATTTCGGATCCCTTTGGAGACTATAGGGCCAAAGGAAATATCCTCCGATAACAAAGAGAAAGAAGCTTTCTGAGAAATTTCTTTGTGTTCTGTGAAATCATCTCACAGAGTTACATCTTTCCCCTCAAGAAGCCTTTCTCAAAGACAGTTCTTGTGGAATTGGCAAAGTGATATTTGGAAGCCCATAGAGGGCTATGGTGAAAAAGGAAATATCCTCAGATGAAATCTGGAAGGAAGCTTTCTGAGAAACTGCTTAGTGTTCTGTTAATTCATCTCACAGAGTTACATCTGTATTTCGTGGATGTCTTTGCTAGCCTTATTTCTGTGGAATCTGAGAACAGATATTTCGGATCCCTTTGGAGACTATAGGGCCAAAGGAAATATCCTCCGATAACAAAGAGAAAGAAGCTTTGTGAGAAAATTCTTTGTGCTCTGTGAAATCATCTCACAGAGTTATAGCTTTCCCCTCAAGTAGCCTTTCGCTAAGACAGTTCTTGTGGAATTGGCAAAGTTATATTTGGAAGCCCATAGAGGGCTATGGTGAAAAAGGAAATATCCTCAGATGAAATCTGGAAAGAAGCTTTCTGAGAAACTGCTTAGTGTTCTGTTAATTCATCTCACAGAGTTACATCTGTATTTCGTGGATCTCTTTGCTAGCCTTATTTCTGTGTAATCTGAGAACAGATATATCGGATCCCTTTGGAGACTCTATGGCCAAAGGAAATATCCTCCGATAACAAAGAGAAAGAAGCTTTCTGAGAAACTTCTTTGTGTTCTGTGAAATCATCTCACAGAGTTACAGCTTTCCCCTAAAGAAGTCTTTCGCTAAGACAGTTCCTGTGGAATTGGCAACGTAATATTTGGAAGCCCATAGAGGGCTATGGTGAAAAAGGAAATATCCTCAGATGAAATCTGGAAAGAAGCTTTCTGAGAAAATCCTTAATGTTCTGTTAATTCATCTCACAGAGTTACATCTGTATTTCGTCGATCTCTTTGCTAGCCTTATTTCTGTGGAATCTGAGAACCGATATTTCGGTTCCCTTTGGAGACTATAGGGCCAAAGGAAATATCCTCCGATAACAAAGAGATAGAAGCTTTCTGAGAAACTTCTTTGTGTTCTGTGAAATCATCTCACAGAGTTACAGCTTTACCCTCAAGAAGCCTTTCGCTAAGACAGTTCTTCTGGAATTGGCAAAGTGATATTTGGAAGCCCATAGAGGGCTATGGTGAAAAAGGAAATATCCTCAGATGAAATCTGGAAAGAAGCTTTCTGAGAAACTGCTTAGTGTTCTGTTAATTCATCCCACAGAGTTACATCTGTATTTCGGGGATCTCTTTGCTAGCCTTATTTCTGTGGAATCTGAGAACAGATATTTCCGATCCCTGTGGAGACTATATGGCCAAAGGAAATATCCTCTGATAACAAAGAGAAAGAAGCTTTCTGAGAAATTTCTTTGTGTTCTGTGAAATCATCTCACAGAGTTACAGCTTTCCCCTCAAGAAGCCTTTCGCTAAGACAGTTCTTGTGGAATTGCCAAAGTGATATTTGGAAGCCCATAGAGGGCTATGGTGAAAAAGGAAATATCCTCAGATGAAATCTGGAAAGAAGCTTTCTGAGAAACTGCTAAGTGTTCTGCTAATTCATCTCACAGAGTTATATCTGTATTTCGTGGATCTCTTTGCTAGCCTTATTTCTGTGGAATCTGAGAACAGATATTTCGGTTCCCTTTGGAGCCTATAGGGCCAAAGGAAATATCCTCCGATAACAAAGAGAAAGAAGCTTTCTGAGAAACTTCTTTGTGTTCTGTGAAATCATCTCACAGAGTTACAGCTTTCCCCTCAAGAAGCCTTTCGCTAAGACAGTTCTTGTGGAATTGGCAAAGTGATATTTGGAAGCCCATAGAGGGCTATGGTGAAAAAGGAAATATCCTCAGATGAAATCTGGAAAGAAGCTTTCTGAGAAACTGCTTAGTGTTCTGTTAATTCATCTCACAGAGTTACATCTGTATTTCGTGGATCTCTTTGCTAGCCGTATTTCTGTGGAATCTGAGAACAGATATTTCGGTTCCCTTTGGAGACTATAGGGCCAAAGGAAATATCCTCAGATAACAAAGAGAAAGAAGCTTTCTGAGAAACTTCTTTGTGTTCTGTGAAATCATCTCACAGAGTTACAGCTTTCCCCTCAAGAAGCCTTTCGCTAAGACAGTTCTTGTGGAATTGGCAAAGTGATGTTTGGAAGCCCATAGAGGGCTATGGTGAAAAAGGAAATATCCTCAGATGAAATCTGGAAAGAAGCTTTCTGAGAAACTGCTTAGTGTTCTGTTAATTCATCTCACAGAGTTACATCTGTATTTCGTGGATCTCTTTGCTAGCCTTATTTCTGTGGAATCTGAGAACAGATATTTCGGTTCCCTTTGGAGACTATAGGGCCAAAGGAAATATCCTCCGATAAAAAAGAGAAAGAAGCTTTCTGAGAAACTTCTTTGTGTTCTGTGAAATCATCTCACAGAGTTACAGCTTTCCCCTCAAGAAGCCTTTCGCTAAGACAGTTCTTGTGGAATTGGCAAAGTGATATTTGGAAGCCCATAGAGGGCTATGGTGAAAAAGGAAATATCCTCAGATGAAATCTGGAAAGAAGCTTTCTGAGAAACTGCTTAGTGTTCTGTTGATTCATCTCACAGAGTTACATCTGTATTTCGTGGATCTCTTTGCTAGCCTTATTTCTGTGGAATCTGAGAACAGATATTTCGGTTCCCTTTGGAGCCTATCTGGCCAAAGGAAATATCCTCCGATAACAAAGAGAAAGAAGCTTTCTGAGAAACTTCTTTGTGTTCTTGAAATCATCTCACAGAGTTACAGCTTTCCCCTCAAGAAGCCTTTCGCTAAGACAGTTCTTGTGGAATTGGCAAAGTGATATTTGGAAGCCCATAGAGGGCTATGGTGAAAAAGGAAATATCCTCAGATGAAATCTGGAAAGAAGCTTTCTGAGAAACTGCTTAGTGTTCTGTTAATTCATCTCACAGAGTTACATCTGTATTTCGTGGATCTCTTTGCTAGCCTTATTTCTGTGGAATCTGAGAACAGATATTTCGGTTCCCTTTGGAGACTATAGGGCTAAAGGAAATATCCTCCGATAACAAAGAGAAAGAAGCTTTCTGAGAAACTTCTTTGTGTTCTGTGAAATCATCTCACAGAGTTACAGCTTTCCCCCCAAGAAGCCTTTCGCTAAGACAGTTCTTGTGGAATTGGCAAAGTGATATTTGGAAGCCCATAGAGGGCTATGGTGAAAAAGGAAATATCCTCAGATGAAATCTGGAAAGAAGCTTTCTGAGAAACTGCTTAGTGTTCTGTTAATTCATCTCACAGAGTTACATCTGTATTTCGTGGATCTCTTTGCTAGCCTTATTTCTGTGGAATCTGAGAACAGATATTTCGGTTCCCTTTGGAGTCTATAGGGCCAAAGGAAATATCCTCCGATAACAAAGAGAAAGAAGCTTTCTGAGAAACTTCTTTGTGTTCTGTGAAATCATCTCACAGAGTTACAGCTTTCCCCTCAAGAAGACTTTCGCTAAGACAGTTGTTGCGGAATTGGCAAAGTGATATTTGGAAGCCCATAGAGGGCTATGGTGAAAAAGGAAATATCCTCAGATGAAATCTGGAAAGAAGCTTTCTGAGAAACTGCTTAGTGTTCTGTTAATTCATCTCACAGAGTTACATCTGTATTTCGTGGATCTCTTTGCTAGCCTTATTTCTGTGGAATCTGAGAACAGATATTTCGGATCCCTGTGGAGACTACAGGGCCAAAGGAAATATCCTCCGATAACAAAGAGAAAGAAGCTTTCTGAGAAACTTCTTTGTGTTCTGTGAAATCATCTCACAGAGTTACAGCTTTCCCCTCAAGAAGCCTTTCGCTAAGACAGTTCTTGTGGAATTGCCAAAGTGATATTTGGAAGCCCATAGAGGGCTATGGTGAAAAAGGAATTATCCTCAGATGAAATCTGGAAAGAAGCTTTCTGAGAAACTGCTAAGTGTTCTGCTAATTCATCTCACAGAGTTATATCTGTATTTCGTGGATCTCTTTGCTAGCCTTATTTCTGTGGAATCTGAGAACAGATATTTCGGTTCCCTTTGGAGCCTATAGGGCCAAAGGAAATAATCTCCGATAAAAAAGAGAAAGAAGCTTTCTGAGAAACTTCTTTGTGTTCTGTGAAATCATCTCACAGAGTTACAGCTTTCCCCTCAAGAAGCCTTTCGCTAAGACAGTTCTTGTGGAATTGGCAAAGTGATATTTGGAAGCCCATAGAGGGCTATGGTGAAAAAGGAAATATCCTCAGATGAAATCTGGAAAGAAGCTTTCTGAGAAACTGCTTAGTGTTCTGTTAATTCATCTCACAGAGTTACATCTGTATTTCGTGGATCTCTTTGCTAGCCTTATTTCTGTGGAATCTGAGAACAGATATTTCGGTTCCCTTTGGAGACTATAGGGCCAAAGGAAATATCCTCCGATAACAAGGAGAAAGAAGCTTTCTGAGAAACTTCTTTGTGTTCTGTGAAATCATCTCACAGAGTTACAGCTTTCCCCTCAAGAAGCCTTTCGCTAAGACAGTTCTTGTGGAATTGGCAAAGTGATATTTGGAAGCCCATAGAGGGCTATGGTGAAAAAGGAAATATCCTCAGATGAAATCTGGAAAGAAGCTTTCTGAGAAACTGCTTAGTGTTCTGTTAATTCATCTCACAGAGTTACATCTGTATTTCGTGGATCTCTTTGCTAGCCTTATTTCTGTGGAATCTGAGAACAGATATTTCGGTTCCCTTTGGAGCCTATCTGGCCAAAGGAAATATCCTCCGATAACAAAGAGAAAGAAGCTTTCTGAGAAACTTCTTTGTGTTCTGTGAAATCATCTCACAGAGTTACAGCTTTCCCCTCAAGAAGCCTTTCGCTAAGACAGTTCTTGTGGAATTGGCAAAGTGATATTTGGAAGCCCATAGAGGGCTATGGTGAAAAAGGAAATATCCTCAGATGAAATCTGGAAAGAAGCTTTCTGAGAAACTGCTTAGTGTTCTGTTAATTCATCTCACAGAGTTACATCTGTATTTCGTGGATCTCTTTGCTAGCCTTATTTCTGTGGAATCTGAGAACAGATATTTCGGTTCCCTTTGGAGACCATAGGGCCAAAGGAAATATCCTCCGATAACAAAGAGAAAGAAGCTTTCTGAGAAACTTCTTTGTGTTCTGTGAAATCATCTCACAGAGTTACAGCTTTCCCCCCAAGATGCCTTTCGCTAAGACAGTTCTTGTGGAATTGGCAAAGTGATATTTGGAAGCCCATAGAGGGCTATGGTGAAAAAGGAAATATCCTCAGATGAAATCTGGAAAGAAGCTTTCTGAGAAACTGCTTAGTGTTCTGTTAATTCATCTCACAGAGTTACATCTGTATTTCGTGGATCTCTTTGCTAGCCTTATTTCTGTGGAATCTGAGAACAGATATTTCGGTTCCCTTTGGAGACTATAGGGCCAAAGGAAATATCCTCCGATAACAAAGAGAAAGAAGCTTTCTGAGAAACTTCTTTGTGTTCTGTGAAATCATCTCACAGAGTTACAGCTTTCCCCTCAAGAAGCCTTTCGCTAAGACAGTTCTTGTGGAATTGGCAAAGTGATATTTGGAAACCCATAGAGGGCTATGGTGAAAAAGGAAATATCCTCAGATGAAATCTGGAAAGAAGCTTTCTGAGAAACTGCTTAGTGTTCTGTTAATTCATCTCACAGAGTTGTATCTGTATCTCGTGGATCTCTTTGCTAGCCTTATTTCTGTGGAATCTGAGAACAGATATTTCGGATCCCTGTGGAGACTAAATGGCCAAAAGAAATATCCTCTTATAACAAAGAGAAAGAAGCTTTCTGAGAAACTTCTTTGTGTTCTGTGAAATCATCTCACAGAGTTACAGCTTTCCCCTCAAGAAGCCTTTCGCTAAGACAGTTCTTGTGGATTTGGCAAAGTGATATTTGAAAGCCTCTAGAGGGCTATGGTGAAAAAGGAAATATCCTGAGATGAAATGTGGAAAGAAGCTTTCTGAGAAACTGCTAAGTGTTCTGTTAATTCATCTCGCAGAGTTACATCTGTATTTCGTGGATCTCTTTGCTAGCCTTATCTGTGGAATCTGAGAACAGATATTTCGGATCCCTTTGGAGACTATAGGGCCAAGGGAAATATCCTCCGATAACAAAGAGAAAGAAGCTTTCTGAGAAACTTCTTTGTGTTCTGTGAAATCATCTCACAGAGTTACAGCTTTCCCCTCAAGAAGCCTTTCGCTAAGACAGTTCTTGTGGAATTGGCAAAGTGATATTTGGAAGCCCATAGAGGGCTATGGTGAAAAAGGAAATATCCTCAGATGAAATCTGGAAAGAAGCTTTCTGAGAAACTGCTTAGTGTTCTGTTAATTCATCTCACAGAGTTACATCTGTATTTCGTGGATCTCTTTGCTAGCCGTATTTCTGTGGAATCTGAGAACAGATATTTCGGTTCCCTTTGGAGACTATAGGGCCAAAGGAAATATCCTCAGATAACAAAGAGAAAGAAGCTTTCTGAGAAACTTCTTTGTGTTCTGTGAAATCATCTCACAGAGTTACAGCTTTCCCCTCAAGAAGCCTTTCGCTAAGACAGTTCTTGTGGAATTGGCAAAGTGATGTTTGGAAGCCCATAGAGGGCTATGGTGAAAAAGGAAATATCCTCAGATGAAATCTGGAAAGAAGCTTTCTGAGAAACTGCTTAGTGTTCTGTTAATTCATCTCACAGAGTTACATCTGTATTTCGTGGATCTCTTTGCTAGCCTTATTTCTGTGGAATCTGAGAACAGATATTTCGGTTCCCTTTGGAGACTATAGGGCCAAAGGAAATATCCTCCGATAAAAAAGAGAAAGAAGCTTTCTGAGAAACTTCTTTGTGTTCTGTGAAATCATCTCACAGAGTTACAGCTTTCCCCTCAAGAAGCCTTTCGCTAAGACAGTTCTTGTGGAATTGGCAAAGTGATATTTGGAAGCCCATAGAGGGCTATGGTGAAAAAGGAAATATCCTCAGATGAAATCTGGAAAGAAGCTTTCTGAGAAACTGCTTAGTGTTCTGTTGATTCATCTCACAGAGTTACATCTGTATTTCGTGGATCTCTTTGCTAGCCTTATTTCTGTGGAATCTGAGAACAGATATTTCGGTTCCCTTTGGAGCCTATCTGGCCAAAGGAAATATCCTCCGATAACAAAGAGAAAGAAGCTTTCTGAGAAACTTCTTTGTGTTCTTGAAATCATCTCACAGAGTTACAGCTTTCCCCTCAAGAAGCCTTTCGCTAAGACAGTTCTTGTGGAATTGGCAAAGTGATATTTGGAAGCCCATAGAGGGCTATGGTGAAAAAGGAAATATCCTCAGATGAAATCTGGAAAGAAGCTTTCTGAGAAACTGCTTAGTGTTCTGTTAATTCATCTCACAGAGTTACATCTGTATTTCGTGGATCTCTTTGCTAGCCTTATTTCTGTGGAATCTGAGAACAGATATTTCGGTTCCCTTTGGAGACTATAGGGCTAAAGGAAATATCCTCCGATAACAAAGAGAAAGAAGCTTTCTGAGAAACTTCTTTGTGTTCTGTGAAATCATCTCACAGAGTTACAGCTTTCCCCCCAAGAAGCCTTTCGCTAAGACAGTTCTTGTGGAATTGGCAAAGTGATATTTGGAAGCCCATAGAGGGCTATGGTGAAAAAGGAAATATCCTCAGATGAAATCTGGAAAGAAGCTTTCTGAGAAACTGCTTAGTGTTCTGTTAATTCATCTCACAGAGTTACATCTGTATTTCGTGGATCTCTTTGCTAGCCTTATTTCTGTGGAATCTGAGAACAGATATTTCGGTTCCCTTTGGAGTCTATAGGGCCAAAGGAAATATCCTCCGATAACAAAGAGAAAGAAGCTTTCTGAGAAACTTCTTTGTGTTCTGTGAAATCATCTCACAGAGTTACAGCTTTCCCCTCAAGAAGACTTTCGCTAAGACAGTTGTTGCGGAATTGGCAAAGTGATATTTGGAAGCCCATAGAGGGCTATGGTGAAAAAGGAAATATCCTCAGATGAAATCTGGAAAGAAGCTTTCTGAGAAACTGCTTAGTGTTCTGTTAATTCATCTCACAGAGTTACATCTGTATTTCGTGGATCTCTTTGCTAGCCTTATTTCTGTGGAATCTGAGAACAGATATTTCGGATCCTTGTGGAGACTACAGGGCCAAAGGAAATATCCTCCGATAACAAAGAGAAAGAAGCTTTCTGAGAAACTTCTTTGTGTTCTGTGAAATCATCTCACAGAGTTACAGCTTTCCCCTCAAGAAGCCTTTCGCTAAGACAGTTCTTGTGGAATTGCCAAAGTGATATTTGGAAGCCCATAGAGGGCTATGGTGAAAAAGGAATTATCCTCAGATGAAATCTGGAAAGAAGCTTTCTGAGAAACTGCTAAGTGTTCTGCTAATTCATCTCACAGAGTTATATCTGTATTTCGTGGATCTCTTTGCTAGCCTTATTTCTGTGGAATCTGAGAACAGATATTTCGGTTCCCTTTGGAGCCTATAGGGCCAAAGGAAATAATCTCCGATAAAAAAGAGAAAGAAGCTTTCTGAGAAACTTCTTTGTGTTCTGTGAAATCATCTCACAGAGTTACAGCTTTCCCCTCAAGAAGCCTTTCGCTAAGACAGTTCTTGTGGAATTGGCAAAGTGATATTTGGAAGCCCCTAGAGGGCTATGGTGAAAAAGGAAATATCCTCAGATGAAATCTGGAAAGAAGCTTTCTGAGAAACTGCTTAGTGTTCTGTTAATTCATCTCACAGAGTTACATCTGTATTTCGTGGATCTCTTTGCTAGCCGTATTTCTGTGGAATCTGAGAACAGATATTTCGGTTCCCTTTGGAGACTATAGGGCCAAAGGAAATATCCTCAGATAACAAAGAGAAAGAAGCTTTCTGAGAAACTTCTCTGTGTTCTGTGAAATCATCTCACAGAGTTACAGCTTTCCCCTCAAGAAGCCTTTCGCTAAGACAGTTCTTGTGGAATTGGCAAAGTGATGTTTGGAAGCCCATAGAGGTCTATGGTGAAAAAGGAAATATCCTCAGATGAAATCTGGAAAGAAGCTTTCTGAGAAACTGCTTAGTGTTCTGTTAATTCATCTCACAGAGTTACATCTGTATTTCGTGGATCTCTTTGCTAGCCTTATTTCTGTGGAATCTGAGAACAGATATTTCGGTTCCCTTTGGAGACTATAGGGCCAAAGGAAATATCCTCCGATAACAAGGAGAAAGAAGCTTTCTGAGAAACTTCTTTGTGTTCTGTGAAATCATCTCACAGAGTTACAGCTTTCCCCTCAAGAAGCCTTTCGCTAAGACAGTTCTTGTGGAATTGGCAAAGTGATATTTGGAAGCCCATAGAGGGCTATGGTGAAAAAGGGAATATCCTCAGATGAAATCTGGAAAGAAGCTTTCTGAGAAACTGCTTAGTGTTCTGTTAATTCATCTCACAGAGTTACATCTGTATTTCGTGGATCTCTTTGCTAGCCTTATTTCTGTGGAATCTGAGAACAGATATTTCGGTTCCCTTTGGAGCCTATCTGGCCAAAGGAAATATCCTCCGATAACAAAGAGAAAGAAGCTTTCTGAGAAACTTCTTTGTGTTCTGTGAAATCATCTCACAGAGTTACAGCTTTCCCCTCAAGAAGCCTTTCGCTAAGACAGTTCTTGTGGAATTGGCAAAGTGATATTTGGAAGCCCATAGAGGGCTATGGTGAAAAAGGAAATATCCTCAGATGAAATCTGGAAAGAAGCTTTCTGAGAAACTGCTTAGTGTTCTGTTAATTCATCTCACAGAGTTACATCTGTATTTCGTGGATCTCTTTGCTAGCCTTATTTCTGTGGAATCTGAGAACAGATATTTCGGTTCCCTTTGGAGACCATAGGGCCAAAGGAAATATCCTCCGATAACAAAGAGAAAGAAGCTTTCTGAGAAACTTCTTTGTGTTCTGTGAAATCATCTCACAGAGTTACAGCTTTCCCCCCAAGATGCCTTTCGCTAAGACAGTTCTTGTGGAATTGGCAAAGTGATATTTGGAAGCCCATAGAGGGCTATGGTGAAAAAGGAAATATCCTCAGATGAAATCTGGAAAGAAGCTTTCTGAGAAACTGCTTAGTGTTCTGTTAATTCATCTCACAGAGTTACATCTGTATTTCGTGGATCTCTTTGCTAGCCTTATTTCTGTGGAATCTGAGAACAGATATTTCGGTTCCCTTTGGAGACTATAGGGCCAAAGGAAATATCCTCCGATAACAAAGAGAAAGAAGCTTTCTGAGAAACTTCTTTGTGTTCTGTGAAATCATCTCACAGAGTTACAGCTTTCCCCTCAAGAAGCCTTTCGCTAAGACAGTTCTTGTGGAATTGGCAAAGTGATATTTGGAAACCCATAGAGGGCTATGGTGAAAAAGGAAATATCCTCAGATGAAATCTGGAAAGAAGCTTTCTGAGAAACTGCTTAGTGTTCTGTTAATTCATCTCACAGAGTTGTATCTGTATCTCGTGGATCTCTTTGCTAGCCTTATTTCTGTGGAATCTGAGAACAGATATTTCGGATCCCTGTGGAGACTAAATGGCCAAAAGAAATATCCTCTTATAACAAAGAGAAAGAAGCTTTCTGAGAAACTTCTTTGTGTTCTGTGAAATCATCTCACAGAGTTACAGCTTTCCCCTCAAGAAGCCTTTCGCTAAGACAGTTCTTGTGGATTTGGCAAAGTGATATTTGAAAGCCTCTAGAGGGCTATGGTGAAAAAGGAAATATCCTGAGATGAAATGTGGAAAGAAGCTTTCTGAGAAACTGCTAAGTGTTCTGTTAATTCATCTCGCAGAGTTACATCTGTATTTCGTGGATCTCTTTGCTAGCCTTATCTGTGGAATCTGAGAACAGATATTTCGGATCCCTTTGGAGACTATAGGGCCAAGGGAAATATCCTCCGATAACAAAGAGAAAGAAGCTTTCTGAGAAACTTCTTTGTGTTCTGTGAAATCATCTCACAGAGTTACAGCTTTCCCCTCAAGAAGCCTTTCGCTAAGACAGTTCTTGTGGAATTGGCAAAGTGATATTTGGAAGCCCATAGAGGGCTATGGTGAAAAAGGAAATATCCTCAGATGAAATCTGGAAAGAAGCTTTCTGAGAAACTGCTTAGTGTTCTGTTAATTCATCTCACAGAGTTACATCTGTATTTCGTGGATCTCTTTGCTAGCCTTATTTCTGTGGAATCTGAGAACAGATATTTCGGTTCCCTTTGGAGACCATAGGGCCAAAGGAAATATCCTCCGATAACAAAGAGAAAGAAGCTTTCTGAGAAACTTCTTTGTGTTCTGTGAAATCATCTCACAGAGTTACAGCTTTCCCCCCAAGAAGCCTTTCGCTAAGACAGTTCTTGTGGAATTGGCAAAGTGATATTTGGAAGCCCATAGAGGGCTATGGTGAAAAAGGAAATATCCTCAGATGAAATCTGGAAAGAAGCTTTCTGAGAAACTGCTTAGTGTTCTGTTAATTCATCTCACAGAGTTACATCTGTATTTCGTGGATCTCTTTGCTAGCCTTATTTCTGTGGAATCTGAGAACAGATATTTCGGTTCCCTTTGGAGACTATAGGGCCAAAGGAAATATCCTCCGATAACAAAGAGAAAGAAGCTTTCTGAGAAACTTCTTTGTGTTCTGTGAAATCATCTCACAGAGTTACAGCTTTCCCCTCAAGAAGCCTTTCGCTAAGACAGTTGTTGTGGAATTGGCAAAGTGATATTTGGAAACCCATAGAGGGCTATGGTGAAAAAGGAAATATCCTCAGATGAAATCTGGAAAGAAGCTTTCTGAGAAACTGCTTAGTGTTCTGTTAATTCATCTCACAGAGTTATATCTGTATCTCGTGGATCTCTTTGCTAGCCTTATTTCTGTGGAATCTGAGAACAGATATTTCGGATCCCTGTGGAGACTAAATGGCCAAAAGAAATATCCTCTGATAACAAAGAGAAAGAAGCTTTCTGAGAAACTTCTTTGTGTTCTGTGAAATCATCTCACAGAGTTACAGCTTTCCCCTCAAGAAGCCTTTCGCTAAGACAGTTCTTTTGGATTTGGCAAAGTGATATTTGAAAGCCTCTAGAGGGCTATGGTGAAAAAGGAAATATCCTGAGATGAAATGTGGAAAGAAGCTTTCTGAGAAACTGCTAAGTGTTCTGTTAATTCATCTCGCAGAGTTACATCTGTATTTCGTGGATCTCTTTGCTAGCCTTATCTGTGGAATCTGAGAACAGATATTTCGGATCCCTTTGGAGACTATAGGGCCAAAGGAAATATCCTCCGATAACAAAGAGAAAGAAGCTTTCTGAGAAATTTCTTTGTGTTCTGTGAAATCATCTCACAGAGTTACATCTTTCCCCTCAAGAAGCCTTTCTCAAAGACAGTTCTTCTGGAATTGGCAAAGTGATATTTGGAAGCCCATAGAGGGCTATGGTGAAACAGGAAATATCCTCAGATGAAATCTGGAAAGAAGCTTTCTGAGTAACTGCTTAGTGTTCTGTTAATTCATCTCACAGAGTTACATCTGTATTTCATGGATCTCTTTGCTAGCCTTATTTCTGTGGATTCTGAGATCCAATATTTTGGATCCCTTTGGAGACTATAGGGCCAAAGGAAATATCCTCCGATAACAAAGAGAAAGAAGCTTTCTGAGAAACTTCTTTGTGTTCTGTGAAATCATCTCACAGAGTTACATCTTTCCCCACAAGAAACCTTTCGCTAAGACAGTTCCTGTGGAATTGGCAACGTAATATTTGGAAGCCCATAGAGAACTATGGTGAAACCGGAAATATCCTCAGATGAAATCTGGAAAGAAGCTTTCTGAGAAACTGCTTAGTGTTCTGTTAATTCATCTCACAGAGTTACATCTGTATTTCGTGGATCTCTTTGCTAGCCTTATTTCTGTGGAATCTGAGAACAGATATTTCGGTTCCCTTTGGAGACTATAGGGCCAAAGGAAATATCCTCCGATAACAAAGAGAAAGAAGCTTTCTGAGAAACTTCTTTGTGTTCTGTGAAATCATCTCACAGAGTTACAGCTTTCCCCTCAAGAAGCCTTTCTCAAAGACAGTTCTTGTGGAATTGGCAAAGTGATATGTGGAAGCCCATAGAGGGCTATGGTGAAAAAGGAAATATCCTCAGATGAAATCTGGAAAGAAGCTTTCTGAGAAACTGCTTAGTGTTCTGTTAATTCATCTCACAGAGTTACATCTGTATTTCGTGGATCTCTTTGCTAGCCTTATTTCTGTGGAATCTGAGAACAGATATTTCGGATCCCTTTGGAGACTATATGGCCAAAGGAAATATCCTCCGATAACAAAGAGAAAGAAGCTTTCTGAGAAACTTCTTTGTGTTCTGTGAAATCATCTCACAGAGTTACATCTTTCCCCACAAGAAACCTTTCGCTAAGACAGTTCCTGTGGAATTGGCAACGTAATATTTGGAAGCCCATAGAGGGCTATGGTGAAAAAGGCAATATCCTCAGATGAAATCTGGAAAGAAGCGTTCTGAGAAACTGCTTAGTGTTCTGTTAATTCATCTCACAGAGTTACATCTGTATTTCTTCGATCTCTTTGCTAGCCTTATTTCTGTGGAATCTGAGAACAGATATTTCGGTTCCCTTTGGAGACTATAGGGCCAAAGGAAATATCCTCCGATAACAAAGAGAAAGAAGCTTTCTGAGAAACTTCTTTGTGTTCTGTGAAATCAACTCACAGAGTTACAGCTTTCCCCTCAAGAAGCCTTTCGCTAAGACAGTTCTTGTGGAATTGGCAAAGTGATATTTCGAAGCCCATAGAGGACTATGGTGAAAAAGGAAATATCCTCAGATGAAATCTGGAAAGAAGCTTTCTGAGAATCTGCTTAGTGTTCTGTTAATTCATCTCACAGAGTTACATCTGTATTTCGTGGATCTCTTTGCTAGCCTTATTTCTGTGGAATCTGAGCACAGATGTTTCGGATCCCTGTGGAGACTATATGGCCAAAGGAAATATCCTCCGATAACAAAGAGAAAGAAGCTTTCTGAGAAACTTCTTTGTGTTCTGTGAAATCTTCTCACAGAGTTACAGCTTTCCCCTCAAGAAGCCTTTCGCTAAGACAGTTCTTGTGGAATTGGCAAAGTGATATTTGAAAGCCCATAGAGGGCTATGGTGAAAAAGGAAATATCCTCAGATGAAATCTGGAAGGAAGCTTTCTGAGAAATTGCTTAGTGTGCTGTTAATTCATCTCACAGAGTTACATCTGTATTTCGTGGATCTCATTTCTAGCCTTGTTTCTGTCGAATCTGAGAACAGATATTTCGGATCCCTTTGGTGACTATAGGGCCAAAGGAAATATCCTCCGATAACAAAGAGAAAGAAGCTCTCTGAGAAATTTCTTTGTGTTCTGTGAAATCATCTCACAGAGTTACATCTTTGCCCTCAAGAAGCCTTTCTCAAAGACAGTTCTTGTAGAATTGGCAAAGTGATATTTGGAAGCCCATAGAGGGCTATGGTGAAAAAGGAAATATCCTCAGATGAAATCTGGAAGGAAGCTTTCTGAGAAATTGCTTAGTGTGCTGTTAATTCATCTCACAGAGTTACATCTGTATTTCGTGGATGTCTTTGCTAGCCTTATTTCTGTGGAATCTGAGAACAGATATTTCGGATCCCTTTGGAGACTATAGGGCCAAAGGAAATATCCTCTGATAACAAAGAGAAAGAAGGTTTGTTAGAAAATTCTTTGTGTTCTGTGAAATCATCTCACAGAGTTACAGCTTTCCCCTCAAGTAGCCTTTCGCTAAGACAGTTCTTGTGGAATTGGCAAAGTTATAATTGGAAGCCCATAGAGGGCTATGGTGAAAAAGGAAATATCCTCAGATGAAATCTGGAAAGAAGCTTTCTGAGAAACTACTTAGTGTTCTGTTAATTCATCTCACAGAGTTACATCTGTATTTCGTGGATCTCCTTGCTAGCCTTATTTCTGTGCAATCTGAGAACAGATATTTCCGATCCCTGTGGAGACTATATGGTCAAAGGAAATATCCTCTGATAACAAAGAGAAAGAAGCTTTCTGAGAAACTTCTTTGTGTTCTGTGAAATCATCTCACAGAGTTACAGCTTTCCCCTGAAGAAGCCTTTCGCTAAGACAGTTCTTGTGGATTTGGCAAAGTGATATTTGGAAGCCCATAGAGGGCTACGGTGAAAAAGGAAATATCCTGAGATGAAATCTGGAAAGAAGATTTCTGAGAAACTGCTTAGTGTTCTGTTAATTCATCTCACAGAGTTACATCTGTATTTCGTGGATCTCTTTGCTGGCCTTATTTCTGTGAAATCTGAGAACAGATATTTCGGATCCCTTTGGTGATTATAGGGCCAAAGGAAATATCCTCCGATAACAAAGAGAAAGAAGCTTTCTGAGAAACTGCTTTGTGTTCTATGAAATCATTTCACAGAGTTACAGATTTCTCCTCAAGAAACCTTTCGATAAGACAGTACTTGTGGAATTGGCAAAGTGATATTTGGAAGCCCATAGAGGGCTATGGTGAAAAAGGAAATATCCTCAGATGAAATCTGGAAAGAAGCTTTCTGAGAAACTGCTTAGTGTTCTGTTAATTCATCTCACAGAGTTACATCTGTATTTCGTGGAACTCATTGCTAGCCTTATTTCTGTGGAATCTGAGAACAGATATTTCGGATCCCTTTGGAGACTATAGGGCCAAAGGAAATATCCTCCGATAACAAAGAGAAAGAAGCTTTCTGAGAAATTTCTTTGTGTTCTGTGAAATCATCTCACAGAGTTACATCTTTCCCCTCAAGAAGCCTTTCTCAAAGACAGTTCTTGTGGAATTGGCAAAGTGATATTTGGAAGACCATAGAGGGCTATGGTGAAAAAGGAAATATCCTCAGATGAAATCTGGAAGGAAGCTTTCTGAGAAACTGCTTAGTGTTCTGTTAATTCATCTCACAGAGTTACATCTGTATTTCGTGGATGTCTTTGCTAGCCTTATTTCTGTGGAATCTGAGAACAGATATTTCGGATCCCTTTGGAGACTATAGGGCCAAAGGAAATATCCTCCGATAACAAAGAGAAAGAAGCTTTGTGAGAAAATTCTTTGTGCTCTGTGAAATCATCTCACAGAGTTATAGCTTTCCCCTCAAGTAGCCTTTCGCTAAGACAGTTCTTGTGGAATTGGCAAAGTTATATTTGGAAGCCCATAGAGGGCTATGGTGAAAAAGGAAATATCCTCAGATGAAATCTGGAAAGAAGCTTTCTGAGAAACTGCTTAGTGTTCTGTTAATTCATCTCACAGAGTTACATCTGTATTTCGTGGATCTCTTTGCTAGCCTTATTTCTGTGTAATCTGAGAACAGATATATCGGATCCCTTTGGAGACTATAGGGTCAAAGGAAATATCCTCCGATAACAAAGAGAAAGAAGCTTTCTGAGAAACTTCTTTGTGTTCTGTGAAATCATCTCACAGAGTTACAGCTTTCCCCTAAAGAAGTCTTTCGCTAAGACAGTTCCTGTGGAATTGGCAACGTAATATTTGGAAGCCCATAGAGGGCTATGGTGAAAAAGGAAATATCCTCAGATGAAATCTGGAAAGAAGCTTTCTGAGAAAATCCTTAATGTTCTGTTAATTCATCTCACAGAGTTACATCTGTATTTCGTCGATCTCTTTGCTAGCCTTATTTCTGTGGAATCTGAGAACCGATATTTCGGTTCCCTTTGGAGACTATAGGGCCAAAGGAAATATCCTCCGATAACAAAGAGATAGAAGCTTTCTGAGAAACTTCTTTGTGTTCTGTGAAATCATCTCACAGAGTTACAGCTTTACCCTCAAGAAGCCTTTCGCTAAGACAGTTCTTCTGGAATTGGCAAAGTGATATTTGGAAGCCCATAGAGGGCTATGGTGAAAAAGGAAATATCCTCAGATGAAATCTGGAAAGAAGCTTTCTGAGAAACTGCTTAGTGTTCTGTTAATTCATCCCACAGAGTTACATCTGTATTTCGGGGATCTCTTTGCTAGCCTTATTTCTGTGGAATCTGAGAACAGATATTTCCGATCCCTGTGGAGACTATATGGCCAAAGGAAATATCCTCTGATAACAAAGAGAAAGAAGCTTTCTGAGAAACTTCTTTGTGTTCTGTGAAATCATCTCACAGAGTTACAGCTTTCCCCTCAAGAAGCTTTTCGCTAAGACAGTTCATGTGGATTTGGCAAAGTGATATTTGGAAGCCCATAGAGGGCTATGGTGAAAAAGGAAATATCCTGAGATGAAATCTGGAAAGAAGATTTCTGAGAAACTGCTTAGTGTTCTGTTAATTCATCTCACAGAGTTACATCTGTATTTCGTGGATCTCTTTGCTGGCCTTATTTCTGTGGAATCTGAGAACAGATATTTCGGATGCCTTTGGAGACTATAGGGCCAAAGGAAATATCCTCCGATAACAAAGAGAAAGAAGCTTTCTGAGAAACTTCTTTGTGTTCTATGAAATCATTTCACAGAGTTACAGATTTCTCCTCAAGAAACCTTTCGATAAGACAGTACTTGTGGAATTGACAAAGTGATATTTGGAAGCCCATAGAGGGCTACGGTGAAAAAGGAAATATCCTCAGATGAAATCTGGAAAGAAGGTTTCTGAGAAACTGCTTAGTGTTCTGTTAATTCATCTCACAGAGTTACATCTGTATTTCGTGGATCTCTTTGCTAGCCTTATTTCTGTGGAATCTGAGAACAGATATTTCGGATCCCTTTGGAGACTATAGGGCCAAAGGAAATATCCTCCGATAACAAAGAGAATGAAGCTTTCTGAGAAATTTCTTTGTGTTCTGTGAAATCATCTCACAGAGTTACATCTTTCCCCTCAAGAAGCCTTTCTCAAAGACAGTTGTTGTGGAATTGGCAAAGTGATATTTGGAAGCCCATAGAGGGCTATGGTGAAACCGGAAATATCCTCAGATGAAATCTGGAAAGAAGCTTTGTGAGAAACTGCTTAGTGTTCTGTTAATTCATCTCACAGAGTTACATCTGTATTTCGTGGATCTTTTTGCTAGCCTTATTTCTGTGGAATCTGAGAACAGATATTTCGGATCCCTTTGGAGACTATAGGGCCAAAGGAAATATCCTCCGATAACAAAGAGAAAGAAGCTTTCTGAGAAACTTCTTTGTGTTCTGTGAAATAATCTCACAGAGTTACATCTTTCCCCACAAGAAACCTTTCGCTAAGACAGTTCCTGTGGAATTGGCAACGTAATATTTGGAAGCCCCTGGAGGGCTATGGTGAAAAAGGAAATATCCTCAGATGAAATCTGGAAAGAAGCTTTCTGAGAAACTGCTTAGTGTTCTGTTAATTCATCTCACAGAGTTTTATCTGTATCTCGTGGATCTCTTTGCTAGCCTTATTTCTGTGGAATCTGAGAACAGATATTTCGGATCCCTGTGGAGACTAAATGGCCAAAAGAAATATCCTCCGATAACAAAGAGAAAGAAGCTTTCTGAGAAACTTCTTTGTGTTCTGTGAAATCATCTCACAGAGTTACAGCTTTCCCCTCAAGAAGCCTTTCACTAAGACAGTTCTTGTGGATTTGGCAAAGTGATATTTGAAAGCCCCTAGAGGGCTATGGCGAAAAAGGAAATATCCTGAGATGAAATCTGGAAAGAAGCTTTCTGAGAAACTGCTAAGTGTTCTGTTAATTCATCTCGCAGAGTTACATCTGTATTTCGTGGATCTCTTTGCTAGCCTTTTCTGTGGAATCTGAGAACAGATATTTCGGATCCCTTTGGAGACTATAGGGCCAAAGGAAATATCCTCCGATAACAAAGAGAAAGAAGCTTTCTGAGAGATTTCTTTGTGTTCCTTGAAATCATCTCACAGAGTTACAGCTTTCCCCTCAAGAAGCCTTTCTCAAAGCAGTTCTTGGGGAATGGGCAAAGTGTTATTTGGAAGCCCATAGAGGGCTATGGTGAAAAAGGAAATATCCTCAGATGAAATCTGGAAAGAAGCTTTCTGAGAAACTGCTTAGTGTTCTGTTAATTCATCTCACAGTGTTACATCTGTATTTCGTGGATCTCTTTGCTAGCCTTATTTCTGTGGATTCTGAGAACAGATATTTCCGATCCCTTGGAAGACTATAGGGCCAAAGGAAATATCCTCCGATAACAAAGAGAAAGAAGCTTTCTGAGAAACTTCTTTGTGTTCTGTGAAATCATCTCACAGAGTTACAGCTTTCCCCTCAAGAAGCCTTACGCTAAGACAGTTCTAGTGGATTTGGCAAAGTGATATTTGGAAGCCCATAGAGGGCTATGGTGAAACAGGAAATATCCTCAGGTGAAATCTGGAAAGAAGCTTTCTGAGTAACTGCTTAGTGTTCTGTTAATTCATCTCACAGAGTTACATCTGTATTTCGTGGATCTCTTTGATAGCCTTATTTCTGTGGATTCTGAGATCCAATATTTCGGATCCCTTTGGAGACTATAGGGCCAAAGGAAATATCCTCCGATAACAAAGAGAAAGAAGCTTTCTGAGAAACTTCTTTGTGTTCTGTGAAATCATCTCACAGAGTTACATCTTTCCCCACAAGAAACCTTTCGCTAAGACAGTTCCTGTGGAATTGGCAACGTAATATTTGGAAGCCCATAGAGGGCTATGGTGAATAAGGAAATATCGTCAGATGAAATCTGGAAAGAAGATTTCTGAGAAACTGCTTAGTGTTCTGTTAATTCATCTCACAGAGTTACATCTGTATTTCGTGGATCTCTTTGCTGGCCTTATTTCTGTGGAATCTGAGAACAGATATTTCGGATCCCTTTGGAGACTATAGGGCCAAAGGAAATATCCTCCGATAACAAAGAGAAAGAAGCTTTCTGAGAAACTTCTTTGTGTTCTATGAAATCATTTCACAGAGTTACAGATTTCTCCTCAAGAAACCTTTCGATAAGACAGTACTTGTGGAATTGACAAAGTGATATTTGGAAGCCCATAGAGGGCTACGGTGAAAAAGGAAATATCCTCAGATGAAATCTGGAAAGAAGGTTTCTGAGAAACTGCTTAGTGTTCTGTTAATTCATCTCACAGAGTTACATCTGTATTTCGTGGATCTCTTTGCTAGCCTTATTTCTGTGGAATCTGAGAACAGATATTTCGGATCCCTTTGGAGACTATAGGGCCAAAGGAAATATCCTCCGATAACAAAGAGAAAGAAGCTTTCTGAGAAACTTCTTTGTGTTCTGTGAAATAATCTCACAGAGTTACATCTTTCCCCACAAGAAACCTTTCGCTAAGACAGTTCCTGTGGAATTCGCAACGTAATATTTGGAAGCCCCTAGAGGGCTATGGTGAAAAAGGAAATATCCTCAGATGAAATCTGGAAAGAAGCTTTCTGAGAAACTGCTTAGTGTTCTGTTAATTCATCTCACAGAGTTATATCTGTATCTCGTGGATCTCTTTGCTAGCCTTATTTCTGTGGAATCTGAGAACAGATATTTCGGATCCCTGTGGAGACTAAATGGCCAAAAGAAATATCCTCCGATAACAAAGAGAAAGAAGCTTTCTGAGAAACTTCTTTGTGTTCTGTGAAATCATCTCACAGAGTTACAGCTTTCCCCTCAAGAAGCCTTTCGTTAAGACAGTTCTTGTGGATTTGGCAAAGTGATATTTGAAAGCCCCTAGAGGGCTATGGTGAAAAAGGAAATATCCCGAGATGAAATCTGGAAAGAAGCTTTCTGAGAAACTGCTAAGTGTTCTGTTAATTCATCTCACAGAGTTACATCTGTATTTCGTGGATCTCTTTGCTAGCCTTTTCTGTGGAATCTGAGAACAGATATTTCGGTTCCCTTTGGAGACTATAGGGCCAAAGGAAATATCCTCCGATAACAAAGAGAAAGAAGCTTTCTGAGAAATTTCTTTGTGTTCCTTGAAATCATCTCACAGAGTTACAGCTTTCCCCTCAATAAGCCTTTCTCAAAGCAGTTCTTGGGGAATTGGCAAAGTGTTATTTGGAAGCCCATAGAGGGCTATGGTGAAAAAGGAAATATCCTCAGATGAAATCTGGAAAGAAGCTTTCTGAGAAACTGCTTAGTGTTCTGTTAATTCATCTCACAGAGTTACATCTGTATTTCGTGGATCTCTTTGCTAGCCTTATTTCTGTGGATTCTGAGAACAGATATTTCCGATCCCTTGGAAGACTATAGGGCCAAAGGAAATATCCTCCGATAACAAAGAGAAAGAAGCTTTCTGAGAAACTTCTTTGTGTTCTGTGAAATCATCTCACAGAGTTACAGCTTTCCCCTCAAGAAGCCTTTCGCTAAGACAGTTCTAGTGGATTTGGCAAAGTGATATTTGGAAGCCCATAGAGGGCTATGGTGAAACAGGAAATATCCTCAGATGAAATCTGGAAAGAAGCTTTCTGAGTAACTGCTTAGTGTTCTGTTAATTCATCTCACAGAGTTACATCTGTATTTCGTGGATCTCTTTGATAGCCTTATTTCTGTGGATTCTGAGATCCAATATTTCGGATCCCCTTGGAGACTATAGGGCCAAAGGAAATATCCTCCGATAACAAAGAGAAAGAAGCTTTCTGAGAAACTTCTTTGTGTTCTGTGAAATCATCTCACAGAGTTACAGCTTTCCCCTCAAGAAGCCTTTCGCTAAGACAGTTCTTCTGGAATTGGCAAAGTGATATTTGGAAGCCCATAGAGGGCTATGGTGAAAAAGGAAATATCCTCAGATGAAATCTGGAAAGAAGCTTTCTGAGAAACTGCTTAGTGTTCTGTTAATTCATCTCACAGAGTTACATCTGTATTTCGGGGATCTCTTTGCTAGCCTTATTTCTGTGGAATCTGAGAACAGATATTTCCGATCCCTGTGGAGACTATATGGCCAAAGGGAATATCTTCTGATAACAAAGAGAAAGAAGCTTTCTGAGAAACTTCTTTTTGTTCTGTGAAATCATCTCACAGAGTTACAGCTTTCCCCTCAAGAAGCCTTTCGCTAAGACAGTTCATGTGGATTTGGCAAAGTGATATTTGGAAGCCCATAGAGGGCTATGGTGAAAAAGGAAATATCCTGAGATGAAATCTGGAAAGAAGATTTCTGAGAAACTGCTTAGTGTTCTGTTAATTCATCTCACAGAGTTACATCTGTATTTCGTGGATCTCTTTGCTGGCCTTATTTCTGTGGAATCTGAGAACAGATATTTCGGATCCCCTTGGAGACTATAGGGCCAAAGGAAATATCCTCCGATAACAAAGAGGAAGAAGATTTCTGAGAAATTTCTTTGTGTTCTATGAAATCATTTCACAGAGTTAAAGATTTCTCCTCAAGAAACCTTTCGATAAGACAGTACTTGTGGAATTGACAAAGTGATATTTGGAAGCCCATAGAGGGCTGCGGTGAAAAAGGAAATATCCTCAGATGAAATCTGGAAAGAAGGTTTCTGAGAAACTGCTTAGTGTTCTGTTAATTCATCTCACAGAGTTACATCTGTATTTCGTGGATCTCTTTGCTATCCTTATTTCTGTGGAATCTGAGAACAGATATTTCGGATCCCTTTGGAGACTATAGGGCCAAAGGAAATATCCTCCGATAACAAAGAGAATGAAGCTTTCTGAGAAATTTCTTTGTGTTCTGTGAAATCATCTCACAGAGTTACATCTTTCCCCTCAAGAAGCCTTTCTCAAAGACAGTTCTTGTGGAATTGGCAAAGTGATATTTGGAAGCCCATAGAGGGCTATGGTGAAAAAGGAAATATCCTCAGATGAAATCTGGAAGGAAGCTTTCTGAGAAACTGCTTAGTGTTCTGTTAATTCATCTCACAGAGTTACATCTGTATTTCGTTGATGTCTTTGCTAGCCTTATTTCTGTGGAATCTGAGAACAGATATTTCGGATCCCTTTGGAGACTATAGGGCCAAAGGAAATATCCTCCGATAACAAAGAGAAAGAAGCTTTCTGAGAAAATTCTTTGTGTTCTGTGAAATCATCTCACAGAGTTATAGCTTTCCCCTCAAGTAGCCTTTCGCTAAGACAGTTCTTGTGGAATTGGCAAAGTTATATTTGGAAGCCCATAGAGGGCTATGGTGAAAAAGGAAATATCCTCAGATGAAATCTGGAAAGAAGCTTTCTGAGAAACTGCTTAGTGTTCTGTTAATTCATCTCACAGAGTTACATCTGTATTTCGTGGATCTCTTTGCTAGCCTTATTTCTGTGCAATCTGAGAACAGATATATCGGATCCCTTTGGAGACTATAGGGCCAAAGGAAATATCCTCCGAAAACAAAGAGAAAGAAGCTTTCTGAGAAACTTCTTTGTGTTCTGTGAAATCATCTCACAGAGTTACAGCTTTACCCTCAAGAAGCCTTTCGCTAAGACAGTTCTTCTGGAATTGGCAAAGTGATATTTGGAAGCCCATAGAGGGCTATGGTGAAAAAGTAAATATCCTCAGATGAAATCTGGAAAGAAGCTTTCTGAGAAACTGCTTAGTGTTCTGTTAATTCATCTCACAGAGTTACATCAGTATTTCGTGGATCTCTTTGCTAGTCTTATTTCTGTGGAATCTGAGAACAGATATTTCCGATCCCTGTGGAGACTATATGGCCAAAGGAAATATCCTCTGATAACAAAGAGAAAGAAGCTTTCTGAGAAACTTCTTGGTGTTCTGTGAAATCATCTCACAGAGTTACAGCTTTCCCCTCAAGAAGCCTTTCGCTAAGACCGTTCATGTGGATTTGGCAAAGTGATATTTGGAAGCCCATAGAGGGCTATGGTGAAAAAGGAAATATCCTGAGATGAAATCTGGAAAGAAGATTTCTGAGAAACTGCTTAGTGTTCTGTTAACTCATCTCACAGAGTTACATCTGTATTTCGTGGATCTCTTTGCTGGCCTTATTTCTGTGGAATCTGAGAACAGATATTTCAGATCCCTTTGGAGACTATAGGGCCAAAGGAAATATCCTCCGATAACAAAGAGAAAGAAGCTTTCTGAGAAACTTCTTTGTGTTCTATGAAATCATTTCACAGAGTTACAGATTTCTCCTCAAGAAACCTTTCGATAAGACAGTACTTGTGGAATTGACAAAGTGATATTTGGAAGCCCATAGAGGGCTACGGTGAAAAAGGAAATATCCTCAGATGAAATCTGGAAAGAAGCTTTCTGAGAAACTGCTTAGTGTTCTGTTAATTCATCTCACAGAGTTACATCTGTATTTCGTGGATCTCTTTGCTAGCCTTATTTCTGTGGAATCTGAGAACAGATATTTCGGATCCCTTTGGAGACTATAGGGCCAAAGGAAATATCCTCCGATAACAAAGAGAATGAAGCTTTCTGAGAAATTTCTTTGTGTTCTGTGAAATCATCTCACAGAGTTACATCTTTCCCCTCAAGAAGCCTTTCTCAAAGACAGTTCTTGTGGAATTGGCAAAGTGATATTTGGAAGCCCATAGAGGGCTATGGTGAAACTGGAAATATCCTCAGATGAAATCTGGAAAGAAGCTTTCTGAGAAACTGCTTAGTGTTCTGTTAATTCATCTCACAGAGTTACATCTGTATTTCGTGGATCTTTTTGCTAGCCTTATTTCTGTGGGATCTGAGAACAGATATTTCGGATCCCTTTGGAGACTATAGGGCCAAAGGAAATATCCTCCGATAACAAAGAGAAAGAAGCTTTCTGAGAAACTTCTTTGTGTTCTGTGAAATAATCTCACAGAGTTACATCTTTCCCCACAAGAAACCTTTCGCTAAGACAGTTCCTGTGGAATTGGCAACGTAATATTTGGAAGCCCCTAGAGGGCTATGGTGAAAAAGGAATTATCCTCAGATGAAATCTGGAAAGAAGCTTTCTGAGAAACTGCTTAGTGTTCTGTTAATTCATCTCACAGAGTTATATCGGTATCTCGTGGATCTCTTTGCTAGCCTTATTTCTGTGGAATCTGAGAACAGATATTTCGGATCCCTGTGGAGACTAAATGGCCAAAAGAAATATCCTCCGATAACAAAGAGAAAGAAGCTTTCTGAGAAACTTCTTTGTGTTCTGTGAAATCATCTCACAGAGTTACAGCTTTCCCCTCAAGAAGCCTTTCGCTAAGACAGTTCTTGTGGATTTGGCAAAGTGATATTTGAAAGCCCCTAGAGGGCTACGGTGAAAAAGGAAATATCCTGAGATGAAATCTGGAAAGAAGCTTTCGGAGAAACTGCTAAGTGTTCTGTTAATTCATCTCGCAGAGTTACATCTGTATTTCGTGGATCTCTTTGCTAGCCTTTTCTGTGGAATCTGAGAACAGATATTTCGGATCCCTTTGGAGACTATAGGGCCAAAGGAAATATCCTCCGATAACAAAGAGAAAGAAGCTTTCTGAGAAATTTCTTTGTGTTCCTTGAAATCATCTCACAGAGTTACAGCTTTCCCCTCAAGAAGCCTTTCTCAAAGCAGTTCTTGGGGAATTGGCAAAGTGTTATTTGGAAGCCCATAGAGGGCTATGGTGAAAAAGGAAATATCCTCAGATGAAATCTGGAAAGAAGCTTTTTGAGAAACTGCTTAGTGTTCTGTTAATTCATCTCACAGAGTTACATCTGTATTTCGTGGATCTCTTTGCTAGCTTTATTTCTGTGGATTCTGAGATCCAATATTTCGGATCCCTTTGGAGACTATAGGGCCAAAGGAAATATCCTCCGATAACAAAGAGAAAGAAGCTTTCTGAGAAACTTCTTTGTGTTCTGTGAAATCATCTCACAGAGTTACATCTTTCCCCACAAGAAACCTTTCGCTAAGACAGTTCCTGTGGAATTGGCAACGTAATATTTGGAAGCCCATAGAGGGCTATGGTGAAAAAGGAAATATCCTCAGATGAAATCTGGAAAGAAGCTTTCTGAGAAACTGCTTAGTGTTCTGTTAATTCATCTCACAGGGTTACATCTGTATTTCGTGGATCTCTTTGCTAGCCTTATTTCTGTGGAATCTGAGAACAGATATTTCGGATCCCTTTGGAGACTATAGGGCCAAAGGTAATATCCTCCGATAACAAAGAGAAAGAAGCTTTCTGAGAAACTTCTTTGTGTTCTGTGAAATCATTTCACAGAGTTACAGCTTTCCCCTCAAGAAGCCTTTCGCTAAGACAGTTCTTGTGGAATTGGCAAAGTGATATTTGGAAGCCCATAGAGGGCTATGGTGAAAAAGGAAATATCCTCAGATGAAATCTGGAAAGAAGCTTTCTGAGAAACTGCTTAGTGTTCTGTTAATTCATCTCACAGAGTTACATCTGTATTTCGTGGATCTCATTGCTAGCCTTATTTCTGTGGAATCTGAGAACTGATATTTCGCATCCCTTTGGAGACTATGGGGCCAAAGGAAATATCCTCCGATAAAAAGGAGAAAGAAGCTTTCTGAGAAACTTCTTTGTGTTCCTTGAAATCATCTCACAGAGTTACAGCTTTCCCCTCAAGAAGCCTTTCTCAAAGCAGTTCTTGGGGAATTGGCAAAGTGTTATTTGGAAGCCCTTAGAGGGCTATGGTGAAAAAGGAAATATCCTCAGATGAAATCTGGAAAGAAGCTTTCTGAGAAACTGCTTAGTGTTCTGTTAATTCATCTCACAGAGTTACATCTGTATTTCGTGGATCTCTTTGCTAGCCTTATTTCTGTGGATTCTGAGATCCAATATTTCGGATCCCTTTGGAGACTATAGGGCCAAAGGAAATATCCTCCGATAACAAAGAGAAAGAAGCTTTCTGAGAAACTTCTTTGTGTTCTGTGAAATCATCTCACAGAGTTACATCTTTCCCCACAAGAAACCTTTCGCTAAGACAGTTCCTGTGGAATTGGCAACGTAATATTTGGAAGCCCATAGAGGGCTATGGTGAAAAAGGAAATATCGTCCGATGAAATCTGGAAAGAAGCTTTCTGAGAAACTGCTTAGTGTTCTGTTAATTCATCTCACAGAGTTACATCTGTATTTCGTGGATCTCTTTGCTAGCCTTATTTCTGTGGAATCTGAGAACAGATATTTCGGTTCCCTTTGGAGACTATAGGGCCAAAGGAAATATCCTCCGATAACAAAGAGAAAGAAGCTTTCTGAGAAACTTCTTTGTGTTCTGTGAAATCATCTCACAGAGTTACAGCTTTCCCCTCAAGAAGCCTTTCTCAAAGACAGTTCTTGTGGAATTGGCAAAGTGATATGTGGAAGCCCATAGAGGGCTATGGTGAAAAAGGAAATATCTTCAGATGAAATCTGGAAAGAAGCTTTCTGAGAAACTGCTTAGTGTTCTGTTAATTCATCTCACAGAGTTACATCTGTATTTCGTGGATCTCTTTGCTAGCCTTATTTCTGTGGAATCTGAGAACAGATATTTCGGATCCCTTTGGAGACTATAGGGCCAAAGGAAATATCCTCCGATAACAAAGAGAAAGAAGCTTTCTGAGAAACTTCTTTGTGTTCTGTGAAATCATCTCACAGAGTTACAGCTTTCCCCTCAAGAAGCCTTTCGCTAAGACAGTTCTTGTGGATTTGGCAAAGTGATATTTGGAAGACCATAGAGGGCTATGGTGAAAAAGGAAATATCCTGAGATGAAATCTGGAAAGAAGCTTTCTGAGAAACTGCTTAGTGTTCTGTGAATTCATCTCACAGAGTTACATCTGTATTTCGTGGATCCCTTTGCTAGCCTTATTTCTGTGCTATCTTAGAACAGATATTTCGGTTCCCTTTGGAGACTATAGGGCCAAAGGAAATATCCTCCGATAACAAAGGGAAAGAAGCTTTCTGAGAAACTTCTTTGTGTTCTGTGAAATCTACTCACAGAGTTACAGCTTTCCCCTCAAGAAGCCTTTCACTAAGACAGTTCTTGTGGAATTGGCAAAGTGATATTTGGAAGCCCATAGAGGGCTATGGTGAAAAAGGAAATATCCTCAGATGAAATCTGGAAAGAAGCTTTCTGAGAAACTGCTTAGAGTTCTGTTAATTCATCTCACAGAGTTATATCTGTATCTCGTGGATCTCTTTGCTAGCCTTATTTCTGTGGAATCTGAGAACAGATATTTCGGATCCCTGTGGAGACTAAATGGCCAAAAGAAATATCCTCCGATAACAAAGAGAAAGAAGCTTTCTGAGAAACTTCTTTGTGTTCTGTGAAATCATCTCACAGAGTTACATCTTTCCCCTCAAGAAGCCTTTCTCAAAGACAGTTCTTGTGGAATTGGCAAAGTGATATTTGGAAGCCCATAGAGGGCTATGGTGAAACTGGAAATATCCTCAGATGAAATCTGGAAAGAAGCTTTCTGAGAAACTGCTTAGTGTTCTGTTAATTCATCTCACAGAGTTACATCTGTATTTCGTGGATCTTTTTGCTAGCCTTATTTCTGTGGGATCTGAGAACAGATATTTCGGATCCCTTTGGAGACTATAGGGCCAAAGGAAATATCCTCCGATAACAAAGAGAAAGAAGCTTTCTGAGAAACTTCTTTGTGTTCTGTGAAATAATCTCACAGAGTTACATCTTTCCCCACAAGAAACCTTTCGCTAAGACAGTTCCTGTGGAATTGGCAACGTAATATTTGGAAGCCCCTAGAGGGCTATGGTGAAAAAGGAATTATCCTCAGATGAAATCTGGAAAGAAGCTTTCTGAGAAACTGCTTAGTGTTCTGTTAATTCATCTCACAGAGTTATATCGGTATCTCGTGGATCTCTTTGCTAGCCTTATTTCTGTGGAATCTGAGAACAGATATTTCGGATCCCTGTGGAGACTAAATGGCCAAAAGAAATATCCTCCGATAACAAAGAGAAAGAAGCTTTCTGAGAAACTTCTTTGTGTTCTGTGAAATCATCTCACAGAGTTACAGCTTTCCCCTCAAGAAGCCTTTCGCTAAGACAGTTCTTGTGGATTTGGCAAAGTGATATTTGAAAGCCCCTAGAGGGCTACGGTGAAAAAGGAAATATCCTGAGATGAAATCTGGAAAGAAGCTTTCGGAGAAACTGCTAAGTGTTCTGTTAATTCATCTCGCAGAGTTACATCTGTATTTCGTGGATCTCTTTGCTAGCCTTTTCTGTGGAATCTGAGAACAGATATTTCGGATCCCTTTGGAGACTATAGGGCCAAAGGAAATATCCTCCGATAACAAAGAGAAAGAAGCTTTCTGAGAAATTTCTTTGTGTTCCTTGAAATCATCTCACAGAGTTACAGCTTTCCCCTCAAGAAGCCTTTCTCAAAGCAGTTCTTGGGGAATTGGCAAAGTGTTATTTGGAAGCCCATAGAGGGCTATGGTGAAAAAGGAAATATCCTCAGATGAAATCTGGAAAGAAGCTTTTTGAGAAACTGCTTAGTGTTCTGTTAATTCATCTCACAGAGTTACATCTGTATTTCGTGGATCTCTTTGCTAGCTTTATTTCTGTGGATTCTGAGATCCAATATTTCGGATCCCTTTGGAGACTATAGGGCCAAAGGAAATATCCTCCGATAACAAAGAGAAAGAAGCTTTCTGAGAAACTTCTTTGTGTTCTGTGAAATCATCTCACAGAGTTACATCTTTCCCCACAAGAAACCTTTCGCTAAGACAGTTCCTGTGGAATTGGCAACGTAATATTTGGAAGCCCATAGAGGGCTATGGTGAAAAAGGAAATATCCTCAGATGAAATCTGGAAAGAAGCTTTCTGAGAAACTGCTTAGTGTTCTGTTAATTCATCTCACAGGGTTACATCTGTATTTCGTGGATCTCTTTGCTAGCCTTATTTCTGTGGAATCTGAGAACAGATATTTCGGATCCCTTTGGAGACTATAGGGCCAAAGGTAATATCCTCCGATAACAAAGAGAAAGAAGCTTTCTGAGAAACTTCTTTGTGTTCTGTGAAATCATTTCACAGAGTTACAGCTTTCCCCTCAAGAAGCCTTTCGCTAAGACAGTTCTTGTGGAATTGGCAAAGTGATATTTGGAAGCCCATAGAGGGCTATGGTGAAAAAGGAAATATCCTCAGATGAAATCTGGAAAGAAGCTTTCTGAGAAACTGCTTAGTGTTCTGTTAATTCATCTCACAGAGTTACATCTGTATTTCGTGGATCTCATTGCTAGCCTTATTTCTGTGGAATCTGAGAACAGATATTTCGCATCCCTTTGGAGACTATGGGGCCAAAGGAAATATCCTCCGATAAAAAGGAGAAAGAAGCTTTCTGAGAAACTTCTTTGTGTTCCTTGAAATCATCTCACAGAGTTACAGCTTTCCCCTCAAGAAGCCTTTCTCAAAGCAGTTCTTGGGGAATTGGCAAAGTGTTATTTGGAAGCCCATAGAGGGCTATGGTGAAAAAGGAAATATCCTCAGATGAAATCTGGAAAGAAGCTTTCTGAGAAACTGCTTAGTGTTCTGTTAATTCATCTCACAGAGTTACATCTGTATTTCGTGGATCTCTTTGCTAGCCTTATTTCTGTGGATTCTGAGATCCAATATTTCGGATCCCTTTGGAGACTATAGGGCCAAAGGAAATATCCTCCGATAACAAAGAGAAAGAAGCTTTCTGAGAAACTTCTTTGTGTTCTGTGAAATCATCTCACAGAGTTACATCTTTCCCCACAAGAAACCTTTCGCTAAGACAGTTCCTGTGGAATTGGCAACGTAATATTTGGAAGCCCATAGAGGGCTATGGTGAAAAAGGAAATATCGTCAGATGAAATCTGGAAAGAAGCTTTCTGAGAAACTGCTTAGTGTTCTGTTAATTCATCTCACAGAGTTACATCTGTATTTCGTGGATCTCTTTGCTAGCCTTATTTCTGTGGAATCTGAGAACAGATATTTCGGTTCCCTTTGGAGACTATAGGGCCAAAGGAAATATCCTCCGATAACAAAGAGAAAGAAGCTTTCTGAGAAACTTCTTTGTGTTCTGTGAAATCATCTCACAGAGTTACAGCTTTCCCCTCAAGAAGCCTTTCTCAAAGACAGTTCTTGTGGAATTGGCAAAGTGATATGTGGAAGCCCATAGAGGGCTATGGTGAAAAAGGAAATATCTTCAGATGAAATCTGGAAAGAAGCTTTCTGAGAAACTGCTTAGTGTTCTGTTAATTCATCTCACAGAGTTACATCTGTATTTCGTGGATCTCTTTGCTAGCCTTATTTCTGTGGAATCTGAGAACAGATATTTCGGATCCCTTTGGAGACTATAGGGCCAAAGGAAATATCCTCCGATAACAAAGAGAAAGAAGCTTTCTGAGAAACTTCTTTGTGTTCTGTGAAATCATCTCACAGAGTTACAGCTTTCCCCTCAAGAAGCCTTTCGCTAAGACAGTTCTTGTGGATTTGGCAAAGTGATATTTGGAAGACCATAGAGGGCTATGGTGAAAAAGGAAATATCCTGAGATGAAATCTGGAAAGAAGCTTTCTGAGAAACTGCTTAGTGTTCTGTGAATTCATCTCACAGAGTTACATCTGTATTTCGTGGATCCCTTTGCTAGCCTTATTTTTGTGCTATCTTAGAACAGATATTTCGGTTCCCTTTGGAGACTATAGGGCCAAAGGAAATATCCTCCGATAACAAAGAGAAAGAAGCTTTCTGAGAAACTTCTTTGTGTTCTGTGAAATCTACTCACAGAGTTACAGCTTTCCCCTCAAGAAGCCTTTCGCTAAGACAGTTCTTGTGGAATTGGCAAAGTGATATTTGGAAGCCCATAGAGGGCTATGGTGAAAAAGGAAATATCCTCAGATGAAATCTGGAAAGAAGCTTTCTGAGAAACTGCTTAGAGTTCTGTTAATTCATCTCACAGAGTTATATCTGTATCTCGTGGATCTCTTTGCTAGCCTTATTTCTGTGGAATCTGAGAACAGATATTTCGGATCCCTGTGGAGACTAAATGGCCAAAAGAAATATCCTCCGATAACAAAGAGAAAGAAGCTTTCTGAGAAACTTCTTTGTGTTCTGTGAAATCATTTCACAGAGTTACAGCTTTCCCCTCAAGAAGCCTTTCGCTAAGACAGTTCTTGTGGATTTGGCAAAGTGATATTTGAAAGCCCCTAGAGGGCTATGGTGAAAAAGGAAACATCCTGAGATGAAATCTGGAAAGAAGCTTTCTGAGAAACTGCTTAGTGTTCTGTTAATTCATCTCACAGAGTTACATCTGTATTTCGTGGATCTTTTTGCTAGCCTTATTTCTGTGGAATCTGAGAACAGATATTTCGGATCCCTTTGGAGACTATAGGGCCAAAGGAAATATCCTCCGATAACAAAGAGAAAGAAGCTTTCTGAGAAACTTCTTTGTGTTCTGTGAAATAATCTCACAGAGTTACATCTTTCCCCACAAGAAACCTTTCGCTAAGACAGTTCCTGTGGAATTGGCAACGTAATATTTGGAAGCCCCTAGAGGGCTATGGTGAAAAAGGAAATATCCTCAGATGAAATCTGGAAAGAAGCTTTCTGAGAAACTGCTTAGTGTTCTGTTAATTCATCTCACAGAGTTATATCTGTATCTCGTGGATCTCTTTGCTAGCCTTATTTCTGTGGAATCTGAGAACAGATATTTCGGATCCCTGTGGAGACTAAATGGCCAAAAGAAATATCCTCCGATAACAAAGAGAAAGAAGCTTTCTGAGAAACTTCTTTGTGTTCTGTGAAATCATCTCACAGAGTTACAGCTTTCCCCTCAAGAAGCCTTTCGCTAAGACAGTTCTTGTGGATTTGGCAAAGTGATATTTGAAAGCCCCTAGAGGGCTATGGTGAAAAAGGAAATATCCGGAGATGAAATCTGGAAAGAAGCTTTCTGAGAAACTGCTAAGTGTTCTGTTAATTCATCTCGCAGAGTTACATCTGTATTTCGTGGATCTCTTTGCTAGCCTTTTCTGTGGAATCTGAGAACAGATATTTCGGATCCCTTTGGAGACTATAGGGCCAAAGGAAATATCCTCCGATAACAAAGAGAAAGAAGCTTTCTGAGAAATTTCTTTGTGTTCTGTGAAATCATCTCACAGAGTTACAGCTTTCCCCTCAAGAAGCCTTTCGCTAAGACAGTTCTAGTGGATTTGGCAAAGTGATATTTGGAAGCCCATAGAGGGCTATGGTGAAACAGGAAATATCCTCAGATGAAATCTGGAAAGAAGCTTTCTGAGTAACTGCTTAGTGTTCTGTTAATTCATCTCACAGAGTTACATCTGTATTTCGTGGAACTCTTTGCTACCCTTATTTTTGTGGAATCTGAGAACAGATATTTCTGTTCCCTATGGAGACTACAGGGCCAAAGGAAATATCCTCCGATAACAAAGAGAAAGAAGCTTTCTGAGAAACTTCTTTGAGTTCTGTGAAATCATCTCACAGAGTTACAGCTTTCCCCTCAAGAAGCCTTTCGCTAAGACAGTTCTTGTGGAATTGACAAAGTGATATTTGGAAGCCCATAGAGGGCTATGGTGAAATAGGAAATATCCTCAGATGAAATCTGGAAAGAAGCTTTCTGAGAAACTGCTTAGTGTTCTGTTAATTCATCTCACAGGGTTACATCTGTATTTCGTGGATCTCTTTGCTAGCCTTATTTCTGTGGAATCTGAGAACAGATATTTCGGATCCCTTTGGAGAATATAGGGCCAAAGGTAATATCCTCCGATAACAAAGAGAAAGAAGCTTTCTGAGAAACTTCTTTGTGTTCTGTTTAATCATTTCACAGAGTTACAGCTTTCCCCTCAAGAAGCCTTTCGCTAAGACAGTTCTTGTGGAATTGGCAAAGTGATATTTGGAAGCCCATAGAGGGCTATGGTGAAAAAGGAAATATCCTCAGATGAAATCTGGAAAGAAGCTTTCTGAGAAACTGCTTAGTGTTCTGTTAATTCATCTCACAGAGTTACATCTGTATTTCTTGGATGTCTTTGCTAGCCTTATTTCTGTGGAATCTGAGAACAGATATTTCGGATCCCTTTGGAGACTATAGGGCCAAAGGAAATATCCTCCGATAACAAAGAGAAAGAAGCTTTCTGAGAAACTTCCTTGTGTTCTGTGAAATCATCTCACAGAGTTACAGCTTTCCCCTCAAGAAGCCTTTCGCTAAGACAGTTCTTGTGGAATTGGAAAGGGATATTTGGAAGCCCATAGAGGGCTATGGTGAAAAAGGAAATATCCTCAGATGAAATCTGGAAAGAAGCTTTCTGAGAAACTGCTTAGTGTTCTGTTAATTCATCTCACAGAGTTACATCTGTGTTTCGTGGATCTCTTTGCTAGCCTTATTTCTGTGGAATCTGAGAATAGATATTTCGGATCCCTGTGGAGACTCTATGGCCAAAGGAAATATCCTCCGATAAAAAATAGAAAGAAGCTTTCTGAGAAACTTCTTTGTGTTCTGTGAAATCATCTCACAGAGTTACAGCTTTCCCCTCAAGAAGCCTTTCGCTAAGACAGTTCTTGTGGATTTGGCAAAGTGATATTTGGAAGCCCATAGAGGGCTATGGTGAAAAAGGAAATATCCTGAGATGAAATCTGGAAAGAAGATTTCTGAGAAACTGCTTAGTGTTCTGTGAATTCATCTCACAGAGTTACATCTGTATTTCGTGGATCCCTTTGCTAGCCTTATTTCTGTGCTATCTTAGAACAGATATTTCGCTTCCCTTTGGAGACTATAGTGCCAAAGGAAATATCCTCCGATAACAAAGAGAAAGAAGCTTTCTGAGAAACTTCTTTGTGTTCTGTGAAATAATCTCACAGAGTTACATCTTTCCCCACAAGAAACCTTTCGCTAAGACAGTTCCTGTGGAATTGGCAACGTAATATTTGGAAGCCCCTAGAGGGCTATGGTGAAAAAGGAAATATCCTCAGATGAAATCTGGAAAGAAGCTTTCTGAGAAACTGCTTAGTGTTCTGTTAATTCATCTTACAGAGTTATATCTGTATCTCGTGGATCTCTTTGCTAGCCTTATTTCTGTGGAATCTGAGAACAGATATTTCGGATCCCTGTGGAGACTAAATGGCCAAAAGAAATATCCTCCGATAACAAAGAGAAAGAAGCTTTCTGAGAAACTTCTTTGTGTTCTGTGAAATCATCTCACAGAGTTACAGCTTTCCCCTCAAGAAGCCTTTCGCTAAGACAGTTCTTGTGGATTTGGCAAAGTGATATTTGAAAGCCCCTAGAGGGCTATGGTGAAAAAGGAAATATCCGGAGATGAAATCTGGAAAGAAGCTTTCTGTGAAACTGCTAAGTGTTCTGTTAATTCATCTCGCAGAGTTACATCTGTATTTCGTGGATCTCTTTGCTAGCCTTTTCTGTGGAATCTGAGAACAGATATTTCGGATCCCTTTGATGACTATAGGGCCAAAGGAAATATCCTCCGATAACAAAGAGAAAGAAGCTTTCTGAGAAATTTCTTTGTGTTCTGTGAAATCATCTCACAGAGTTACAGCTTTCCCCTCAAGAAGCCTTTCTCAAAGACAGTTCTTGGGGAATTGGCAAAGTGTTATTTGGAAGCCCATAGAGGGCTATGGTGAAAAAGGAAATATCCTCAGATGAAATCTGGAAAGAAGCTTTCTGAGAAACTGCTTAGTGTTCTGTTAATTCATCTCACAGAGTTACATCTGTATTTCGTGGATCTCTTTGCTAGCCTTATTTCTGTGGATTCTGAGAACAGATATTTCGGATCCCTTGGAAGACTATAGGGCCAAAGGAAATATCCTCCGATAACAAAGAGAAAGAAGCTTTCTGAGAAACTTCTTTGTGTTCTGTGAAATCATCTCACAGAGTTACAGCTTTCCCCTCAAGAAGCCTTTCGCTAAGACAGTTCTAGTGGATTTGGCAAAGTGATATTTGGAAGCCCATAGAGGGCTATGGTGAAACAGGAAATATCCTCAGATGAAATCTGGAAAGAAGCTTTCTGAGTAACTGCTTAGTGTTCTGTTAATTCATCTCACAGAGTTACATCTGTATTTCGTGGAACTCTTTGCTACCCTTATTTTTGTGGAATCTGAGAACAGATATTTCTGTTCCCTATGGAGACTACAGGGCCAAAGGAAATATCCTCCGATAACAAAGAGAAAGAAGCTTTCTGAGAAACTTCTTTGAGTTCTGTGAAATCATCTCACAGAGTTACAGCTTTCCCCTCAAGAAGCCTTTCGCTAAGACAGTTCTTGTGGAATTGACAAAGTGATATTTGGAAGCCCATAGAGGGCTATGGTGAAAAAGGAAATATCCTCAGATGAAATCTGGAAAGAAGCTTTCTGAGAAACTGCTTAGTGTTCTGTTAATTCATCTCACAGGGTTACATCTGTATTTCGTGGATCTCTTTGCTAGCCTTATTTCTGTGGAATCTGAGAACAGATATTTCGGATCCCTTTGGAGAATATAGGGCCAAAGGTAATATCCTCCGATAACAAAGAGAATGAAGCTTTCTGAGAAACTTCTTTGTGTTCTGTGAAATCATTTCACAGAGTTACAGCTTTCCCCTCAAGAAGCCTTTCGCTAAGACAGTTCTTGTGGAATTGGCAAAGTGATATTTGGAAGCCCATAGAGGGCTATGGTGAAAAAGGAAATATCCTCAGATGAAACCTGGAAAGAAGCTTTCTGAGAAACTGCTTAGTGTTCTGTTAATTCATCTCACAGAGTTACATCTGTATTTCGTGGATGTCTTTGCTAGCCTTATTTCTGTGGAATCTGAGAACAGATATTTCGGATCCCTTTGGAGACTATAGGGCCAAAGGAAATATCCTCCGATAACAAAGAGAAAGAAGCTTTCTGAGAAACTTCTTTGTGTTCTGTGAAATAATCTCACAGAGTTACATCTTTCCCCACAAGAAACCTTTCGCTAAGACAGTTCCTGTGGAATTGGCAACGTAATATTTGGAAGCCCCTAGAGGGCTATGGTGAAAAAGGAAATATCCTCAGATGAAATCTGGAAAGAAGCTTTCTGAGAAACTGCTTAGTGTTCTGTTAATTCATCTCACAGAGTTATATCTGTATCTCGTGGATCTCTTTGCTAGCCTTATTTCTGTGGAATCTGAGAACAGATATTTCGGATCCCTGTGGAGACTAAATGGCCAAAAGAAATATCCTCCGATAACAAAGAGAAAGAAGCTTTCTGAGAAACTTCTTTGTGTTCTGTGAAATCATCTCACAGAGTTACAGCTTTCCCCTCAAGAAGCCTTTCGCTAAGACAGTTCTTGTGGATTTGGCAACGTGATATTTGAAAGCCCCTAGAGGGCTATGGTGAAAAAGGAAATATCCGGAGATGAAATCTGGAAAGAAGCTTTCTGAGAAACTGCTAAGTGTTCTGTTAATTCATCTCGCAGAGTTACATCTGTATTTCGTGGATCTCTTTGCTAGCCTTTTCTGTGGAATCTGAGAACAGATATTTCGGATCCCTTTGGAGATTATAGGGCCAAAGGAAATATCCTCCGATAACAAAGAGAAAGAAGCTTTCTGAGAAATTTCTTTGTGTTCTGTGAAATCATCTCACAGAGTTACAGCTTTCCCCTCAAGAAGCCTTTCTCAAAGACAGTTCTTGGGGAATTGGCAAAGTGTTATTTGGAAGCCCATAGAGGGCTATGCTGAAAAAGTAAATATCCTCAGATGAAATCTGGAAAGAAGCTTTCTGAGAAACTGCTTAGTGTTCTGTTAATTCATCTCACAGAGTTACATCTGTATTTCGTGGATCTCTTTGCTAGCCTTATTTCTGTGGATTCTGAGAACAGATATTTCGGATCCCTTGGAAGACTATAGGGCCAAAGGAAATATCCTCCGATAACAAAGAGAAAGAAGCTTTCTGAGAAACTTCTTTGTGTTCTGTGAAATCATCTCACAGAGTTACAGCTTTCCCCTCAAGAAGCCTTTCGCTAAGACAGTTCTAGTGGATTTGGCAAAGTGATATTTGGAAGCCCATAGAGGGCTATGGTGAAACAGGAAATATCCTCAGATGAAATCTGGAAAGAAGCTTTCTGAGTAACTGCTTAGTGTTCTGTTAATTCATCTCACAGAGTTACATCTGTATTTCGTGGAACTCTTTGCTACCCTTATTTTTGTGGAATCTGAGAACAGATATTTCTGTTCCCTATGGAGACTACAGGGCCAAAGGAAATATCCTCCGATAACAAAGAGAAAGAAGCTTTCTGAGAAACTTCTTTGAGTTCTGTGAAATCATCTCACAGAGTTACAGCTTTCCCCTCAAGAAGCCTTTCGCTAAGACAGTTCTTGTGGAATTGACAAAGTGATATTTGGAAGCCCATAGAGGGCTATGGTGAAAAAGGAAATATCCTCAGATGAAATCTGGAAAGAAGCTTTCTGAGAAACTGCTTAGTGTTCTGTTAATTCATCTCACAGGGTTACATCTGTATTTCGTGGATCTCTTTGCTAGCCTTATTTCTGTGGAATCTGAGAACAGATATTTCGGATCCCTTTGGAGAATATAGGGCCAAAGGTAATATCCTCCGATAACAAAGAGAAAGAAGCTTTCTGAGAAACTTCTTTGTGTTCTGTGAAATCATTTCACAGAGTTACAGCTTTCCCCTCAAGAAGCCTTTCGCTAAGACAGTTCTTGTGGAATTGGCAAAGTGATATTTGGAAGCCCATAGAGGGCTATGGTGAAAAAGGAAATATCCTCAGATGAAATCTGGAAAGAAGCTTTCTGAGAAACTGCTTAGTGTTCTGTTAATTCATCTCACAGAGTTACATCTGTATTTCGTGGATGTCTTTGCTAGCCTTATTTCTGTGGAATCTGAGAACAGATATTTCGGATCCCTTTGGAGACTATAGGGCCAAAGGAAATATCCTCCGATAACAAAGAGAAAGAAGCTTTCTGAGAAACTTCTTTGTGTTCTGTGAAATCATCTCACAGAGTTACAGCTTTCCCCTCAAGAAGCCTTTCGCTAAGACAGTTCTTGTGGAATTGGAAAGGGATATTTGGAAGCCCATAGAGGGCTATGGTGAAAAAGGAAATATCCTCAGATGAAATCTGGAAGGAAGCTTTCTGAGAAACTGCTTAGTGTTCTGTTAATTCATCTCACAGAGTTACATCTGTGTTTCGTGGATCTCTTTGCTAGCCTTATTTCTGTGGAATCTGAGAATAGATATTTCGGATCCCTGTGGAGACTCTATGGCCAAAGGAAATATCCTCCGATAAAAAATAGAAAGAAGCTTTCTGAGAAACTTCTTTGTGTTCTGTGAAATCATCTCACAGAGTTACAGCTTTCCCCTCAAGAAGCCTTTCGCTAAGACAGTTCTTGTGGATTTGGCAAAGTGATATTTGGAAGCCCATAGAGGGCTATGGTGAAAAAGGAAATATCCTGAGATGAAATCTGGAAAGAAGCTTTCTGAGAAACTGCTTAGTGTTCTGTGAATTCATCTCACAGAGTTACATCTGTATTTCGTGGATCCCTTTGCTAGCCTTATTTCTGTGCTATCTTAGAACAGATATTTCGGTTACCTTTGGAGACTATAGGGCCAAAGGAAATATCCTCCGATAACAAAGAGAAAGAAGCTTTCTGAGAAACTTCTTTGTGTTCTGTGAAATAATCTCACAGAGTTACATCTTTCCCCACAAGAAACCTTTCGCTAAGACAGTTCCTGTGGAATTGGCAACGTAATATTTGGAAGCCCCTAGAGGGCTATGTTGAAAAAGGAAATATCCTCAGATGAAATCTGGAAAGAAGCTTTCTGAGAAACTGCTTAGTGTTCTGTTAATTCATCTCACAGAGTTATATCTGTATCTCGTGGATCTCTTTGCTAGCCTTATTTCTGTGGAATCTGAGAACAGATATTTCGGATCCCTGTGGAGACTAAATGGCCAAAAGAAGTATCCTCCGATAACAAAGAGAAAGAAGCTGTCTGAGAAACTTCTTTGTGTTCTGTGAAATCATCTCACAGAGTTACAGCTTTCCCCTCAAGAAGCCTTTCGCTAAGACAGTTCTTGTGGATTTGGCAAAGTGATATTTGAAAGCCCCTAGAGGGCTATGGTGAAAAAGGAAATATCCGGAGATGAAATCTGGAAAGAAGCTTTCTGAGAAACTGCTAAGTGTTCTGTTAATTCATCTCGCAGAGTTACATCTGTATTTCGTGGATCTCTTTGCTAGCCTTTTCTGTGGAATCTGAGAACAGATATTTCGTATCCCTTTGGAGACTATAGGGCCAAAGGAAATATCCTCCGATAACAAAGAGAAAGAAGCTTTTTGAGAAATTTCCTTGTGTTCTGTGAAATCATCTCACAGAGTTACAGCTTTCCCCTCAAGAAGCCTTTCTCAAAGACAGTTCTTGGGGAATTGGCAAAGTGTTATTTGGAAGCCCATAGAGGGCTATGGTGAAAAAGTAAATATCCTCAGATGAAATCTGGAAAGAAGCTTTCTGAGAAACTGCTTAGTGTTCTGTTAATTCATCTCACAGAGTTACATCGGTATGTCGTGGATCTCTTTGCTAGCCTTATTTCTGCGGATTCTGAGAACAGATATTTCGGATCCCTTGGAAGACTATAGGGCCAAAGGAAATATCCTCAGATAACAAAGAGAAAGAAGCTTTCTGAGAAACTTCTTTGTGTTCTGTGAAATCATCTCACAGAGTTACAGCTTTCCCCTCAAGAAGCCTTTCGCTAAGACAGTTCTAGTGGATTTGGCAAAGTGATATTTGGAAGCCCATAGAGGGCTATGGTGAAACAGGAAATATCCTCAGATGAAATCTGGAAAGAAGCTTTCTGAGTAACTGCTTAGTGTTCTGTTAATTCATCTCACAGAGTTACATCTGTATTTCGTGGAACTCTTTGCTACCCTTATTTTTGTGGAATCTGAGAACAGATATTTCTGTTCCCTATGGAGACTACAGGGCCAAAGGAAATATCCTCCGATAACAAAGAGAAAGAAGCTTTCTGAGAAACTTCCTTGAGTTCTGTGAAATCATCTCACAGAGTTACAGCTTTCCCCTCAAGAAGCCTTTCGCTAAGACAGTTCTTGTGGAATTGACAAAGTGATATTTGGAAGCCCATAGAGGGCTATGGTGAAAAAGGAAATATCCTCAGATGAAATCTGGAAAGAAGCTTTCTGAGAAACTGCTTAGTGTTCTGTTAATTCATCTCACAGGGTTACATCTGTATTTCGCGGATCTCTTTGCTAGCCTTATTTCTGTGGAATCTGAGAACAGATATTTCGGATCCCTTTGGAGACTATAGGGCCAAAGGTAATATCCTCCGATAACAAAGAGAAAGAAGCTTTCTGAGAAACTTCTTTGTGTTCTGTGAAATCATTTCACAGAGTTACAGCTTTCCCCTCAAGAAGACTTTCGCTAAGACAGTTCTTGTGGAATTGGCAAAGTGATATTTGGAAGCCCATAGAGGGCTATGGTGAAAAAGGAAATATCCTCAGATGAAATCTGGAAAGAAGCTTTCTGAGAAACTGCTTAGTGTTCTGTTAATTCATCTCACAGAGTTACATCTGTATTTCGTGGATGTCTTTGCTAGCCTTATTTCTGTGGAATCTGAGAACAGATATTTTGGATCCCTTTGGAGACTATAGGGCCAAAGGAAATATCCTCCGATAACAAAGAGAAAGAAGCTTTCTGAGAAACTTCTTTGTGTTCTGTGAAATCATCTCACAGAGTTACAGCTTTCCCCTCAAGAAGCCTTTCGCTAAGACAGTTCTTGTGGAATTGGAAAGGGATATTTGGAAGCCCATAGAGGGCTATGGTGAAAAAGGAAATATCCTCAGATGAAATCTGGAAAGAAGCTTTCTGAGAAACTGCTTAGTGTTCTGTTAATTCATCTCACAGAGTTACATCTGTGTTTCGTGGATCTCTTTGCTAGCCTTATTTCTGTGGAATCTGAGAATAGATATTTCGGATCCCTGTGGAGACTCTATGGCCAAAGGAAATATTCTACGATAAAAAATAGAAAGAAGCTTTCTGAGAAACTTCTTTGTGTTCTGTGAAATCATCTCACAGAGTTACAGCTTTCCCCTCAAGAAGCCTTTCGCTAAGACAGTTCTTGTGGATTTGGCAAAGTGATATTTGGAAGCCCATAGAGGGCTATGGTGAAACAGGAAATATCCTCAGATGAAATCTGGAAAGAAGCTTTCTGAGTAACTGCTTAGTGTTCTGTGAATTCATCTCACAGAGTTACATCTGTATTTCGTGGAACTCTTTGCTACCCTTATTTTTGTGGAATCTGAGAACAGATATTTCTGTTCCCTATGGAGACTACAGGGCCAAAGGAAATATCCTCCGATAACAAAGAGAAAGAAGCTTTCTGAGAAACTTCTTTGAGTTCTGTGAAATCATCTCACAGAGTTACAGCTTTCCCCTCAAGAAGCCTTTCGCTAAGACAGTTCTTGTGGAATTGACAAAGTGATATTTGGAAGCCCATAGAGGGCTATGGTGAAAAAGGAAATATCCTCAGATGAAATCTGGAAAGAAGCTTGCTGAGAAACTGCTTAGTGTTCTGTTAATTCATCTCACAGGGTTACATCTGTATTTCGTGGATCTCTTTGCTAGCCTTATTTCTGTGGAATCTGAGAACAGATATTTCGGATCCCTTTGGAGAATATAGGGCCAAAGGTAATATCCTCCGATAACAAAGAGAAAGAAGCTTTCTGAGAAACTTCTTTGTGTTCTCTGAAATCATTTCACAGAGTTACAGCTTTCCCCTCAAGAAGCCTTTCGCTAAGACAGTTCTTGTGGAATTGGCAAAGTGATATTTGGAAGCCCATAGAGGGCTATGGTGAAAAAGGAAATATCCTCAGATGAAATCTGGAAAGAAGCTTTCTGAGAAACTGCTTAGTGTTCTGTTAATTCATCTCACAGAGTTACATCTGTATTTCGTGGATGTCTTTGCTAGCCTTATTTCTGTGGAATCTGAGAACAGATATTTCGGATCCCTTTGGAGACTATAGGGCCAAAGGAAATATCCTCCGATAACAAAGAGAAAGAAGCTTTCTGAGAAACTTCTTTGTGTTCTGTGAAATAATCTCACAGAGTTACATCTTTCCCCACAAGAAACCTTTCGCTAAGACAGTTCCTGTGGAATTGGCAACGTAATATTTGGAAGCCCCTAGAGGGCTATGGTGAAAAAGGAAATATCCTCAGATGAAATCTGGAAAGAAGCTTTCTGAGAAACTGCTTAGTGTTCTGTTAATTCATCTCACAGAGTTATATCTGTATCTCGTGGATCTCTTTGCTAGCCTTATTTCTGTGGAATCTGAGAACAGATATTTCGGATCCCTGTGGAGACTAAATGGCCAAAAGAAGTATCCTCCGATAACAAAGAGAAAGAAGCTTTCTGAGAAACTTCTTTGTGTTCTGTGAAATCATCTCACAGAGTTACAGCTTTCCCCTCAAGAAGCCTTTCGCTAAGACAGTTTTGTGGATTTGGCAAAGTGATATTTGAAAGCCCCTAGAGGGCTATGGTGAAAAAGGAAATATCCGGAGATGAAATCTGGAAAGAAGCTTTCTGAGAAACTGCTAAGTGTTCTGTTAATTCATCTCGCAGAGTTACATCTGTATTTCGTGGATCTCTTTGCTAGCCTTTTCTGTGGAATCTGAGAACAGATATTTCGGATCCCTTTGGAGACTATAGGGCCAAAGGAAATATCCTCCGATAACAAAGAGAAAGAAGCTTTCTGAGAAATTTCTTTGTGTTCTGTGAAATCATCTCACAGAGTTACAGCTTTCCCCTCAAGAAGCCTTTCTCAAAGACAGTTCTTGGGGAATTGGCAAAGTGTTATTTGGAAGCCCATAGAGGGCTATGGTGAAAAAGTAAATATCCTCAGATGAAATCTGGAAAGAAGTTTTCTGAGAAACTGCTTTGTGTTCTGTTAATTCATCTCACAGAGTTACATCTGTATTTCGTGGATCTCTTTGCTAGCCTTATTTCTGTGGATTCTGAGAACAGATATTTCGGATCCCTTGGAAGACTATAGGGCCAAAGGAAATATCCTCCGATAACAAAGAGAAAGAAGCTTTCTGAGAAACTTCTTTGTGTTCTGTGAAATCATCTCACAGAGTTACAGCTTTCCCCTCAAGAAGCCTTTCGCTAAGACAGTTCTAGTGGATTTGGCAAAGTGATATTTGGAAGCCCATAGAGGGCTATGGTGAAACAGGAAATATCCTCAGATGAAATCTGGAAAGAAGCTTTCTGAGTAACTGCTTAGTGTTCTGTTAATTCATCTCACAGAGTTACATCTGTATTTCGTGGAACTCTTTGCTACCCTTATTTTTGTGGAATCTGAGAACAGATATTTCTGTTCCCTATGGAGACTACAGGGCCAAAGGAAATATCCTCCGATAACAAAGAGAAAGAAGCTTTCTGAGAAACTTCTTTGAGTTCTGTGAAATCATCTCACAGAGTTACAGCTTTCCCCTCAAGAAGCCTTTCGCTAAGAGAGTTCTTGTGGAATTGGCAAAGTGATATTTGGAAGCCCATAGAGGGCTATGGTGAAAAAGGAAATATCCTCAGATGAAATCTGGAAAGAAGCTTTCTGAGAAACTGCTTAGTGTTCTGTTAATTCATCTCACAGGGTTACATCTGTATTTCGTGGATCTCTTTGCTAGCCTTATTTCTGTGGAATCTGAGAACAGATATTTCGGATCCCTTTGGAGAATATAGGGCCAAAGGTAATATCCTCCGATAACAAAGAGAAAGAAGCTTTCTGAGAAACTTCTTTGTGTTCTGTGAAATCATTTCACAGAATTACAGCTTTCCCCTCAAGAAGCCTTTCGCTAAGACAGTTCTTGTGGAATTGGCAAAGTGATATTTGGAAGCCCATAGAGGGCTATGGTGAAAAAGGAAATATCCTCAGTTGAAATCTGGAAAGAAGCTTTCTGAGAAACTGCTTAGTGTTCTGTTAATTCATCTCACAGAGTTACATCTGTATTTCGTGGATGTCTTTGCTAGCCTTATTTCTGTGGAATCTGAGAACAGATATTTCGGATCCCTTTGGAGACTATAGGGCCAAAGGAAATATCCTCCGATAACAAAGAGAAAGAAGCTTTCTGAGAAACTTCTTTGTGTTCTGTGAAATCATCTCACAGAGTTACAGCTTTCCCCTCAAGAAGCCTTTCGCTAAGACAGTTCTTGTGGAATTGGAAAGGGATATTTGGAAGCCCATAGAGGGCTATGGTGAAAAAGGAAATATCCTCAGATGAAATCTGGAAAGAAGCTTTCTGAGAAACTGCTTAGTGTTCTGTTAATTCATCTCACAGAGTTACATCTGTGTTTCGTGGATCTCTTTGCTAGCCTTATTTCTGTGGAATCTGAGAATAGATATTTCGGATCCCTGTGGAGACTCTATGGCCAAAGGAAATATCCTCCGATAACAAAGAGAAAGAAGCTTTCTGAGAAACTTCTTTGTGTTCTGTGAAATCATCTCACAGAGTTACAGCTTTCCCCTCAAGAAGCCTTTCGCTAAGACAGTTCTAGTGGATTTGGCAAAGTGATATTTGGAAGCCCATAGAGGGCTATGGTGAAACAGGAAATATCCTCAGATGAAATCTGGAAAGAAGCTTTCTGAGTAACTGCTTAGTGTTCTGTTAATTCATCTCACAGAGTTACATCTGTATTTCGTGGAACTCTTTGCTACCCTTATTTTTGTGGAATCTGAGAACAGATATTTCTGTTCCCTATGGAGACTACAGGGCCAAAGGAAATATCCTCCGATAACAAAGAGAAAGAAGCTTTCTGAGAAACTTCTTTGAGTTCTGTGAAATCATCTCACAGAGTTACAGCTTTCCCCTCAAGAAGCCTTTCGCTAAGAGAGTTCTTGTGGAATTGGCAAAGTGATATTTGGAAGCCCATAGAGGGCTATGGTGAAAAAGGAAATATCCTCAGATGAAATCTGGAAAGAAGCTTTCTGAGAAACTGCTTAGTGTTCTGTTAATTCATCTCACAGGGTTACATCTGTATTTCGTGGATCTCTTTGCTAGCCTTATTTCTGTGGAATCTGAGAACAGATATTTCGGATCCCTTTGGAGAATATAGGGCCAAAGGTAATATCCTCCGATAACAAAGAGAAAGAAGCTTTCTGAGAAACTTCTTTGTGTTCTGTGAAATCATTTCACAGAATTACAGCTTTCCCCTCAAGAAGCCTTTCGCTAAGACAGTTCTTGTGGAATTGGCAAAGTGATATTTGGAAGCCCATAGAGGGCTATGGTGAAAAAGGAAATATCCTCAGATGAAATCTGGAAAGAAGCTTTCTGAGAAACTGCTTAGTGTTCTGTTAATTCATCTCACAGAGTTACATCTGTATTTCGTGGATGTCTTTGCTAGCCTTATTTCTGTGGAATCTGAGAACAGATATTTCGGATCCCTTTGGAGACTATAGGGCCAAAGGAAATATCCTCCGATAACAAAGAGAAAGAAGCTTTCTGAGAAACTTCTTTGTGTTCTGTGAAATCATCTCACAGAGTTACAGCTTTCCCCTCAAGAAGCCTTTCGCTAAGACAGTTCTTGTGGAATTGGAAAGGGATATTTGGAAGCCCATAGAGGGCTATGGTGAAAAAGGAAATATCCTCAGATGAAATCTGGAAAGAAGCTTTCTGAGAAACTGCTTAGTGTTCTGTTAATTCATCTCACAGAGTTACATCTGTGTTTCGTGGATCTCTTTGCTAGCCTTATTTCTGTGGAATCTGAGAATAGATATTTCGGATCCCTGTGGAGACTCTATGGCCAAAGGAAATATCCTCCGATAAAAAATAGAAAGAAGCTTTCTGAGAAACTTCTTTGTGTTCTGTGAAATCATCTCACAGAGTTACAGCTTTCCCCTCAAGAAGCCTTTCGCTAAGACAGTTCTTGTGGATTTGGCAAAGTGATATTTGGAAGCCCATAGAGGGCTATGGTGAAAAAGGAAATATCCTCAGATGAAATCTGGAAAGAAGCTTTCTGAGAAACTGCTTAGTGTTCTGTGAATTCATCTCACAGAGTTACATCTGTATTTCGTGGATCCCTTTGCTAGCCTTATTTCTGTGCTATCTTAGAACAGATATTTCGGTTCCCTTTGGAGACTATAGGGCCAAAGGAAATATCCTCCGATAACAAAGAGAAAGAAGCTTTCTGAGAAACTTCTTTGTGTTCTGTGAAATAATCTCACAGAGTTACATCTTTCCCCACAAGAAACCTTTCGCTAAGACAGTTCCTGTGGAATTGGCAACGTAATATTTGGAAGCCCCTAGAGGGCTATGGTGAAAAAGGAAATATCCTCAGATGAAATCTGGAAAGAAGCTTTCTGAGAAACTGCTTAGTGTTCTGTTAATTCATCTCACAGAGTTATATCTGTATCTCGTGGATCTCTTTGCTAGCCTTATTTCTGTGGAATCTGAGAACAGATATTTCGGATCCCTGTGGAGACTAAATGGCCAAAAGAAATATCCTCCGATAACAAAGAGAAAGAAGCTTTCTGAGAAACTTCTTTGTGTTCTGTGAAATCATCTCACAGAGTTACAGCTTTCCCCTCAAGAAGCCTTTCGCTAAGACAGTTCTTGTGGATTTGGCAAAGTGATATTTGAAAGCCCCTAGAGGGCTATGGTGAAAAAGGAAATATCCGGAGATGAAATCTGGAAAGAAGCTTTCTGAGAAACTGCTAAGTGTTCTGTTAATTCATCTCGCAGAGTTACATCTGTATTTCGTGGATCTCTTTGCTAGCCTTATTTCTGTGGATTCTGAGAACAGATATTTCGGATCCCTTGGAAGACTATAGGGCCAAAGGAAATATCCTCCGATAACAAAGAGAAAGAAGCTTTCTGAGAAACTTCTTTGTGTTCTGTGAAATCATCTCACAGAGTTACAGCTTTCCCCTCAAGAAGCCTTTCGCTAAGACAGTTCTAGTGGATTTGGCAAAGTGATATTTGGAAGCCCATAGAGGGCTATGGTGAAACAGGAAATATCCTCAGATAAAATCTGGAAAGAAGCTTTCTGAGTAACTGCTTAGTGTTCTGTTAATTCATCTCACAGAGTTACATCTGTATTTCGTGGAACTCTTTGCTACCCTTATTTTTGTGGAATCTGAGAACAGATATTTCTGTTCCCTATGGAGACTACAGGGCCAAAGGAAATATCCTCCGATAACAAAGAGAAAGAAGCTTTCTGAGAAACTTCTTTGAGTTCTGTGAAATCATCTCACAGAGTTACAGCTTTCCCCTCAAGAAGCCTTTCGCTAAGACAGTTCTTGTGGAATTGACAAAGTGATATTTGGAAGCCCATAGAGGGCTATGGTGAAAAAGGAAATATCCTCAGATGAAATCTGGAAAGAAGCTTTCTGAGAAACTGCTTAGTGTTCTGTTAATTCATCTCACAGGGTTACATCTGTATTTCGTGGATCTCTTTGCTAGCCTTATTTTTGTGGAATCTGAGAACAGATATTTCGGATCCCTTTGGAGAATATAGGGCCAAAGGTAATATCCTCCGATAACAAAGAGAAAGAAGCTTTCTGAGAAACTTCTTTGTGTTCTGTGAAATCATTTCACAGAGTTACAGCTTTCCCCTCAAGAAGCCTTTCGCTAAGACAGTTCTTGTGGAATTGGCAAAGTGATATTTGGAAGCCCATAGAGGGCTATGGTGAAAAAGGAAATATCCTCAGATGAAATCTGGAAAGAAGCTTTCTGAGAAACTGCTTAGTGTTCTGTTAATTCATCTCACAGAGTTACATCAGTATTTCGTGGATCTCTTTGCTAGCCTTATTTCTGTGGAATCTGAGAACAGATATTTTGGATCCCTTTAGACACTATAGGGCCAAAGGAAATATCCTCCGATAACAAAGAGAAAGAAGCTTTCTGAGAAACTTCTTTGTGTTCTGTGAAATCATCTCACAGAGTTACAGCTTTCCCCTCAAGAAGCCTTTCGCTAAGACAGTTTTGTGGATTTGGCAAAGTGATATTTGAAAGCCCCTAGAGGGCTATGGTGAAAAAGGAAATATCCGGAGATGAAATCTGGAAAGAAGCTTTCTGAGAAACTGCTAAGTGTTCTGTTAATTCATCTCGCAGAGTTACATCTGTATTTCGTGGATCTCTTTGCTAGCCTTTTCTGTGGAATCTGAGAACAGATATTTCGGATCCCTTTGGAGACTATAGGGCCAAAGGAAATATCCTCCGATAACAAAGAGAAAGAAGCTTTCTGAGAAATTTCTTTGTGTTCTGTGAAATCATCTCACAGAGTTACAGCTTTCCCCTCAAGAAGCCTTTCTCAAAGACAGTTCTTGGGGAATTGGCAAAGTGTTATTTGGAAGCCCATAGAGGGCTATGGTGAAAAAGTAAATATCCTCAGATGAAATCTGGAAAGAAGTTTTCTGAGAAACTGCTTAGTGTTCTGTTAATTCATCTCACAGAGTTACATCTCTATTTCGTGGATCTCTTTGCTAGCCTTATTTCTGTGGATTCTGAGAACAGATATTTCGGATCCCTTGGAAGACTATAGGGCCAAAGGAAATATCCTCCGATAACAAAGAGAAAGAAGCTTTCTGAGAAACTTCTTTGTGTTCTGTGAAATCATCTCACAGAGTTACAGCTTTCCCCTCAAGAAGCCTTTCGCTAAGACAGTTCTAGTGGATTTGGCAAAGTGATATTTGGAAGCCCATAGAGGGCTATGGTGAAACAGGAAATATCCTCAGATGAAATCTGGAAAGAAGCTTTCTGAGTAACTGCTTAGTGTTCTGTTAATTCATCTCACAGAGTTACATCTGTATTTCGTGGAACTCTTTGCTACCCTTATTTTTGTGGAATCTGAGAACAGATATTTCTGTTCCCTATGGAGACTACAGGGCCAAAGGAAATATCCTCCGATAACAAAGAGAAAGAAGCTTTCTGAGAAACTTCTTTGAGTTCTGTGAAATCATCTCACAGAGTTACAGCTTTCCCCTCAAGAAGCCTTTCGCTAAGAGAGTTCTTGTGGAATTGGCAAAGTGATATTTGGAAGCCCATAGAGGGCTATGGTGAAAAAGGAAATATCCTCAGATGAAATCTGGAAAGAAGCTTTCTGAGAAACTGCTTAGTGTTCTGTTAATTCATCTCACAGGGTTACATCTGTATTTCGTGGATCTCTTTGCTAGCCTTATTTCTGTGGAATCTGAGAACAGATATTTCGGATCCCTTTGGAGAATATAGGGCCAAAGGTAATATCCTCCGATAACAAAGAGAAAGAAGCTTTCTGAGAAACTTCTTTGTGTTCTGTGAAATCATTTCACAGAGTTACAGCTTTCCATTCAAGAAGCCTTTCGCTAAGACAGTTCTTGTGGAATTGGCAAAGTGATATTTGGAAGCCCATAGAGGGCTATGGTGAAAAAGGAAATATCCTCAGATGAAATCTGGAAAGAAGCTTTCTGAGAAACTGCTTAGTGTTCTGTTAATTCATCTCACAGAGTTACATCTGTATTTCGTGGATGTCTTTGCTAGCCTTATTTCTGTGGAATCTGAGAACAGATATTTCGGATCCCTTTGGAGACTATAGGGCCAAAGGAAATATCCTCCGATAACAAAGAGAAAGAAGCTTTCTGAGAAACTTCTTTGTGTTCTGTGAAATCATCTCACAGAGTTACAGCTTTCCCCTCAAGAAGCCTTTCGCTAAGACAGTTCTTGTGGAATTGGAAAGGGATATTTGGAAGCCCATAGAGGGCTATGGTGAAAAAGGAAATATCCTCAGATGAAATCTGGAAAGAAGCTTTCTGAGAAACTGCTTAGTGTTCTGTTAATTCATCTCACAGAGTTACATCTGTGTTTCGTGGATCTCTTTGCTAGCCTTATTTCTGTGGAATCTGAGAATAGATATTTCGGATCCCTGTGGAGACTCTATGGCCAAAGGAAATATCCTCCGATAAAAAATAGAAAGAAGCTTTCTGAGAAACTTCTTTGTGTTCTGTGAAATCATCTCACAGAGTTACAGCTTTCCCCTCAAGAAGCCTTTCGCTAAGACAGTTCTTGTGGATTTGGCAAAGTGATATTTGGAAGCCCATAGAGGGCTATGGTGAAAAAGGAAATATCCTCAGATGAAATCTGGAAAGAAGCTTTCTGAGAAACTGCTTAGTGTTCTGTGAATTCATCTCACAGAGTTACATCTGTATTTCGTGGATCCCTTTGCTAGCCTTATTTCTGTGCTATCTTAGAACAGATATTTCGGTTCCCTTTGGAGACTATAGGGCCAAAGGAAATATCCTCCGATAACAAAGAGAAAGAAGCTTTCTGAGAAACTTCTTTGTGTTCTGTGAAATAATCTCACAGAGTTACATCTTTCCCCACAAGAAACCTTTCGCTAAGACAGTTCCTGTGGAATTGGCAACGTAATATTTGGAAGCCCCTAGAGGGCTATGGTGAAAAAGGAAATATCCTCAGATGAAATCTGGAAAGAAGCTTTCTGAGAAACTGCTTAGTGTTCTGTTAATTCATCTCACAGAGTTATATCTGTATCTCGTGGATCTCTTTGCTAGCCTTATTTCTGTGGAATCTGAGAACAGATATTTCGGATCCCTGTGGAGACTAAATGGCCAAAAGAAATATCCTCCGATAACAAAGAGAAAGAAGCTTTCTGAGAAACTTCTTTGTGTTCTGTGAAATCATCTCACAGAGTTACAGCTTTCCCCTCAAGAAGCCTTTCGCTAAGACAGTTCTTGTGGATTTGGCAAAGTGATATTTGAAAGCCCCTAGAGGGCTATGGTGAAAAAGGAAATATCCGGAGATGAAATCTGGAAAGAAGCTTTCTGAGAAACTGCTTAGTGTTCTGTTAATTCATCTCACAGAGTTACATCTGTATTTCGTGGATGTCTTTGCTAGCCTTATTTCTGTGGAATCTGAGAACAGATATTTTGGATCCCTTTGGAGACTATAGGGCCAAAGGAAATATCCTCCGATAACAAAGAGAAAGAAGCTTTCTGAGAAACTTCTTTGTGTTCTGTGAAATCATCTCACAGAGTTACAGCTTTCCCCTCAAGAAGCCTTTCGCTAAGACAGTTCTTGTGGAATTGGAAAGGGATATTTGGAAGCCCATAGAGGGCTATGGTGAAAAAGGAAATATCCTCAGATGAAATCTGGAAAGAAGCTTTCTGAGAAACTGCTTAGTGTTCTGTTAATTCATCTCACAGAGTTACATCTGTGTTTCGTGGATCTCTTTGCTAGCCTTATTTCTGTGGAATCTGAGAATAGATATTTCGGATCCCTGTGGAGACTCTATGGCCAAAGGAAATATTCTACGATAAAAAATAGAAAGAAGCTTTCTGAGAAACTTCTTTGTGTTCTGTGAAATCATCTCACAGAGTTACAGCTTTCCCCTCAAGAAGCCTTTCGCTAAGACAGTTCTTGTGGATTTGGCAAAGTGATATTTGGAAGCCCATAGAGGGCTATGGTGAAACAGGAAATATCCTCAGATGAAATCTGGAAAGAAGCTTTCTGAGTAACTGCTTAGTGTTCTGTGAATTCATCTCACAGAGTTACATCTGTATTTCGTGGAACTCTTTGCTACCCTTATTTTTGTGGAATCTGAGAACAGATATTTCTGTTCCCTATGGAGACTACAGGGCCAAAGGAAATATCCTCCGATAACAAAGAGAAAGAAGCTTTCTGAGAAACTTCTTTGAGTTCTGTGAAATCATCTCACAGAGTTACAGCTTTCCCCTCAAGAAGCCTTTCGCTAAGACAGTTCTTGTGGAATTGACAAAGTGATATTTGGAAGCCCATAGAGGGCTATGGTGAAAAAGGAAATATCCTCAGATGAAATCTGGAAAGAAGCTTGCTGAGAAACTGCTTAGTGTTCTGTTAATTCATCTCACAGGGTTACATCTGTATTTCGTGGATCTCTTTGCTAGCCTTATTTCTGTGGAATCTGAGAACAGATATTTCGGATCCCTTTGGAGAATATAGGGCCAAAGGTAATATCCTCCGATAACAAAGAGAAAGAAGCTTTCTGAGAAACTTCTTTGTGTTCTCTGAAATCATCTCACAGAGTTACAGCTTTCCCCTCAAGAAGCCTTTCGCTAAGACAGTTCTTGTGGAATTGGCAAAGTGATATTTGGAAGCCCATAGAGGGCTATGGTGAAAAAGGAAATATCCTCAGATGAAATCTGGAAAGAAGCTTTCTGAGAAACTACTTAGTGTTCTGTTAATTCATCTCACAGAGTTACATCTGTATTTCGTGGATGTCTTTGCTAGCCTTATTTCTGTGGAATCTGAGAACAGATATTTCGGATCCCTTTGGAGACTATAGGGCCAAAGGAAATATCCTCCGATAACAAAGAGAAAGAAGCTTTCTGAGAAACTTCTTTGTGTTCTGTGAAATAATCTCACAGAGTTACATCTTTCCCCACAAGAAACCTTTCGCTAAGACAGTTCCTGTGGAATTGGCAACGTAATATTTGGAAGCCCCTAGAGGGCTATGGTGAAAAAGGAAATATCCTCAGATGAAATCTGGAAAGAAGCTTTCTGAGAAACTGCTTAGTGTTCTGTTAATTCATCTCACAGAGTTATATCTGTATCTCGTGGATCTCTTTGCTAGCCTTATTTCTGTGGAATCTGAGAACAGATATTTCGGATCCCTGTGGAGACTAAATGGCCAAAAGAAGTATCCTCCGATAACAAAGAGAAAGAAGCTTTCTGAGAAACTTCTTTGTGTTCTGTGAAATCATCTCACAGAGTTACAGCTTTCCCCTCAAGAAGCCTTTCGCTAAGACAGTTTTGTGGATTTGGCAAAGTGATATTTGAAAGCCCCTAGAGGGCTATGGTGAAAAAGGAAATATCCGGAGATGAAATCTGGAAAGAAGCTTTCTGAGAAACTGCTAAGTGTTCTGTTAATTCATCTCGCAGAGTTACATCTGTATTTCGTGGATCTCTTTGCTAGCCTTTTCTGTGGAATCTGAGAACAGATATTTCGGATCCCTTTGGAGACTATAGGGCCAAAGGAAATATCCTCCGATAACAAAGAGAAAGAAGCTTTCTGAGAAATTTCTTTGTGTTCTGTGAAATCATCTCACAGAGTTACAGCTTTCCCCTCAAGAAGCCTTTCTCAAAGACAGTTCTTGGGGAATTGGCAAAGTGTTATTTGGAAGCCCATAGAGGGCTATGGTGAAAAAGTAAATATCCTCAGATGAAATCTGGAAAGAAGTTTTCTGAGAAACTGCTTAGTGTTCTGTTAATTCATCTCACAGAGTTACATCTGTATTTCGTGGATCTCTTTGCTAGCCTTATTTCTGTGGATTCTGAGAACAGATATTTCGGATCCCTTGGAAGACTATAGGGCCAAAGGAAATATCCTCCGATAACAAAGAGAAAGAAGCTTTCTGAGAAACTTCTTTGTGTTCTGTGAAATCATCTCACAGAGTTACAGCTTTCCCCTCAAGAAGCCTTTCGCTAAGACAGTTCTAGTGGATTTGGCAAAGTGATATTTGGAAGCCCATAGAGGGCTATGGTGAAACAGGAAATATCCTCAGATGAAATCTGGAAAGAAGCTTTCTGAGTAACTGCTTAGTGTTCTGTTAATTCATCTCACAGAGTTACATCTGTATTTCGTGGAACTCTTTGCTACCCTTATTTTTGTGGAATCTGAGAACAGATATTTCTGTTCCCTATGGAGACTACAGGGCCAAAGGAAATATCCTCCGATAACAAAGAGAAAGAAGCTTTCTGAGAAACTTCTTTGAGTTCTGTGAAATCATCTCACAGAGTTACAGCTTTCCCCTCAAGAAGCCTTTCGCTAAGAGAGTTCTTGTGGAATTGGCAAAGTGATATTTGGAAGCCCATAGAGGGCTATGGTGAAAAAGGAAATATCCTCAGATGAAATCTGGAAAGAAGCTTTCTGAGAAACTGCTTAGTGTTCTGTTAATTCATCTCACAGGGTTACATCTGTATTTCGTGGATCTCTTTGCTAGCCTTATTTCTGTGGAATCTGAGAACAGATATTTCGGATCCCTTTGGAGAATATAGGGCCAAAGGTAATATCCTCCGATAACAAAGAGAAAGAAGCTTTCTGAGAAACTTCTTTGTGTTCTGTGAAATCATTTCACAGAGTTACAGCTTTCCCCTCAAGAAGCCTTTCGCTAAGACAGTTCTTGTGGAATTGGCAAAGTGATATTTGGAAGCCCATAGAGGGCTATGGTGAAAAAGGAAATATCCTCAGATGAAATCTGGAAAGAAGCTTTCTGAGAAACTGCTTAGTGTTCTGTTAATTCATCTCACAGAGTTACATCTGTATTTCGTGGATGTCTTTGCTAGCCTTATTTGTGTGGAATCTGAGAACAGATATTTCGGATCCCTTTGGAGACTATAGGGCCAAAGGAAATATCCTCCGATAACAAAGAGAAAGAAGCTTTCTGAGAAACTTCTTTGTGTTCTGTGAAATCATCTCACAGAGTTACAGCTTTCCCCTCAAGAAGCCTTTCGCTAAGACAGTTCTTGTGGAATTGGAAAGGGATATTTGGAAGCCCATAGAGGGCTATGGTGAAAAAGGAAATATCCTCAGATGAAATCTGGAAAGAAGCTTTCTGAGAAACTGCTTAGTGTTCTGTTAATTCATCTCACAGAGTTACATCTGTGTTTCGTGGATCTCTTTGCTAGCCTTATTTCTGTGGAATCTGAGAATAGATATTTCGGATCCCTGTGGAGACTCTATGGCCAAAGGAAATATCCTCCGATAAAAAATAGAAAGAAGCTTTCTGAGAAACTTCTTTGTGTTCTGTGAAATCATCTCACAGAGTTACAGCTTTCCCCTCAAGAAGCCTTTCGCTAAGACAGTTCTTGTGGATTTGGCAAAGTGATATTTGGAAGCCCATAGAGGGCTATGGTGAAAAAGGAAATATCCTCAGATGAAATCTGGAAAGAAGCTTTCTGAGAAACTGCTTAGTGTTCTGTGAATTCATCTCACAGAGTTACATCTGTATTTCGTGGATCCCTTTGCTAGCCTTAATTCTGTGCTATCTTAGAACAGATATTTCGGTTCCCTTTGGAGACTATAGGGCCAAAGGAAATATCCTCCGATAACAAAGAGAAAGAAGCTTTCTGAGAAACTTCTTTGTGTTCTGTGAAATAATCTCACAGAGTTACATCTTTCCCCACAAGAAACCTTTCGCTAAGACAGTTCCTGTGGAATTGGCAACGTAATATTTGGAAGCCCCTAGAGGGCTATGGTGAAAAAGGAAATATCCTCAGATGAAATCTGGAAAGAAGCTTTCTGAGAAACTGCTTAGTGTTCTGTTAATTCATCTCACAGAGTTATATCTGTATCTCGTGGATCTCTTTGCTAGCCTTATTTCTGTGGAATCTGAGAACAGATATTTCGGATCCCTGTGGAGACTAAATGGCCAAAAGAAATAACCTCCGATAACAAAGAGAAAGAAGCTTTCTGAGAAACTTCTTTGTGTTCTGTGAAATCATCTCACAGAGTTACAGCTTTCCCCTCAAGAAGCCTTTCGCTAAGACAGTTCTTGTGGATTTGGCAAAGTGATATTTGAAAGCCCCTAGAGGGCTATGGTGAAAAAGGAAATATCCGGAGATGAAATCTGGAAAGAAGCTTTCTGAGAAACTGCTTAGTGTTCTGTTAATTCATCTCACAGGGTTACATCTGTATTTCGCGGATCTCTTTGCTAGCCTTATTTCTGTGGAATCTGAGAACAGATATTTCGGATCCCTTTGGAGACCATAGGGCCAAAGGTAATATCCTCCGATAACAAAGAGAAAGAAGCTTTCTGAGAAACTTCTTTGTGTTCTGTGAAATCATTTCACAGAGTTACAGCTTTCCCCTCAAGAAGACTTTCGCTAAGACAGTTCTTGTGGAATTGGCAAAGTGATATTTGGAAGCCCATAGAGGGCTATGGTGAAAAAGGAAATATCCTCAGATGAAATCTGGAAAGAAGCTTTCTGAGAAACTGCTTAGTGTTCTGTTAATTCATCTCACAGAGTTACATCTGTATTTCGTGGATGTCTTTGCTAGCCTTATTTCTGTGGAATCTGAGAACAGATATTTTGGATCCCTTTGGAGACTATAGGGCCAAAGGAAATATCCTCCGATAACAAAGAGAAAGAAGCTTTCTGAGAAACTTCTTTGTGTTCTGTGAAATCATCTCACAGAGTTACAGCTTTCCCCTCAAGAAGCCTTTCGCTAAGACAGTTCTTGTGGAATTGGAAAGGGATATTTGGAAGCCCATAGAGGGCTATGGTGAAAAAGGAAATATCCTCAGATGAAATCTGGAAAGAAGCTTTCTGAGAAACTGCTTAGTGTTCTGTTAATTCATCTCACAGAGTTACATCTGTGTTTCGTGGATCTCTTTGCTAGCCTTATTTCTGTGGAATCTGTGAATAGATATTTCGGATCCCTGTGGAGACTCTATGGCCAAAGGAAATATTCTACGATAAAAAATAGAAAGAAGCTTTCTGAGAAACTTCTTTGTGTTCTGTGAAATCATCTCACAGAGTTACAGCTTTCCCCTCAAGAAGCCTTTCGCTAAGACAGTTCTTGTGGATTTGGCAAAGTGATATTTGGAAGCCCATAGAGGGCTATGGTGAAACAGGAAATATCCTCAGATGAAATCTGGAAAGAAGCTTTCTGAGTAACTGCTTAGTGTTCTGTGAATTCATCTCACAGAGTTACATCTGTATTTCGTGGAACTCTTTGCTACCCTTATTTTTGTGGAATCTGAGAACAGATATTTCTGTTCCCTATGGAGACTACAGGGCCAAAGGAAATATCCTCCGATAACAAAGAGAAAGAAGCTTTCTGAGAAACTTCTTTGAGTTCTGTGAAATCATCTCACAGAGTTACAGCTTTCCCCTCAAGAAGCCTTTCGCTAAGACAGTTCTTGTGGAATTGACAAAGTGATATTTGGAAGCCCATAGAGGGCTATGGTGAAAAAGGAAATATCCTCAGATGAAATCTGGAAAGAAGCTTGCTGAGAAACTGCTTAGTGTTCTGTTAATTCATCTCACAGGGTTACATCTGTATTTCGTGGATCTCTTTGCTAGCCTTATTTCTGTGGAATCTGAGAACAGATATTTCGGATCCCTTTGGAGAATATAGGGCCAAAGGTAATATCCTCCGATAACAAAGAGAAAGAAGCTTTCTGAGAAACTTCTTTGTGTTCTCTGAAATCATCTCACAGAGTTACAGCTTTCCCCTCAAGAAGCCTTTCGCTAAGACAGTTCTTGTGGAATTGGCAAAGTGATATTTGGAAGCCCATAGAGGGCTATGGTGAAAAAGGAAATATCCTCAGATGAAATCTGGAAAGAAGCTTTCTGAGAAACTGCTTAGTGTTCTGTTAATTCATCTCACAGAGTTACATCTGTATTTCGTGGATGTCTTTGCTAGCCTTATTTCTGTGGAATCTGAGAACAGATATTTCGGATCCCTTTGGAGACTATAGGGCCAAAGGAAATATCCTCCGATAACAAAGAGAAAGAAGCTTTCTGAGAAACTTCTTTGTGTTCTGTGAAATAATCTCACAGAGTTACATCTTTCCCCACAAGAAACCTTTCGCTAAGACAGTTCCTGTGGAATTGGCAACGTAATATTTGGAAGCCCCTAGAGGGCTATGGTGAAACAGGAAATATCCTCAGATGAAATCTGGAAAGAAGCTTTCTGAGAAACTGCTTAGTGTTCTGTTAATTCATCTCACAGAGTTATATCTGTATCTCGTGGGTCTCTTTGCTAGCCTTATTTCTGTGGAATCTGAGAACAGATATTTCGGATCCCTGTGGAGACTAAATGGCCAAAAGAAGTATCCTCCGATAACAAAGAGAAAGAAGCTTTCTGAGAAACTTCTTTGTGTTCTGTGAAATCATCTCACAGAGTTACAGCTTTCCCCTCAAGAAGCCTTTCGCTAAGACAGTTTTGTGGATTTGGCAAAGTGATATTTGAAAGCCCCTAGAGGGCTATGGTGAAAAAGGAAATATCCGGAGATGAAATCTGGAAAGAAGCTTTCTGAGAAACTGCTAAGTGTTCTGTTAATTCATCTCGCAGAGTTACATCTGTATTTCGTGGATCTCTTTGCTAGCCTTTTCTGTGGAATCTGAGAACAGATATTTCGGATCCCTTTGGAGACTATAGGGCCAAAGGAAATATCCTCCGATAACAAAGAGAAAGAAGCTTTCTGAGAAATTTCTTTGTGTTCTGTGAAATCATCTCACAGAGTTACAGCTTTCCCCTCAAGAAGCCTTTCTCAAAGACAGTTCTTGGGGAATTGGCAAAGTGTTATTTGGAAGCCCATAGAGGGCTATGGTGAAAAAGTAAATATCCTCAGATGAAATCTGGAAAGAAGTTTTCTGAGAAACTGCTTAGTGTTCTGTTAATTCATCTCACAGAGTTACATCTGTATTTCGTGGATCTCTTTGCTAGCCTTATTTCTGTGGATTCTGAGAACAGATATTTCGGATCCCTTGGAAGACTATAGGGCCAAAGGAAATATCCTCCGATAACAAAGAGAAAGAAGCTTTCTGAGAAACTTCTTTGTGTTCTGTGAAATCATCTCACAGAGTTACAGCTTTCCCCTCAAGAAGCCTTTCGCTAAGACAGTTCTAGTGGATTTGGCAAAGTGATATTTGGAAGCCCATAGAGGGCTATGGTGAAACAGGAAATATCCTCAGATGAAATCTGGAAAGAAGCTTTCTGAGTAACTGCTTAGTGTTCTGTTAATTCATCTCACAGAGTTACATCTGTATTTCGTGGAACTCTTTGCTACCCTTATTTTTGTGGAATCTGAGAACAGATATTTCTGTTCCCTATGGAGACTACAGGGCCAAAGGAAATATCCTCCGATAACAAAGAGAAAGAAGCTTTCTGAGAAACTTCTTTGAGTTCTGTGAAATCATCTCACAGAGTTACAGCTTTCCCCTCAAGAAGCCTTTCGCTAAGAGAGTTCTTGTGGAATTGGCAAAGTGATATTTGGAAGCCCATAGAGGGCTATGGTGAAAAAGGAAATATCCTCAGATGAAATCTGGAAAGAAGCTTTCTGAGAAACTGCTTAGTGTTCTGTTAATTCATCTCACAGGGTTACATCTGTATTTCGTGGATCTCTTTGCTAGCCTTATTTCTGTGGAATCTGAGAACAGATATTTCGGATCCCTTTGGAGAATATAAGGCCAAAGGTAATATCCTCCGATAACAAAGAGAAAGAAGCTTTCTGAGAAACTTCTTTGTGTTCTGTGAAATCATTTCACAGAGTTACAGCTTTCCCCTCAAGAAGCCTTTCGCTAAGACAGTTCTTGTGGAATTGGCAAAGTGATATTTGGAAGCCCATAGAGGGCTATGGTGAAAAAGGAAATATCCTCAGATGAAATCTGGAAAGAAGCTTTCTGAGAAACTGCTTAGTGTTCTGTTAATTCATCTCACAGAGTTACATCTGTATTTCGTGGATGTCTTTGCTAGCCTTATTTCTGTGGAATCTGAGAACAGATATTTCGGATCCCTTTGGAGACTATAGGGCCAAAGGAAATATCCTCCGATAACAAAGAGAAAGAAGCTTTCTGAGAAACTTCTTTGTGTTCTGTGAAATCATCTCACAGAGTTACAGCTTTCCCCTCAAGAAGCCTTTCGCTAAGACAGTTCTTGTGGAATTGGAAAGGGATATTTGGAAGCCCATAGAGGGCTATGGTGAAAAAGGAAATATCCTCAGATGAAATCTGGAAAGAAGCTTTCTGAGAAACTGCTTAGTGTTCTGTTAATTCATCTCACAGAGTTACATCTGTGTTTCGTGGATCTCTTTGCTAGCCTTATTTCTGTGGAATCTGAGAATAGATATTTCGGATCCCTGTGGAGACTCTATGGCCAAAGGAAATATCCTCCGATAAAAAATAGAAAGAAGCTTTCTGAGAAACTTCTTTGTGTTCTGTGAAATCATCTCACAGAGTTACAGCTTTCCCCTCAAGAAGCCTTTCGCTAAGACAGTTCTTGTGGATTTGGCAAAGTGATATTTGGAAGCCCATAGAGGGCTATGGTGAAAAAGGAAATATCCTCAGATGAAATCTGGAAAGAAGCTTTCTGAGAAACTGCTTAGTGTTCTGTGAATTCATCTCACAGAGTTACATCTGTATTTCGTGGATCCCTTTGCTAGCCTTATTTCTGTGCTATCTTAGAACAGATATTTCGGTTCCCTTTGGAGACTATAGGGCCAAAGGAAATATCCTCCGATAACAAAGAGAAAGAAGCTTTCTGAGAAACTTCTTTGTGTTCTGTGAAATAATCTCACAGAGTTACATCTTTCCCCACAAGAAACCTTTCGCTAAGACAGTTCCTGTGGAATTGGCAACGTAATATTTGGAAGCCCCTAGAGGGCTATGGTGAAAAAGGAAATATCCTCAGATGAAATCTGGAAAGAAGCTTTCTGAGAAACTGCTTAGTGTTCTGTTAATTCATCTCACAGAGTTATATCTGTATCTCGTGGATCTCTTTGCTAGCCTTATTTCTGTGGAATCTGAGAACAGATATTTCGGATCCCTGTGGAGACTAAATGGCCAAAAGAAATATCCTCCGATAACAAAGAGAAAGAAGCTTTCTGAGAAACTTCTTTGTGTTCTGTGAAATCATCTCACAGAGTTACAGCTTTCCCCTCAAGAAGCCTTTCGCTAAGACAGTTCTTGTGGATTTGGCAAAGTGATATTTGAAAGCCCCTAGAGGGCTATGGTGAAAAAGGAAATATCCGGAGATGAAATCTGGAAAGAAGCTTTCTGAGAAACTGCTTAGTGTTCTGTTAATTCATCTCACAGGGTTACATCTGTATTTCGCGGATCTCTTTGCTAGCCTTATTTCTGTGGAATCTGAGAACAGATATTTCGGATCCCTTTGGAGACTATAGGGCCAAAGGTAATATCCTCCGATAACAAAGAGAAAGAAGCTTTCTGAGAAACTTCTTTGTGTTCTGTGAAATCATTTCACAGAGTTACAGCTTTCCCCTCAAGAAGACTTTCGCTAAGACAGTTCTTGTGGAATTGGCAAAGTGATATTTGGAAGCCCATAGAGGGCTATGTTGAAAAAGGAAATATCCTCAGATGAAATCTGGAAAGAAGCTTTCTGAGAAACTGCTTAGTGTTCTGTTAATTCATCTCACAGAGTTACATCTGTATTTCGTGGATGTCTTTGCTAGCCTTATTTCTGTGGAATCTGAGAACAGATATTTTGGATCCCTTTGGAGACTATAGGGCCAAAGGAAATATCCTCCGATAACAAAGAGAAAGAAGCTTTCTGAGAAACTTCTTTGTGTTCTGTGAAATCATCTCACAGAGTTACAGCTTTCCCCTCAAGAAGCCTTTCGCTAAGACAGTTCTTGTGGAATTGGAAAGGGATATTTGGAAGCCCATAGAGGGCTATGGTGAAAAAGGAAATATCCTCAGATGAAATCTGGAAAGAAGCTTTCTGAGAAACTGCTTAGTGTTCTGTTAATTCATCTCACAGAGTTACATCTGTGTTTCGTGGATCTCTTTGCTAGCCTTATTTCTGTGGAATCTGAGAATAGATATTTCGGATCCCTGTGGAGACTCTATGGCCAAAGGAAATATTCTACGATAAAAAATAGAAAGAAGCTTTCTGAGAAACTTCTTTGTGTTCTGTGAAATCATCTCACAGAGTTACAGCTTTCCCCTCAAGAAGCCTTTCGCTAAGACAGTTCTTGTGGATTTGGCAAAGTGATATTTGGAAGCCCATAGAGGGCTATGGTGAAAAAGGAAATATCCTCAGATGAAATCTGGAAAGAAGCTTTCTGAGTAACTGCTTAGTGTTCTGTGAATTCATCTCACAGAGTTACATCTGTATTTCGTGGAACTCTTTGCTACCCTTATTTTTGTGGAATCTGAGAACAGATATTTCTGTTCCCTATGGAGACTACAGGGCCAAAGGAAATATCCTCCGATAACAAAGAGAAAGAAGCTTTCTGAGAAACTTCTTTGAGTTCTGTGAAATCATCTCACAGAGTTACAGCTTTCCCCTCAAGAAGCCTTTCGCTAAGACAGTTCTTGTGGAATTGACAAAGTGATATTTGGAAGCCCATAGAGGGCTATGGTGAAAAAGGAAATATCCTCAGATGAAATCTGGAAAGAAGCTTGCTGAGAAACTGCTTAGTGTTCTGTTAATTCATCTCACAGGGTTACATCTGTATTTCGTGGATCTCTTTGCTAGCCTTATTTCTGTGGAATCTGAGAACAGATATTTCGGATCCCTTTGGAGAATATAGGGCCAAAGGTAATATCCTCCGATAACAAAGAGAAAGAAGCTTTCTGAGAAACTTCTTTGTGTTCTCTGAAATCATCTCACAGAGTTACAGCTTTCCCCTCAAGAAGCCTTTCGCTAAGACAGTTCTTGTGGAATTGGCAAAGTGATATTTGGAAGCCCATAGAGGGCTATGGTGAAAAAGGAAATATCCTCAGATGAAATCTGGAAAGAAGCTTTCTGAGAAACTGCTTAGTGTTCTGTTAATTCATCTCACAGAGTTACATCTGTATTTCGTGGATGTCTTTGCTAGCCTTATTTCTGTGGAATCTGAGAACAGATATTTCGGATCCCTTTGGAGACTATAGGGCCAAAGGAAATATCCTCCGATAACAAAGAGAAAGAAGCTTTCTGAGAAACTTCTTTGTGTTCTGTGAAATAATCTCACAGAGTTACATCTTTCCCCACAAGAAACCTTTCGCTAAGACAGTTCCTGTGGAATTGGCAACGTAATATTTGGAAGCCCCTAGAGGGCTATGGTGAAAAAGGAAATATCCTCAGATGAAATCTGGAAAGAAGCTTTCTGAGAAACTGCTTAGTGTTCTGTTAATTCATCTCACAGAGTTATATCTGTATCTCGTGGATCTCTTTGCTAGCCTTATTTCTGTGGAATCTGAGAACAGATATTTCGGATCCCTGTGGAGACTAAATGGCCAAAAGAAATATCCTCCGATAACAAAGAGAAAGAAGCTTTCTGAGAAACTTCTTTGTGTTCTGTGAAATCATCTCACAGAGTTACAGCTTTCCCCTCAAGAAGCCTTTCGCTAAGACAGTTTTGTGGATTTGGCAAAGTGATATTTGAAAGCCCCTAGAGGGCTATGGTGAAAAAGGAAATATCCGGAGATGAAATCTGGAAAGAAGCTTTCTGAGAAACTGCTAAGTGTTCTGTTAATTCATCTCGCAGAGTTACATCTGTATTTCGTGGATCTCTTTGCTAGCCTTTTCTGTGGAATCTGAGAACAGATATTTCGGATCCCTTTGGAGACTATAGGGCCAAAGGAAATATCCTCCGATAACAAAGAGAAAGAAGCTTTCTGAGAAATTTCTTTGTGTTCTGTGAAATCATCTCACAGAGTTACAGCTTTCCCCTCAAGAAGCCTTTCTCAAAGACAGTTCTTGGGGAATTGGCAAAGTGTTATTTGGAAGCCCATAGAGGGCTATGGTGAAAAAGGAAATATCCTCAGATGAAATCTGGAAAGAAGCTTTCTGAGAAACTGCTTAGTGTTCTGTTAATTCATCTCACAGAGTTACATCTGTATTTCGTGGATCTCTTTGCTAGCCTTATTTCTGTGGATTCTGAGAACAGATATTTCGGATCCCTTGGAAGACTATAGGGCCAAAGGAAATATCCTCCGATAACAAAGAGAAAGAAGCTTTCTGAGAAACTTCTTTGTGTTCTGTGAAATCATCTCACAGGGTTACAGCTTTCCCCTCAAGAAGCCTTTCGCTAAGACAGTTCTAGTGGATTTGGCAAAGTGATATTTGGAAGCCCATAGAGGGCTATGGTGAAACAGGAAATATCCTCATATGAAATCTGGAAAGAAGCTTTCTGAGTAACTGCTTAGTGTTCTGTTAATTCATCTCACAGAGTTACATCTGTATTTCGTGGAACTCTTTGCTACCCTTATTTTTGTGGAATCTGAGAACAGATATTTCTGTTCCCTATGGAGACTACAGGGCCAAAGGAAATATCCTCCAATAACAAAGAGAAAGAAGCTTTCTGAGAAACTTCTTTGAGTTCTGTGAAATCATCTCACAGAGTTACAGCTTTCCCCTCAAGAAGCCTTTCGCTAAGACAGTTCTTGTGGAATTGACAAAGTGATATTTGGAAGCCCATAGAGGGCTATGGTGAAAAAGGAAATATCCTCAGATGAAATCTGGAAAGAAGCTTTCTGAGAAACTGCTTAGTGTTCTGTTAATTCATCTCACAGGGTTACATCTGTATTTCGTGGATCTCTTTGCTAGCCTTATTTCTGTGGAATCTGAGAACAGATATTTCGGATCCCTTTGGAGAATATAGGGCCAAAGGTAATATCCTCCGATAACAAAGAGAAAGAAGCTTTCTGAGAAACTTCTTTGTGTTCTGTGAAATCATTTCACAGAGTTACAGCTTTCCCCTCAAGAAGCCTTTCGCTAAGACAGTTCTTGTGGAATTGGCAAAGTGATATTTGGAAGCCCATAGAGGGCTATGGTGAAAAAGGAAATATCCTCAGATGAAATCTGGAAAGAAGCTTTCTGAGAAACTGCTTAGTGTTCTGTTAATTCATCTCACAGAGTTACATCTGTATTTCGTGGATGTCTTTGCTAGCCTTATTTCTGTGGAATCTGAGAACAGATATTTCGGATCCCTTTGGAGACTATAGGGCCAAAGGAAATATCCTCCGATAACAAAGAGAAAGAAGCTTTCTGAGAAACTTCTTTGTGTTCTGTGAAATCATCTCACAGAGTTACAGCTTTCCCCTCAAGAAGCCTTTCGCTATGACAGTTCTTGTGGAATTGGAAAGGGATATTTGGAAGCCCATAGAGGGCTATGGTGAAAAAGGAAATATCCTCAGATGAAATCTGGAAAGAAGCTTTCTGAGAAACTGCTTAGTGTTCTGTTAATTCATCTCACAGAGTTACACCTGTGTTTCTTGGATCTCTTTGCTAGCCTTATTTCTGTGGAATCTGAGAATAGATATTTCGGATCCCTGTGGAGACTCTATGGCCAAAGGAAATATCCTCCGATAAAAAATAGAAAGAAGCTTTCTGAGAAACTTCTTTGTGTTCTGTGAAATCATCTCACAGAGTTACAGCTTTCCCCTCAAGAAGCCTTTCGCTAAGACAGTTCTTGTGGATTTGGCAAAGTGATATTTGGAAGCCCATAGAGGGCTATGGTGAAACAGGAAATATCCTCAGATGAAATCTGGAAAGAAGCTTTCTGAGTAACTGCTTAGTGTTCTGTGAATTCATCTCACAGAGTTACATCTGTATTTCGTGGAACTCTTTGCTACCCTTATTTTTGTGGAATCTGAGAACAGATATTTCTGTTCCCTATGGAGACTACAGGGCCAAAGGAAATATCCTCCGATAACAAAGAGAAAGAAGCTTTCTGAGAAACTTCTTTGAGTTCTGTGAAATCATCTCACAGAGTTACAGCTTTCCCCTCAAGAAGCCTTTCGCTAAGACAGTTCTTGTGGAATTGACAAAGTGATATTTGGAAGCCCATAGAGGGCTATGGTGAAAAAGGAAATATCCTCAGATGAAATCTGGAAAGAAGCTTTCTGAGAAACTGCTTAGTGTTCTGTTAATTCATCTCACAGGGTTACATCTGTATTTCGTGGATCTCTTTGCTAGCCTTATTTCTGTGGAATCTGAGAACAGATATTTCGGATCCCTTTGGAGAATATAGGGCCAAAGGTAATATCCTCCGATAACAAAGAGAAAGAAGCTTTCTGAGAAACTTCTTTGTGTTCTCTGAAATCATTTCACAGAGTTACAGCTTTCCCCTCAAGAAGCCTTTCGCTAAGACAGTTCTTGTGGAATTGGCAAAGTGATATTTGGAAGCCCATAGAGGGCTATGGTGAAAAAGGAAATATCCTCAGATGAAATCTGGAAAGAAGCTTTCTGAGAAACTGCTTAGTGTTCTGTTAATTCATCTCACAGAGTTACATCTGTATTTCGTGGATGTCTTTGCTAGCCTTATTTCTGTGGAATCTGAGAACAGATATTTCGGATCCCTTTGGAGACTATAGGGCCAAAGGAAATATCCTCCGATAACAAAGAGAAAGAAGCTTTCTGAGAAACTTCTTTGTGTTCTGTGAAATAATCTCACAGAGTTACATCTTTCCCCACAAGAAACCTTTCGCTAAGACAGTTCCTGTGGAATTGGCAACGTAATATTTGGAAGCCCCTAGAGGGCTATGGTGAAAAAGGAAATATCCTCAGATGAAATCTGGAAAAAAGCTTTCTGAGAAACTGCTTAGTGTTCTGTTAATTCATCTCACAGAGTTATATCTGTATCTCGTGGATCTCTTTGCTAGCCTTATTTCTGTGGAATCTGAGAACAGATATTTCGGATCCCTGTGGAGACTAAATGGCCAAAAGAAGTATCCTCCGATAACAAAGAGAAAGAAGCTTTCTGAGAAACTTCTTTGTGTTCTGTGAAATCATCTCAGAGAGTTACAGCTTTCCCCTCAAGAAGCCTTTCGCTAAGACAGTTCTTGTGGATTTGGCAAAGTGATATTTGAAAGCCCCTAGAGGGCTATGGTGAAAAAGGAAATATCCGGAGATGAAATCTGGAAAGAAGCTTTCTGAGAAACTGCTAAGTGTTCTGTTAATTCATCTCGCAGAGTTACATCTGTATTTCGTGGATCTCTTTGCTAGCCTTTTCTGTGGAATCTGAGAACAGATATTTCGGATCCCTTTGGAGACTATAGGGCCAAAGGAAATATCCTCCGATAACAAAGAGAAAGAAGCTTTCTGAGAAATTTCTTTGTGTTCTGTGAAATCATCTCACAGAGTTACAGCTTTCCCCTCAAGAAGCCTTTCGCTAAGACAGTTCTAGTGGATTTGGCAAAGTGATATTTGGAAGCCCATAGAGGGCTATGGTGAAACAGGAAATATCCTCAGATGAAATCTGGAAAGAAGCTTTCTGAGTAACTGCTTAGTGTTCTGTTAATTCATCTCACAGAGTTACATCTGTATTTCGTGGAACTCTTTGCTACCCTTATTTTTGTGGAATCTGAGAACAGATATTTCTGTTCCCTATGGAGACTACAGGGCCAAAGGAAATATCCTCCGATAACAAAGAGAAAGAAGCTTTCTGAGAAACTTCTTTGAGTTCTGTGAAATCATCTCACAGAGTTACAGCTTTCCCCTCAAGAAGCCTTTCGCTAAGACAGTTCTTGTGGAATTGACAAAGTGATATTTGGAAGCCCATAGAGGGCTATGGTGAAAAAGGAAATATCCTCAGATGAAATCTGGAAAGAAGCTTTCTGAGAAACTGCTTAGTGTTCTGTTAATTCATCTCACAGGGTTACATCTGTATTTCGTGGATCTCTTTGCTAGCCTTATTTCTGTGGAATCTGAGAACAGATATTTCTGATCCCTTTGGAGAATATAGGGCCAAAGGTAATATCCTCTGATAACAAAGAGAAAGAAGCTTTCTGAGAAACTTCTTTGTGTTCTGTGAAATCATTTCACAGAGTTACAGCTTTCCCCTCAAGAAGCCTTTCGCTAAGACAGTTCTTGTGGAATTGGCAAAGTGATATTTGGAAGCCCATAGAGGGCTATGGTGAAAAAGGAAATATCCTCAGATGAAATCTGGAAAGAAGCTTTCTGAGAAACTGCTTAGTGTTCTGTTAATTCATCTCACAGAGTTACATCTGTATTTCGTGGATGTCTTTGCTAGCCTTATTTCTGTGGAATCTGAGAACAGATATTTCGGATCCCTTTGGAGACTATAGGGCCAAAGGAAATATCCTCCGATAACAAAGAGAAAGAAGCTTTCTGAGAAACTTCTTTTGTTCTGTGAAATCATCTCACAGAGTTACAGCTTTCCCCTCAAGAAGCCTTTCGCTAAGACAGTTCTTGTGGAATTGGAAAGGGATATTTGGAAGCCCTTAGAGGGCTATGGTGAAAAAGGAAATATCCTCAGATGAAATCTGGAAAGAAGCTTTCTGAGAAACTGCTTAGTGTTCTGTTAATTCATCTCACAGAGTTACATCTGTGTTTCGTGGATCTCTTTGCTAGCCTTATTTCTGTGGAATCTGAGAATAGATATTTCGGATCCCTGTGGAGACTCTATGGCCAAAGGAAATATCCTCCGATAAAAAATAGAAAGAAGCTTTCTGAGAAACTTCTTTGTGTTCTGTGAAATCATCTCACAGAGTTACAGCTTTCCCCTCAAGAAGCCTTTCGCTAAGACAGTTCTTGTGGATTTGGCAAAGTGATATTTGGAAGCCCATAGAGGGCTATGGTGAAAAAGGAAATATCCTCAGATGAAATCTGGAAAGAAGCTTTCTGAGAAACTGCTTAGTGTTCTGTGAATTCATCTCACAGAGTTACATCTGTATTTCGTGGATCCCTTTGCTAGCCTTATTTCTGTGCTATCTTAGAACAGATATTTCGGTTCCCTTTGGAGACTATAGGGCCAAAGGAAATATCCTCCGATAACAAAGAGAAAGAAGCTTTCTGAGAAACTTCTTTGTGTTCTGTGAAATAATCTCACAGAGTTACATCTTTCCCCACAAGAAACCTTTCGCTAAGACAGTTCCTGTGGAATTGGCAACGTAATATTTGGAAGCCCCTAGATGGCTATGGTGAAAAAGGAAATATCCTGAGATGAAATCTGGAAAGAAGCTTTCTGAGAAACTGCTTAGTGTTCTGTTAATTCATCTCACAGAGTTACATCTGTATTTCATGGATCTCTTTGCTAGCCTTATTTCTGTGGAATATGAGAACAGATATTTCGCATCCCTTTGGAGACTATAGGGCCCAAGGAAATATCCTCCGATAAAAAGGAGAAAGAAGCTTTCTGAGAAACTTCTTTGTGTTCTGTGAAATCATCTCACAGAGTTACAGCTTTCCCCTCAAGAAGCCTTTCGCTAAGACAGTTCTTGTCGAATTGGCAAAGTGATATTGGGAAGTCCATAGAGGGCTATGGTGAAAAAGGAAATATCCTCAGATGAAATCTGGAAAGAAGCTTTCTGAGAAACTGCTTAGTGTTCTGTTAATTCATCTCACAGAGTTACATCTGTATTTCGTGGAACTCTTTGCTACCCTTATTTTTGTGGAATCTGAGAACAGATATTTCTGTTCCCTATGGAGACTACAGGGCCAAAGGAAATATCCTCTGATAACAAAGAGAAAGAAGCTTTCTGAGAAACTTCTTTGAGTTCTGTGAAATCATCTCACAGAGTTACAGCTTTCCCCTCAAGAAGCCTTTCGCTAAGACAGTTCTTGTGGAATTGACAAAGTGATATTTGGAAGCCCATAGAGGGCTATGGTGAAAAAGGAAATATACTCAGATGAAATCTGGAAAGAAGCTTTCTGAGAAACTGCTTAGTGTTCTGTTAATTCATCTCACAGGGTTACATCTGTATTTCGTGGATCTCTTTGCTAGCCTTATTTCTGTGGAATCTGAGAACAGATATTTCGGATCCCTTTGGAGACTATAGGGCCAAAGAAAATATCCTCCGATAACAAAGAGAAAGAAGCTTTCTGAGAAATTTCTTTGTGTTCTGTGAAATCATTTCACAGAGTTACAGCTTTCCCCTCAAGAAGCCTTTCGCTAAGACAGTTCTTGTGGAATTGGCAAAGTGATATTTGGAAGCCCATAGAGGGCTATGGTGAAAAAGGAAATATCCTCAGATGAAATCTGGAAAGAAGCTTTCTGAGAAACTGCTTAGTGTTCTGTTAATTCATCTCACAGAGTTACATCTGTATTTCGTGGATGTCTTTGCTAGCCTTATTTCTGTGGAATCTGAGAACAGATATTTCGGATCCCTTTGGAGACTATAGGGCCAAAGGAAATATCCTCCGATAACAAAGAGAAAGAAGCTTTCTGAGAAACTTCTTTGTGTTCTGTGAAATCATCTCACAGAGTTACAGCTTTCCCCTCAAGAAGCCTTTCGCTAAGACAGTTCTTGTGGAATTGGAAAGGGATATTTGGAAGCCCATAGAGGGCTATGGTGAAAAAGGAAATATCCTCAGATGAAATCTGGAAAGAAGCTTTCTGAGAAACTGCTTAGTGTTCTGTTAATTCATCTCACAGAGTTACACCTGTGTTTCTTGGATCTCTTTGCTAGCCTTATTTCTGTGGAATCTGAGAATAGATATTTCGGATCCCTGTGGAGACTCTATGGCCAAAGGAAATATCCTCCGATAAAAAATAGAAAGAAGCTTTCTGAGAAACTTCTTTGTGTTCTGTGAAATCATCTCACAGAGTTACAGCTTTCCCCTCAAGAAGCCTTTCGCTAAGACAGTTCTTGTGGATTTGGCAAAGTGATATTTGGAAGCCCATAGAGGGCTATGGTGAAACAGGAAATATCCTCAGATGAAATCTGGAAAGAAGCTTTCTGAGTAACTGCTTAGTGTTCTGTGAATTCATCTCACAGAGTTACATCTGTATTTCGTGGAACTCTTTGCTACCCTTATTTTTGTGGAATCTGAGAACAGATATTTCTGTTCCCTATGGAGACTACAGGGCCAAAGGAAATATCCTCCGATAACAAAGAGAAAGAAGCTTTCTGAGAAACTTCTTTGAGTTCTGTGAAATCATCTCACAGAGTTACAGCTTTCCCCTCAAGAAGCCTTTCGCTAAGACAGTTCTTGTGGAATTGACAAAGTGATATTTGGAAGCCCATAGAGGGCTATGGTGAAAAAGGAAATATCCTCAGATGAAATCTGGAAAGAAGCTTTCTGAGAAACTGCTTAGTGTTCTGTTAATTCATCTCACAGGGTTACATCTGTATTTCGTGGATCTCTTTGCTAGCCTTATTTCTGTGGAATCTGAGAACAGATATTTCGGATCCCTTTGGAGAATATAGGGCCAAAGGTAATATCCTCCGATAACAAAGAGAAAGAAGCTTTCTGAGAAACTTCTTTGTGTTCTCTGAAATCATTTCACAGAGTTACAGCTTTCCCCTCAAGAAGCCTTTCTCTAAGACAGTTCTTGTGGAATTGGCAAAGTGATATTTGGAAGCCCATAGAGGGCTATGGTGAAAAAGGAAATATCCTCAGATGAAATCTGGAAAGAAGCTTTCTGAGAAACTGCTTAGTGTTCTGTTAATTCATCTCACAGAGTTACATCTGTATTTCGTGGATGTCTTTGCTAGCCTTATTTCTGTGGAATCTGAGAACAGATATTTCGGATCCCTTTGGAGACTATTGGGCCAAAGGAAATATCCTCCGATAACAAAGAGAAAGAAGCTTTCTGAGAAACTTCTTTGTGTTCTGTGAAATAATCTCACAGAGTTACATCTTTCCCCACAAGAAACCTTTCGCTAAGACAGTTCCTGTGGAATTGGCAACGTAATATTTGGAAGCCCCTAGAGGGCTATGGTGAAAAAGGAAATATCCTCAGATGAAATCTGGAAAGAAGCTTTCTGAGAAACTGCTTAGTGTTCTGTTAATTCATCTCACAGAGTTATATCTGTATCTCGTGGAACTCTTTGCTACCCTTATTTTTGTGGAATCTGAGAACAGATATTTCTGTTCCGTATGGAGACTACAGGGCCAAAGGAAATATCCTCCGATAACAAAGAGAAAGAAGCTTTCTGAGAAACTTCTTTGAGTTCTGTGAAATCATCTCACAGAGTTACAGCTTTCCCCTCAAGAAGCCTTTCGCTAAGACAGTTCTTGTGGAATTGACAAAGTGATATTTGGAAGCCCATAGAGGGCTATGGTGAAAAAGGAAATATCCTCAGATGAAATCTGGAAAGAAGCTTTCTGAGAAACTGCTTAGTGTTCTGTTAATTCATCTCACAGGGTTACATCTGTATTTCGTGGATCTCTTTGCTAGCCTTATTTCTGTGGAATCTGAGAACAGATATTTCGGATCCCTTTGGAGAACATAGGGCCAAAGGTAATATCCTCCGATAACAAAGAGAAAGAAGCTTTCTGAGAAACTTCTTTGTGTTCTGTGAAATCATTTCACAGAGTTACAGCTTTCCCCTCAAGAAGCCTTTCGCTAAGACAGTTCTTGTGGAATTGGCAAAGTGATATTTGGAAGCCCATAGAGGGCTATGGTGAAAAAGGAAATATCCTCAGATGAAATCTGGAAAGAAGCTTTCTGAGAAACTGCTTAGTGTTCTGTTAATTCATCTCACAGAGTTACATCTGTATTTCGTGGATGTCTTTGCTAGCCTTATTTCTGTGGAATCTGAGAACAGATATTTTGGATCCCTTTGGAGACTATAGGGCCAAAGGAAATATCCTCCGATAACAAAGAGAAAGAAGCTTTCTGAGAAACTTCTTTGTGTTCTGTGAAATCATCTCACAGAGTTACAGCTTTCCCCTCAAGAAGCCTTTCGCTAAGACAGTTCTTGTGGAATTGGAAAGGGATATTTGGAAGCCCATAGAGGGCTATGGTGAAAAAGGAAATATCCTCAGATGAAATCTGGAAAGAAGCTTTCTGAGAAACTGCTTAGTGTTCTGTTAATTCATCTCACAGAGTTACACCTGTGTTTCTTGGATCTCTTTGCTAGCCTTATTTCTGTGGAATCTGAGAATAGATATTTCGGATCCCTGTGGAGACTCTATGGCCAAAGGAAATATCCTCCGATAAAAAATAGAAAGAAGCTTTCTGAGAAACTTCTTTGTGTTCTGTGAAATCATCTCACAGAGTTACAGCTTTCCCCTCAAGAAGCCTTTCGCTAAGACAGTTCTTGTGGATTTGGCAAAGTGATATTTGGAAGCCCATAGAGGGCTATGGTGAAACAGGAAATATCCTCAGATGAAATCTGGAAAGAAGCTTTCTGAGTAACTGCTTAGTGTTCTGTGAATTCATCTCACAGAGTTACATCTGTATTTCGTGGAACTCTTTGCTACCCTTATTTTTGTGGAATCTGAGAACAGATATTTCTGTTCCCTATGGAGACTACAGGGCCAAAGGAAATATCCTCCGATAACAAAGAGAAAGAAGCTTTCTGAGAAACTTCTTTGAGTTCTGTGAAATCATCTCACAGAGTTACAGCTTTCCCCTCAAGAAGCCTTTCGCTAAGACAGTTCTTGTGGAATTGACAAAGTGATATTTGGAAGCCCATAGAGGGCTATGGTGAAAAAGGAAATATCCTCAGATGAAATCTGGAAAGAAGCTTTCTGAGAAACTGCTTAGTGTTCTGTTAATTCATCTCACAGGGTTACATCTGTATTTCGTGGATCTCTTTGCTAGCCTTATTTCTGTGGAATCTGAGAACAGATATTTCGGATCCCTTTGGAGAATATAGGGCCAAAGGTAATATCCTCCGATAACAAAGAGAAAGAAGCTTTCTGAGAAACTTCTTTGTGTTCTCTGAAATCATTTCACAGAGTTACAGCTTTCCCCTCAAGAAGCCTTTCGCTAAGACAGTTCTTGTGGAATTGGCAAAGTGATATTTGGAAGCCCATAGAGGGCTATGGTGAAAAAGGAAATATCCTCAGATGAAATCTGGAAAGAAGCTTTCTGAGAAACTGCTTAGTGTTCTGTTAATTCATCTCACAGAGTTACATCTGTATTTCGTGGATGTCTTTGCTAGCCTTATTTCTGTGGAATCTGAGAACAGATATTTCGGATCCCTTTGGAGACTATAGGGCCAAAGGAAATATCCTCCGATAACAAAGAGAAAGAAGCTTTCTGAGAAACTTCTTTGTGTTCTGTGAAATAATCTCACAGAGTTACATCTTTCCCCACAAGAAACCTTTCGCTAAGACAGTTCCTGTGGAATTGGCAACGTAATATTTGGAAGCCCCTAGAGGGCTATGGTGAAAAAGGAAATATCCTCAGATGAAATCTGGAAAAAAGCTTTCTGAGAAACTGCTTAGTGTTCTGTTAATTCATCTCACAGAGTTATATCTGTATCTCGTGGATCTCTTTGCTAGCCTTATTTCTGTGGAATCTGAGAACAGATATTTCGGATCCCTGTGGAGACTAAATGGCCAAAAGAAGTATCCTCCGATAACAAAGAGAAAGAAGCTTTCTGAGAAACTTCTTTGTGTTCTGTGAAATCATCTCACAGAGTTACAGCTTTCCCCTCAAGAAGCCTTTCGCTAAGACAGTTCTTGTGGATTTGGCAAAGTGATATTTGAAAGCCCCTAGAGGGCTATGGTGAAAAAGGAAATATCCGGAGATGAAATCTGGAAAGAAGCTTTCTGAGAAACTGCTAAGTGTTCTGTTAATTCATCTCGCAGAGTTACATCTGTATTTCGTGGATCTCTTTGCTAGCCTTTTCTGTGGAATCTGAGAACAGATATTTCGGATCCCTTTGGAGACTATAGGGCCAAAGGAAATATCCTCCGATAACAAAGAGAAAGAAGCTTTCTGAGAAATTTCTTTGTGTTCTGTGAAATCATCTCACAGAGTTACAGCTTTCCCCTCAAGAAGCCTTTCTCAAAGACAGTTCTTGGGGAATTGGCAAAGTGTTATTTGGAAGCCCCTAGAGGGCTATGGTGAAAAAGGAAATATCCTCAGATGAAATCTGGAAAGAAGCTTTCTGAGAAACTGCTTAGTGTTCTGTTAATTCATCTCACAGAGTTACATCTGTATTTCGTGGATCTCTTTGCTAGCCTTATTTCTGTGGATTCTGAGAACAGATATTTCGGATCCCTTGGAAGACTATAGGGCCAAAGGAAATATCCTCCGATAACAAAGAGAAAGAAGCTTTCTGAGAAACTTCTTTGTGTTCTGTGAAATCATCTCACAGAGTTACAGCTTTCCCCTCAAGAAGCCTTTCGCTAAGACAGTTCTAGTGGATTTGGCAAAGTGATATTTGGAAGCCCATAGAGGGCTATGGTGAAACAGGAAATATCCTCAGATGAAATCTGGAAAGAAGCTTTCTGAGTAACTGCTTAGTGTTCTGTTAATTCATCTCACAGAGTTACATCTGTATTTCGTGGAACTCTTTGCTACCCTTATTTTTGTGGAATCTGAGAACGGATATTTCTGTTCCCTATGGAGACTACAGGGCCAAAGGAAATATCCTCCGATAACAAAGAGAAAGAAGCTTTCTGAGAAACTTCTTTGAGTTCTGTGAAATCATCTCACAGAGTTACAGCTTTCCCCTCAAGAAGCCTTTCGCTAAGACAGTTATTGTGGAATTGACAAAGTGATATTTGGAAGCCCATAGAGGGCTATGGTGAAAAAGGAAATATCCTCAGATGAAATCTGGAAAGAAGCTTTCTGAGAAACTGCTTAGTGTTCTGTTAATTCATCTCACAGGGTTACATCTGTATTTCGTGGATCTCTTTGCTAGCCTTATTTCTGTGGAATCTGAGAACAGATATTTCTGATCCCTTTGGAGAATATAGGGCCAAAGGTAATATCCTCTGATAACAAAGAGAAAGAAGCTTTCTGAGAAACTTCTTTGTGTTCTGTGAAATCATTTCACAGAGTTACAGCTTTCCCCTCAAGAAGCCTTTCGCTAAGACAGTTCTTGTGGAATTGGCAAAGTGATATTTGGAAGCCCATAGAGGGCTATGGTGAAAAAGGAAATATCCTCAGATGAAATCTGGAAAGAAGCTTTCTGAGAAACTGGTTAGTGTTCTGTTAATTCATCTCACAGAGTTACATCTGTATTTCGTGGATGTCTTTGCTAGCCTTATTTCTGTGGAATCTGAGAACAGATATTTCGGATCCCTTTGGAGACTATAGGGCCAAAGGAAATATCCTCCGATAACAAAGAGAAAGAAGCTTTCTGAGAAACTTCTTTTGTTCTGTGAAATCATCTCACAGAGTTACAGCTTTCCCCTCAAGAAGCCTTTCGCTAAGACAGTTCTTGTGGAATTGGAAAGGGATATTTGGAAGCCCTTAGAGGGCTATGGTGAAAAAGGAAATATCCTCAGATGAAATCTGGAAAGAAGCTTTCTGAGAAACTGCTTAGTGTTCTGTTAATTCATCTCACAGAGTTACATCTGTGTTTCGTGGATCTCTTTGCTAGCCTTATTTCTGTGGAATCTGAGAATAGATATTTCGGATCCCTGTGGAGACTCTATGGCCAAAGGAAATATCCTCCGATAAAAAATAGAAAGAAGCTTTCTGAGAAACTTCTTTGTGTTCTGTGAAATCATCTCACAGAGTTACAGCTTTCCCCTCAAGAAGCCTTTCGCTAAGACAGTTCTTGTGGATTTGGCAAAGTGATATTTGGAAGCCCATAGAGGGCTATGGTGAAAAAGGAAATATCCTGAGATGAAATCTGGAAAGAAGCTTTCTGAGAAACTGCTTAGTGTTCTGTGAATTCATCTCACAGAGTTACATCTGTATTTCGTGGATCCCTTTGCTAGCCTTATTTCTGTGCTATCTTAGAACAGATATTTCGGTTCCCTTTGGAGACTATAGGGCCAAAGGAAATATCCTCCGATAACAAAGAGAAAGAAGCTTTCTGAGAAACTTCTTTGTGTTCTGTGAAATAATCTCACAGAGTTACATCTTTCCCCACAAGAAACCTTTCGCTAAGACAGTTCCTGTGGAATTGGCAACGTAATATTTGGAAGCCCCTAGATGGCTATGGTGAAAAAGGAAATATCCTCAGATGAAATCTGGAAAGAAGCTTTCTGAGAAACTGCTTAGTGTTCTGTTAATTCATCTCACAGAGTTACATCTGTATTTCATGGATCTCTTTGCTAGCCTTATTTCTGTGGAATATGAGAACAGATATTTCGCATCCCTTTGGAGACTATAGGGCCCAAGGAAATATCCTCCGATAAAAAGGAGAAAGAAGCTTTCTGAGAAACTTCTTTGTGTTCTGTGAAATCATCTCACAGAGTTACAGCTTTCCCCTCAAGAAGCCTTTCGCTAAGACAGTTCTTGTCGAATTGGCAAAGTGATATTGGGAAGTCCATAGAGGGCTATGGTGAAAAAGGAAATATCCTCAGATGAAATCTGGAAAGAAGCTTTCTGAGAAACTGCTTAGTGTTCTGTTAATTCATCTCACAGAGTTACATCTGTATTTCGTGGAACTCTTTGCTACCCTTATTTTTGTGGAATCTGAGAACAGATATTTCTGTTCCCTATGGAGACTACAGGGCCAAAGGAAATATCCTCCGATAACAAAGAGAAAGAAGCTTTCTGAGAAACTTCTTTGAGTTCTGTGAAATCATCTCACAGAGTTACAGCTTTCCCCTCAAGAAGCCTTTCGCTAAGACAGTTCTTGTGGAATTGACAAAGTGATATTTGGAAGCCCATAGAGGGCTATGGTGAAAAAGGAAATATCCTCAGATGAAATCTGGAAAGAAGCTTTCTGAGAAACTGCTTAGTGTTCTGTTAATTCATCTCACAGGGTTACATCTGTATTTCGTGGATCTCTTTGCTAGCCTTATTTCTGTGGAATCTGAGAACAGATATTTCGGATCCCTTTGGAGACTATAGGGCCAAAGAAAATATCCTCCGATAACAAAGAGAAAGAAGCTTTCTGAGAAATTTCTTTGTGTTCTGTGAAATCATCTCACAGAGTTACATCTTTCCCCTCAAGAAGCCTTTCTCAAAGACAGTTCTTTTGGAATTGGCAAAGTGATATTTGGAAGCCCATAGAGGGCTATGGTGAACAGGAAATATCCTCAGATGAAATCTGGAAAGAAGCTTTCTGAGTAACTGCTTAGTGTTCTGTTAATTCATCTCACAGAGTTACATCTGTATTTCGTGGATCTCTTTGCTAGCCTTATTTCTGTGGAATCTGAGAACAGATATTTCGGATCCCTTTGGAGACTATAGGGCCAAAGGAAATATCCTCCGATAACAAAGAGAAAGAAGCTTTCTGAGAAACTTCTTTGTGTTCTGTGAAATCATCTCACAGAGTTACAGCTTTCCCCTCAAGAAGCCTTTCTCAAAGACAGTTTTTGTGGAATTGGCAAAGTGATATTTGGAAGCCCATAGAGGGCTATGGTGAAAAAGGAAATATCCTCAGATGAAATCTGGAAAGAAGCTTTCTGAGAAACTGCTTAGTGTTCTCTTAATTCATCTCACAGAGTTACATCTGTATTTCGTGGATCTCTTTGCTAGCCTTATTTCTGTGGAATCTGAGAACAGATATTTCGGATCCCTTTGGAGACTATAGGGCCAAAGATAATATCCTCCGATAACAAAGAGAAAGAAGCTTTCTGAGAAACTTCTTTGTGTTCTGTGAAATCATCTCACAGAGTTACAGCTTTCCCCTCAAGAAGCCTTTCGCTAAGACAGTTCTTGTGGAATTGGCAAAGTGATATTTGGAAGCCCATAGAGGGCTATGGTGAAAAAGGAAATATCCTCAGATGAAATCTGGAAAGAAGCTTTCTGAGAAACTGCTTAGTGTTCTGTTAGTTCATCTCACAGAGTTACATCTGTATTTCGTAGATCTCTTTGCTAGCCTTATTTCTGTGGAATCTGAGAACAGATATTTCGGATCCCTTTGGAGACTATAGGGCCAAAGGAAATATCCTCCGATAACAAAGAGAAAGAAGCTTTCTGAGAAACTTCTTTGTGTTCTGTGAAATCATCTCACAGCGTTACAGCTTTCCCCTCAAGAAGCCTTTCGCTAAGACAGTTCTTGTGGATTTGGCAAAGTGATATTTGAAAGCCCCTAGAGGGCTATGGTGAAAAAGGAAATATCCTGAGATGAAATCTGGAAAGAAGCTTTCTGAGAAACTGCTAAGTGTTCTGTTAATTCATCTCGCAGAGTTACATCTGTATTTCGTGGATCTCTTTGCTAGCCTTATCTGTGGAATCTGAGAACAGATATTTCGGATCCCTTTGGAGACTATAGGGCCAAAGGAAATATCCTCCGATAACAAAGAGAAAGAAACTTTCTGAGAAACTTCTTTGTGTTCTGTGAAATCATCTCACAGAGTTACAGCTTTCCCCTCAAGAAGCCTTTCTCAAAGACAGTTCTTGTGGAATTGGCAAAGTGATAAGTGGAAGCCCATAGAGGGCTATGGTGAAAAAGGAAATATCCTCAGATGAAATCTGGAAAGAAGCTTTCTGAGAAACTGCTTAGTGTTCTGTTAATTCATCTCACAGAGTTACATCTGTATTTCGTGGATCTCTTTGCTAGCCTTATTTCTGTGGAATATGAGAACAGATATTTCGCATCCCTTTGGAGACTATAGGGCCAAAGGAAATATCCTCCGATAAAAAGGAGAAAGAAGCTTTCTGAGAAACTTCTTTGTGTTCTGTGAAATCATCTCACAGAGTTACAGCTTTCCCCTCAAGAAGCCTTTCGCTAAGACAGTTCTTGTGGAATTGGCAAAGTGATATTTGGAAGTCCATAGAGGGCTATGGTGAAAAAGGAAATATCCTCAGATGAAATCTGGAAAGAAGCTTTCTGAGAAACTGCTTAGTGTTCTGTTAATTCATCTCACAGAGTTACATCTGTATTTCGTGGAACTCTTTGCTACCCTTATTTTTGTGGAATCTGAGAGCAGATATTTCTGTTCCCTATGGAGACTACAGGGCCAAAGGAAGTATCCTCCAATAACAAAGAGAAAGAAGCTTTCTGAAAAACTTCTTTGTGTTCTGTGAAATCATCTCACAGAGTTACAGCTTTCCCCTCAAGAAGCCTTTCGCTAAGACAGTTCCTGTGGAATTGGCAACGTAATATTTGGAAACCCCTAGAGGGCTATGGTGAAAAAGGAAATATCCTCAGATGAAATCTGGAAAGAAGCTTTCTGAGAAACTGCTTAGTGTTCTGTTAATTCATCTCACAGAGTTACATCTGTATTTCGTGGATCTCTTTGCTAGCCTTATTTCTGTGGAATCTGAGAACAGATATTTCGGTTTCCTTTGGAGACTATAGGGCCAAAGGAAATATCCTCCGATAACAAAGAGAAAGAAGCTTTCTGAGAAACTTCTTTGTGTTCTGTGAAATCATCTCACAGAGTTACAGCTTTCCCCTCAAGAGGCCTTTCGCTAAGACAGTTCTTGTGGAATTGGCAAAGTGATGTTTGGAAGCCCATAGAGGGCTGTGGTGAAAAAGGAAATATCCCCAGATGAATACTGGAAAGAAGCTTTCTGAGAAACTGCTTAGTGTTCTGTTAATTCATCTCACAGAGTTACATCTGTATATCGTGGATCTCTTTGCTAGCCTTATTTCTGTGGAATCTGAGAACAGATATTTCGGATCCCTGTGGAGACTATATGGCCAAAGGAAATATCCTCCGATAAGAAAGAGAAAGAATCTTTCTGAGAAACTTCTTTGTGTTCTGTGAAATCATCTCACAGAGTTACAGCTTTCCCCTCAAGAAGCCTTTCGCTAAGACAGTTCTTGTGGATTTGGCAAAGTGATATGTGGAATCCCATAGAGGGCTATGGTGAAAAAGGAAATATCCTCAGATGAAATCTGGAAAGAAGCTTTCTGAGAAACTGCTTAGTGTTCTGTTAATTCATCTCACAGAGTTACATCTGTATTTCGTGGATCTCTTTGCTAGCCTTATTTCTGTGGAATCTGAGAACAGATATTTCGGATCACTTTGGAGAGTATATGGCCAAAGGAAATATCCTCCGATAACAAAGAGAAAGAAGCTTTCTGAGAAACTTCTTTGTGTTCTGTGAAATCATCTCACAGAGTTACAGCTTTCCCCTCAAGAAGCCTTTCGCTAAGACAGTTCTTGTGGAATTGACAAAGTGATATCTGGAAGCCCATAGAGGGCTATGTTGAAAAAGGAAATATCGTCAGATGAAATCTGGATAGAAGCTTTCTGAGAAACTGCTTAGTGTTTTGTTAATTCATCTCACAGGGTTACATGTGTATTTCGTGGATCTCTTTGCTAGCCTTATTTCTGTGGAATCTGAGAACAGATATTTCGGATCCCTTTGAAGACTATAGGGCCAAAGGAAATATCCTCCGATAACAAAGAGAAAGAAGCTTTCTGAGAAACTTCTTTGTGTTCTGTGAAATCATCTCACAGAGTTACAGCTTTCCCCTCAAGATAACAGAACACTAAGCAGTTTCTCAGAAAGCTTCTTTCCAGATTTCATCTGAGGATATTTCCTTTTTCACCATAGCCCTCTAGGGGCTTCCAAATATCACTTTGCCGAATCTACAAGAACTGTCTTAGCGAAAGGCTTCTTGAGGGGAAAGCTGTAACTCTGTGAGATGATTTCACAGAACACAAAGAAGTTTCTCAGAAATCTTCTTTCTCTTTGTTATCAGAGGATATTTCCTTTGTCCCTATAGTGTCCAAAGGTAACCGAAATATCTGTTTTCAGATTCCATAGAAATAAGGCCAGCAAAGAGATCGATGAAATACAGATGTAACACTGTGAGATGAATTAACAGAACACTAAGCAGTTTCTCAGAAAGCTTCTTTCCAGATTTCATCTGAGGATATTTCCTTTTTCACCATAGCCCTCTATGGGCTTCCCAATATTACGTTGCCAATTCCACAGGAACTGTCTTAGCGAAAGGCTTCTTGAGGGGAAAGCTGTAACTCTGTGAGATGATTTCACAGAACACAAAGAAGTTTCTCAGAAAGCTTCTTTCTCTTTGTTATCGGAGGATATTTCCTTTGGTCGTATAGTCTTCAAAGGGATCCGAAATATCTGTTCTCAGATTCCACAGAAATAAGGATAGCAAAGAGATCCACGAAATACAGATGTAACCCTGTGAGATGAATTAACAGAACACTAAGCAGTTTCTCAGAAAGCTTCTTTCCAGATTTCATCTGAGGATATTTCCTTTTTTACCATAGCCCTCTATGGGCTTCCAAATATCACTTTGCCAAATCCACAAGAACTGTCTTAGCGAAAGGCTTCTTGAGGGGAAAGCTGTAACTCTGTGGGATGATTTCACAGAACACAAAGAAGTTTCTCAGAAAGCTTCTTTCTCTTTGTTATCGGAGGATATTTCCTTTGGCCCTATAGTCTCCAAAGGGATCCGAAATATCTGTTCTCATTTTCCACAGAAATAAGGCTAGCAAAGAGATCCACGAAATACAGATGTAACTCTGTGAGATAAATTAACAGAACACTAAGGAGTTTCTCAGAAAGCTTCTTTCCAGATTTCATCTGAGGATATTTCCTTTTTCACCATAGCCCTCTAAGGGCTTCCAAATATCACTTTGCCAATTCCACAAGAATTGTCTTAGCGAAAGGCTTCTTGAGGGGAAAGCTGTAACTCTGTGAGATGATTTCACAGAACACAAAGAAGTTTCTCAGAAAGCTTTTTTCTCTTTGTTATCAGAGGATATTTCCTTTGGCCCTATAGTCTCCAAAGGGAACCGAAATATCTGTTTTCAGATTCCACAGAAATAAGGCCAGCAAAGAGATCGATGAAATACAGATGTAACTCTGTGAGATGAATTAACAGAACACTAAGCAGTTTCTCAGAAAGCTTCTTTCCAGATTTCATCTGAGGATATTTCCTTTTTCACCATAGCCCTCTATGGGCTTCCCAATATTACGTTGCCAATTCCACAGGAACTGTCTTAGCGAAAGGCTTCTTGAGGGGAAAGCTGTAACTCTGTGAGATGATTTCACAGAACACAAAGAAGTTTCTCCGAAAGCTTCTTTCTCTTTGTTATCGGAGGATATTTCCTTTGGTCCTATAGTCTTCAAAGGGATCCGAAATATCTGTTCTCAGATTCCACAGAAATAAGGATAGCAAAGAGATCCACGAAATACAGATGTATCCCTGTGAGATGAATTAACAGAACACTAAGCAGTTTCTCAGAAAGCTTCTTTCCAGATTTCATCTGAGGATATTTCCTTTTTCACCATAGCCCTCTATGGGCTTCCAAATATCACTTTGCCAAATCCACAAGAACTGTCTTAGCGAAAGGCTCCTTGAGGGGAAAGCTGTAACTCTGTGAGATGATTTCACAGAACACATAGAAGTTTCTCAGAAAGCTTCTTTCTCTTTGTTATCGGAGGATATTTCCTTTGGCCATATAGTCTCCACAGGGATCCGAAATATCTGTTCTCAGATTCCACAGAAATAAGGCTAGCAAAGAGATCCACGAAATACAGATGTAACTCTGTGAGATGAATTAACAGAACACTAAGCAGTTTCTCAGAAAGCTTCTTTCCAGATTTCATCTGAGGATATTTCCTTTTTCACCATAGCCCTCTATGGGCTTCCAAATATCACTTTGCCAATTCCAAAAGAACTGTCTTAGCGAAAGGCTTTTTGAGGGGAAAGCTGTCACTCTGTGAGATGATTTCACAGAACACGAAGAAGTTTCTCAGAAAGATTCTTTCTCTTTTTTATCGGAGGATATTTCCTTTGGCCCTATACTCTCCAAAGGGATCCGAAATATCTGTTCTCAGATTCCACAGAAATAAGGCTAGCAAAGAGATCCACGAAATACAGATGTAACTCTGTGAGATGAATGAACAGAACACTAAGCAGTTTCTCAGAAAGCTTCTTTCCAGATTTCATCTGAGGATATTTCCTGTTTCACCATAGCCCTCTATGGGCTTCCAAATATCACTTTGCCAAATCTACAAGAACTGTCTTAGCGAAAGGCTTCTTGAGGGGAAAGCTGTAACTCTGTGAGATGATTTCACAGAACACAAAGAAGTTTCTCAGAAAGCTTCTTTCTCTTTGTTATCGGAGGATATTTCCTTTGGCCCTGTAGTCTCCATAGGGATCCGAAATATCTGTTCTCAGATTCCACAGAAATAAGGCTAGCAAAGAGATCCACGAAATACAGATGTAACTCTGTGAGATGAATTAACAGAACACTAAGCAGTTTCTCAGAAAGCTTCTTTCCAGATTTCATCTGAGGATATTTCCTTTTTCACCATAGCCCTCTATGGGCTTCCAAATATCACTTTGCCAAATCCACAAGAACTGTCTTAGCGAAAGGCTTCTTGTGGGGAAAGCTGTAACTCTGTGAGATGTTTTCACAGAACACAAAGAAGTTTCTGAGAAATCTTCTTTCTCTTTGTTATCGGAGGATATTTCCTTTGGCCATATAGTCTCCACAGGGATCCGAAATATCTGTTCTCAGATTCCACAGAAATAAGGCTAGCACAGAGATCCACGAAATACAGATGTAACTCTGTGAGATGAATTAACAGAACACTAAGCAGTTTCTCAGAAAGCTTCTTTCCAGATTTCATCTGAGGATATTTCCTTTTTCACCACAGCCCTCTATGGGCTTCAAATATCACTTTGCCAATTCCACATGAACTGTCTTAGCGAAAGGCTTCTTGAGGGGAAAGCTGTCACTCTGTGAGATGATTTCACAGAACACAAAGAAGTTCCTCAGAAAGCTTCTTTCTCTTTGTTATCGGAGGATATTTCCTTTGGCCCTATAGTCTCCAAAGGGAACCGAAATATCTGTTCTCAGATTCCACAGAAATAAGGCTAGCAAAGAGATCGACGAAATACAGATGTAACTCTGTGAGATGAATTAACAGAACACTAAGCAGTTTCTCAGAAAGCTTCTTTCCAGATTTCATCTGAGCATATTTTCTTTTTCACCATAGCCATCTATAGGCTTCCAAATATTACGTTGCCAATTCCACAGGAACTGTCTTAGCGAAAGGCTTCTTGAGGGGAAAGCTGTAACTCTGTGAGATGATTTCACAGAACACAAAGAAGTTTCTCAGAAAGCTTCTTTCTCTTTGTTATCGGAGGATATTTCCTTTGGCCCTATAGTATTCAAAGGGATCCGAAATATCTGTTCTCAGATTCCACAGAAATAAGGCTAGCAAAGAGATCCACGAAATACAGATGTAACTCTGTGAGATGAATTAACAGAACACTAAGCAGTTTCTCAGAAAGCTTCTTTCCAGATTTCATCGGAGGATATTTCCTTTTTCACCATAGCCCTCTATGGGCTTCCAAATATCACTTTGCCAATTCCACAAGAACTGTCTTAGCGAAAGGCTTCTTGAGGGGAAAGCAGTAACTCTGTGAGATGATTTCACAGAACACAAAGAATTTTCTCAGAAAGCTTCTTTCTCTTTGTTATCGGAGGATATTTCCTTTGGCCCTATAGTCTCCAAAGGGATCCGAAATATCTGTTCTCAGATTCCACAGAAATAAGGCTAGCAAAGAGATCCACGAAATACAGATGTAACTCTGTGAGATGAATTAACAGAACACTAAGCAGTTTCTCAGAAAGCTTCTTTCCAGAATTCATCTCAGGATATTTCCTTTTTCACCATAGCCCTCTATGGGCTTCCAAATATTACGTTTCCAATTCCACAGGAACTGTCTTAGCGAAAGGCTTCTTGAGGGGAAAGCTGTAACTCTGTGAGATGATTTCACAGAACACAAAGAAGTTTCTCAGAAAGCTTCTTTCTCCTTTTTATCGGAGGATATTTCCTTTGGCCCTGTAGTCACCAAAGGAATGCGAAATATCTGTTCTCAGATTCCACAGAAATAAGGCTAGCAAAGAGATCCACGAAATACAGATGTAACCCTGTGAGATGAATTAACAGAACACTAAGCAGTTTCTCAGAAAGCTTCTTTCCAGATTTCATCTGAGGATATTTCCTTTTACACCATAACCCTCTATGGGCTTCCAAATATCACTTTGCCAAATCCACAAGAACTGTCTTAGCGAAAGGCTCCTTGAGGGGAAAGCTGTAACTCTGTGAGATGATTTCACAGAACACATAGAAGTTTCTCAGAAAGCTTCTTTCTCTTTGTTATCGGAGGATATTTCCTTTGGCCATATAGTCTCCACAGGGATCCGAAATATCTGTTCTCAGATTCCACAGAAATAAGGCTAGCAAAGAGATCCACGAAATACAGATGTAACTCTGTGAGATGAATTAACAGAACACTAAGCAGTTTCTCAGAAAGCTTCTTTCCAGATTTCATCTGAGGATATTTCCTTTTTCACCATAGCCCTCTATGGGCTTCCAAATATCACTTTGCCAATTCCAAAAGAACTGTCTTAGCGAAAGGCTTTTTGAGGGGAAAGCTGTCACTCTGTGAGATGATTTCACAGAACACGAAGAAGTTTCTCAGAAAGATTCTTTCTCTTTTTTATCGGAGGATATTTCCTTTGGCCCTATACTCTCCAAAGGGATCCGAAATATCTGTTCTCAGATTCCACAGAAATAAGGCTAGCAAAGAGATCCACGAAATACAGATGTAACTCTGTGAGATGAATGAACAGAACACTAAGCAGTTTCTCAGAAAGCTTCTTTCCAGATTTCATCTGAGGATATTTCCTGTTTCACCATAGCCCTCTATGGGCTTCCAAATATCACTTTGCCAAATCTACAAGAACTGTCTTAGCGAAAGGCTTCTTGAGGGGAAAGCTGTAACTCTGTGAGATGATTTCACAGAACACAAAGAAGTTTCTCAGAAAGCTTCTTTCTCTTTGTTATCGGAGGATATTTCCTTTGGCCCTGTAGTCTCCATAGGGATCCGAAATATCTGTTCTCAGATTCCACAGAAATAAGGCTAGCAAAGAGATCCACGAAATACAGATGTAACTCTGTGAGATGAATTAACAGAACACTAAGCAGTTTCTCAGAAAGCTTCTTTCCAGATTTCATCTGAGGATATTTCCTTTTTCACCATAGCCCTCTATGGGCTTCCAAATATCACTTTGCCAATTCCACAAGAACTGTCTTAGCGAAAGGCTTCTTGTGGGGAAAGCTGTAACTCTGTGAGATGTTTTCACAGAACACAAAGAAGTTTCTGAGAAATCTTCTTTCTCTTTGTTATCGGAGGATATTTCCTTTGGCCATATAGTCTCCACAGGGATCCGAAATATCTGTTCTCAGATTCCACAGAAATAAGGCTAGCACAGAGATCCACGAAATACAGATGTAACTCTGTGAGATGAATTAACAGAACACTAAGCAGTTTCTCAGAAAGCTTCTTTCCAGATTTCATCTGAGGATATTTCCTTTTTCACCACAGCCCTCTATGGGCTTCAAATATCACTTTGCCAATTCCACATGAACTGTCTTAGCGAAAGGCTTCTTGAGGGGAAAGCTGTCACTCTGTGAGATGATTTCACAGAACACAAAGAAGTCCCTCAGAAAGCTTCTTTCTCTTTGTTATCGGAGGATATTTCCTTTGGCCCTATAGTCTCCAAAGGGAACCGAAATATCTGTTCTCAGATTCCACAGAAATAAGGCTAGCAAAGAGATCGACGAAATACAGATGTAACTCTGTGAGATGAATTAACAGAACACTAAGCAGTTTCTCAGAAAGCTTCTTTCCAGATTTCATCTGAGCATATTTTCTTTTTCACCATAGCCATCTATAGGCTTCCAAATATTACGTTGCCAATTCCACAGGAACTGTCTTAGCGAAAGGCTTCTTGAGGGGAAAGCTGTAACTCTGTGAGATGATTTCACAGAACACAAAGAAGTTTCTCAGAAAGCTTCTTTCTCTTTGTTATTGGAGGATATTTCCTTTGGCCCTATAGTATTCAAAGGGATCCGAAATATCTGTTCTCAGATTCCACAGAAATAAGGCTAGCAAAGAGATCCACGAAATACAGATGTAACTCTGTGAGATGAATTAACAGAACACTAAGCAGTTTCTCAGAAAGCTTCTTTCCAGATTTCATCGGAGGATATTTCCTTTTTCACCATAGCCCTCTATGGGCTTCCAAATATCACTTTTCCAAATCCACAAGAACTGTCTTAGCGAAAGGCTTCTTGTGGGGAAAGCTGTAACTCTGTGAGATGTTTTCACAGAACACAAAGAAGTTTCTGAGAAATCTTCTTTCTCTTTGTTATCGGAGGATATTTCCTTTGGCCATATAGTCTCCACAGGGATCCGAAATATCTGTTCTCAGATTCCACAGAAATAAGGCTAGCACAGAGATCCACGAAATACAGATGTAACTCTGTGAGATGAATTAACAGAACACTAAGCAGTTTCTCAGAAAGCTTCTTTCCAGATTTCATCTGAGGATATTTCCTTTTTCACCACAGCCCTCTATGGGCTTCAAATATCACTTTGCCAATTCCACATGAACTGTCTTAGCGAAAGGCTTCTTGAGGGGAAAGCTGTCACTCTGTGAGATGATTTCACAGAACACAAAGAAGTTCCTCAGAAAGCTTCTTTCTCTTTGTTATCGGAGGATATTTCCTTTGGCCCTATAGTCTCCAAAGGGAACCGAAATATCTGTTCTCAGATTCCACAGAAATAAGGCTAGCAAAGAGATCGACGAAATACAGATGTAACTCTGTGAGATGAATTAACAGAACACTAAGCAGTTTCTCAGAAAGCTTCTTTCCAGATTTCATCTGAGCATATTTTCTTTTTCACCATAGCCATCTATAGGCTTCCAAATATTACGTTGCCAATTCCACAGGAACTGTCTTAGCGAAAGGCTTCTTGAGGGGAAAGCTGTAACTCTGTGAGATGATTTCACAGAACACAAAGAAGTTTCTCAGAAAGCTTCTTTCTCTTTGTTATCGGAGGATATTTCCTTTGGCCCTATAGTATTCAAAGGGATCCGAAATATCTGTTCTCAGATTCCACAGAAATAAGGCTAGCAAAGAGATCCACGAAATACAGATGTAACTCTGTGAGATGAATTAACAGAACACTAAGCAGTTTCTCAGAAAGCTTCTTTCCAGATTTCATCGGAGGATATTTCCTTTTTCACCATAGCCCTCTAAGGGCTTCCAAATATCACTTTGCCAATTCCACAAGAACTGTCTTAGCGAAAGGCTTCTTGAGGGGAAAGCAGTAACTCTGTGAGATGATTTCACAGAACACAAAGAATTTTCTCAGAAAGCTTCTTTCTCTTTGTTATCGGAGGATATTTCCTTTGGCCCTATAGTCTCCAAAGGGATCCGAAATATCTGTTCTCAGATTCCACAGAAATAAGGCTAGCAAAGAGATCCACGAAATACAGATGTAACTCTGTGAGATGAATTAACAGAACACTAAGCAGTTTCTCAGAAAGCTTCTTTCCAGAATTCATCTCAGGATATTTCCTTTTTCACCATAGCCCTCTATGGGCTTCCAAATATTACGTTTCCATTTCCACAGGAACTGTCTTAGCGAAAGGCTTCTTGAGGGGAAAGCTGTAACTCTGTGAGATGATTTCACAGAACACAAAGAAGTTTCTCAGAAAGCTTCTTTCTCCTTTTTATCGGAGGATATTTCCTTTGGCCCTGTAGTCTCCAAAGGAATGCGAAATATCTGTTCTCAGATTCCACAGAAATAAGGCTAGCAAAGAGATCCACGAAATACAGATGTAACCCTGTGAGATGAATTAACAGAACACTAAGCAGTTTCTCAGAAAGCTTCTTTCCAGATTTCATCTGAGGATATTTCCTTTTACACCATAACCCTCTATGGGCTTCCAAATATCACTTTGCCAAATCCACAAGAACTGTCTTAGCGAAAGGCTCCTTGAGGGGAAAGCTGTAACTCTGTGAGATGATTTCACAGAACACATAGAAGTTTCTCAGAAAGCTTCTTTCTCTTTGTTATCGGAGGATATTTCCTTTGGCCATATAGTCTCCACAGGGATCCGAAATATCTGTTCTCAGATTCCACAGAAATAAGGCTAGCAAAGAGATCCACGAAATACAGATGTAACTCTGTGAGATGAATTAACAGAACACTAAGCAGTTTCTCAGAAAGCTTCTTTCCAGATTTCATCTGAGGATATTTCCTTTTTCACCATAGCCCTCTATGGGCTTCCAAATATCACTTTGCCAATTCCAAAAGAACTGTCTTAGCGAAAGACTTTTTGAGGGGAAAGCTGTCACTCTGTGAGATGATTTCACAGAACACGAAGAAGTTTCTCAGAAAGATTCTTTCTCTTTTTTATCGGAGGATATTTCCTTTGGCCCTATACTCTCCAAAGGGATCCGAAATATCTGTTCTCAGATTCCACAGAAATAAGGCTAGCAAAGAGATCCACGAAATACAGATGTAACTCTGTGAGATGAATGAACAGAACACTAAGCAGTTTCTCAGAAAGCTTCTTTCCAGATTTCATCTGAGGATATTTCCTGTTTCACCATAGCCCTCTATGGGCTTCCAAATATCACTTTGCCAAATCTACAAGAACTGTCTTAGCGAAAGGCTTCTTGAGGGGAAAGCTGTAACTCTGTGAGATGATTTCACAGAACACAAAGAAGTTTCTCAGAAAGCTTCTTTCTCTTTGTTATCGGAGGATATTTCCTTTGGCCCTGTAGTCTCCATAGGGATCCGAAATATCTGTTCTCAGATTCCACAGAAATAAGGCTAGCAAAGAGATCCACGAAATACAGATGTAACTCTGTGAGATGAATTAACAGAACACTAAGCAGTTTCTCAGAAAGCTTCTTTCCAGATTTCATCTGAGGATATTTCCTTTTTCACCATAGCCCTCTATGGGCTTCCAAATATCACTTTGCCAATTCCACAAGAACTGTCTTAGCGAAAGGCTTCTTGTGGGGAAAGCTGTAACTCTGTGAGATGTTTTCACAGAACACAAAGAAGTTTCTGAGAAATCTTCTTTCTCTTTGTTATCGGAGGATATTTCCTTTGGCCATATAGTCTCCACAGGGATCCGAAATATCTGTTCTCAGATTCCACAGAAATAAGGCTAGCACAGAGATCCACGAAATACAGATGTAACTCTGTGAGATGAATTAACAGAACACTAAGCAGTTTCTCAGAAAGCTTCTTTCCAGATTTCATCTGAGGATATTTCCTTTTTCACCACAGCCCTCTATGGGCTTCAAATATCACTTTGCCAATTCCACATGAACTGTCTTAGCGAAAGGCTTCTTGAGGGGAAAGCTGTCACTCTGTGAGATGATTTCACAGAACACAAAGAAGTCCCTCAGAAAGCTTCTTTCTCTTTGTTATCGGAGGATATTTCCTTTGGCCCTATAGTCTCCAAAGGGAACCGAAATATCTGTTCTCAGATTCCACAGAAATAAGGCTAGCAAAGAGATCGACGAAATACAGATGTAACTCTGTGAGATGAATTAGCAGAACACTAAGCAGTTTCTCAGAAAGCTTCTTTCCAGATTTCATCTGAGCATATTTTCTTTTTCACCATAGCCATCTATAGGCTTCCAAATATTACGTTGCCAATTCCACAGGAACTGTCTTAGCGAAAGGCTTCTTGAGGGGAAAGCTGTAACTCTGTGAGATGATTTCACAGAACACAAAGAAGTTTCTCAGAAAGCTTCTTTCTCTTTGTTATCGGAGGATATTTCCTTTGGCCCTATAGTATTCAAAGGGATCCGAAATATCTGTTCTCAGATTCCACAGAAATAAGGCTAGCAAAGAGATCCACGAAATACAGATGTAACTCTGTGAGATGAATTAACAGAACACTAAGCAGTTTCTCAGAAAGCTTCTTTCCAGATTTCATCGGAGGATATTTCCTTTTTCACCATAGCCCTCTATGGGCTTCCAAATATCACTTTGCCAATTCCACAAGAACTGTCTTAGCGAAAGGCTTCTTGAGGGGAAAGCAGTAACTCTGTGAGATGATTTCACAGAACACAAAGAATTTTCTCAGAAAGCTTCTTTCTCTTTGTTATCGGAGGATATTTCCTTTGGCCCTATAGTCTCCAAAGGGATCCGAAATATCTGTTCTCAGATTCCACAGAAATAAGGCTAGCAAAGAGATCCACGAAATACAGATGTAACTCTGTGAGATGAATTAACAGAACACTAAGCAGTTTCTCAGAAAGCTTCTTTCCAGAATTCATCTCAGGATATTTCCTTTTTCACCATAGCCCTCTATGGGCTTCCAAATATTACGTTTCCAATTCCACAGGAACTGTCTTAGCGAAAGGCTTCTTGAGGGGAAAGCTGTAACTCTGTGAGATGATTTCACAGAACACAAAGAAGTTTCTCAGAAAGATTCTTTCTCTTTGTTATTGGAGGATATTTCCTTTGGCACTATAGTCTTCAAAGGGATCCGAAATATCTGTTCTCAGATTCCACAGAAATAAGGCTTGCAAAGAGATCCACGAAATACAGATGTAACTCTGTGAGATGAATTAACAGAACACTAAGCAGTTTCTCAGAAAGCTTCTTTCCAGATTTCATCTGAGGATATTTCCTTTTTCACCGTAGCCCTCTATGGGCTTCCAAATATCACTTTGCCAATTCCACAAGAACTGTCTTAGCGAAAGGCTTCTTGAGGGGAAAGCTGTAACTCTGTGAGATGATTTCACAGAACACAAAGACGTTTCTCAGAAAGCTTCTTGCTCTTTGTTATCGGAGGATATTTCCTTTGGCCCTATACTCTCCAAAGGGATCCGAAATATCTGTTCTCAGATTCCACAGAAATAAGGCTAGCAAAGAGATCCACGAAATACAGATGTAACTCTGTGAGATAAATTAACAGAACACTAAGCAGTTTCTCAGAAAGCTTCTTTCCAGATTTCATCTCTGGATATTTCCTTTTTCACCATAGCCCTCTATGGGCTTCCAAATATCACTTTGCCAATTCCACAAGAACTGTCTTAGCGAAAGGCTTCTTGAGGGGAAAGCTGTAACTCTGTGAGATGATTTCACAGAACACAAAGAAGTTTCTCAGAAAGCTTCTTTCTCTTTGTTATCGGAGGATATTTCCTTTGGCCCTATAGTCTCCAAAGGGAACCGAAATATCTGTTCTCAGATTCCACAGAAATAAGGCTAGCAAAGAGATCCACGAAATACAGATGTAACTCTGTGAGATGAATTAACAGAACACTAAGCAGTTTCTCAGAAAGCTTCTTTCCAGATTTCATCTGAGGATATTTCCTTTTTCACCATAGCCCTCTAGGGGCTTCCAAATATCACTTTGCCAAATCTACAAGAACTGTCTTAGCGAAAGGCTTCTTGAGGGGAAAGCTGTAACTCTGTGAGATGATTTCACAGAACACAAAGAAGTTTCTCAGAAAGCTTCTTTCTCTTTGTTATCAGAGGATATTTCCCTTGGCCCTATAGTCTCCAAAGGGAACCGAAATATCTGTTCTCAGATTCCACAGAAATAAGGCCAGCAAAGAGATCGACGAAATACAGATGTAACTCTGTGAGATGAATTAACAAACACTAAGCAGTTTCTCAGAAAGCTTCTTTCCAGATTTCATCTGAGGATATTTCCTTTTTCACCATAGCCCTCTATGGGCTTCCAAATATCACTTTGCCAATTCCACATGAACTGTCTTAGCGAAAGGCTTTTTGAGGGGAAAGCTGTCACTCTGTGAGATGATTTCAAAGAACACAAAGAAGTTTCTCAGAAAGATTCTTTCTCTTTTTTATCGGAGGATATTTCCTTTGGCCCTATACTCTCCAAAGGGATCCGAAATATCTGTTCTCAGATTCCACAGAAATAAGGCTAGCAAAGAGATCCACGAAATACAGATGTAACTGTGTGAGATGAATTAACAGAACACTAAGCAGTTTCTCAGAAAGCTTCTTTCCAGATTTCATCTGAGGATATTTCCTGTTTCACCATAGCCCTCTATGGGCTTCCAAATATCACTTTGCCAAATCTACAAGAACTGTCTTAGCGAAAGGCTTCTTGAGGGGAAAGCTGTAACTCTGTGAGATGATTTCACAGACCACAAAGAAGTTTCTCAGAAAGCTTCTTTCTCTTTGTTATCGGAGGATATTTCCTTTGGCCCTATAGTCTTCAAAGGGATCCGAAATATCTGTTTTCAGATTCCACAGAAATAAGGCTAGCAAAGAGATCCACGAAATACAGATGTAACCCTGTGAGATGAATTAACAGAACACAAAACAATTTCTCAGAAAGCTTCTATCCAGATTTCATCCGACGATATTTCCTTTTTCACCATAGACCTCTATGGGCTTCCAGATATCACTTTGTCAATTCCACAAGAACTGTCTTAGCGAAAGGCTTCTTGAGGGGAAAGTTGTAACTCTGTGAGATGATTTCACAGAACACAAAGAAGTTTCTCAGAAAGCTTCTTTCTCTTTGTTATCGGAGGATATTTCCTTTGGCCCTGTAGTCTCCTTAGGGAACAGAAATATCTGTTCTCAGATTCCACAGAAATAAGGCTAGCAAAGAGATTGACGAAATACAGATGTAACTCTGTGAGATGGATTAACAGAACACTAAGCAGTTTCTCAGAAAGCTTCTTTCCAGATTTCATCTGAGGATATTTCCTTTTTCACCATAGCCCTCTATGGGCTTCCAAATATCACTTTGCCAATTCCACAAGAACTGTCTTAGCGAAAGGCTTCTTGAGGGGAAAGCTGTAACTCTGTGAGATGATTTCACAGAACACAAAGAAGTTTCTCAGAAAGCTTCTTTCTCTTTGTTATCGGAGGATATTTCCTTTGGCCCTATAGTCTCCAAAGGGAACCGAAATATCTGTTCTCAGATTCCACAGAAATAAGGCTAGCAAAGAGATCGACGAAATACAGATGTAACTCTGTGAGATGAATTAACAGAACACTAAGCAGTTTCTCAGAAAGCTTCTTTCCAGATTTCATCTGAGGATATTTCCTTTTTCACCATAGCCCTCTATGGGCTTCCAAGTATCACTTTGCCAAATCCACAAGAACTGTCTTAGCGAAAGACTTCTTGTGGGGAAAGCTGTAACTCTGTGAGATGATTTCACAGAACACAAAGAAGTTTCTCAGAAAGATTCTTTCTCTTTGTTATCGGAGGATATTTCCTTTGGCCATATAGTCTCCACAGGGATCCGAAATATCTGATCTCAGATTCCACAGAAATAAGGCTAGCACAGAGATCCACGAAATACAGATGTAACTCTGTGAGATGAATTAACAGAACACTAAGCAGTTTCTCAGAAAGCTTCTTTCCATATTTCATCTGAGGATATTTCCTTTTTCACCATAGCCCTCTATGGGCTTCCAAATATCACTTTGCCAATTCCACATGAACTGTCTTAACGAAAGGCTTCTTGAGGGGAAAGCTGTCACTCTGTGAGATGATTTCAACAGAACACAAAGAAGTTTCTCAGAAAGCTTCTTTCTCTTTGTTATCGGAGGATATTTCCTTTGGCCCTATAGTCTCCAAAGGGAACCGAAATATCTGTTCTCAGATTCCACAGAAATAAGGCTAGTAAAGAGATCGACGAAGTACAGATGTAACTCTGTGAGATGAATTAACAGAACACTAAGCAGTTTCTCAGAAAGCTTCTTTCCAGATTTCATCTGAGCATATTTCCTTTTTCACCATAGCCATCTATGGGCTTCCAAATATTACGTTGCCAATTCCACAGGAACTGTCTTAGCGAAAGGCTTCTTGTGGGAAAAGCTGTAACTCTGTGACATGATTTCACAGAACACAAAGAAGTTTCTCAGAAAGCTTCTTTCTCTTTGTTATCGGAGGATATTTCCTTTGGCCCTATAGTCTTCAAAGGGATCCGAAATATCTGTTCTCAGATTCCACAGAAATAAGGCTAGCAAAGAGATCCACGAAATACAGATGTAACCCTGTGAGATGAATTAACAGAACACTAAGCAGTTTCTCAGAAAGCTTCTTTCCAGATTTCCTCTGAGGATATTTCCTTTTTCACCATAGCCCTCTAGGGGTTTCCAAATATCACTTTGCCAATTCCACAAGAACTGTCTTAGCGAAAGGCTTATTGAGGGGAAAGCTGTAACTCTGTGAGATGATTTCACAGAACACAAAGAAGTTTCTCAGAAAGCTTCTTTCTCTTTGTTATCGGAGGATATTTCCTTTGGCCCTATAATCTCCAAAGGGATCCGAAATATCTGTTCTCAGATTCCACAGAAATAAGGCTAGCAAAGAGATCCACGAAATACAGATGTAACTCTGGGAGATAAATTAACAGAACACTAAGCAGTTTCTCAGAAAGCTTCTTTCCAGATTTCATCTCTGGATATTTGCTTTTTCACCATAGCCCTCTATGGGCTTCCAAATATCACTTGGCCAATTCCACAAGAACTGTCTTAGCGAAAGGCTTCTTGAGGGGAAAGCTGTAACTCTGTGAGATGATTTCACAGAACACAAAGAATATTCTCAGAAAGCTTCTTTCTCATGTTATCGGAGGATATTTCCTTTGGCCCTATAGTCTCCAAAGGGATCCGAAATATCTGTTCTCAGATTCCACAGAAATAAGGCTAGCAAAGAGATCCACGAAATACAGATGTAACTCTGTGAGATGAATTAACAGAACACTAAGCAGTTTCTCAGAAAGCTTCTTTCCAGATTTCATCTGAGGATATTTCCTTTTTCACCATAGCCCTCTATGGGCTTCCAAATATTACGTTGCCAATTACACAGGAACTGTCTTAGCGAAAGGTTTCTTGAGTGGAAAGCTGTAACTCTGTGAGATGATTTCACAGAACACAAAGAATTTTCTCAGAAAGATTCTTTCTCTTTGTTATCGGAGGATATTTCCTTTGGCCCTATAGTCTTCAAAGGGATCCGAAATATCTGTTCTCAGATTCCACAGAAATTTGGCAAGAAAAGAGATCCACGAAATACAGATGTAACTCTGTGAGATGAATTAACAGAACACTAAGCAGTTTCTCAGAAAGCTTCTTTCCAGATTTCATCTGAGGTTATTTCCTTTTTCACCATAGCCCTCTATGGGCTTCCAAATATCACTTTGCCAATTCCACAAGAACTGTCTTAGGGAAAGGCTTCTTGAGGGGAAAGCTGTAACTCTGTGAGATGATTTCACAAAACACAAAGACGTTTCTCAGAAAGCTTCTTTCTCTTTGTTATCGGAGGATATTTCCTTTGGCCCTATAGTCTCCAAAGGGATCCGAAATATCTGTTCTCAGATTCCACAGAAATAAGGCTATCAAAGAGATCCACGAAATACAGATGTAACTCTGTGAGATGAATTAACAGAACACTAAGCAGTTTCTCAGAAAGCTTCTTTCCAGATTTCATCTGAGGATATTTACTTTTTCACCATAGAGCTCTATGGGGTTCCAAATATCACTTTGCCAATTCCACAAGAACTGTCTTAGCGAAAGGCTTCTTGAGGGGAAAACTGTAACTCTGTGAGATGATTTCACAGAACACAAAGAAGTTTCTCAGAAAGCTTCTTTCTCTTTGTTATCGGAGGATATTACCTTTGGCCCTATAGTCTCCAAAGGGATCCGAAATATCTGTTCTCAGATTCCACAGAAATAAGGCTAGCAAAGAGATCCACGAAATACAGATGTACTCTGTGAGATGAATTAACAGAACACTAAGCAGTTTCTCAGAAAGCTTCTTTCCAGATTTCATCTGAGGATATTTCCTTTTTCACCGTAGCCCTCTATGGGCTTCCAAATATCACTTTGCCAATTCCACAAGAACTGTCTTTGAGAAAGGTTTCTTGAGGGGAAAGCTGTAACTCTGTGAGATGATTTCACAGAACACAAAGAAGTTTCTCAGAAAGATTCTTTCTCTTTGTTATCGGAGGATACTTCCTTTGGCCCCATAGTCTCCAAAGGGAACCGAAATATCTGTTCTCAGATTCCACAGAAATAAGGCTAGCAAAAGAGGTCCACGAAATACAGATGTAACTCTGTGAGATGAATTAACAGAACACTAAGAAGTTTCTCAGAAAGCTTCTTTCCAGATTTCATCTGAGGATATTTCCTTTTTCACCATAGCCCTCTATGGGCTTCCAAATATTACGTTGCCAATTCCACAGGAACTGTCTTAGCGAAAGGCTTCTTGAGGGGAAAGCTGTAACTCTGTGAGATGATTTCACAGAACACAAAGAAGTTTCTCAGAAAGCTTCTTTCTCTTTGTTATCGGAGGATATTTCCTTTGGCCATATAGTCTTCAAAGGGATCCGAAATATCTGTTCTCAGATTTCACATATATAAGGCTAGGAAAGAGATCCACGAAATACAGATGTAACCCTGTGAGATGAATTAACAGAACACTAAGCAGATTCTCTGAAAGCTTCTTTCCAGATTTCATCTGAGGATATTTCCTTTTTCACCATATCCCTCTATGGGCTTCCAAATATCACGTTGCCAATTCCACAGGAACTGTCTTAGCGAAAGGCTTCTTGAGGGGAAAGCTGTAACTCTGTGAGATGATTTCATATAACACAAAGAAGTTTCTCAGAAAGCTTCTTTCTCTTTGTTATCGGAGGATATTTCCTTTGGCCCTATAGTCTTCAAAGGGATCCGAAATATCTGTTCTCAGATTCCACAGAAATAAGGCTAGCAAAGAGATCCAGGAAATATAGATGTAACACTGTGAGATGAATTAACAGAACACTAAGCAGTTTCTCAGAAAGCTTCTTTCCAGATTTCATCTGAGGATATTTCCTTTTTCACCATAGCCCTCTATGGGCTTCCAGATATCACCTTGTCCATTCCACAAGAACTGTCTTAGCGAAAGGTTTCTTGAGGGGAAAGCTGTAACTCTGTGAGATGATTTCACGGAACACAAAGAAGTTTCTCAGAAAGCTTCTTTCTCTTTGTTATCGGAGGATATTTCCTTTGGCCCTGTAGTCTCCATAGGGAACAGAAATATCTGTTCTCAGATTCCACAAAAATAAGGGTAGCAAAGAGATCCACGAAATACAGATGTAACTCTGTGAGATGAATTAACAGACACTAAGCAGTTTCTCAGAAAGCTTCTTTCCAGATTTCATCTGAGGATATTTCCTTTTTCACCATAGCCCTCTATGGACTTCCAAATATCACATTGCCAATTCCACAAGAACTGTCTTAGCGAAAGGCTTCTTGAGGGGAAAGCTGTAACTCTGTGAGATGATTTCACAGAACACAAAGAAGTTTCTCAGAAAGCTTCTTTCTCCTTTTTACCGGAGGATATTTCCTTTGGCCCTATAGTCTCCAAAGGGATGCGAAATATCTGTTCTCAGATTCCACAGAAATAAGTCTAGCAAAGAGATCCACGAAATACAGATGTAACTCTGTGAGATGAATTAACAGAACACTAAGCAGTTTCTCAGAAAGCTTCTTTCCAGATTTCATCTGAGGATATTTCCTTCTTCACCATAGCCCTCTATGGGCTTCGAAATATAAGTTTGCCAACTCCACAAGAACTGTATTAGCGAAAGGCATCTTGAGGGGAAAGCTGTAATTCTGTGAGATGATTTCACAGAAAACAAAGAAATTTCTCAGAAAGCTTCTTTCTCTTTGTTATCGGAGGATATTTCCTTTGGACCTATAGTCTCCAAAGGGATCCGAAATATCTGTTCTCAGATTCCACAGAAATAAGGCTAGCAAAGACATCCACGAAATACAGATGTAACTCTGTGAGATGAATTAACAGAACACTAAGCAGTTTCTCAGAAAGCTTCTTTCCAGATTTCATCACAGGATATTTCCTTTTTCACCATAGCCCTCTATGGGCTTCCAAATATCACTTTGCCAATTCCACAAGAACTGTCTTAGCGAAAGGCTTCTTGAGGGGAAAGCTGTAACTCTGTGAGATGATTTCACAGAACACAAAGAAGTTTCTCAGAAAGCTTCTTTCTCTTTGTTATCGGAGGATATTTCCTTTGGCCCTATAGTCTCCAAAGGGATCCGAAATATCTGTTCTCAGATTCCACAGAAAAAAGTCTAGCAAAGAGATCCACGAAATACAGATGTAACTCAGTGAGATGAATTAGCAGAACACTAAGTAGTTTCTCAGAAAGCTTCTTTCCAGATTTCATCTGAGGATATTTCCTTTTTCACCATAGCCCTCTATGGGCTTCCAAATATCACTTTGCCAATTCCACAAGAACTGTCTTTGAGAAAGGCTTCTTGAGGGGAAAGCTGTAACTCTTTGAGATGATTTCACAGAACACAAAGAAGTTTCTCAGAAAGCTTCTTTCTCTTTGTTATCGGAGGATATTTCCTTTGGCCCTATACTCTCCAAAAGGATCCGAAATATCTGTTCTCAGATTCCACAGAAATAAGGCTAGCAAAGAGATCCACGAAATGCAGATGTAACTCTGTGAGATGAATTAACAGAACACTAAGCAGTTTCTCAGAAAGCTTCTTTCCAGATTTCATCTGAGGATATTTCCTTTTTCACCATAGCCCTCTATGGGCTTCCAAATATTACGTTGCCAATTCCACAGGAACTGTCTTAGCGAAAGGCTTCTTGAGGGGAAAGCTGTAACTCTGTGAGATGATTTCACAGAACACAAAGAAGTTTCTCAGAAAGCTTCTTTCTCCTTTTTATCGGAGGATATTTCCTTTGGCCCTATAGTCTTCAAAGGGATCCGAAATATCTGTTCTCAGATTCCACAGAAATAAGGCTAGCAAAGAGATCCACGAAATACAGATGTAACCCTGTGAGATGAATTAACAGAACACTAAGCAGTTTCTCAGAAAGATTCTATCCAGATTTCATCTGACGATATTTCCTTTTTCACCATAGCCCTCTATGGGCTTCCAGATATCACTTTGTCAATTCCACAAGAACTGTCTTAGCGAAAGGCTTCTTGAGGGGAAAGCTGTAACTCTGTGAGATGATTTCACAGAACACAAAGAAGTTTCTCAGAAAGCTTCTTTCTCTTTGTTATCGGAGGATATTTCCTTTGGCCATATAGTCTTCAAAGGGATCCGAAATATCTGTTCTCAGATTCCACAGAAATAAGGCTAGGAAAGAGATCCACGAAATACAGATGTAACCCTGTGAGATGAATTAACAGAACACTAAGCAGATTCTCTGAAAGCTTCTTTCCAGATTTCATCTGAGGATATTTCCTTTTTCACCATAGCCCTCTATGGGCTTCCAAATATCACGTTGCCAATTCCACAGGAACTGTCTTAGCGAAAGGCTTCTTGAGGGGAAAGCTGTAACTCTGTGAGATGATTTCATATAACACAAAGAAGTTTCTCAGAAAGCTTCTTTCTCTTTGTTATCGGAGGATATTACCTTTGGCCCTAGAGTCTCCAAAGGGATCCGAAATATCTGTTCTCAGATTCCACAGAAATAAGGCTTGCAAAGAGATCGACGAAATACAGATGTAACTCTGTGAGATGAATTAACAGAACACTAAGCAGTTTCTCAGAAATCTTCTTTCCAGAGATCATCTCAGGATATTTCCTTTTTCACCATAGCCCTCTATGGGCTTCCAAATAACACTTTGCCAATTCCACAAGAACTGTCTTTGAGAAAGGCTTCTTGAGGGGAAAGCTGTAACTCTGTGAGATGATTTCACAGAACACAAAGAAGTTTCTCAGAAAGCTTCTTTCTCTTTGTTATCGGAGGATATTTCCTTTGGCCCTATACTCTCCAAAGGGATCCGAAATATCTGTTCTCAGATTCCACAGAAATAAGGCTAGCAAAGAGATCCACGAAATGCAGATGTAACTCTGTGAGATGAATTAACAGAACACTAAGCAGTTTCTCAGAAAGCTTCTTTCCAGATTTCATCTGAGGATATTTCCTTTTTCACCATAGCCCTCTATGGGCTTCCAAATATCACGTTGCCAATTCCACAGGAACTGTCTTAGCGAAAGGCTTCTTGAGGGGAAAGCTGTAACTCTGTGAGATGATTTCATGGAACACAAAGAAGTTTCTCAGAAAGTTTCTTTCTCTTTGTTATCGGAGGATATTTCCTTTGGCCCTGTAGTCTCCATAGGCAACAGAAATATCTGTTCTCAGATTCCACAAAAATAAGGGTAGCAAAGAGATCCACGAAATACAGATGTAACTCTGTGAGATGAATTAACAGACAATAAGCAGTTTCTCAGAAAGCTTCTTTCCAGATTTCATCAGAGGATATTTCCTTTTTCACCATAGCCCTCTATGGACATCCAAATATCACATTGCCAATTCCACAAGAACTGTCTTAGCGAAAGGCTTCTTGAGGGGAAAGCTGTAACTCTGTGAGATGATTTCACAGAACACAAAGAAGTTTCTCAGAAAGCTTCTTTCTCCTTTTTACCGGAGGATATTTCCTTTGGCCCTATAGTCTCCAAAGGGATGCGAAATATCTGTTCTCAGATTCCACAGAAATAAGTCTAGCAAAGAGAACCACGAAATACAGATGTAACTCTGTGAGATGAATTAACAGAACACTAAGCAGTTTCTCAGAAAGCTTCTTTCCAGATTTCATCTGAGGATATTTCCTTTTTCACCATAGCCCTCTATGGGCTTCGAAATATAAGTTTGCCAACTCCACAAGAACTGTATTAGCGAAAGGCTTCTTGAGGGGAAAGCTGTAACTCTGTGAGATGATTTCACAGAAAACAAAGAAATTTCTCAGAAAGCTTCTTTCTCTTTGTTATCGGAGGATATTTCCTTTGGACCTATAGTCTCCAAAGGGATCCGAAATATCTGTTCTCAGATTCCACAGAAATAAGGCTAGCAAAGACATCCACGAAATACAGATGTAACTCTGTGAGATGAATTAACAGAACACTAAGCAGTTTCTCAGAAAGCTTCTTTCCAGATTTCATCTGAGGATATTTCCTTTTTCACCATAGCCCTCTATGGGCTTCCAAATATCACTTTGCCAATTCCACAAGAACTGTCTTAGCGAAAGGCTTCTTGAGGGGAAAGCTGTAAATCTGTGAGATGATTTCACAGAACACAAAGAAGTTTCTCAGAAAGCTTCTTTCTCTTTGTTATCGGAGGATATTTCCTTTGGCCATATAGTCTTCAAAGGGATCCGAAATATCTGTTCTCAGATTCCACAGAAATAAGGCTAGGAAAGAGATCCACGAAATACAGATGTAACCCTGTGAGATGAATTAACAGAACACTAAGCAGATTCTCTGAAAGCTTCTTTCCAGATTTCATCTGAGGATATTTCCTTTTTCACCATAGCCCTCTATGGGCTTCCAAATATCACGTTGCCAATTCCACAGGAACTGTCTTAGCGAAAGGCTTCTTGAGGGGAAAGCTGTAACTCTGTGAGATGATTTCATATAACACAAAGAAGTTTCTCAGAAAGCTTCTTTCTCTTTGTTATCGGAGGATATTTCCTTTGGCCCTATATTCTCCAAAAGGTTCCGAAATATCTGTTCTCAGATTCCACAGAAATAAGGCTAGCAAAGAGATCCACGAAATACAGATGTAACTCTGTGAGATGAATTAACAGAACACTAAGCAGTTTCTCAGAAAGCTTCTTTCCAGATTTCATCTGAGGATATTTCCTTTTTCAGCATAGCCCTCTATGGGCTTCCAAATATCACTTTGCCAAATCCACAAGAACTGTCTTAGCGAAAGGCTTCTTGAGGGGAAAGCTGTAACTCTGTGAGATGATTTCACAGAACACAAAGAAGTTTCTCAGAAAGCTTCTTTCTCTTTGTTATCGGAGGATATTTCCTTTGGCCATATAGTCTCCACAGGGATCCGAAATATCTGTTCTCAGATTCCACAGAAATAAGTCTAGCAAAGAGATCCACGAAATACAGATGTAACTCTGTGAGATGAATTAACAGAACACTAACCAGTTTCTCAGAAAGCTTCTTTCCAGATTTCATCTGAGGATATTTCCTTTTTCACCATAGCCCTCTACGGACTTCCAAATATCACTTTGCCAATTCCACAAGAACTGTCTTAGCGAAAGGCTTCTTGAGGGGAAAGCTGTAACTCTGTGAGATGATTTCACAGAACACAAAGAAGTTTCTCAGAAAGCTTCTTTCTCCTTTTTATCGGAGGATATTTCCTTTGGCCCCATAGTCTCCAAAGGGATGCGAAATATCTGTTCTCAGATTCCACAGAAATAAGGCTAGCAATGAGATCCACGAAATACAGATGTAACTCTGTGAGATGAATTAACAGAACACTAAGCAGTTTCTCAGAAAGCTTCTTTCCAGATTTCATCTGAGGATATTTCCTTTTTCACCATAGCCCTCTATGGGCTTCCAAATATCACTTTGCCAATTCCACAAGAACTATCTTAGCGAAAGGCTTCTTGAGGGGAAAGCTGTAACTCTGTGAGATGATTTCACAGAACACAAAGAAGTTTCTCAGAAAGCTTCTTTCTCTTTGTTATCGGAGGATATTACCTTTGGCCCTATAGTCTCCAAAGGGATCCGAAATATCTGTTCTCAGATTCCACAGAAATAAGGCTTGCAAAGAGATCGACGAAATACAGATGTAACTCTGTGAGATGAATTAACAGAACACTAAGCAGTTTCTCAGAAATCTTCTTTCCAGAGATCATCTCAGGATATTTCCTTTTTCACCATAGCCCTCTATGGGCTTCCAAATAACACTTTGCCAATTCCACAAGAACTGTCTTTGAGAAAGGCTTCTTGAGGGGAAAGCTGTAACTCTGTGAGATGATTTCACAGAACACAAAGAAGTTTCTCAGAAAGCTTCTTTCTCTTTGTTATCGGAGGATATTTCCTTTGGCCCTATACTCTCCAAAGGGATCCGAAATATCTGTTCTCAGATTCCACAGAAATAAGGCTAGCAAAGAGATCCACGAAATGCAGATGTAACTCTGTGAGATGAATTAACAGAACACTAAGCAGTTTCTCAGAAAGCTTCTTTCCAGATTTCATCTGAGGATATTTCCTTTTTCACCATAGCCCTCTATGGGCTTCCAAATATTACGTTGCCAATTCCACAGGAACTGTCTTAGCGAAAGGCTTCTTGAGGGGAAAGCTGTAACTCTGTGAGATGATTTCACAGAACACAAAGAAGTTTCTCAGAAAGCTTCTTTCTCTTTGTTATCGGAGGATATTTCCTTTGGCCCTATACTCTTCAAAGGGATCTGAAATATCTGTTCTCAGATTCCACAGAAATAAGGCTAGCAAAGAGATCCACGAAGTACAGATGTAACCCTGTGAGATGAATTAACAGAACACTAAGCAGTTTCTCAGAAAGATTCTATCCAGATTTCATCTGACGATATTTCCTTTTTCACCATAGCCCTCTATGGGCTTCCAGATATCACTTTGTCAATTCCACAAGAACTGTCTTAGCGAAAGGCTTCTTGAGGGGAAAGCTGTAACTCTGTGAGATGATTTCACAGAACACAAAGAAGTTTCTCAGAAAGCTTCTTTCTCTTTTTTATCGGAGGATATTTCCTTTGGCCCTGTAGTCTCCATAGGGAACAGAAATATCTGTTCTCAGATTCCACAAAAATAAGGGTAGCAAAGAGATCCACGAAATACAGATGTAACTCTGTGAGATGAATTAACAGAACACTAAGCAGTTTCTCAGAAAGCTTCTTTCCAGATTTCATCTGAGGATATTTCCTTTTTCACTATAGCCCTCTATGGACTTCCAAATATCACTTTGCCAATTCCACAAGAACTGTCTTAGCGAAAGGCTTCTTGAGGGGAAAGCTGTAACTCTGTGAGATGATTTCACAGAACACAAAGAAGTTTCTCAGAAAGCTTCTTTCTCCTTTTTATAGGAGGATATTTCCTTTGGCCCCATAGTCTCCAAAGGGATGCGAAATATCTGTTCTCAGATTCCACAGAAATAAGGCTAGCAATGAGATCCACGAAATACAGATGTAACTCTGTGAGATGAATTAACAGAACACTAAGCAGTTTCTCAGAAAGCTTCTTTCCAGATTTCATCTGAGGATATTTCCTTTTTCACCATAGCCCTCTATGGGCTTCCAAATATCACTTTGCCAATTCCACAAGAACTATCTTAGCGAAAGGCTTCTTGAGGGGAAAGCTGTAACTCTGTGAGATGATTTCACAGAACACAAAGAAGTTTCTCAGAAAGCTTCTTTCTCTTTGTTATCGGAGGATATTACCTTTGGCCCTATAGTCTCCAAAGGGATCCGAAATATCTGTTCTCAGATTCCACAGAAATGAGGCTAGCAAAGAGATCGACGAAATACAGATGTAACTCTGTGACATGAATTAACAGAACACTAAGCAGTTTCTCAGAAATCTTCTTTCCAGATATCATCTCAGGATATTTCCTTTTTCACCATAGCCCTCTATGGACTTGCAAATATCACTTTGCCAATTCCACAAGAACTGTCTTTGAGAAAGGCTTCTTGAGGGGAAAGCTGTAACTCTGTGAGATGATTTCACAGAACACAAAGAAGTTTCTCAGAAAGCTTCTTTCTCTTTGTTATCGGAGGATATTTCCTTTGGCCCTATACTCTCCAAAGGGATCCGAAATATCTGTTCTCAGATTCCACAGAAATAAGGCTAGCAAAGAGATCCACGAAATGCAGATGTAACTCTGTGAGATGAATTAACAGAACACTAAGCAGTTTCTCAGAAAGCTTCTTTCCAGATTTCATCTGAGGATATTTCCTTTTTCACCATAGCCCTCTATGGGCTTCCAAATATTACGTTGCCAATTCCACAGGAACTGTCTTAGCGAAAGGCTTCTTGAGGGGAAAGCTGTAACTCTGTGAGATGATTTCACAGAACACAAAGAAGTTTCTCAGAAAGCTTCTTTCTCTTTGTTATCGGAGGATATTTCCTTTGGCCCTATAGTCTCCAAAGGGAACCGAAATATCTGTTCTCAGATTACACAGAAATAAGGCTAGCAAAGAGATCCACGAAATACAGATGTAACTCTGTGAGATGAGTTAACAGAACACTAAGCAGTTTCTCAGAAAGCTTCTTTCCAGATTTCATCTGAGGATATTTCCTTTTTCACCATAGCCCTCTATGGGCTTCCAAATATCACTTTGCCAATTCCAGAAGAACTGTCTTAGCGAAAGGCTTCTTGAGGGGAAAGCTGTAACTCTGTGAGATGATTTCACAGAACACAAAGAAGTTTCTCAGAAAGCTTCTTTCTCTTTGTTATCGGAGGATATTTCCTTTGGCCCTATAGTCTCCAAAGGGATCCGAAATATCTGTTCTCAGATTCCACAGAAATAAGGCTAGCAAAGAGATCCACGAAATGCAGATGTAATTCTGTGAGATGAATTAACAGAACACTAAGCAGTTTCTCAGAAAGCTTCTTTCCAGATTTCATCTGAGGATATTTCCTTTTTCACCATAGCCCTCTATGGGCTTCCAAATATTACGTTGCCAATTCCACAGGAACTGTCTTAGCGAAAGGCTTCTTGAGGGGAAAGCTGTAACTCTGTGAGATGATTTCACAGAACACAAAGAAGTTTCTCAGAAAGCTTCTTTCTCTTTGTTATCGGAGGATATTTCCTTTGGCCCTATAGTCTTCAAAGGGATCCGAAATATCTGTTCTCAGATTCCACAGAAATAAGGCTAGCAAAGAGATCCACGAAATACAGATGTAACCCTGTGAGATGAATTAACAGAACACTAAGCAGTTTCTCAGAAAGATTCTATCCAGCTTTCATCTGACGATATTTCCTTTTTCACCGTAGCCCTCTATGGGCTTCCAGATATCACTTTGTTATTCCACAAGAATTGTCTTAGCGAAAGGCTTCTTGAGGGGAAAGCTGTAACTCTGTGAGATGATTTCACAGAACACAAAGAAGTTTCTCAGAAAGCTTCTTTCTCTTTTTTATCGGAGGATATTTACTTTGGCCCTGTAGTCTCCATAGGGAACAGAAATATCTGTTCTCAGATTCCACAAAAATAAGGGTAGCAAAGAGATCCACGAAATACAGATGTAACTCTGTGAGATGAATTAACAGAACACTAAGCAGTTTCTCAGAAAGCTTCTTTCCAGATTTCATCTGAGGATATTTCCTTTTTCACCATAGCCCTCTATGGACTTCCAAATATCAATTTGCCAATTCCACAAGAACTGTCTTAGCGAAAGGCTTCTTGAGGGGAAAGCTGTAACTCTGTGAGATGATTTCACAGAACACAAAGAAGTTTCTCAGAAAGCTTCTTTCTCCTTTTTATCGGAGGATATTTCCTTTGGCCCCATAGTCTCCAAAGGGATGCGAAATATCTGTTCTCAGATTCCACAGAAATAAGGCTAGCAATGAGATCCACGAAATACAGATGTAACTCTGTGAGATGAATTAACAGAACACTAAGCAGTTTCTCAGAAAGCTTCTTTCCAGATTTCATCTGAGGATATTTCCTTTTTCACCATAGCCCTCTATGGGCTTCCAAATATCACTTTGCCAATTCCACAAGAACTATCTTAGCGAAAGGCTTCTTGAGGGGAAAGCTGTAACTCTGTGAGATGATTTCACAGAACACAAAGAAGTTTCTCAGAAAGCTTCTTTCTCTTTGTTATCGGAGGATATTACCTTTGGCCCTATAGTCTCCAAAGGGATCCGAAATATCTGTTCTCAGATTCCACAGAAATAAGGCTAGCAAAGAGATCCACGAAATACAGATGTAACTCTGTGAGATGAATTAACAGAACACTAAGCAGTTTCTCAGAAATCTTCTTTCCAGATATCATCTCAGGATATTTCCTTTTTCACCATAGCCCTCTATGGGCTTCCAAATAATACTTTGCCAATTCCACAAGAACTGTCTTTGAGAAAGGCTTCTTGAGGGGAAAGCTGTAACTCTGTGAGATGATTTCACAGAACACAAAGAAGTTTCTCAGAAAGCTTCTTTCTCTTTGTTATCGGAGGATATTTCCTTTGGCCCTATACTCTCCAAAGGGATCCGAAATATCTGTTCTCAGATTCCACAGAAATAAGGCTAGCAAAGAGATCCACGAAATGCAGATGTAACTCTGTGAGATGAATTAACAGAACACTAAGCAGTTTCTCAGAAAGCTTCTTTCCAGATTTCATCTGAGGATATTTCCTTTTTCACCATAGCCCTCTATGGGCTTCCAAATATTACGTTGCCAATTCCACAGGAACTGTCTTAGCGAAAGGCTTCTTGAGGGGAAAGCTGTAACTCTGTGAGATGATTTCACAGAACACAAAGAAGTTTCTCAGAAAGCTTCTTTCTCTTTGTTATCGGAGGATATTTCCTTTGGCCCTGTAGTCTCCATAGGGAACAGAAATATCTGTTCTCAGATTCCACAAAAATAAGGGTAGCAAAGAGATCCACGAAATACAGATGTAACTCTGTGAGATGAATTAACAGAACACTAAGCAGTTTCTCAGAAAGCTTCTTTCCAGATTTCATCTGAGGATATTTCCTTTTTCACCATAGTCCTCTATGGACTTCCAAATATCACTTTGCCAATTCCACAAGAACTGTCATAGCGAAAGGCTTCTTGAGGGGAAAGCTGTAATTCTGTGAGATGATTTCACAGAACACAAAGAAGTTTCTCAGAAAGCTTCTTTCTCTTTGTTATCGGAGGATATTTCCTTTGGCCCCATAGTCTCCAAAGGGATGCGAAATATCTGTTCTCAGATTCCACAGAAATAAGGCTATCAAAGAGATCCACGAAATACAGATGTAACTCTGTGAGATGAATTAACAGAACACTAAGCAGTTTCTCAGAAAGCTTCTTTCCAGATTTCATCTGAGGATATTTCCTTTTTCACCATAGCCCTCTATGGACTTCCAAATATCACTTTGCCAATTCGACAAGAACTGTCTTAGCGAAAGGCTTCTTGAGGGGAAAGCTGTAACTCTGTGAGATGATTTCACAGAACACAAAGAAGTTTCTCAGAAAGCTTCTTTCTCTTTGTTATCGGAGGATATTTCCTTTGGCCCTATAGTCTCCAAAGGGAACCGAAATATCTGTTCTCAGATTCCACAGAAATAAGGCTAGCAAAGAGATCGACGAAATACAGATGTAACTCTGTGAGATGAATTAACAGAACACTAAGCAGTTTCTCAGAAAGCTTCTTTCCAGATTTCATCTGAGGATATTTCCTTTTTCACCATAGCCCTCTACGGGCTTCCAAATATTACGTTGCCAATTCCACAGGAACTGTCTTAGCGAAAGGCTTCTTTTGGGGAAAGCTGTAACTCTGTGAGATGATTTCCCAGAACACAAAGAAGTTTCTCAGAAAGCTTCTTTCTCTTCGTTATCGGAGGATATTTCCTTTGGCCCTATATTCTCCACAGGGATCCGAAATATCTGTTCTCAGATTCCACAGAAATAAGGCTAGCAAAGAGATCCACGAAATACAGATGTTACCCTGTGAGATGAATTAACAGAACACTAAGCAGTTTCTCAGAAAGCTTCTTTCCTGATTTCATCTGAGGATATTTCCTTTTTCACCAATGCCCTCTATGGGCTTCCAAATATCACTTTGCCAATTCCACAAGAACTGTCTTAGCGAAAGGCTTCTTGAGGGGAAAGCTGTAACTCTGTGAGATGATTTCACAGAACACAAAGAAGTTTCTCAGAAAGCTTCTTTCTCTTTGTTATCGGAGGACATTTCCTTTGGCCCTATACTCTCCAAAGGGAACCGAAATATCTGTTCTCAGATTCCACAGAAATAAGGCTAGCAAAGAGATCGACGAAATACAGATGTAACTCTGTGAGATGAATTAACAGAACACTAAGCAGTTTCTCAGAAAGCTTCTTTCCAGATTTCATCTGAGGATATTTCCTTTTTCACCATAGCCCTCAATGGGCTTCCAAATATTACGTTGCCAATTCCACAGGAACTGTCTTAGAGAAAGGCTTCTTGTGAGGAAAGCTGTAACCTGTGAGATGATTTCACAGAACACAAAGAATTTTCTCAGAAAGCTTCTTTCTCTTTGTTATCGGAGGATATTTCCTTTGGCCATATAGTCTTCAAAGGGATCCGAAATATCTGTTCTCAGATTCCACAGAAATAAGGCTAGCAAAGAGATCCACGAAATACAGATGTAACCCAGTGAGATGAATTAACAGAACACTAAGCGGTTTCTCAGAAAGCTTCTTTCCAGATTTCATCTGAGGATATTTCCTTTTTCACCCTAGTCCTGTATGGGATTCCAAATATCACTTTGCCAAATCCACAAGAACTGTCTTAGCGAAAGGCTTCTTGAGGGGAAAGCTGTAACTCTGTGAGATGACTTCACAGAACACAAAGAAGTTTCTCAGAAAGCTTCTTTCTCTTTGTTATCGGAGGATATTTCCTTTGGCCATATAGTCTCCACAGGGATCCGAAATATCTGTTCTCAGATTCCACAGAAATAAGGCTAGCAAAGAGATCCAGGAAATACAGATGTAACTCTGTGAGATGAATTAACAGAACACTAAGCAGTTTCTCAGAAAGCTTCTTTCCAGATTTCATCTCTGGATATTTCATTTTTCAACATAGCCCTCTATGGTCTTCCAAATATCACTTTGCCAATTCCACAAGAACTGTCTTAGCGATAGGCATCTTGAGGGGAAAGCTGTAACTCTGTGAGATGATTTCACAGAACACAAAGAAGTTTCTCAGAAAGCTTCTTTCTCTTTTTTATCGGAGGATATTTCCTTTGGCCCTGTAGTCTCCATAGGGAACAGAAATATCTGTTCTCAGATTTCACAAAAATAAGGGTAGCAAAGAGATCCACGAAATACAGATGTAACTCTGTGAGATGAATTAACAGAACACTAAGCAGTTTCTCAGAAAGCTTCTTTCCAGATTTCATCTGAGGATATTTCCTTTTTCACCATAGTCCTCTATGGACTTCCAAATATCACTTTGCCAATTCCACAAGAACTGTCTTAGCGAAAGGCTTCTTGAGGGGAAAGCTGTAACTCTGTGAGATGATTTCACAGAACACAAAGAAGTTTCTCAGAAAGCTTCTTTCTCCTTTTTATCGGAGGATATTTCCTTTGGCCCCATAGTCTCCAAAGGGATGCGAAATATCTGTTCTCAGATTCCACAGAAATAAGGCTATCAAAGAGATCCACGAAATACAGATGTAACTCTGTGAGATGAATTAACAGAACACTAAGCAGTTTCTCAGAAAGCTTCTTTCCAGATTTCATCTGAGGATATTTCCTTTTTCACCATAGCCCTCTATGGACTTCCAAATATCACTTTGCCAATTCGACAAGAACTGTCTTAGCGAAAGGCTTCTTGAGGGGAAAGCTGTAACTCTGTGAGATGATTTCACAGAACACAAAGAAGTTTCTCAGAAAGCTTCTTTCTCTTTGTTATCGGAGGATATTTCCTTTGGCCCTATAGTCTCCAAAGGGAACCGAAATATCTGTTCTCAGATTCCACAGAAATAAGGCTAGCAAAGAGATCGACGAAATACAGATGTAACTCTGTGAGATGAATTAACAGAACACTAAGCAGTTTCTCAGAAAGCTTCTTTCCAGATTTCATCTGAGGATATTTCCTTTTTCACCATAGCCCTCTACGGGCTTCCAAATATTACGTTGCCAATTCCACAGGAACTGTCTTAGCGAAAGGCTTCTTTTGGGGAAAGCTGTAACTCTGTGAGATGATTTCACAGAACACAAAGAAGTTTCTCAGAAAGCTTCTTTCTCTTCGTTATCGGAGGATATTTCCTTTGGCCCTATATTCTCCACAGGGATCCGAAATATCTGTTCTCAGATTCCACAGAAATAAGGCTAGCAAAGAGATCCACGAAATACAGATGTAACCCTGTGAGATGAATTAACAGAACACTAAGCAGTTTCTCAGAAAGCTTCTTTCCTGATTTCATCTGAGGATATTTCCTTTTTCACCAATGCCCTCTATGGGCTTCCAAATATCACTTTGCCAATTCCACAAGAACTGTCTTAGCGAAAGGCTTCTTGAGGGGAAAGCTGTAACTCTGTGAGATGATTTCACAGAACACAAAGAAGTTTCTCAGAAAGCTTCTTTCTCTTTGTTATCGGAGGACATTTCCTTTGGCCCTATACTCTCCAAAGGGAACCGAAATATCTGTTCTCAGATTCCACAGAAATAAGGCTAGCAAAGAGATCGACGAAATACAGATGTAACTCTGTGAGATGAATTAACAGAACACTAAGCAGTTTCTCAGAAAGCTTCTTTCCAGATTTCATCTGAGGATATTTCCTTTTTCACCATAGCCCTCAATGGGCTTCCAAATATTACGTTGCCAATTCCACAGGAACTGTCTTAGAGAAAGGCTTCTTGTGAGGAAAGCTGTAACCTGTGAGATGATTTCACAGAACACAAAGAATTTTCTCAGAAAGCTTCTTTCTCTTTGTTATCGGAGGATATTTCCTTTGGCCATATAGTCTTCAAAGGGATCCGAAATATCTGTTCTCAGATTCCACAGAAATAAGGCTAGCAAAGAGATCCACGAAATACAGATGTAACCCAGTGAGATGAATTAACAGAACACTAAGCGGTTTCTCAGAAAGCTTCTTTCCAGATTTCATCTGAGGATATTTCCTTTTTCACCCTAGCCCTGTATGGGATTCCAAATATCACTTTGCCAAATCCACAAGAACTGTCTTAGCGAAAGGCTTCTTGAGGGGAAAGCTGTAACTCTGTGAGATGACTTCACAGAACACAAAGAAGTTTCTCAGAAAGCTTCTTTCTCTTTGTTATCGGAGGATATTTCCTTTGGCCATATAGTCTCCACAGGGATCCGAAATATCTGTTCTCAGATTCCACAGAAATAAGGCTAGCAAAGAGATCCAGGAAATACAGATGTAACTCTGTGAGATGAATTAACAGAACACTAAGCAGTTTCTCAGAAAGCTTCTTTCCCGATTCATCTGAGGATATTTCCTTTTTCACCATAGCCCTCTATGGGCTTCCAAATATTACGTTGCCAATTCCACAGGAACTGTCTTAGCGAAAGGCTTCTTGTGGGGAAAGCTGTAACTCTGTGAGATGATTTCACAGAACACAAAGAAGTTTCTCAGAAAGCTTCTTTCTCTTTGTTATCGGAGGATATTTCCTTTGGCCCTATAGTCTTCAAAGGGATCCGAAATATCTGTTCTCAGATTCCCCAGAAATAAGGCTAGCAAAGAGATCCACGAAATACAGATGTAACCCTGTGAGATGAATTAACAGAACACTAAGCAGTTTCTCAGAAAGCTTCTTTCCAGATTTCATCTGAGGATATTTCCTTTTTCACCATAGCCCTCTATGGGCTTCCAGATATCACTTTGTCAATTCCACAAGAACTGTCTTAGCGAAAGGCTTCTTGAGGGGAAAGCTGTAACTCTGTGAGATGATTTCACAGAACACAAAGAAGTTTCTCAGAAAGCTTCTTTCTCTTTGTTATCGGAGGATATTTCCTTTGGCCCTGTAGTCTCCATAGGGAACAGAAATATCTGTTCTCAGATTCCACAAAAATAAGGGTAGCAAAGAGATCCACGAAATACAGATGTAACTCTGTGAGATGAATTAACAGAACACTAAGCAGTTTCTCAGAAAGCTTCTTTCCAGATTTCATCTGAGGATATTTCCTTTATCACCATAGCCCTCTATGGGCTTCCAAATATCACTTTGCCAATTCGACAAGAACTGTCTTAGCGAAAGGCTTCTTGAGGGGAAAGCTGTAACTCTGTGAGATGATTTCACAGAACACATAGAAGTTTCTCAGAAAGCTTCTTTCTCTTTGTTATCGGAGGATATTTCCTTTGGCCCTATAGACTCCAAAGGGAACCGAAATATCTGTTCTCAGATTCCACAGAAATAAGGCTAGCAAAGAGATCCACGAAATACAGATGTAACTCTGTGGGATGAATTAATAGAACACTAAGCATGTTCTCAGAAAGCTTCTTTCCAGATTTCATCTGAGGATATTTCCTTTTTCACCATAGCCCTCTATGGTCTTCCAAATATCACTTTGCCAATTCCACAAGTAGTGTCTTAGCGAAAGGCTTCTTGAGGGGAAATCTGTAACTCTGTGAGATGATTTCACGGAACACAAAGAAGTTTCTCAGAAAGCTTCTTTCTCTTTGTTATCGGAGGATATTTCCTTTGGCCATATAGTCTCCACAGGGATCCGAAATATCTGTTCTCAGATTCCACAGAAATAAGGCTAGCAAAGAGATCGACGAAATGCAGATGTAACTCTGTGAGATGAATTAACAGAACACTAAGCAGTTTCTCAGAAAGCTTCTTTCCAGATTTCATCTGAGGATATTTCCTTTTTCACCATAGCCCTCTATGGGCTTCCAAATATCACTTTGCCAATTCCACAAGAACTGTCTTAGCGAAAGGCTTCATGAGGGGAAAGCTGTAACTCTGTGAGATGATTTCACAGAACACAAAGAAGTTTCTCAGAAAGCTTCTTTCTCTTTGTTATCGGAGGATATTTCCTTTGGCCCTATAGTCTCCAAAGGGAACCGAAATATCTGTTCTCAGATTCCACAGAAATAAGGCTAGCAAAGAGATCCACGAAATACAGATGTAACTCTGTGAGATGAGTTAACAGAACACTAAGCAGTTTCTCAGAAAGCTTCTTTCCAGATTTCATCTGAGGATATTTCCTTTTTCACCATAGCCCTCTATGGGCTTCCAAATATCACTTTGCCAATTCCACAGGAACTGTCTTAGCGAAAGGCTTCTTTTGGGGAAAGCTGTAACTCTGTGAGATGATTTCCCAGAACACAAAGAAGTTTCTCAGAAAGCTTCTTTCTCTTTGTTATCGGAGGATATTTCCTTTGGCCCTATAGTCTCCACAGGGATCCGAAATATCTGTTCTCATATTCCACAGAAATAAGGCTAGCAAAGAGATCCACGAAATACAGATGTAACCCTGTGAGATGAATTAACAGAACACTAAGCAGTTTCTCAGAAAGCTTCTTTCCTGATTTCATCTGAGGATATTTCCTTTTTCACCAATGCCCTCTATGGGCTTCCAAATATCACTTTGCCAATTCCACCAGAACTGTCTTAGCGAAAGGCTCCTTGAGGGGAAAGCTGTAACTCTGTGAGATGATTTCACAGAACACAAAGAAGTTTCTCAGAAAGCTTCTTTCTCTTCGTTATCGGAGGATATTTCCTTTGGCCCTATAGTCTCCACAGGGATCCGAAATATCTGTTCTCATATTCCACAGAAATAAGGCTAGCAAAGAGATCCACGAAATACAGATGTAACCCTGTGAGATGAATTAACAGAACACTAAGCAGTTTCTCAGAAAGCTTCTTTCCTGATTTCATCTGAGGATATTTCCTTTTTCACCAATGCCCTCTATGGGCTTCCAAATATCACTTTGCCAATTCCACCAGAACTGTCTTAGCGAAAGGCTCCTTGAGGGGAAAGCTGTAACTCTGTGAGATGATTTCACAGAACACAAAGAAGTTTCTCAGAAAGCTTCTTTCTCTTTGTTATCGGAGGACATTTCCTTTGGCCCTATACTCTCCAAACGGAACCGAAATATCTGTTCTCAGATTCCACAGAAATAAGGCTAGCAAAGAGATCGACGAAATACAGATGTAACTCTGTGAGATGAATTAACAGAACACTAAGCAGTTTCTCAGAAAGCTTCTTTCCAGATTTCATCTGAGGATATTTCCTTTTTCACCATAGCCCTCAATGGGCTTCCAAATATTACGTTGCCAATTCCACAGGAACTGTCTTAGAGAAAGGCTTCTTGTGAGGAAAGCTGTAACCTGTGAGATGATTTCACAGAACACAAAGAATTTTCTCAGAAAGCTTCTTTCTCTTTGTTATCGGAGGATATTTCCTTTGGCCATATAGTCTTCAAAGGGATCCGAAATATCTGTTCTCAGATTCCACAGAAATAAGGCTAGCAAAGAGATCCACGAAATACAGATGTAACCCAGTGAGATGAATTAACAGAACACTAAGCGGTTTCTCAGAAAGCTTCTTTCCAGATTTCATCTGAGGATATTTCCTTTTTCACCCTAGCCCTGTATGGGATTCCAAATATCACTTCGCCAAATCCACAAGAACTGTCTTAGCGAAAGGCTTCTTGAGGGGAAAGCTGTAACTCTGTGAGATGACTTCACAGAACACAAAGAAGTTTCTCAGAAAGCTTCTTTCTCTTTGTTATCGGAGGATATTTCCTTTGGCCATATAGTCTCCACAGGGATCCGAAATATCTGTTCTCAGATTCCACAGAATAAGGCTAACAAACAGATCCAGGAAATACAGATGTAACTCTGTGAGATGAATTAACAGAACACTAAGCAGTTTCTCAGAAAGCTTCTTTCCAGATTTCATCTCTGGATATTTCCTTTTTCAACATAGCCCTCTATGGTCTTCCAAATATCACTTTGCCAATTCCACAAGAACTGTCTTAGCGAAAGGCTTCTTGAGGGGAAAGCTGTAACTCTGTGAGATGATTTCACAGAACACAAAGAAGTTTCTCAGAAAGCTTCTTTCTCTTTGTTATCGGAGGATATTTCCTTTGGCCCTATAGTCTCCAAAGGGAACCGAAATATCTGTTCTCAGATTACACAGAAATAAGGCTAGCAAAGAGATCCACGAAATACAGATGTAACTCTGTGAGATGAGTTAACAGAACACTAAGCAGTTTCTCAGAAAGCTTCTTTCCAGATTTCATCTGAGGATATTTCCTTTTTCAGCATAGCCCTCTATGGGCTTCCAAATATCACTTTGCCAATTCCACAGGAACTGTCTTAGCGAAAGGTTTCTTGTGGAGAAAGCTGTAACCTGTGAGATGATTTCACAGAACACAAAGAAGTTTCTCAGAAAGCTTCTTTCTCTTTGTTATCGGAGGATATTTCCTTTGGCCATATAGTCTCCACAGGGATCCGAATATCTGTTCTCAGATTCCACAGAAATAAGGCTAGCAAAGAGATCCACGAAATACAGATGTAACTCTGTGAGATGAATTAACAGAACACTAAGCAGTTTCTCAGAAAGCTTCCCTCCAGATTTCATCTCTGGATATTTCCTTTTTCAACATAGCCCTCTATGGTCTTCCAAATATCACTTTGCCAATTCCACAAGAACTGTCTTAGCGTTAGGCATCTTGAGGGGAAAGCTGTAACTCTGTGAGATGATTTCACAGAACACAAAGAAGTTTCTCAGAAAGCTTCTTTCTCTTTGTTATCGGAGGATATTTCCTTTGGCCCTATAGTCTCCAAAGGGATCCGAAATATCTGTTCTCAGATTCCCCAGAAATAAGGCTAGCAAAGAGAACCACGAAATACAGATGTAACTCTGTGAGATGAATTAACAGAACACTAAGCAGTTTCTCAGAAAGCTTCTTTCCAGATTTCATCTGAGGATATTTCCTTTATCACCATAGCCCTCTATGGGCTTCCAAATATCACTTTGCCAATTCGACAAGAACTGTCTTAGCGAAAGGCTTCTTGAGGGGAAAGCTGTAACTCTGTGAGATGATTTCACAGAACACAAAGAAGTTTCTCAGAAAGCTTCTTTCTCTTTGTTATCGGAGGATATTTCCTTTGGCCCTATAGACTCCAAAGGGAACCGAAATATCTGTTCTCAGATTCCACAGAAATAAGGCTAGCAAAGAGATCCACGAAATACAGATGTAACTCTGTGAGACGAATTAATAGAACACTAAGCAGGTTCTCAGAAAGCTTCTTTCCAGATTTCATCTGAGGATATTTCCTTTTTCACCATAGCCCTCTATGGGCTTCCAAATATCACTTTGCCAATTCCACAAGTAGTGTCTTAGCGAAAGGCTTCTTGAGGGGAAATCTGTAACTCTGTGAGATGATTTCACGGAACACAAAGAAGTTTCTCAGAAAGCTTCTTTCTCTTTGTTATCGGAGGATATTTCCTTTGGCCATATAGTCTCCACAGGGATCCGAAATATCTGTTCTCAGATTCCACAGAAATAAGGCTAGCAAAGAGATCGACGAAATACAGATGTAACTCTGTGAGATGAATTAACAGAACACTAAGCAGTTTCTCAGAAAGCTTCTTTCCAGATTTCATCTCAGGATATTTCCTTTTTCACCATAGCCCTCTATGGGCTTCCAAATATCACTTTGCCAATTCCACAAGAACTGTCTTAGCGAAAGGCTTCTTGAGGGGAAAGCTGTAACTCTGTGAGATGATTTCACAGAACACAAAGAAGTTTCTCAGAAAGCTTCTTTCTCTTTGTTATCGGAGGATATTTCCTTTGGCCCTATAGTCTCCAAAGGGAACCGAAATATCTGTTCTCAGATTACACAGAAATAAGGCTAGCAAAGAGATCCACGAAATACAGATGTAACTCTGTGAGATGAGTTAACAGAACACTAAGCAGTTTCTCAGAAAGCTTCTTTCCAGATTTCATCTGAGGATATTTCCTTTTTCACCATAGCCCTCTATGGGCTTCCAAATATCACTTTGCCAATTCCACAGGAACTGTCTTATCGAAAGGTTTCTTGTGGAGAAAGCTGTAACCTGTGAGATGATTTCACAGAACACAAAGAAGTTTCTCAGAAAGCTTCTTTCTCTTTGTTATCGGAGGATATTTCCTTTGGCCATATAGTCTCCACACGGATCCGAATATCTGTTCTCAGATTCCACAGAAATAAGGCTAGCAAAGAGATCCACGAAATACAGATGTAACTCTGTGAGATGAATTAACAGAACACTAAGCAGTTTCTCAGAAAGCTTCTTTCCAGATTTCATCTGAGGATATTTCCTTTTTCACCATAGCCCTCTATGGGCTTCCAAATATCACTTTGCCAATTCCACAAGAACTGTCTTAGCGAAAGGCTTTTTGAGGGGAAAGCTGTCACTCTGTGAGATGATTTCACAGAACACAAAGAAGTTTCTCAGAAAGCTTCTTTCTCTTTGTTATCGGAGGATATTTCCTTTGGCCCTATAGTCTCCAAAGGGATCCGAAATATCTGTTCTCAGATTCCACAGAAATAAGGCTTGCAAAGAGATCCACGAAATACAGATGAAACTCTGTGAGATGAATTAACAGAACACTAAGCAGTTTCTCAGAAAGCTTCTTTCCAGATTTCACCTGAGGATATTTCCTTTTTCACCATAGCTCTCTATGGGCTTCCAAATATTACGTTGCCAATTCCACAGGAACTGTCTTAGCGAAAGGCTTCCTGTGGAGAAAGCTGTAACCTGTGAGATGATTTCACAGAACACAAAGAAGTTTCTCAGAAAGCTTCTTTCTCTTTGTTATCGGAGGATATTTCCTTTGGCCATATAGTCTTCAAAGGGATCCGAAATATCTGTTCTCAGATTCCACAGAAATAAGGCTAGCAAAGAGATCCACGAATTACAGATGTAACCCTGTGAGATGAATTAACAGAACACTAAGCAGCTTCTCAGAAAGCTTCTTTCCAGATTTCATCTGAGGATATTTCCTTTTTCACCATAGCCCTCTAGGGGCTTCCAAATATCACTTTGCAAAATCCACAAGAACTGTCTTAGCGAAAGGCTTCTTGAGGGGAAAGCTGTAACTCTGTGAGATGATTTCACAGAACACAAAGAAGTTTCTCAGAAAGCTTCTTTCTCTTTGTTATCGGAGGATATTTCCTTTGGCCATATAGTCTCCACAGGGATCCGAATATCTGTTCTCAGATTCCACAGAAATAAGGCTAGCAAAGAGATCCACGAAATACAGATGTAACTCTGTGAGATGAATTAACAGAACACTAAGCAGTTTCTCAGAAAGCTTCTTTCCAGATTTCATCTCAGGATATTTCCTTTTTCACCATAGCCCTCTATGGTCTTCCAAATATCACTTTGCCAATTCCACAAGAACTGTCTTAGCGAAAGGCTTTTTGAGGGGAAAGCTGTCACTCTGTGAGATGATTTCACAGAACACAAAGAAGTTTCTCAGAAAGCTTCTTTATCTTTGTTATCGGAGGATATTTCCTTTGGCCCTATACTCTCCAATGGGATCCGAAATATCTTTTCTCAGATTCCACAGAAATAAGGCTTGCAAAGAGATCCACGAAATACAGATGTAACTCTGTGAGATGAATTAACAGAACACTAAGCAGTTTCTCAGAAAGCTTCTTTCCAGATTTCATCTGAGGATATTTTCTTTTTCACCATAGCCCTCTATGGGCTTCCAAATATCACTTTGCCAATTCGACAAGAACTGTCTTAGCGAAAGGCTTCTTGAGGGGAAAGCTGTAACTCTGTGAGATGATTTCACAGAACACAAAGAAGTTTCTCAGAAAGCTTCTTTCTCTTTGTTATCGGAGGATATTTCCTTTGGCCCTATAGGCTCCAAAGGGAACCGAAATATCTGTTCTCAGATTCCACAGAAATAAGGCTAGCAAAGAGATCGACGAAATACAGACGTAACACTGTGAGATGAATTAATAGAACACTAAGCAGGTTCTCAGAAAGCTTCCTTCCAGATTTCATCTGAGGATATTTCCTTTTTCACCATAGCCCTCTATGGGCTTCCAAATATCACTTTGCCAATTCCAAAAGTAGTGTCTTAGCGAAAGGCTTCTTGAGGGGAAAGCTGTAACTCTGTGAGATGATTTCACAGAACACAAAGAAGTTTCTCAGAAAGCTTCTTTCTCTTTGTTATCGGAGGATATTTCCTTTGGCCCTATAGTCTAAAAAAGGATCCGAAATATCTGTTCTCAGATTCCACAGAAATAAGGCTAGCAAAGAGATCCACGAAATACAGATGTAACTCTGTGAGATGAATTAACAGAACACTAAGCAGTTTCTCAGAAAGCTTCTTTCCAGATATCATCTGAGGATATTTCCTTTTTCACCATAGCCCTCTATGGGCTTCCAAATATCACTTTGCCAAATCCACAAGAACTGTCTTAGCGAAAGGCTTCTTGAGGGGAAAGCTGTAACTCTGTGAGATGATTTCACAGAACACAAAGAAGTTTCTCAGAAAGCTTCTTTCTCTTTGTTTTCGGAGGATATTTCCTTTGGCCCTATAGTCTCCACAGGGATCCGAAAAATCTGTTCTCAGATTCCACAGAAATAAGGCTAGCAAAGAGATCCACGAAATACAGATGTAACTCTGTGAGATGAATTAACAGAACACTAAGCAGTTTCTCAGAAAGCTTCTTTCCAGATTTCATCTGAGGATATTTCCTTTTTCACCATAGCCCTCTATGGGCTTCCAAATATCACTTTGCCAATTCCACAAGAACTGTCTTAGCGAAAGGCTTCTTGAGGGGAAAGCTGTAACTCTGTGAGATGATTTCACAGAACACAAAGAAGTTTCTCAGAAAGCTTCTTTCTCTTTGTTATCGGAGGATATTTCCTTTGGCCCTATAGTCTCCAAAGGGAACCGAAATATCTGTTCTCAGATTCCACAGAAATAAGGCTAGCAAAGAGATCGATGAAATACAGATGTAACTCTGTGAGATGAATTAACAGAACACTAAGCAGTTTCTCAGAAAGCTTCTTTCCAGATTTCATCTGAGGATATTTCCTTTTTCACCATAGCCCTCTATGGGCTTCCAAATATCACTTTGCCAATTCCACAAGAACTGTCTTAGCGAAAGGCTTCTTGAGGGGAAAGCTGTAACTCTGTGAGATGATTTCACAGAACACCAAGAAGTTTCTCAGAAAGCTTCTTTCTCTTTGTTATCGGAGGATATTTCCTTTGGCCCTATAGTCTCCAAAGGGAACCGAAATATGTGTTCTCAGATTCCACAGAAATAAGGCTAGCAAAGAGATCGACGAAATACAGATGTAACTCTGTGAGATGAATTAACAGAACACTAAGCAGTTTCTCAGAAACCTTCTTTCCAGATTTCATCTCTGGATATTTCCTTTTTCACCATAGCCCTCTATGGGCTTCCAAATATCACTTTACCAAATCCACAAGAACTGTCTTAGCGAAAGGCTTCTTGTGGGGAAAGCTGTAACTCTGTGAGATGATTTCACAGAACACAAAGAAGTTTCTCAGAAAGCTTCTTTCTCTTTGTTATCGGAGGATATTTCCTTTGGCCATATAGTCTCCACAGGGATCCGAAATATCTGTTCTCAGATTCCACAGAAATAAGGCTAGCAAAGAGATCCACGAAATACAGATGTAACTCTGTGAGATGAATTAACAGAACACTAAGCAGTTTCTCAGAAAGCTTCTTTCCAGATTTCATCTCAGGATATTTCCTTTTTCACCATAGCCCTCTATGGGCTTCCAAATATTACGTTGCCAATTCCACAGGAACTGTCTTAGCGAAAGGCTTCTTGAGGGGAAAGCTGTAACTCTGTGAGATGATTTCACAGAACACAAAGAAGTTTCTCAGAAAGCTTCTTTCTCTTTGTTATCGGAGGATATTTCCTTTGGCCCTATAGACTCCAAAGGGAACCGAAATATCTGTTCTCAGATTCCACAGATATAAGGCTAGCAAAGAGATCGACGAAATACAGATGTAACACTGTGAGATGAATTAATAGAACACTAAGCAGTTTCTCAGAAACCTTCTTTCCAGATTTCATCTGAGGATATTTCCTTTTTCACCATAGCCCTCTATGGGCTTCCAAATATCACTTTGCCAATTCCACAAGTAGTGTCTTAGCGAAAGGCTTCTTGAGGGGAAATCTGTAACTCTGTGAGATGATTTCTCAGAACACAAAGAAGTTTCTCAGAAAGCTTTTTTCTCATTGTTATCGGAGGATATTTCCTTTGGCCCTATAGTCTAAAAAAGGATCCGACATATCTGTTCTCAGATTCCACAGAAATAAGGCTAGCAAAGAGATCCACGAAATACAGATGTAACTCTGTGAGATGAATTAACAGAACACTAAGCAGTTTCTCAGAAAGCTTCTTTCCAGATATCAACTGAGGATATTTCCTTTTACACCATAGCCCACTATGGGCTTCCAAATATCACTTTGCCAAATCCACAAGAACTGTCTTAGCGAAAGGCTTCTTGAGGGGAAAGCTGTAACTCTGTGAGATGATTTCACAGAACACAAAGAAGTTTCTCAGAAAGCTTCTTTCTCTTTGTTTTCGGAGGATATTTCCTTTGGCCATATAGTCTCCACAGGGATCCGAAATATCTGTTCTCAGATTCCACAGAAATAAGGCTAGCAAAGAGATCCACGAAATACAGATGTAACTCTGTGAGATGAATTAACAGAACACTAAGCAGTTTCTCAGAAAGCTTCTTTCCAGATTTCATCTGAGGATATTTCCTTTTTCACCATAGCCCTCTATGGGCTTCCAAATATCACTTTGCCAATTCCACAAGAACTGTCTTAGCGAAAGGCTTCTTGAGGGGAAAGCTGTAACTCTGTGAGATGATTTCACAGAACACAAAGAAGTTTCTCAGAAAGCTTCTTTCTCTTTGTTATCGGAGGATATTTCCTTTGGCCCTATAGTCTCCAAAGGGAACCGAAATATCTGTTCTCAGATTCCACAGAAATAAGGCTAGCAAAGAGATCGACGAAATACAGATGTAACTCTGTGAGATGAATTAACAGAACACTAAGCAGTTTCTCAGAAAGCTTCTTTCCAGATTTCATCTGAGGATATTTCCTTTTTCACCATAGCCCTCTATGGGCTTCCAAATATCACTTTGCCAATTCCACAAGAACTGTCTTAGCGAAAGGCTTCTTGAGGGGAAAGCTGTAACTCTGTGAGATGATTTCACAGAACACAAAGAAGTTTCTCAGAAAGCTTCTTTCTCTTTGTTATCGGAGGATATTTCCTTTGGCCCTATAGTCTCCAAAGGGAACCGAAATATGTGTTCTCAGATTCCACAGAAATAAGGCTAGCAAAGAGATCGACGAAATACAGATGTAACTCTGTGAGATGAATTAACAGAACACTAAGCATTTTCTCAGAAAGCTTCTTTCCAGATTTCATCTGAGGATATTTCCTTTTTCACCATAGCCCTCTATGGGCTTCCAAATATCACTTTACCAAATCGACAAGAACTGTCTTAGCGAAAGGCTTCTTGTGGGGAAAGCTGTAACTCTGTGAGATGATTTCACAGAACACAAAGAAGTTTCTCAGAAAGCTTCTTTCTCTTTGTTATCGGAGGATATTTCCTTTGGCCATATAGTCTCCACAGGGATCCGAAATATCTGTTCTCAGATTCCACAGAAATAAGGCTAGCAAAGAGATCCACGAAATACAGATGTAACTCTGTGAGATGAATTAACAGAACACTAAGCAGTTTCTCAGAAAGCTTCTTTCCAGATTTCATCTCAGGATATTTCCTTTTTCACCATAGCCCTCTATGGGCTTCCAAATATTACGTTGCCAATTCCACAGGAACTGTCTTAGCGAAAGGCTTCTTGAGGGGAAAGCTGTAACTCTGTGAGATGATTTCACAGAACACAAAGAAGTTTCTCAGAATGCTTCTTTCTCTTTGTTATCGGAGGATATTTCCTTTGGCCTTATAGTCTCCAAAGGGATCCGAAATATCTGTTCTCAGATTCCACAGAAATAAGGCTAGCAAAGAGATCCACGAAATACAGATGTAACTCTGTGAGATGAATTAACAGAACACTAAGCAGTTTCTCAGAAAGCTTCTTTCCCGATTCATCTGAGGATATTTCCTTTTTCACCATAGCCCTCTATGGGCTTCCAAATATTACGTTGCCAATTCCACAGGAACTGTCTTAGCGAAAGGCTTCTTGTGGGGAAAGCTGTAACTCTGTGAGATGATTTCACAGAACACAAAGAAGTTTCTCAGAAAGCTTCTTTCTCTTTGTTATCGGAGGATATTTCCTTTGGCCCTATAGTCTTCAAAGGGATCCGAAATATCTGTTCTCAGATTCCCCAGAAATAAGGCTAGCAAAGAGATCCACGAAATACAGATGTAACCCTGTGAGATGAATTAACAGAACACTAAGCAGTTTCTCAGAAAGCTTCTTTCCAGATTTCATCTGAGGATATTTCCTTTTTCACCATAGCCCTCTATGGGCTTCCAGATATCACTTTGTCAATTCCACAAGAACTGTCTTAGCGAAAGGCTTCTTGAGGGGAAAGCTGTAACTCTGTGAGATGATTTCACAGAACACAAAGAAGTTTCTCAGAAAGCTTCTTTCTCTTTGTTATCGGAGGATATTTCCTTTGGCCCTATAGTCTCCAAAGGGAACCGAAATATCTGTTCTCAGATTCCACAGAAATAAGGCTAGCAAAGAGATCGACGAAATACAGATGTAACTCTGTGAGATGAATTAACAGAACACTAAGCAGTTTCTCAGAAAGCTTCTTTCCAGATTTCATCTGAGGATATTTCCTTTTTCACCATAGCCCTCTATGGGCTTCCAAATATCACTTTGCCAATTCCACAAGAACTGTCTTAGCGAAAGGCTTCTTGAGGGGAAAGCTGTAACTCTGTGAGATGATTTCACAGAACACAAAGAAGTTTCTCAGAAAGCTTCTTTCTCTTTGTTATCGGAGGATATTTCCTTTGGCCCTATAGTCTCCAAAGGGAACCGAAATATGTGTTCTCAGATTCCACAGAAATAAGGCTAGCAAAGAGATCGACGAAATACAGATGTAACTCTGTGAGATGAATTAACAGAACACTAAGCATTTTCTCAGAAAGCTTCTTTCCAGATTTCATCTGAGGATATTTCCTTTTTCACCATAGCCCTCTATGGGCTTCCAAATATCACTTTACCAAATCGACAAGAACTGTCTTAGCGAAAGGCTTCTTGTGGGGAAAGCTGTAACTCTGTGAGATGATTTCACAGAACACAAAGAAGTTTCTCAGAAAGCTTCTTTCTCTTTGTTATCGGAGGATATTTCCTTTGGCCATATAGTCTCCACAGGGATCCGAAATATCTGTTCTCAGATTCCACAGAAATAAGGCTAGCAAAGAGATCCACGAAATACAGATGTAACTCTGTGAGATGAATTAACAGAACACTAAGCAGTTTCTCAGAAAGCTTCTTTCCAGATTTCATCTCAGGATATTTCCTTTTTCACCATAGCCCTCTATGGGCTTCCAAATATTACGTTGCCAATTACACAGGAACTGTCTTAGCGAAAGGCTTCTTGAGGGGAAAGCTGTAACTCTGTGAGATGATTTCACAGAACACAAAGAAGTTTCTCAGAATGCTTCTTTCTCTTTGTTATCGGAGGATATTTCCTTTGGCCTTATAGTCTCCAAAGGGATCCGAAATATCTGTTCTCAGATTCCACAGAAATAAGGCTAGCAAAGAGATCCACGAAATACAGATGTAACTCTGTGAGATGAATTAACAGAACACTAAGCAGTTTCTCAGAAAGCTTCTTTCCCGATTCATCTGAGGATATTTCCTTTTTCACCATAGCCCTCTATGGGCTTCCAAATATTACGTTGCCAATTCCACAGGAACTGTCTTAGCGAAAGGCTTCTTGTGGGGAAAGCTGTAACTCTGTGAGATGATTTCACAGAACACAAAGAAGTTTCTCAGAAAGCTTCTTTCTCTTTGTTATCGGAGGATATTTCCTTTGGCCCTATAGTCTTCAAAGGGATCCGAAATATCTGTTCTCAGATTCCCCAGAAATAAGGCTAGCAAAGAGATCCACGAAATACAGATGTAACCCTGTGAGATGAATTAACAGAACACTAAGCAGTTTCTCAGAAAGCTTCTTTCCAGATTTCATCTGAGGATATTTCCTTTTTCACCATAGCCCTCTATGGGCTTCCAGATATCACTTTGTCAATTCCACAAGAACTGTCTTAGCGAAAGGCTTCTTGAGGGGAAAGCTGTAACTCTGTGAGATGATTTCACAGAACACAAAGAAGTTTCTCAGAAAGCTTCTTTCTCTTTGTTATCGGAGGATATTTCCTTTGGCCCTTTAGTCTCCATAGGGAACAGAAATATCTGTTCTCAGATTCCACAAAAATAAGGGTAGCAAAGAGATCCACGAAATACAGATGTAACTCTGTGAGATGAATTAACAGAACACTAAGCAGTTTCTCAGAAAGCTTCTTTCCAGATTTCATCTGAGGATATTTCCTTTATCACCATAGCCCTCTATGGGCTTCCAAATATCACTTTGCCAATTCGACAAGAACTGTCTTAGCGAAAGGCTTCTTGAGGGGAAAGCTGTAACTCTGTGAGATGATTTCACAGAACACATAGAAGTTTCTCAGAAAGCTTCTTTCTCTTTGTTATCGGAGGATATTTCCTTTGGCCCTATAGACTCCAAAGGGAACCGAAATATCTGTTCTCAGATTCCACAGAAATAAGGCTAGCAAAGAGATCCACGAAATACAGATGTAACTCGGTGGGATGAATTAATAGAACACTAAGCAGGTTCTCAGAAAGCTTATTTCCAGATTTCATCTGAGGATATTTCCTTTTTCACCATAGCCCTCTATGGGCTTCCAAATATCACTTTGCCAATTCCACAAGTAGTGTCTTAGCGAAAGGCTTCTTGAGGGGAAATCTGTAACTCTGTGAGATGATTTCACGGAACACAAAGAAGTTTCTCAGAAAGCTTCTTTCTCTTTGTTATCGGAGGATATTTCCTTTGGCCATATAGTCTCCACAGGGATCGGAAATATCTGTTCTCAGATTCCACAGAAATAAGGCTAGCAAAGAGATCGACGAAATACAGATGTAACTCTGTGAGATGAATTAACAGAACACTAAGCAGTTTCTCAGAAAGCTTCTTTCCAGATTTCATCTGAGGATATTTCCTTTTTCACCATAGCCCTCTATGGGCTTCCAAATATCACTTTGCCAAATCTACAAGAACTGTCTTAGCGAAAGGCTTCTTGAGGGGAAAGCTGTAACTCTGTGAGATGATTTCACAGAACACAAAGAAGTTTCTCAGAAAGCTTCTTTCTCTTTGTTATCGGAGGATATTTCCTTTGGCCATATAGTCTCCACAGGGATCCGAAATATCTGTTCTCAGATTCCACAGAAATAAGTCTAGCAAAGAGATGCACGAAATACAGATGTAACTCTGTGAGATGAATTAACAGAACACTAAGCAGTTTCTCAGAAAGCTTCTTTCCAGATTTCATCTGAGGATATTTCCTTTTTCACCATAGCCCTCTATGGGCTTCCAAATATCACTTTGCCAATTCCACAAGAACTATCTTAGCGAAAGGCTTCTTGAGGGGAAAGCTGTAACTCTGTGAGATGATTTCACAGAACACAAAGAAGTTTCTCAGAAAGCTTCTTTCTCTTTGTTATCGGAGGATATTACCTTTGGCCCTATAGTCTCCAAAGGGATCCGAAATATCTGTTCTCAGATTCCACAGAAATAAGGCTAGCAAAGAGATCCACGAAATACAGATGTAACTCTGTGAGATGAATTAACAGAACACTAAGCAGTTTCTCAGAAATCTTCTTTCCAGATATCATCTCAGGATATTTCCTTTTTCACCATAGCCCTCTATGGGCTTCCAAATAATACTTTGCCAATTCCACAAGAACTGTCTTTGAGAAAGGCTTCTTGAGGGGAAAGCTGTAACTCTGTGAGATGATTTCACAGAACACAAAGAAGTTTCTCAGAAAGCTTCTTTCTCTTTGTTATCGGAGGATATTTCCTTTGGCCCTATACTCTCCAAAGGGATCCGAAATATCTGTTCTCAGATTCCACAGAAATAAGGCTAGCAAAGAGATCCACGAAATGCAGATGTAACTCTGTGAGATGAATTAACAGAACACTAAGCAGTTTCTCAGAAAGCTTCTTTCCAGATTTCATCTGAGGATATTTCCTTTTTCACCATAGCCCTCTATGGGCTTCCAAATATTACGTTGCCAATTCCACAGGAACTGTCTTAGCGAAAGGCTTCTTGAGGGGAAAGCTGTAACTCTGTGAGATGATTTCACAGAACACAAAGAAGTTTCTCAGAAAGCTTCTTTCTCTTTGTTATCGGAGGATATTTCCTTTGGCCCTATAGTCTTCAAAGGGATCTGAAATATCTGTTCTCAGATTCCACAGAAATAAGGCTAGCAAAGAGATCCACGAAATACAGATGTAACCCTGTGAGATGAATTAACAGAACACTAAGCAGTTTCTCAGAAAGATTCTATCCAGATTTCATCTGACGATATTTCCTTTTTCACCATAGCCCTCTATGGGCTTCCAGATATCACTTTGTCAATTCCACAAGAACTGTCTTAGCGAAAGGCTTCTTGAGGGGAAAGCTGTAACTCTGTGAGATGATTTCACAGAACACAAAGAAGTTTCTCAGAAAGCTTCTTTCTCTTTTTTATCGGAGGATATTTCCTTTGGCCCTGTAGTCTCCATAGGGAACAGAAATATCTGTTCTCAGATTCCACAAAAATAAGGGTAGCAAAGAGATCCACGAAATACAGATGTAACTCTGTGAGATGAATTAACAGAACACCAAGCAGTTTCTCAGAAAGCTTCTTTCCAGATTTCATCTGAGGATATTTCCTTTTTCACCATAGTCCTCTATGGACTTCCAAATATCACTTTGCCAATTCCACAAGAACTGTCTTAGCGAAAGGCTTCTTGAGGGGAAAGCTGTAACTCTGTGAGATGATTTCACAGAACACAAAGAAGTTTCTCAGAAAGCTTCTTTCTCCTTTTTATCGGAGGATATTTCCTTTGGCCCCATAGTCTCCAAAGGGATGCGAAATATCTGTTCTCAGATTCCACAGAAATAAGGCTATCAAAGAGATCCACGAAATACAGATGTAACTCTGTGAGATGAATTAACAGAACACTAAGCAGTTTCTCAGAAAGCTTCTTTCCAGATTTCATCTGAGGATATTTCCTTTTTCACCATAGCCCTCTATGGACTTCCAAATATCACTTTGCCAATTCCACAAGAACTGTCTTAGCGAAAGGCTTCTTGAGGGGAAAGCTGTAACTCTGTGAGATGATTTCACAGAACACAAAGAAGTTTCTCAGAAAACTTCTTTCTCTTTGTTATCGGAGGATATTTCCTTTGGCCCTATAGTCTCCAAAGGGAACCGAAATATCTGTTCTCAGATTCCACAGAAATAAGGCTAGCAAAGAGATCGACGAAATACAGATGTAACTCTGTGAGATGAATTAACAGAACACTAAGCAGTTTCTCAGAAAGCTTCTTTCCAGATTTCATCTGAGGATATTTCCTTTTTCACCATAGCCCTCTACGGGCTTCCAAATATTACGTTGCCAATTCCACAGGAACTGTCTTAGCGAAAGGCTTCTTTTGGGGAAAGCTGTAACTCTGTGAGATGATTTCCCAGAACACAAAGAAGTTTCTCAGAAAGCTTCTTTCTCTTCGTTATCGGAGGATATTTCCTTTGGCCCTATATTCTCCACAGGGATCCGAAATATCTGTTCTCAGATTCCACAGAAATAAGGCTAGCAAAGAGATCCACGAAATACAGATGTAACCCTGTGAGATGAATTAACAGAACACTAAGCAGTTTCTCAGAAAGCTTCTTTCCTGATTTCATCTGAGGATATTTCCTTTTTCACCAATGCCCTCTATGGGCTTCCAAATATCACTTTGCCAATTCCACAAGAACTGTCTTAGCGAAAGGCTTCTTGAGGGGAAAGCTGTAACTCTGTGAGATGATTTCACAGAACACAAAGAAGTTTCTCAGAAAGCTTCTTTCTCTTTGTTATCGGAGGACATTTCCTTTGGCCCTATACTCTCCAAAGGGAACCGAAATATCTGTTCTCAGATTCCACAGAAATAAGGCTAGCAAAGAGATCGACGAAATACAGATGTAACTCTGTGAGATGAATTAACAGAACACTAAGCAGTTTCTCAGAAAGCTTCTTTCCAGATTTCATCTGAAGATATTTCCTTTTTCACCATAGCCCTCAATGGGCTTCCAAATATTACGTTGCCAATTCCACAGGAACTGTCTTAGAGAAAGGCTTCTTGTGAGGAAAGCTGTAACCTGTGAGATGATTTCACAGAACACAAAGAATTTTCTCAGAAAGCTTCTTTCTCTTTGTTATCGGAGGATATTTCCTTTGGCCATATAGTCTTCAAAGAGATCCGAAATATCTGTTCTCAGATTCCACAGAAATAAGGCTAGCAAAGAGATCCACGAAATACAGATGTAACCCAGTGAGATGAATTAACAGAACACTAAGCGGTTTCTCAGAAAGCTTCTTTCCAGATTTCATCTGAGGATATTTCCTTTTTCACCCTAGCCCTGTATGGGATTCCAAATATCACTTTGCCAAATCCACAAGAACTGTCTTAGCGAAAGGCTTCTTGAGGGGAAAGCTGTAACTCTGTGAGATGACTTCACAGAACACAAAGAAGTTTCTCAGAAAGCTTCTTTCTCTTTGTTATCGGAGGATATTTCCTTTGGCCATATAGTCTCCACAGGGATCCGAAATATCTGTTCTCAGATTCCACAGAAATAAGGCTAGCAAAGAGATCCAGGAAATACAGATGTAACTCTGTGAGATGAATTAACAGAACACTAAGCAGTTTCTCAGAAAGCTTCTTTCCAGATTTCATCTCTGGATATTCCCTTTTTCAACATAGCCCTCTATGGTCTTCCAAATATCACTTTGCCAATTCCACAAGAACTGTCTTAGCGATAGGCATCTTGAGGGGAAAGCTGTAACTCTGTGAGATGATTTCACAGAACACAAAGAAGTTTCTCAGAAAGCTTCTTTCTCTTTGTTATCGGAGGATATTTCCTTTGGCCCTATAGTCTCCAAAGGGAACCGAAATATCTGTTCTCAGATTCCACAGAAATAAGGCTAGCAAAGAGATCCACGAAATACAGATGTAACTCTGTGAGATGAATTAACAGAACACTAAGCAGTTTCTCAGAAAGCTTCTTTCCCGATTCATCTGAGGATATTTCCTTTTTCACCATAGCCCTCTATGGGCTTCCAAATATTACGTTGCCAATTCCACAGGAACTGTCTTAGCGAAAGGCTTCTTGTGGGGAAAGCTGTAACTCTGTGAGATGATTTCACAGAACACAAAGAAGTTTCTCAGAAAGCTTCTTTCTCTTTGTTATCGGAGGATATTTCCTTTGGCCCTATAGTCTTCAAAGGGATCCGAAATATCTGTTCTCAGATTCCCCAGAAATAAGGCTAGCAAAGAGATCCACGAAATACAGATGTAACCCTGTGAGATGAATTAACAGAACACTAAGCAGTTTCTCAGAAAGCTTCTTTCCAGATTTCATCTGAGGATATTTCCTTTTTCACCATAGCCCTCTATGGGCTTCCAGATATCACTTTGTCAATTCCACAAGAATTGTCTTAGCGAAAGGCTTCTTGAGGGGAAAGCTGTAACTCTGTGAGATGATTTCACAGAACACAAAGAAGTTTCTCAGAAAGCTTCTTTCTCTTTGTTATCGGAGGATATTTCCTTGGGCCCTGTAGTCTCCATAGGGAACAGAAATATCTGTTCTCAGATTCCACAAAAATAAGGGTAGCAAAGAGATCCACGAAATACAGATGTAACTCTGTGAGATGAATTAACAGAACACTAAGCAGTTTCTCAGAAAGCTTCTTTCCAGATTTCATCTGAGGATATTTCCTTTATCACCATAGCCCTCTATGGGCTTCCAAATATCACTTTGCCAATTCGACAAGAACTGTCTTAGCGAAAGGCTTCTTGAGGGGAAAGCTGTAACTCTGTGAGATGATTTCACAGAACACATAGAAGTTTCTCAGAAAGCTTCTTTCTCTTTGTTATCGGAGGATATTTCCTTTGGCCCTATAGACTCCAAAGGGAACCGAAATATCTGTTCTCAGATTCCACAGAAATAAGGCTAGCAAAGAGATCCACGAAATACAGATGTAACTCTGTGAGATGAATTAACAGAACACTAAGCAGTTTCTCAGAAAGCTTCTTTCCAGATTTCATCTGAGGATATTTCCTTTATCACCATAGCCCTCTATGGGCTTCCAAATATCACTTTGCCAATTCGACAAGAACTGTCTTAGCGAAAGGCTTCTTGAGGGGAAAGCTGTAACTCTGTGAGATGATTTCACAGAACACATAGAAGTTTCTCAGAAAGCTTCTTTCTCTTTGTTATCGGAGGATATTTCCTTTGGCCATATAGACTCCAAAGGGAACCGAAATATCTGTTCTCAGATTCCACAGAAATAAGGCTAGCAAAGAGATCCACGAAATACAGATGTAACCCTGTGAGATGAATTAACAGAACACTAAGCGGTTTCTCAGAAAGTTTCTTTCCAGATTTCATCTGAGGATATTTCCTTTTTCATCATAGCCCTCTATGGGATTCCAAATATCACTTTGCCAAATCCACAAGAACTGTCTTAGCGAAAGGCTTCTTGAGGGGAAAGCTGTAACTCTGTGAGATGATTTCACAGAACACAAAGAAGTTTCTCAGAAAGCTTCTTTCTCTTTGTTATCGGAGGATATTTCCTTTGGCCATATAGTCTCCACAGGGATCCGAAATATCTGTTCTCAGATTCCACAGAAATAAGGCTAGCAAAGAGAACGACGAAATACATGTGTAACTCTGTGAGATGAATTAACAGAACACTAAGCAGTTTCTCAGAAAGCTTCTTTCCAGATTTCATCTGAGGATATTTCCTTTTTCACCATAGCCCTCTATGGGCTTCCAAATATCACTTTGCCAATTCCACAAGAACTGTCTTAGCGAAAGGCTTCTTGAGGGGAAAGCTGTAACTCTGTGAGATGATTTCACAGAACACAAAGAAGTTTCTCAGAAAGCTTCTTTCTCTTTGTTATCGGAGGATATTTCCTTTGGCCCTATACTCTCCAAAGGGATCCGAAATATCTGTTCTCAGATTCCACAGAAATAAGGCTTGCAAAGAGATCCACGAAATACAGATGAAACTCTGTGAGATGAATTAACAGAACACTAAGCAGTTTCTCAGAAAGCTTCTTTCCAGATTTCACCTGAGGATATTTCCTTTTTCACCATAGCCCTCTATGGGCTTCCAAATATTACGTTGCCAATTCCACAGGAACTGTCTTAGCGAAAGGCTTCTTGTGGAGAAAGCTGTAACCTGTGAGATGATTTCACAGAACACAAAGAAGTTTCTCAGAAAGCTTCTTTCTCTTTGTTATCGGAGGATATTTCCTTTGGCCATATAGTCTTCAAAGGGATCCGAAATATCTGTTCTCAGATTCCACAGAAATAAGGCTAGCAAAGAGATCCACGAAATACAGATGTAACCCTGTGAGATGAATTAACAGAACACTAAGCAGCTTCTCAGAAAGCTTCTTTCCAGATTTCATCTGAGGATATTTCCTTTTTCACCATAGCCCTCTATGGGCTTCCAAATATCACTTTGCCAAATCCACAAGAACTGTCTTAGCGAAAGGCTTCTTGAGGGGAAAGCTGTAACTCTGTGAGATGATTTCACAGAACACAAAGAAGTTTCTCAGAAAGCTTCTTTCTCTTTGTTATCGGAGGATATTTCCTTTGGCCATATAGTCTCCACAGGGATCCGAATATCTGTTCTCAGATTCCACAGAAATAAGGCTAGCAAAGAGATCCACGAAATACAGATGTAACTCTGTGAGATGAATTAACAGAACACTAAGCAGTTTCTCAGAAAGCTTCTTTCCAGATTTCACCTGAGGATATTTCCTTTTTCACCATAGCCCTCTATGGGCTTCCAAATATCACTTTGCCAAATCTACAAGAACTGTCTTAGCGAAAGGCTTCTTGAGGGGAAAGTTGTAACTCTGTGAGATGATTTCACAGAACACAAAGAAGTTTCTCAGAAAGCTTCTTTCTCTTTGTTATCGGAGGATATTTCCTTTGGCCCTATACTCTCCAAAGGGATCCGAAATATCTGTTCTCAGATTCCACAGAAATAAGGCTTGCAAAGAGATCCACGAAATACAGATGAAACTCTGTGAGATGAATTAACAGAACACTAAGCAGTTTCTCAGAAAGCTTCTTTCCAGATTTCACCTGAGGATATTTCCTTTTTCACCATAGCCCTCTATGGGCTTCCAAATATTACGTTGCCAATTCCACAGGAACTGTCTTAGCGAAAGGCTTCTTGTGGAGAAAGCTGTAACCTGTGAGATGATTTCACAGAACACAAAGAAGTTTCTCAGAAAGCTTCTTTCTCTTTGTTATCGGAGGATATTTCCTTTGGCCATATAGTCTTCAAAGGGATCCGAAATATCTGTTCTCAGATTCCACAGAAATAAGGCTAGCAAAGAGATCCACGAAATACAGATGTAACCCTGTGAGATGAATTAACAAAACACTAAGCAGCTTCTCAGAAAGCTTCTTTCCAGATTTCATCTGAGGATATTTCCTTTTTCACCATAGCCCTCTATGGGCTTCCAAATATCACTTTGCCAAATCCACAAGAACTGTCTTAGCGAAAGGCTTCTTGTGGGGAAAGCTGTAACTCTGTGAGATGATTTCACAGAACACAAAGAAGTTTCTCAGAAAGCTTCTTTCTCTTTGTTATCGGAGGATATTTCCTTTGGCCATATAGTCTCCACAGGGATCCGAATATCTGTTCTCAGATTCCACAGAAATAAGGCTAGCAAAGAGATCCACGAAATACAGATGTAACTCTGTGAGATGAATTAACAGAACACTAAGCAGTTTCTCAGAAAGCTTCTTTCCAGATTTCATCTGAGGATATTTCCTTTTTCACCATAGCCCTCTATGGGCTTCCAAATATCACTTTGCCAATTCCACAAGAACTGTCTTAGCGAAAGGCTTTTTGAGGGGAAAGCTGTCACTCTGTGAGTTGATTTCACAGAACACAAAGAAGTTTCTCAGAAAGCTTCTTTATCTTTGTTATCGGAGGATATTTCCTTTGGCCCTATACTCTCCAAAGGGATCCGAAATATCTGTTCTCAGATTCCACAGAAATAAGGCTTGCAAAGAGATCCACGAAATACAGATGGAACTCTGTGAGATGAATTAACAGAACACTAAGCAGTTTCTCAGAAAGCTTCTTTCCAGATTTCACCTGAGGATATTTCCTTTTTCACCATAGCCCTCTATGGGCTTCCAAATATCACTTTGCCAAATCTACAAGAACTGTCTTAGCGAAAGGCTTCTTGAGGGGAAAGCTGTAACTCTGTGAGATGATTTCACAGAACACAAAGGAGTTTCTCAGAAAGCCTCTTTCTCTTTGTTATCGGAGGATATTTCCTTTGGCCATATAGTCTCCACAGGGATCCGAAATATCTGTTCTCAGATTCCACAGAAATAAGTCTAGCAAAGAGATGCACGAAATACAGATGTAACTCTGTGAGATGAATTAACAGAACACTAAGCAGTTTCTCAGAAAGCTTCTTTCCAGATTTCATCTGAGGATATTTCCTTTTTCACCATAGCCCTCTATGGGCTTCCAAATATCACTTTGCCAATTCCACAAGAACTGTCTTAGCGAAAGGCTTCTTGAGGGGAAAGCTGTAACTCTGTGAGATGATTTCACAGAACACAAAGAAGTTTCTCAGAAAGCTTCTTTCTCTTTGTTATCGGAGGATATTTCCTTTGGCCCTATAGACTCCAAAGGGAACCGAAATATCTGTTCTCAGATTCCACAGAAATAAGGCTAGCAAAGAGATCGACGAAATACAGATGTAACACTGTGAGATGAATTAATAGAACACTAAGCAGGTTCTCAGAAAGCTTCCTTCCAGATTTCATCTGAGGATATTTCCTTTTTCACCGTAGCCCTCTATGGGCTTCCAAATATCACTTTGCCAATTCCACAAGTAGTGTCTTAGCGAAAGGCTTCTTGAGGGGAAATCTGTAACTCTGTGAGATGATTTCACAGAACACAAAGAAGTTTCTCAGAAAGCTTCTTTCTCTTTGTTATCGGAGGATATTTCCTTTGGCCCTATAGTCTAAAAAAGGATCCGAAATATCTGTTCTCAGATTCCACAGAAATAAGGCTAGCAAAGAGATCCACGAAATACAGATGTAACTCTGTGAGATGAATTAACAGTACACTAAGCAGTTTCTCAGAAAGCTTCTTTCCAGATATCATCTGAGGATATTTCCTTTTTCACCATAGCCCTCTATGGGCTTCCAAATATCACTTTGCCAAATCCACAAGAACTGTCTTAGCGAAAGGCTTCTTGAGGGGAAAGCTGTAACTCTGTGAGATGATTTCACAGAACACAAAGAAGTTTCTCAGAAAGCTTCTTTCTCTTTGTTTTCGGAGGATATTTCCTTTGGCCATATAGTCTCCACAGGGATCCGAAATATCTGTTCTAAGATTCCACAGAAATAAGACTAGCAAAGAGATCCACGAAATACAGATGTAACTCTGTGAGATGAATTAACAGAACACTAAGTAGTTTCTCAGAAAGCTTCTTTCCAGATTTCATCTGAGGATATTTCCTTTTTCACCATAGCCCTCTATGGGCTTCCAAATATCACTTTGCCAATTCCACAAGAACTGTCTTAGCGAAAGGCTTCTTGAGGGGAAAGCTGTAACTCTGTGAGATGATTTCACAGAACACAAAGAAGATTCTCAGAAAGCTTCTTTCTCTTTGTTATCGGAGGATATTTCCTTTGGCCCTATAGTCTCCAAAGGGAACCGAAATATCTGTTCTCAGATTCCACAGAAATAAGGCTAGCAAAGAGATCGACGAAATACAGATGTAACTCTGTGAGATGAATTAACAGAACACTAAGCAGTTTCTCAGAAAGCTTCTTTCCAGATTTCATCTGAGGATATTTTCTTTTTCACCATAGCCCTCTATGGGCTTCCAAATATCACTTTGCCAATTCCACAAGAACTGTCTTAGCGAAAGGCTTCTTGAGGGGAAAGCTGTAACTCTGTGAGATGATTTCACAGAACACAAAGAAGTTTCTCAGAAAGCTTCTTTCTCTTTGTTATCGGAGGATATTTCCTTTGGCCCTATAGTCTCCAAAGGGAACCGAAATATGTGTTCTCAGATTCCACAGAAATAAGGCTAGCAAAGAGATCGACGAAATACAGATGTAACTCTGTGAGATGAATTAACAGAACACTAAGCAGTTTCTCAGAAAGCTTCTTTCCAGATTTCATCTGAGGATATTTCCTTTTTCACCATAGCCCTCGGTGGGCTTCCAAATATCACTTTACCAAATCCACAAGAACTGTCTTAGCGAAAGGCTTCTTGTGGGGAAAGCTGTAACTCTGTGAGATGATTTCACAGAACACAAAGAAGTTTCTCAGAAAGCTTCTTTCTCTTTGTTATCGGAGGATATTTCCTTTGGCCATATAGTCTCCACAGGGATCCGAAATATCTGTTCTCAGATTCCACAGAAATAAGGCTAGCAAAGAGATCCACGAAATACAGATGTAACTCTGTGAGATGAATTAACAGAACACTAAGCAGTTTCTCAGAAAGCTTCTTTCCAGATTTCATCTCAGGATATTTCCTTTTTCACCATAGCCCTCTATGGGCTTCCAAATATTACGTTGCCAATTCCACAGGAACTGTCTTAGCGAAAGGCTTCTTGAGGGGAAAGCTGTAACTCTGTGAGATGATTTCACAGAACACAAAGAAGTTTCTCAGAAAGCTTCTTTCTCTTTGTTATCGGAGGATATTTCCTTTGGCCCTATAGTCTCCAAAGGGAACCGAAATATCTGTTCTCAGATTCCACAGAAATAAGGCTAGCAAAGAGATCGACGAAATACACATGTAACACTGTGAGATGAATTAATAGAACACTAAGCAGGGTCTCAGAAACCTTCTTTCCAGATTTCATCTGAGGATATTTCCTTTTTCACCATAGCCCTCTATGGGCTTCCAAATATCACTTTGCCAATTCCACAAGTAGTGTCTTAGCGAAAGGCTTCTTGAGGGGAAATCTGTAACTCTGTGAGATGATTTCACAGAACACAAAGAAGTTTCTCAGAAAGCTTCTTTCTCTTTGTTATCGGAGGATATTTCCTTTGGCCCTATAGTCTAAAAAAGGATCCGAAATATCTGTTCTCAGATTCCACAGAAATAAGGCTAGCAAAGAGATCCACGAAATACAGATGTAACTCTGTGAGATGAATTAACAGAACACTAAGCAGTTTCTCAGAAAGCTTCTTTCCAGATATCATCTGAGGATATTTCCTTTTTCACCATAGCCCTCCATGGGCTTCCAAATATCACTTTGCCAAATCCACAAGAACTGTCTTAGCGAAAGGCTTCTTGAGGGGAAAGCTGTAACTCTGTGAGATGATTTCACAGAACACAAAGAAGTTTCTCAGAAAGCTTCTTTCTCTTTGTTATCGGAGGATATTTCCTTTGGCCCTATAGTCTCCAAAGGGAACCGAAATATGTGTTCTCAGATTCCACAGAAATAAGGCTAGCAAAGAGATCGACGAAATACAGATGTAACACTGTGAGATGAATTAACAGAACACTAAGCAGTTTCTCAGAAAGCTTCTTTCCAGATTTCATCTGAGGATATTTCCTTTTTCACCATAGCCCTCTATGGGCTTCCAAATATCACCTTGCCAAATCCACAAGAACTGTCTTAGCGAAAGGCTTCTTGTGGGGAAAGCTGTAACTCTGTGAGATAATTTCACAGAACACAAAGAAGTTTCTCAGAAAGCTTCTTTCTCTTTGTTATCGGAGGATATTTCCTTTGGCCATATAGTCTCCACAGGGATCCGAAATATCTGTTCTCAGATTCCACAGAAATAAGGCTAGCAAAGAGATCCACGAAATACAGATGTAACTCTGTGAGATGAATTAACAGAACACTAAGCAGTTTCTCAGAAAGCTTCTTTCCTGATTTCATCTGAGGATATTTCCTTTTTCACCATAGCCCTCTATGGGCTTCCAAATATCACTTTGCCAATTCCACAAGAACTGTCTTAGCGAAAGGCTTCTTGAGGGGAAAGCTGTAACTCTGTGAGATGATTTCACAGAACACAAAGAAGTTTCTCAGAAAGCTTCTTTCTCTTTGTTATCGGAGGATATTTCCTTTGGCCCTATAGACTCCAAAGGGAACCGAAATATCTGTTCTCAGATTCCACAGAAATAAGGCTAGCAAAGAGATCGACGAAATACAGATGTAACACTGTGAGATGAATTAATAGAACACTAAGCAGGTTCTCAGAAAGCTTCCTTCCAGATTTCATCTGAGGATATTTCCTTTTTCACCATAGCCCTCTATGGGCTTCCAAATATCACTTTGCCAATTCCACAAGTAGTGTCTTAGCGAAAGGCTTCTTGAGGGGAAATCTGTAACTCTGTGAGATGATTTCACAGAACACAAAGAAGTTTCTCAGAAAGCTTCTTTCTCTTTGTTATCGGAGGATATTTCCTTTGGCCCTATAGTCTAAAAAAGGATCCGAAATATCTGTTCTCAGATTCCACAGAAATAAGGCTAGCAAAGAGATCCACGAAATACAGATGTAACTCTGTGAGATGAATTAACAGAACACTAAGCAGTTTCTCAGAAAGCTTCTTTCCAGATATCATCTGAGGATATTTCCTTTTTCACCATAGCCCTCTATGGGCTTCCAAATATCACTTTGCCAAATCCACAAGAACTGTCTTAGCGAAAGGCTTCTTGAGGGGAAAGCTGTAACTCTGTGAGATGATTTCACAGAACACAAAGAAGTTTCTCAGAAAGCTTCTTTCTCTTTGTTTTCGGAGGATATTTCCTTTGGCCATATAGTCTCCACAGGGATCCGAAATATCTGTTCTCAGATTCCACAGAAATAAGGCTAGCAAAGAGATCCACGAAATACAGATGTAACTCTGTGAGATGAATTAACAGAACACTAAGCAGTTTCTCAGAAAGCTTCTTTCCAGATTTCATCTGAGGATATTTCCTTTTTCACCATAGCCCTCTATGGGCTTCCAAATATCACTTTGCCAATTCCACAAGAACTGTCTTAGCGAAAGGCTTCTTGAGGGGAAAGCTGTAACTCTGTGAGATGATTTCACAGAACACAAAGAAGTTTCTCAGAAAGCTTCTTTCTCTTTGTTATCGGAGGATATTTCCTTTGGCCCTATAGTCTCCAAAGGGAACCGAAATATCTGTTCTCAGATTCCACAGAAATAAGGCTAGCAAAGAGATCCACGAAATACAGATGTAACTCTGTGAGATGAATTAACAGAACACTAAGCAGTTTCTCAGAAAGCTTCTTTCCAGATTTCATCTGAGGATATTTCCTTTTTCACCATAGCCCTCTATGGGCTTCCAAATATCACTTTGCCAATTCCACAAGAACTGTCTTAGCGAAAGGCTTCTTGAGGGGAAAGCTGTAACTCTGTGAGATGATTTCACAGAAAACAAAGAAGTTTCTCAGAAAGCTTCTTTCTCTTTGTTATCGGAGGATATTTCCTTTGGCCCTGTAGTCTCCATAGGGAACAGAAATATCTGTTCTCAGATTCCACAAAAATAAGGGTAGCAAAGAGATCCACGAAATACAGATGTAACTCTGTGAGATGAATTAACAGAACACTAAGCAGTTTCTCAGAAAGCTTCTTTCCAGATTTCATCTGAGGATATTTCCTTTTTCACCATAGCCCTCTATGGGCTTCCAAATATCCCTTTGCCAATTCCACAAGTAGTGTCTTAGCGAAAGGCTTCTTGAGGGGAAATCTGTAACTCTGTGAGATGATTTCACGGAACACAAAGAAGTTTCTCAGAAAGCTTCTTTCTCTTTGTTATCGGAGGATATTTCCTTTGGCCATATAGTCTCCACAGGGATCGGAAATATCTGTTCTCAGATTCTCAGAAATAAGGCTAGCAAAGAGATCGACGAAATACAGATGTAACTCTGTGAGATGAATTAACAGAACACTAAGCAGTTTCTCAGAAAGCTTCTTTCCAGATTTCATCTCAGGATATTTCCTTTTTCAACATAGCCCTCTATGGGCTTCCAAATATCACTTTGCCAATTCCACAAGAACTGTCTTAGCGAAAGGCTTCTTGAGGGGAAAGCTGTATTTCTGTGAGATGATTTCACAGAACACAAAGAAGTTTCTCAGAAAGCTTCTTTCTCTTTGTTATCGGAGGATATTTCCTTTGGCCCTATAGTCTCCAAAGGGAACCGAAATATCTGTTCTCAGATTCCACAGAAATAAGGCTAGCAAAGAGATCGACGAAATACAGATGTAAATTTGTGAGATGAATTAGCAGAACACTAAGCAGTTTCTCAGAAAGCTTCTTTCCAGATTTCATCTGAGGATATTTCCTTTTTCACCATAGCCCTCTATGGGCTTCCAAATATTACGTTGCCAATTCCACAGGAACTGTCTTAGCGAAAGGCTTCTTGTGGGGAAAGCTGTAACCTGTGAGATGATTTCACAGAACACAAAGAAGTTTCTCAGAAAGCTTCTTTCTCATTGTTATCGGAGGATATTTCCTTTGGCCATATAGTCTTCAAAGGGATCCGAAATATCTGTTCTCAGATTCCACAGAAATAAGGCTAGCAAAGAGATCCACGAAATACAGATGTAACCCTGTGAGATGAATTAACAGAACACTAAGAGGTTTCTCAGAAAGTTTCTTTCCAGATTTCATCTGAGGATATTTCCTTTTCATCATAGCCCTCTATGGGATTCCAAATATCACTTTGCCAAATCCACAAGAACTGTCTTAGCGAAAGGCTTCTTGAGGGGAAAGCTGTAACTCTGTGAGATGATTTCACAGAACACAAAGAAGTTTCTCAGAAAGCTTCTTTCTCTTTGTTATCGGAGGATATTTCCTTTGGCCATATAGTCTCCACAGGGATCCGAAATATCTGTTCTCAGATTCCACAGAAATAAGGCTAGCAAAGAGAACGACGAAATACAGATGTAACTCTGTGAGATGAATTAACAGAACACTAAGCAGTTTCTCAGAAAGCTTCTTTCCAGATTTCATCTGAGGATATTTCCTTTTTCACCATAGCCCTCTATGGGCTTCCAAATATCACTTTGCCAATTCCACAAGAACTGTCTTAGCGAAAGGCTTCTTGAGGGGAAAGCTGTAACTCTGTGAGATGATTTCACAAACACAAAGAAGTTTCTCAGAAAGCTTCTTTCTCTTTGTTATCGGAGGATATTTCCTTTGGCCCTATAGTCTCCAAAGGGAACCGAAATATCTGTTCTCAGATTCCACAGAAATAAGGCTAGCAAAGAGATCGACGAAATACAGATGTAACTCTGTGAGATGAATTAACAGAACACTAAGCAGTTTCTCAGAAAGCTTCTTTCCAGATTTCATCTGAGGATATTTTCTTTTTCACCATAGCCCTCTATGGGCTTCCAAATATCACTTTGCCAATTCCACAAGAACTGTCTTAGCGAAAGGCTTCTTGAGGGGAAAGCTGTAACTCTGTGAGATGATTTCACAGAACACAAAGAAGTTTCTCAGAAAGCTTCTTTCTCTTTGTTATCGGAGGATATTTCCTTTGGCCCTATAGTCTCCAAAGGGAACCGAAATATGTGTTCTCAGATTCCACAGAAATAAGGCTAGCAAAGAGATCGACGAAATACAGATGTAACTCTGTGAGATGAATTAACAGAACACTAAGCAGTTTCTCAGAAAGCTTCTTTCCAGATTTCATCTGAGGATATTTCCTTTTTCACCATAGCCCTCGGTGGGCTTCCAAATATCACTTTACCAAATCCACAAGAACTGTCTTAGCGAAAGGCTTCTTGTGGGGAAAGCTGTAACTCTGTGAGATGATTTCACAGAACACAAAGAAGTTTCTCAGAAAGCTTCTTTCTCTTTGTTATCGGAGGATATTTCCTTTGGCCATATAGTCTCCACAGGGATCCGAAATATCTGTTCTCAGATTCCACAGAAATAAGGCTAGCAAAGAGATCCACGAAATACAGATGTAACTCTGTGAGATGAATTAACAGAACACTAAGCAGTTTCTCAGAAAGCTTCTTTCCAGATTTCATCTGAGGATATTTCCTTTTTCACCATAGCCCTCTATGGGCTTCCAAATATCACTTTGCCAATTCCACAAGAACTGTCTTAGCGAAAGGCTTCTTGAGGGGAAAGCTGTAACTCTGTGAGATGATTTCACAGAACACAAAGAAGTTTCTCAGAAAGCTTCTTTCTCTTTGTTATCGGAGGATATTTCCTTTGGCCCTATAGACTCCAAAGGGAACCGAAATATCTGTTCTCAGATTCCACAGAAATAAGGCTAGCAAAGAGATCGACGAAATACAGATGTAACACTGTGAGATGAATTAATAGAACACTAAGCAGGTTCTCAGAAAGCTTCCTTCCAGATTTCATCTGAGGATATTTCCTTTTTCACCGTAGCCCTCTATGGGCTTCCAAATATCACTTTGCCAATTCCACAAGTAGTGTCTTAGCGAAAGGCTTCTTGAGGGGAAATCTGTAACTCTGTGAGATGATTTCACAGAACACAAAGAAGTTTCTCAGAAAGCTTCTTTCTCTTTGTTATCGGAGGATATTTCCTTTGGCCCTATAGTCTAAAAAAGGATCCGAAATATCTGTTCTCAGATTCCACAGAAATAAGGCTAGCAAAGAGATCCACGAAATACAGATGTAACTCTGTGAGATGAATTAACAGTACACTAAGCAGTTTCTCAGAAAGCTTCTTTCCAGATATCATCTGAGGATATTTCCTTTTTCACCATAGCCCTCTATGGGCTTCCAAATATCACTTTGCCAAATCCACAAGAACTGTCTTAGCGAAAGGCTTCTTGAGGGGAAAGCTGTAACTCTGTGAGATGATTTCACAGAACACAAAGAAGTTTCTCAGAAAGCTTCTTTCTCTTTGTTTTCGGAGGATATTTCCTTTGGCCATATAGTCTCCACAGGGATCCGAAATATCTGTTCTAAGATTCCACAGAAATAAGACTAGCAAAGAGATCCACGAAATACAGATGTAACTCTGTGAGATGAATTAACAGAAAACTAAGTAGTTTCTCAGAAAGCTTCTTTCCAGATTTCATCTGAGGATATTTCCTTTTTCACCATAGCCCTCTATGGGCTTCCAAATATCACTTTGCCAATTCCACAAGAACTGTCTTAGCGAAAGGCTTCTTGAGGGGAAAGCTGTAACTCTGTGAGATGATTTCACAGAACACAAAGAAGATTCTCAGAAAGCTTCTTTCTCTTTGTTATCGGAGGATATTTCCTTTGGCCCTATAGTCTCCAAAGGGAACCGAAATATCTGTTCTCAGATTCCACAGAAATAAGGCTAGCAAAGAGATCGACGAAATACAGATGTAACTCTGTGAGATGAATTAACAGAACACTAAGCAGTTTCTCAGAAAGCTTCTTTCCAGATTTCATCTGAGGATATTTTCTTTTTCACCATAGCCCTCTATGGGCTTCCAAATATCACTTTGCCAATTCCACAAGAACTGTCTTAGCGAAAGGCTTCTTGAGGGGAAAGCTGTAACTCTGTGAGATGATTTCACAGAACACAAAGAAGTTTCTCAGAAAGCTTCTTTCTCTTTGTTATCGGAGGATATTTCCTTTGGCCCTATAGTCTCCAAAGGGAACCGAAATATGTGTTCTCAGATTCCACAGAAATAAGGCTAGCAAAGAGATCGACGAAATACAGATGTAACTCTGTGAGATGAATTAACAGAACACTAAGCAGTTTCTCAGAAAGCTTCTTTCCAGATTTCATCTGAGGATATTTCCTTTTTCACCATAGCCCTCGGTGGGCTTCCAAATATCACTTTACCAAATCCACAAGAACTGTCTTAGCGAAAGGCTTCTTGTGGGGAAAGCTGTAACTCTGTGAGATGATTTCACAGAACACAAAGAAGTTTCTCAGAAAGCTTCTTTCTCTTTGTTATCGGAGGATATTTCCTTTGGCCATATAGTCTCCACAGGGATCCGAAATATCTGTTCTCAGATTCCACAGAAATAAGGCTAGCAAAGAGATCCACGAAATACAGATGTAACTCTGTGAGATGAATTAACAGAACACTAAGCAGTTTCTCAGAAAGCTTCTTTCCAGATTTCATCTCAGGATATTTCCTTTTTCACCATAGCCCTCTATGGGCTTCCAAATATTACGTTGCCAATTCCACAGGAACTGTCTTAGCGAAAGGCTTCTTGAGGGGAAAGCTGTAACTCTGTGAGATGATTTCACAGAACACAAAGAAGTTTCTCAGAAAGCTTCTTTCTCTTTGTTATCGGAGGATATTTCCTTTGGCCCTATAGTCTCCAAAGGGAACCGAAATATCTGTTCTCAGATTCCACAGAAATAAGGCTAGCAAAGAGATCGACGAAATACACATGTAACACTGTGAGATGAATTAATAGAACACTAAGCAGGGTCTCAGAAACCTTCTTTCCAGATTTCATCTGAGGATATTTCCTTTTTCACCATAGCCCTCTATGGGCTTCCAAATATCACTTTGCCAATTCCACAAGTAGTGTCTTAGCGAAAGGCTTCTTGAGGGGAAATCTGTAACTCTGTGAGATGATTTCACAGAACACAAAGAAGTTTCTCAGAAAGCTTCTTTCTCTTTGTTATCGGAGGATATTTCCTTTGGCCCTATAGTCTAAAAAAGGATCCGAAATATCTGTTCTCAGATTCCACAGAAATAAGGCTAGCAAAGAGATCCACGAAATACAGATGTAACTCTGTGAGATGAATTAACAGAACACTAAGCAGTTTCTCAGAAAGCTTCTTTCCAGATATCATCTGAGGATATTTCCTTTTTCACCATAGCCCTCCATGGGCTTCCAAATATCACTTTGCCAAATCCACAAGAACTGTCTTAGCGAAAGGCTTCTTGAGGGGAAAGCTGTAACTCTGTGAGATGATTTCACAGAACACAAAGAAGTTTCTCAGAAAGCTTCTTTCTCTTTGTTATCGGAGGATATTTCCTTTGGCCCTATAGTCTCCAAAGGGAACCGAAATATGTGTTCTCAGATTCCACAGAAATAAGGCTAGCAAAGAGATCGACGAAATACAGATGTAACACTGTGAGATGAATTAACAGAACACTAAGCAGTTTCTCAGAAAGCTTCTTTCCAGATTTCATCTGAGGATATTTCCTTTTTCACCATAGCCCTCTATGGGCTTCCAAATATCACCTTGCCAAATCCACAAGAACTGTCTTAGCGAAAGGCTTCTTGTGGGGAAAGCTGTAACTCTGTGAGATAATTTCACAGAACACAAAGAAGTTTCTCAGAAAGCTTCTTTCTCTTTGTTATCGGAGGATATTTCCTTTGGCCATATAGTCTCCACAGGGATCCGAAATATCTGTTCTCAGATTCCACAGAAATAAGGCTAGCAAAGAGATCCACGAAATACAGATGTAACTCTGTGAGATGAATTAACAGAACACTAAGCAGTTTCTCAGAAAGCTTCTTTCCTGATTTCATCTGAGGATATTTCCTTTTTCACCATAGCCCTCTATGGGCTTCCAAATATCACTTTGCCAATTCCACAAGAACTGTCTTAGCGAAAGGCTTCTTGAGGGGAAAGCTGTAACTCTGTGAGATGATTTCACAGAACACAAAGAAGTTTCTCAGAAAGCTTCTTTCTCTTTGTTATCGGAGGATATTTCCTTTGGCCCTATAGACTCCAAAGGGAACCGAAATATCTGTTCTCAGATTCCACAGAAATAAGGCTAGCAAAGAGATCGACGAAATACAGATGTAACACTGTGAGATGAATTAATAGAACACTAAGCAGGTTCTCAGAAAGCTTCCTTCCAGATTTCATCTGAGGATATTTCCTTTTTCACCATAGCCCTCTATGGGCTTCCAAATATCACTTTGCCAATTCCACAAGTAGTGTCTTAGCGAAAGGCTTCTTGAGGGGAAATCTGTAACTCTGTGAGATGATTTCACAGAACACAAAGAAGTTTCTCAGAAAGCTTCTTTCTCTTTGTTATCGGAGGATATTTCCTTTGGCCCTATAGTCTAAAAAAGGATCCGAAATATCTGTTCTCAGATTCCACAGAAATAAGGCTAGCAAAGAGATCCACGAAATACAGATGTAACTCTGTGAGATGAATTAACAGAACACTAAGCAGTTTCTCAGAAAGCTTCTTTCCAGATATCATCTGAGGATATTTCCTTTTTCACCATAGCCCTCTATGGGCTTCCAAATATCACTTTGCCAAATCCACAAGAACTGTCTTAGCGAAAGGCTTCTTGAGGGGAAAGCTGTAACTCTGTGAGATGATTTCACAGAACACAAAGAAGTTTCTCAGAAAGCTTCTTTCTCTTTGTTTTCGGAGGATATTTCCTTTGGCCATATAGTCTCCACAGGGATCCGAAATATCTGTTCTCAGATTCCACAGAAATAAGGCTAGCAAAGAGATCCACGAAATACAGATGTAACTCTGTGAGATGAATTAACAGAACACTAAGCAGTTTCTCAGAAAGCTTCTTTCCAGATTTCATCTGAGGATATTTCCTTTTTCACCATAGCCCTCTATGGGCTTCCAAATATCACTTTGCCAATTCCACAAGAACTGTCTTAGCGAAAGGCTTCTTGAGGGGAAAGCTGTAACTCTGTGAGATGATTTCACAGAACACAAAGAAGTTTCTCAGAAAGCTTCTTTCTCTTTGTTATCGGAGGATATTTCCTTTGGCCCTATAGTCTCCAAAGGGAACCGAAATATCTGTTCTCAGATTCCACAGAAATAAGGCTAGCAAAGAGATCCACGAAATACAGATGTAACTCTGTGAGATGAATTAACAGAACACTAAGCAGTTTCTCAGAAAGCTTCTTTCCAGATTTCATCTGAGGATATTTCCTTTTTCACCATAGCCCTCTATGGGCTTCCAAATATCACTTTGCCAATTCCACAAGAACTGTCTTAGCGAAAGGCTTCTTGAGGGGAAAGCTGTAACTCTGTGAGATGATTTCACAGAAAACAAAGAAGTTTCTCAGAAAGCTTCTTTCTCTTTGTTATCGGAGGATATTTCCTTTGGCCCTGTAGTCTCCATAGGGAACAGAAATATCTGTTCTCAGATTCCACAAAAATAAGGGTAGCAAAGAGATCCACGAAATACAGATGTAACTCTGTGAGATGAATTAACAGAACACTAAGCAGTTTCTCAGAAAGCTTCTTTCCAGATTTCATCTGAGGATATTTCCTTTTTCACCATAGCCCTCTATGGGCTTCCAAATATCCCTTTGCCAATTCCACAAGTAGTGTCTTAGCGAAAGGCTTCTTGAGGGGAAATCTGTAACTCTGTGAGATGATTTCACGGAACACAAAGAAGTTTCTCAGAAAGCTTCTTTCTCTTTGTTATCGGAGGATATTTCCTTTGGCCATATAGTCTCCACAGGGATCGGAAATATCTGTTCTCAGATTCTCAGAAATAAGGCTAGCAAAGAGATCGACGAAATACAGATGTAACTCTGTGAGATGAATTAACAGAACACTAAGCAGTTTCTCAGAAAGCTTCTTTCCAGATTTCATCTCAGGATATTTCCTTTTTCAACATAGCCCTCTATGGGCTTCCAAATATCACTTTGCCAATTCCACAAGAACTGTCTTAGCGAAAGGCTTCTTGAGGGGAAAGCTGTATTTCTGTGAGATGATTTCACAGAACACAAAGAAGTTTCTCAGAAAGCTTCTTTCTCTTTGTTATCGGAGGATATTTCCTTTGGCCCTATAGTCTCCAAAGGGAACCGAAATATCTGTTCTCAGATTCCACAGAAATAAGGCTAGCAAAGAGATCGACGAAATACAGATGTAAATTTGTGAGATGAATTAGCAGAACACTAAGCAGTTTCTCAGAAAGCTTCTTTCCAGATTTCATCTGAGGATATTTCCTTTTTCACCATAGCCCTCTATGGGCTTCCAAATATTACGTTGCCAATTCCACAGGAACTGTCTTAGCGAAAGGCTTCTTGTGGGGAAAGCTGTAACCTGTGAGATGATTTCACAGAACACAAAGAAGTTTCTCAGAAAGCTTCTTTCTCATTGTTATCGGAGGATATTTCCTTTGGCCATATAGTCTTCAAAGGGATCCGAAATATCTGTTCTCAGATTCCACAGAAATAAGGCTAGCAAAGAGATCCACGAAATACAGATGTAACCCTGTGAGATGAATTAACAGAACACTAAGAGGTTTCTCAGAAAGTTTCTTTCCAGATTTCATCTGAGGATATTTCCTTTTCATCATAGCCCTCTATGGGATTCCAAATATCACTTTGCCAAATCCACAAGAACTGTCTTAGCGAAAGGCTTCTTGAGGGGAAAGCTGTAACTCTGTGAGATGATTTCACAGAACACAAAGAAGTTTCTCAGAAAGCTTCTTTCTCTTTGTTATCGGAGGATATTTCCTTTGGCCATATAGTCTCCACAGGGATCCGAAATATCTGTTCTCAGATTCCACAGAAATAAGGCTAGCAAAGAGAACGACGAAATACAGATGTAACTCTGTGAGATGAATTAACAGAACACTAAGCAGTTTCTCAGAAAGCTTCTTTCCAGATTTCATCTGAGGATATTTCCTTTTTCACCATAGCCCTCTATGGGCTTCCAAATATCACTTTGCCAATTCCACAAGAACTGTCTTAGCGAAAGGCTTCTTGAGGGGAAAGCTGTAACTCTGTGAGATGATTTCACAAACACAAAGAAGTTTCTCAGAAAGCTTCTTTCTCTTTGTTATCGGAGGATATTTCCTTTGGCCCTATAGTCTCCAAAGGGAACCGAAATATCTGTTCTCAGATTCCACAGAAATAAGGCTAGCAAAGAGATCGACGAAATACAGATGTAACTCTGTGAGATGAATTAACAGAACACTAAGCAGTTTCTCAGAAAGCTTCTTTCCAGATTTCATCTGAGGATATTTTCTTTTTCACCATAGCCCTCTATGGGCTTCCAAATATCACTTTGCCAATTCCACAAGAACTGTCTTAGCGAAAGGCTTCTTGAGGGGAAAGCTGTAACTCTGTGAGATGATTTCACAGAACACAAAGAAGTTTCTCAGAAAGCTTCTTTCTCTTTGTTATCGGAGGATATTTCCTTTGGCCCTATAGTCTCCAAAGGGAACCGAAATATGTGTTCTCAGATTCCACAGAAATAAGGCTAGCAAAGAGATCGACGAAATACAGATGTAACTCTGTGAGATGAATTAACAGAACACTAAGCAGTTTCTCAGAAAGCTTCTTTCCAGATTTCATCTGAGGATATTTCCTTTTTCACCATAGCCCTCGGTGGGCTTCCAAATATCACTTTACCAAATCCACAAGAACTGTCTTAGCGAAAGGCTTCTTGTGGGGAAAGCTGTAACTCTGTGAGATGATTTCACAGAACACAAAGAAGTTTCTCAGAAAGCTTCTTTCTCTTTGTTATCGGAGGATATTTCCTTTGGCCATATAGTCTCCACAGGGATCCGAAATATCTGTTCTCAGATTCCACAGAAATAAGGCTAGCAAAGAGATCCACGAAATACAGATGTAACTCTGTGAGATGAATTAACAGAACACTAAGCAGTTTCTCAGAAAGCTTCTTTCCAGATTTCATCTCAGGATATTTCCTTTTTCACCATAGCCCTCTATGGGCTTCCAAATATTACGTTGCCAATTCCACAGGAACTGTCTTAGCGAAAGGCTTCTTGAGGGGAAAGCTGTAACTCTGTGAGATGATTTCACAGAACACAAAGAAGTTTCTCAGAAAGCTTCTTTCTCTTTGTTATCGGAGGATATTTCCTTTGGCCCTATAGTCTCCAAAGGGAACCGAAATATCTGTTCTCAGATTCCACAGAAATAAGGCTAGCAAAGAGATCGACGAAATACACATGTAACACTGTGAGATGAATTAATAGAACACTAAGCAGGGTCTCAGAAACCTTCTTTCCAGATTTCATCTGAGGATATTTCCTTTTTCACCATAGCCCTCTATGGGCTTCCAAATATCACTTTGCCAATTCCACAAGTAGTGTCTTAGCGAAAGGCTTCTTGAGGGGAAATCTGTAACTCTGTGAGATGATTTCACAGAACACAAAGAAGTTTCTCAGAAAGCTTCTTTCTCTTTGTTATCGGAGGATATTTCCTTTGGCCCTATAGTCTAAAAAAGGATCCGAAATATCTGTTCTCAGATTCCACAGAAATAAGGCTAGCAAAGAGATCCACGAAATACAGATGTAACTCTGTGAGATGAATTAACAGAACACTAAGCAGTTTCTCAGAAAGCTTCTTTCCAGATATCATCTGAGGATATTTCCTTTTTCACCATAGCCCTCCATGGGCTTCCAAATATCACTTTGCCAAATCCACAAGAACTGTCTTAGCGAAAGGCTTCTTGAGGGGAAAGCTGTAACTCTGTGAGATGATTTCACAGAACACAAAGAAGTTTCTCAGAAAGCTTCTTTCTCTTTGTTATCGGAGGATATTTCCTTTGGCCCTATAGTCTCCAAAGGGAACCGAAATATGTGTTCTCAGATTCCACAGAAATAAGGCTAGCAAAGAGATCGACGAAATACAGATGTAACACTGTGAGATGAATTAACAGAACACTAAGCAGTTTCTCAGAAAGCTTCTTTCCAGATTTCATCTGAGGATATTTCCTTTTTCACCATAGCCCTCTATGGGCTTCCAAATATCACCTTGCCAAATCCACAAGAACTGTCTTAGCGAAAGGCTTCTTGTGGGGAAAGCTGTAACTCTGTGAGATAATTTCACAGAACACAAAGAAGTTTCTCAGAAAGCTTCTTTCTCTTTGTTATCGGAGGATATTTCCTTTGGCCATATAGTCTCCACAGGGATCCGAAATATCTGTTCTCAGATTCCACAGAAATAAGGCTAGCAAAGAGATCCACGAAATACAGATGTAACTCTGTGAGATGAATTAACAGAACACTAAGCAGTTTCTCAGAAAGCTTCTTTCCTGATTTCATCTGAGGATATTTCCTTTTTCACCATAGCCCTCTATGGGCTTCCAAATATCACTTTGCCAATTCCACAAGAACTGTCTTAGCGAAAGGCTTCTTGAGGGGAAAGCTGTAACTCTGTGAGATGATTTCACAGAACACAAAGAAGTTTCTCAGAAAGCTTCTTTCTCTTTGTTATCGGAGGATATTTCCTTTGGCCCTATAGACTCCAAAGGGAACCGAAATATCTGTTCTCAGATTCCACAGAAATAAGGCTAGCAAAGAGATCGACGAAATACAGATGTAACACTGTGAGATGAATTAATAGAACACTAAGCAGGTTCTCAGAAAGCTTCCTTCCAGATTTCATCTGAGGATATTTCCTTTTTCACCATAGCCCTCTATGGGCTTCCAAATATCACTTTGCCAATTCCACAAGTAGTGTCTTAGCGAAAGGCTTCTTGAGGGGAAATCTGTAACTCTGTGAGATGATTTCACAGAACACAAAGAAGTTTCTCAGAAAGCTTCTTTCTCTTTGTTATCGGAGGATATTTCCTTTGGCCCTATAGTCTAAAAAAGGATCCGAAATATCTGTTCTCAGATTCCACAGAAATAAGGCTAGCAAAGAGATCCACGAAATACAGATGTAACTCTGTGAGATGAATTAACAGAACACTAAGCAGTTTCTCAGAAAGTTTCTTTCCAGATATCATCTGAGGATATTTCCTTTTTCACCATAGCCCTCTATGGGCTTCCAAATATCACTTTGCCAAATCCACAAGAACTGTCTTAGCGAAAGGCTTCTTGAGGGGAAAGCTGTAACTCTGTGAGATGATTTCACAGAACACAAAGAAGTTTCTCAGAAAGCTTCTTTCTCTTTGTTTTCGGAGGATATTTCCTTTGGCCATATAGTCTCCACAGGGATCCGAAATATCTGTTCTCAGATTCCACAGAAATAAGGCTAGCAAAGAGATCCACGAAATACAGATGTAACTCTGTGAGATGAATTAACAGAACACTAAGCAGTTTCTCAGAAAGCTTCTTTCCAGATTTCATCTGAGGATATTTCCTTTTTCACCATAGCCCTCTATGGGCTTCCAAATATCACTTTGCCAATTCCACAAGAACTGTCTTAGCGAAAGGCTTCTTGAGGGGAAAGCTGTAACTCTGTGAGATGATTTCACAGAACACAAAGAAGTTTCTCAGAAAGCTTCTTTCTCTTTGTTATCGGAGGATATTTCCTTTGGCCCTATAGTCTCCAAAGGGAACCGAAATATCTGTTCTCAGATTCCACAGAAATAAGGCTAGCAAAGAGATCCACGAAATACAGATGTAACTCTGTGAGATGAATTAACAGAACACTAAGCAGTTTCTCAGAAAGCTTCTTTCCAGATTTCATCTGAGGATATTTCCTTTTTCACCATAGCCCTCTATGGGCTTCCAAATATCACTTTGCCAATTCCACAAGAACTGTCTTAGCGAAAGGCTTCTTGAGGGGAAAGCTGTAACTCTGTGAGATGATTTCACAGAAAACAAAGAAGTTTCTCAGAAAGCTTCTTTCTCTTTGTTATCGGAGGATATTTCCTTTGGCCCTGTAGTCTCCATAGGGAACAGAAATATCTGTTCTCAGATTCCACAAAAATAAGGGTAGCAAAGAGATCCACGAAATACAGATGTAACTCTGTGAGATGAATTAACAGAACACTAAGCAGTTTCTCAGAAAGCTTCTTTCCAGATTTCATCTGAGGATATTTCCTTTTTCACCATAGCCCTCTATGGGCTTCCAAATATCCCTTTGCCAATTCCACAAGTAGTGTCTTAGCGAAAGGCTTCTTGAGGGGAAATCTGTAACTCTGTGAGATGATTTCACGGAACACAAAGAAGTTTCTCAGAAAGCTTCTTTCTCTTTGTTATCGGAGGATATTTCCTTTGGCCATATAGTCTCCACAGGGATCGGAAATATCTGTTCTCAGATTCTCAGAAATAAGGCTAGCAAAGAGATCGACGAAATACAGATGTAACTCTGTGAGATGAATTAACAGAACACTAAGCAGTTTCTCAGAAAGCTTCTTTCCAGATTTCATCTCAGGATATTTCCTTTTTCAACATAGCCCTCTATGGGCTTCCAAATATCACTTTGCCAATTCCACAAGAACTGTCTTAGCGAAAGGCTTCTTGAGGGGAAAGCTGTATTTCTGTGAGATGATTTCACAGAACACAAAGAAGTTTCTCAGAAAGCTTCTTTCTCTTTGTTATCGGAGGATATTTCCTTTGGCCCTATAGTCTCCAAAGGGAACCGAAATATCTGTTCTCAGATTCCACAGAAATAAGGCTAGCAAAGAGATCGACGAAATACAGATGTAAATTTGTGAGATGAATTAGCAGAACACTAAGCAGTTTCTCAGAAAGCTTCTTTCCAGATTTCATCTGAGGATATTTCCTTTTTCACCATAGCCCTCTATGGGCTTCCAAATATTACGTTGCCAATTCCACAGGAACTGTCTTAGCGAAAGGCTTCTTGTGGGGAAAGCTGTAACCTGTGAGATGATTTCACAGAACACAAAGAAGTTTCTCAGAAAGCTTCTTTCTCATTGTTATCGGAGGATATTTCCTTTGGCCATATAGTCTTCAAAGGGATCCGAAATATCTGTTCTCAGATTCCACAGAAATAAGGCTAGCAAAGAGATCCACGAAATACAGATGTAACCCTGTGAGATGAATTAACAGAACACTAAGAGGTTTCTCAGAAAGTTTCTTTCCAGATTTCATCTGAGGATATTTCCTTTTCATCATAGCCCTCTATGGGATTCCAAATATCACTTTGCCAAATCCACAAGAACTGTCTTAGCGAAAGGCTTCTTGAGGGGAAAGCTGTAACTCTGTGAGATGATTTCACAGAACACAAAGAAGTTTCTCAGAAAGCTTCTTTCTCTTTGTTATCGGAGGATATTTCCTTTGGCCATATAGTCTCCACAGGGATCCGAAATATCTGTTCTCAGATTCCACAGAAATAAGGCTAGCAAAGAGAACGACGAAATACAGATGTAACTCTGTGAGATGAATTAACAGAACACTAAGCAGTTTCTCAGAAAGCTTCTTTCCAGATTTCATCTGAGGATATTTCCTTTTTCACCATAGCCCTCTATGGGCTTCCAAATATCACTTTGCCAATTCCACAAGAACTGTCTTAGCGAAAGGCTTCTTGAGGGGAAAGCTGTAACTCTGTGAGATGATTTCACAAACACAAAGAAGTTTCTCAGAAAGCTTCTTTCTCTTTGTTATCGGAGGATATTTCCTTTGGCCCTATAGTCTCCAAAGGGAACCGAAATATCTGTTCTCAGATTCCACAGAAATAAGGCTAGCAAAGAGATCGATGAAATACAGATGTAACTCTGTGAGATGAATTAACAGAACACTAAGCAGTTTCTCAGAAAGCTTCTTTCCAGATTACATCTGAGGATATTTCCTTTTTCACCATAGCCCTCTATGGGCTTCCAAATATCACTTTGCCAATTCCACAAGAACTGTCTTAGCGAAAGGCTTCTTGAGGGGAAAGCTGTAACTCTGTGAGATGATTTCACAGAACACAAAGAAGTTTCTCAGAAAGCTTCTTTCTCTTTGTTATCGGAGGATATTTCCTTTGGCCCTATAGTCTCCAAAGGGAACCGAAATATCTGTTCTCAGATTCCACAGAAATAAGGCTAGCAAAGAGATCCACGAAATACAGATGTAACTCTGTGAGATGAATTAACAGAACACTAAGCAGTTTCTCAGAAAGCTTCTTTCCAGATTTCATCTGAGGATATTTCCTTTTTCACCATAGCCCTCTATGGGCTTCCAAATATCACTTTGCCAATTCCACAGGAACTGTCTTAGCGAAAGGTTTCTTGTGGAGAAAGCTCTAACCTGTGAGATGATTTCACAGAACACAAAGAAGTTTCTCAGAAAGCTTCTTTCTCTTTGTTATCGGAGGATATTTCCTTTGGCCATATAGTCTTCAAAGGGATCCGAAATATCTGTTCTCAGATTCCACAGAAATAAGGCTAGCAAAGAGATCCACCAAATACAGATGTAACCCTGTGAGATGAATTAACAGAACACTAAGCAGCTTCTCAGAAAGCTTCTTTCCAGATTTCATCTGAGGATATTTCCTTTTTCACCATAGCCCTCTATGGGCTTCCAAATATCACTTTGCCAAATCCACAAGAACTGTCTTAGCGAAAGGCTTCTTGAGGGGAAAGCTGTAACTCTGTGAGATGATTTCACAGAACACAAAGAAGTTTCTCAGAAAGCTTCTTTCTCTTTGTTATCGGAGGACATTTCCTTTGGCCATATAGTCTCCACAGGGATCCGAATATCTGTTCTCAGATTCCACAGAAATAAGGCTAGCAAAGAGATCCACGAAATACAGATGTAACTCTGTGAGATGAATTAACAGAACACTAAGCAGTTTCTCAGAAAGCTTCTTTCCAGATTTCATCTGAGGATATTTCCTTTTTCACCATAGCCCTCTATGGGCTTCCAAATATCACTTTGCCAATTCCACAAGAACTGTCTTAGTGAAAGGCTTTTTGAGGGAAAAGCTGTCACTCTGTGAGATGATTTCACAGAACACAAAGAAGTTTCTCAGAAAGCTTCTTCATCTTTGTTATCGGAGGATATTTCCTTTGGCCCTATACTCTCCAAAGGGATCCGAAATATCTGTTCTCAGATTCCACAGAAATAAGGCTAGCAACGAGATCGACGAAATACAGATGTAACACTGTGAGATGAATTAATAGAACACTAAGCAGGTTCTCAGAAAGCTTCCTTCCAGATTACATCTGAGGATATTTCCTTTTTCACCATAGCCCTCTATGGGCTTCCAAATATCACTTTGCCAATTCCACAAGTAGTGTCTTAGCGAAAGGCTTCTTTAGGGGAAATCTGTAACTCTGTGAGATGATTTCACAGAACACAAAGAAGGTTCTCAGAAAGCTTCTTTCTCTTTGTTATCGGAGGATATTTCCTTTGGCCCTATAGTCTAAAAAAGGATCCGAAATATCTGTTCTCAGATTCCACAGAAATAAGGCTAGCAAAGAGATCCACGAAATACAGATGTAACTCTGTGAGATGAATTAACAGAACACTAAGTAGTTTCTCAGAAAGCTTCTTTCCAGATATCATCTGAGGATATTTCCTTTTTCACCATAGCCCTCTATGGGCTTCCAAATATCACTTTGCCAAATCCACAAGAACTGTCTTAGCGAAAGGCTTCTTGAGGGGAAAGCTGTAACTCTGTGAGATGATTTCACAGAACACAAAGAAGTTTCTCAGAAAGCTTCTTTCTCTTTGTTTTCGGAGGATATTTCCTTTGGCCATATAGTCTCCACAGGGATCCGAAATATCTGTTCTCAGATTCCACAGAAATAAGGCTAGCAAAGAGATCCACGAAATACAGATGTAACTCTGTGAGATGAATTAAGAGAACACTAAGCAGTTTCTCAGAAAGCTTCTTTCCAGATTTCATCTGAGGATATTTCCTTTTTCACCATAGCCCTCTATGGGCTTCCAAATATCACTTTGCCAATTCCACAAGAACTGTCTTAGCGAAAGGCTTCTTGAGGGGAAAGCTGTAACTCTGTGAGATGATTTCACAGAACACAAAGAAGTTTCTCAGAAAGCTTCTTTCTCTTTGTTATCGGAGGATATTTCCTTTGGCCCTATAGTCTCCAAAGGGAACCGAAATATCTGTTCTCAGATTCCACAGAAATAAGGCTAGCAAAGAGATCGACGAAATACAGATGTAACTCTGTGAGATGAATTAACAGAACACTAAGCAGTTTCTCAGAAAGCTTCTTTCCAGATTTCATCTGAGGATATTTCCTTTTTCACCATAGCCCTCTATGGGCTTCCAAATATCACTTTGCCAATTCCACAAGAACTGTCTTAGCGAAAGGCTTCTTGAGGGGAAAGCTGTAACTCTGTGAGATGATTTCACAGAACACAAAGAAGTTTCTCAGAAAGCTTCTTTCTCTTTGTTATCGGAGGATATTTCCTTTGGCCCTATAGTCTCCAAAGGGAACCGAAATATCTGTTCTCAGATTCCACAGAAATAAGGCTAGCAAAGAGATCGACGAAATACAGATGTAACTCTGTGAGATGAATTAACAGAACACTAAGCAGTTTCTCAGAAAGCTTCTTTCCAGATTTCATCGGAGGATATTTCCTTTTTCACCATAGCCCTCTATGGGCTTCCAAATATCACTTTGCCAATTCCACAAGAACTGTCTTAGCGAAAGGCTTCTTGAGGGGAAAGCTGTAACTCTGTGAGATGATTTCACAGAACACAAAGAAGTTTCTCAGAAAGTTTCTTTCTCTTTGTTATCGGAGGATATTTCCTTTGGCCCTAGAGTCTCCAAAGGGAACCGAAATATGTGTTCTCAGATTCCACAGAAATAAGGCTAGCAAAGAGATCGACGAAATACAGATGTAACTCTGTGAGATGAATTAACAGAACACTAAGCAGTTTCTCAGAAAGCTTCTTTCCAGATTTCATCTGAGGATATTTCCTTTTTCACCATAGCCCTCTATGGGCTTCCAAATATCACTTTACCAAATCCACAAGAACTGTCTTAGCGAAAGGCTTCTTGTGGGGAAAGCTGTAACTCTGTGAGATGATTTCACAGAACACAAAGAAGTTTCTCAGAAAGCTTCTTTCTCTTTGTTATCGGAGGATATTTCCTTTGGCCATATAGTCTCCACAGGGATCCGAAATATCTGTTCTCAGATTCCACAGAAATAAGGCTAGCAAAGAGATCCACGAAATACAGATGTAACTCTGTGAGATGAATTAACAGAACACTAAGCAGTTTCTCAGAAAGCTTCTTTCCAGATTTCATCTCAGGATATTTCCTTTTTCACCATAGCCCTCTATGGGCTTGCAAATATTACGTTGCCAATTCCACAGGAACTGTCTTAGCGAAAGGCTTCTTGAGGGGAAAGCTGTAACTCTGTGAGATGATTTCACAGAACACAAAGAAGTTTCTCAGAAAGCTTCTTTCTCTTTGTTATCGGAGGATATTTCCTTTGGCCCTATAGACTCCAAAGGGAACCGAAATATCTGTTCTCAGATTCCACAGAAATAAGGCTAGCAAAGAGATCGACGAAATACAGATGTAACACTGTGAGATGAATTAATAGAACACTAAGCAGTTTCTCAGAAACCTTCTTTCCAGATTTCATCTGAGGATATTTCCTTTTTCACCATAGCCCTCTAAGGGCTTCCAAATATCACTTTGCCAATTCCACAAGTAGTGTCTTAGCGAAAGGCTTCTTGAGGGGAAATCTGTAACTCTGTGAGATGATTTCACAGAACACAAAGAAGTTTCTCAGAAAGCTTCTTTCTCTTTGTTATCGGAGGATATTTCCTTTGGCCCTATAGTCTAAAAAAGGATCCGAAATATCTGTTCTCAGATTCCACAGAAATAAGGCTAGCAAAGAGATCCAGGAAATACAGATGTAACTCTGTGAGATGAATTAACAGAACACTAAGCAGTTTCTCAGAAAGCTTCTTTCCAGATATCATCTGAGGATATTTCCTTTTTCACCATAGCCCTCCATGGGCTTCCAAATATCACTTTGCCAAAACCACAAGAACTGTCATTGAGAAAGGCTTCTTGAGGGGAAAGCTGTAACTCTGTGAGATGATTTCACAGAACACAAAGAAGTTTCTCAGAAAGCTTCTTTCTCTTTGTTATCGGAGGATATTTCCTTTGGCCCTATAGTCTCCAAAGGGAACCGAAATATGTGTTCTCAGATTCCACAGAAATAAGGCTAGCAAAGAGATCGACGAAATACAGATGTAACTCTGTGAGATGAATTAACAGAACACTAAGCAGTTTCTCAGAAAGCTTCTTTCCAGATTTCATCTGAGGATATTTCCTTTTTCACCATAGCCCTCTATGGGCTTCCAAATATCACTTTGCCAAATCCACAAGAACTGTCTTAGCGAAAGGCTTCTTGTGGGGAAAGCTGTAACTCTGTGAGATAATTTCACAGAACACAAAGAAGTTTCTCAGAAAGCTTCTTTCTCTTTGTTATCGGAGGATATTTCCTTTGGCCATATAGTCTCCACAGGGATCCGAAATATCTGTTCTCAGATTCCACAGAAATAAGGCTAGCAAAGAGATCCACGAAATACAGATGTAACTCTGTGAGATGAATTAACAGAACACTAAGCAGTTTCTCAGAAAGCTTCTTTCCAGATTTCATCTGAGGATATTTCCTTTTTCACCATAGCCCTCTATGGGCTTCCAAATATCACTTTGCCAATTCCACAAGAACTGTCTTAGCGAAAGGCTTCTTGAGGGGAAAGCTGTAACTCTGTGAGATGATTTCACAGAACACAAAGAAGTTTCTCAGAAAGCTTCTTTCTCTTTGTTATCGGAGGATATTTCCTTTGGCCCTATAGACTCCAAAGGGAACCGAAATATCTGTTCTCAGATTCCACAGAAATAAGGCTAGCAAAGAGATCGACGAAATACAGATGTAACACTGTGAGATGAATTAATAGAACACTAAGCAGGTTCTCAGAAAGCTTCCTTCCAGATTTCATCTGAGGATATTTCCTTTTTCACCATAGCCCTCTATGGGCTTCCAAATATCACTTTGCCAATTCCACAAGTAGTGTCTTAGCGAAAGGCTTCTTGAGGGGAAATCTGTAACTCTGTGAGATGATTTCACAGAACACAAAGAAGTTTCTCAGAAAGCTTCTTTCTCTTTGTTATCGGAGGATATTTCCTTTGGCCCTATAGTCTAAAAAAGGATCCGAAATATCTGTTCTCAGATTCCACAGAAATAAGGCTAGCAAAGAGATCCACGAAATACAGATGTAACTCTGTGAGATGAATTAACAGAACACTAAGCAGTTTCTCAGAAAGCTTCTTTCCAGATATCATCTGAGGATATTTCCTTTTTCACCATAGCCCTCTATGGGCTTCCAAATATTACTTTGCCAATTCCACAAGAACTGTCTTAGCGAAAGGCTTCTTGAGGGGAAAGCTGTAACTCTGTGAGATGATTTCACAGAACACAAAGAAGTTTCTCAGAAAGCTTCTTTCTCTTTGTTATCGGAGGATATTTCCTTTGGCCATGTAGTCTCCACAGGGATCCGAAATATCTGTTCTCAGATTCCACAGAAATAAGGCTAGCAAAGAGATCCACGAAATACAGATGTAACTCTGTGAGATGAATTAACAGAACACTAAGCAGTTTCTCAGAAAGCTTCTTTCCAGATTTCATCTGAGGATATTTCCTTTTTCACCATAGCCCTCTATGGGCTTCCAAATATCACTTTGCCAATTCCACAAGAACTGTCTTAGCGAAAGGCTTCTTGAGGGGAAAGCTGTAACTCTGTGAGATGATTTCACAGAACACAAAGAAGTTTCTCAGAAAGCTTCTTTCTCTTTGTTATCGGAGGATATTTCCTTTGGCCCTATAGTCTCCAAAGGGAACCGAAATATCTGTTCTCAGATTCCACAGAAATAAGGCTAGCAAAGAGATCCACGAAATACAGATGTAACTCTGTGAGATGAATTAACAGAACACTAAGCAGTTTCTCAGAAAGCTTCTTTCCAGATTTCATCTCAGGATATTTCCTTTTTCACCATAGCCCTCTATGGGCTTGCAAATATTACGTTGCCAATTCCACAGGAACTGTCTTAGCGAAAGGCTTCTTGAGGGGAAAGCTGTAACTCTGTGAGATGATTTCACAGAACACAAAGAAGTTTCTCAGAAAGCTTCTTTCTCTTTGTTATCGGAGGATATTTCCTTTGGCCCTATAGACTCCAAAGGGAACCGAAATATCTGTTCTCAGATTCCACAGAAATAAGGCTAGCAAAGAGATCGACGAAATACAGATGTAACACTGTGAGATGAATTAATAGAACACTAAGCAGTTTCTCAGAAACCTTCTTTCCAGATTTCATCTGAGGATATTTCCTTTTTCACCATAGCCCTCTAAGGGCTTCCAAATATCACTTTGCCAATTCCACAAGTAGTGTCTTAGCGAAAGGCTTCTTGAGGGGAAATCTGTAACTCTGTGAGATGATTTCACAGAACACAAAGAAGTTTCTCAGAAAGCTTCTTTCTCTTTGTTATCGGAGGATATTTCCTTTGGCCCTATAGTCTAAAAAAGGATCCGAAATATCTGTTCTCAGATTCCACAGAAATAAGGCTAGCAAAGAGATCCAGGAAATACAGATGTAACTCTGTGAGATGAATTAACAGAACACTAAGCAGTTTCTCAGAAAGCTTCTTTCCAGATATCATCTGAGGATATTTCCTTTTTCACCATAGCCCTCCATGGGCTTCCAAATATCACTTTGCCAAAACCACAAGAACTGTCATTGAGAAAGGCTTCTTGAGGGGAAAGCTGTAACTCTGTGAGATGATTTCACAGAACACAAAGAAGTTTCTCAGAAAGCTTCTTTCTCTTTGTTATCGGAGGATATTTCCTTTGGCCCTATAGTCTCCAAAGGGAACCGAAATATGTGTTCTCAGATTCCACAGAAATAAGGCTAGCAAAGAGATCGACGAAATACAGATGTAACTCTGTGAGATGAATTAACAGAACACTAAGCAGTTTCTCAGAAAGCTTCTTTCCAGATTTCATCTGAGGATATTTCCTTTTTCACCATAGCCCTCTATGGGCTTCCAAATATCACTTTGCCAAATCCACAAGAACTGTCTTAGCGAAAGGCTTCTTGTGGGGAAAGCTGTAACTCTGTGAGATAATTTCACAGAACACAAAGAAGTTTCTCAGAAAGCTTCTTTCTCTTTGTTATCGGAGGATATTTCCTTTGGTCATATAGTCTCCACAGGTATCCGAAATATCTGTTCTCAGATTCCACAGAAATAAGGCTAGCAAAGAGATCCACGAAATACAGATGTAACTCTGTGAGATGAATTAACAGAACACTAAGCAGTTTCTCAGAAAGCTTCTTTCCAGATTTCATCTGAGGATATTTCCTTTTTCACCATAGCCCTCTATGGGCTTCCAAATATCACTTTGCCAATTCCACAAGAACTGTCTTAGCGAAAGGCTTCTTGAGGGGAAAGCTGTAACTCTGTGAGATGATTTCACAGAACACAAAGAAGTTTCTCAGAAAGCTTCTTTCTCTTTGTTATCGGAGGATATTTCCTTTGGCCCTATAGTCTCCAAAGGGAACCGAAATATCTGTTCTCAGATTCCACAGAAATAAGGCTAGCTAAGAGATCCACGAAATACAGATGTAACTCTGTGAGATGAATTAACAGAACACTAAGCAGTTTCTCAGAAAGCTTCTTTCCAGATTTCATCTGAGGATATTTCCTTTTTCACCATAGCCCTCTATGGGCTTCCAAATATCACTTTGCCAATTCCACAAGAACTGTCTTAGCGAAAGGCTTCTTGAGGGGAAAGCTGTAACTCTGTGAGATGATTTCACAGAACACAAAGAAGTTTCTCAGAAAGCTTCTTCCTCTTTGTTATCAGAGGATATTTCCTTTGGCCCTATAGACTCCAAAGGGAACCGAAATATCTGTTCTCAGATTCCACAGAAATAAGGCTAGCAAAGAGATCGACGAAATACAGATGTAACACTGTGAGATGAATTAATAGAACACTAAGCAGGTTCTCAGAAATCTTCCTTCCAGATTTCATCTGAGGATATTTCCTTTTTCACCATAGCCCTCTATGGGCTTCCAAATATCACTTTGCCAATTCCACAAGTAGTGTCTTAGCGAAAGGCTTCTTGAGGGGAAATCTGTAACTCTGTGAGATGATTTCACAGAACACAAAGAAGTTTCTCAGAAAGCTCATCTCTCTTTGTTATCGGAGGATATTTCCTTTGGCCCTATATTCTAAAAAAGGATCCGAAATATCTGTTCTCAGATTCCACAGAAATAAGGCTAGCAAAGAGATCCACGAAATACAGATGTAACTCTGTGAGATGAATTAACAGAACACTAAGCAGTTTCTCAGAAAGCTTCTTTCCAGATATCATCTGAGGATATTTCCTTTTTCACCATAGCCCTCTATGGGCTTCCAAATATCACTTTACCAAATCCACAAGAACTGTCTTAGCGAAAGGCTTCTTGTCTGGAAAGCTGTAACTCTGTGAGATGATTTCACAGAACACAAAGAAGTTTCTCAGAAAGCTTCTTTCTCTTTGTTATCGGAGGATATTTCCTTTGGCCATATAGTCTCCACAGGGATCCGAAATATCTGTTCTCAGATTCCACAGAAATAAGGCTAGCAAAGAGATCCACGAAATACAGATGTAACTCTGTGAGATGAATTAACAGAACACTAAGCAGTTTCTCAGAAAGCTTCTTTCCAGATTTCATCTCAGGATATTTCCTTTTTCACCGTAGCCCTCTATGGGCTTCCAAATATTACGTTGCCAATTCCACAGGAACTGTCTTAGCGAAAGGCTTCTTGAGGGGAAAGCTGTAACTCTGTGAGATGATTTCACAGAACACAAAGAAGTTTCTCAGAAAGCTTCTTTCTCTTTGTTATCGGAGGATATTTCCTTTGGCCCTATAGACTCCAAAGGGAACCGAAATATCTGTTCTCAGATTCCACAGAAATAAGGCTAGCAAAGAGATCGACGAAATACAGATGTAACACTGTGAGATGAATTAATAGAACACTAAGCAGTTTCTCAGAAACCTTCTTTCCAGATTTCATCTGAGGATATTTCCTTTTTCACCATAGCCCTCTAGGGGCTTCCAAATATCACTTTGCCAATTCCACAAGTAGTGTCTTAGCGAAAGGCTTCTTGAGGGGAAATCTGTAACTCTGTGAGATGATTTCACAGAACACAAAGAAGTTTCTCAGAAAGCTTCTTTCTCTTTGTTATCGGAGGATATTTCCTTTGGCCCTATAGTCTAAAAAAGGATCCGAAATATCTGTTCTCAGATTCCACAGAAATAAGGCTAGCAAAGAGATCCACGAAATACAGATGTAACTCTGTGAGATGAATTAACAGAACACTAAGCAGTTTCTCAGAAAGCTTCTTTCCAGATATCATCTGAGGATATTTCCTTTTTCACCATAGCCCTCCATGGGCTTCCAAATATCACTTTGCCAAATCCACAAGAACTGTCTTAGCGAAAGGCTTCTTGAGGGGAAAGCTGTAACTCGGTGAGATGATTTCACAGAACACAAAGAAGTTTCTCAGAAAGCTTCTTTCTCTTTGTTATCGGAGGATATTTCCTTTGGCCCTATAGTCTCCAAAGGGAACCGAAATATGTGTTCTCAGATTCCACAGAAATAAGGCTAGCAAAGAGATCGACGAAATACAGATGTAACTCTGTGAGATGAATTAACAGAACACTAAGCAGTTTCTCAGATAGCTTCTTTCCAGATTTCATCTGAGGATATTTCCTTTTTCACCATAGCCCTCTATGGGCTTCCAAATATCACTTTGCCAAATCCACAAGAACTGTCTTAGCGAAAGGCTTCTTGTGGGGAAAGCTGTAACTCTGTGAGATAATTTCACAGAACACAAAGAAGTTTCTCAGAAAGCTTCTTTCTCTTTGTTATCGGAGGATATTTCCTTTGGCCATATAGTCTCCACAGGGATCCGAAATATCTGTTCTCAGATTCCACAGAAATAAGGCTAGCAAAGAGATCCACGAAATACAGATGTAACTCTGTGAGATGAATTAACAGAACACTAAGCAGTTTCTCAGAAAGCTTCTTTCCAGATTTCATCTGAGGATATTTCCTTTTTCACCATAGCCCTCTATGGGCTTCCAAATATCACTTTGCCAATTCCACAAGAACTGTCTTAGCGAAAGGCTTCTTGAGGGGAAAGCTGTAACTCTGTGAGATGATTTCACAGAACACAAAGAAGTTTCTCAGAAAGCTTCTTTCTCTTTGTTATCGGAGGATATTTCCTTTGGCCCTATAGTCTCCAAAGGGAACCGAAATATCTGTTCTCAGATTCCACAGAAATAAGGCTAGCTAAGAGATCCACGAAATACAGATGTAACTCTGTGAGATGAATTAACAGAACACTAAGCAGTTTCTCAGAAAACTTCTTTCCAGATTTCATCTGAGGATATTTCCTTTTTCACCATAGCCCTCTATGGGCTTCCAAATATCACTTTGCCAATTCCACAACAACTGTCTTAGCGAAAGGCTTCTTGAGGGGAAAGCTGTAACTCTGTGAGATGATTTCAGAGAACACAAAGAAGTTTCTCAGAAAGCTTCTTCCTCTTTGTTATCGGAGGATATTTCCTTTGGCCCTATAGACTCCAAAGGGAACCGAAATATCTGTTCTCAGATTCCACAGAAATAAGGCTAGCAAAGAGATCGACGAAATACAGATGTAACACTGTGAGATGAATTAATAGAACACTAAGCAGGTTCTCAGAAAGCTTCCTTCCAGATTTCATCTGAGGATATTTCCTTTTTCACCATAGCCCTCTATGGGCTTCCAAATATCACTTTGCCAATTCCACAAGTAGTGTCTTAGCGAAAGGCTTCTTGAGGGGAAATCTGTAACTCTGTGAGATGATTTCACAGAACACAAAGAAGTTTCTCAGAAAGCTCATCTCTCTTTGTTATCGGAGGATATTTCCTTTGGCCCTATAGTCTAAAAAAGGATCCGAAATATCTGTTCTCAGATTCCACAGAAATAAGGCTAGCAAAGAGATCCACGAAATACAGATGTAACTCTGTGAGATGAATTAACAGAACACTAAGCAGTTTCTCAGAAAGCTTCTTTCCAGATATCATCTGAGGATATTTCCTTTTTCACCATAGCCCTCTATGGGCTTCCAAATATCACTTTACCAAATCCACAAGAACTGTCTTAGCGAAAGGCTTCTTGTGGGGAAAGCTGTAACTCTGTGAGATGATTTCACAGAACACAAAGAAGTTTCTCAGAAAGCTTCTTTCTCTTTGTTATCGGAGGATATTTCCTTTGGCCATATAGTCTCCACAGGGATCCGAAATATCTGTTCTCAGATTCCACAGAAATAAGGCTAGCAAAGAGATCCACGAAATACAGATGTAACTCTGTGAGATGAATTAACAGAACACTAAGCAGTTTCTCAGAAAGCTTCTTTCCAGATTTCATCTCAGGATATTTCCTTTTTCACCGTAGCCCTCTATGGGCTTCCAAATATTACGTTGCCAATTCCACAGGAACTGTCTTAGCGAAAGGCTTCTTGAGGGGAAAGCTGTAACTCTGTGAGATGATTTCACAGAACACAAAGAAGTTTCTCAGAAAGCTTCTTTCTCTTTGTTATCGGAGGATATTTCCTTTGGCCCTATAGACTCCAAAGGGAACCGAAATATCTGTTCTCAGATTCCACAGAAATAAGGCTAGCAAAGAGATCGACGAAATACAGATGTAACACTGTGAGATGAATTAATAGAACACTAAGCAGTTTCTCAGAAACCTTCTTTCCAGATTTCATCTGAGGATATTTCCTTTTTCACCATAGCCCTCTAGGGGCTTCCAAATATCACTTTGCCAATTCCACAAGTAGTGTCTTAGCGAAAGGCTTCTTGAGGGGAAATCTGTAACTCTGTGAGATGATTTCACAGAACACAAAGAAGTTTCTCAGAAAGCTTCTTTCTCTTTGTTATCGGAGGATATTTCCTTTGGCCCTATAGTCTAAAAAAGGATCCGAAATATCTGTTCTCAGATTCCACAGAAATAAGGCTAGCAAAGAGATCCACGAAATACAGATGTAACTCTGTGAGATGAATTAACAGAACACTAAGCAGTTTCTCAGAAAGCTTCTTTCCAGATTTCATCTGAGGATATTTCCTTTTTCACCATAGCCCTCTATGGGCTTCCAAATATCACTTTGCCAAATCCACAAGAACTGTCTTAGCGAAAGGCTTCTTGTGGGGAAAGCTGTAACTCTGTGAGATAATTTCACAGAACACAAAGAAGTTTCTCAGAAAGCTTCTTTCTCTTTGTTATCGGAGGATATTTCCTTTGGCCATATAGTCTCCACAGGGATCCGAAATATCTGTTCTCAGATTCCACAGAAATAAGGCTAGCAAAGAGATCCACGAAATACAGATGTAACTCTGTGAGATGAATTAACAGAACACTAAGCAGTTTCTCAGAAAGCTTCTTTCCAGATTTCATCTGAGGATATTTCCTTTTTCACCATAGCCCTCTATGGGCTTCCAAATATCACTTTGCCAATTCCACAAGAACTGTCTTAGCGAAAGGCTTCTTGAGGGGAAAGCTGTAACTCTGTGAGATGATTTCACAGAACACAAAGAAGTTTCTCAGAAAGCTTCTTTCTCTTTGTTATCGGAGGATATTTCCTTTGGCCCTATAGTCTCCAAAGGGAACCGAAATATCTGTTCTCAGATTCCACAGAAATAAGGCTAGCTAAGAGATCCACGAAATACAGATGTAACTCTGTGAGATGAATTAACAGAACACTAAGCAGTTTCTCAGAAAGCTTCTTTCCAGATTTCATCTGAGGATATTTCCTTTTTCACCATAGCCCTCTATGGGCTTCCAAATATCACTTTGCCAATTCCACAACAACTGTCTTAGCGAAAGGCTTCTTGAGGGGAAAGCTGTAACTCTGTGAGATGATTTCAGAGAACACAAAGAAGTTTCTCAGAAAGCTTCTTCCTCTTTGTTATCGGAGGATATTTCCTTTGGCCCTATAGACTCCAAAGGGAACCGAAATATCTGTTCTCAGATTCCACAGAAATAAGGCTAGCAAAGAGATCGACGAAATACAGATGTAACACTGTGAGATGAATTAATAGAACACTAAGCAGGTTCTCAGAAAGCTTCCTTCCAGATTTCATCTGAGGATATTTCCTTTTTCACCATAGCCCTCTATGGGCTTCCAAATATCACTTTGCCAATTCCACAAGTAGTGTCTTAGCGAAAGGCTTCTTGAGGGGAAATCTGTAACTCTGTGAGATGATTTCACAGAACACAAAGAAGTTTCTCAGAAAGCTTCTCTCTCTTTGTTATCGGAGGATATTTCCTTTGGCCCTATAGTCTAAAAAAGGATCCGAAATATCTGTTCTCAGATTCCACAGAAATAAGGCTAGCAAAGAGATCCACGAAATACAGATGTAACTCTGTGAGATGAATTAACAGAACACTAAGCAGTTTCTCAGAAAGCTTCTTTCCAGATATCATCTGAGGATATTTCCTTTTTCACCATAGCCCTCTATGGGCTTCCAAATATCACTTTGCCAAATCCACAAGAACTGTCTTAGCGAAAGGCTTCTTGAGGGGAAAGCTGTAACTCTGTGAGATGATTTCACAGAACACAAAGAAGTTTCTCAGAAAGCTTCTTTCTCTTTGTTTTCGGAGGATATTTCCTTTGGCCATATAGTCTCCACAGGGATCCGAAATATCTGTTCTCAGATTCCACAGAAATAAGACTAGCAAAGAGATCCACGAAATACAGATGTAACTCTGTGAGATGAATTAACAGAACACTAAGCAGTTTCTCAGAAAGCTTCTTTCCAGATTTCATCTGAGGATATTTCCTTTTTCACCATAGCCCTCTATGGGCTTCCAAATATCACTTTGCCAATTCCACAAGAACTGTCTTAGCGAAAGGCTTCTTGAGGGGAAAGCTGTAACTCTGTGAGATGATTTCACAGAACACAAAGAAGTTTCTCAGAAAGCTTCTTTCTCTTTGTTATCGGAGGATATTTCCTTTGGCCCTATAGTCTCCAAAGGGAACCGAAATATCTGTTCTCAGATTCCACAGAAATAAGGCTAGCAAAGAGATCGAGGAAATACAGATGTAACTCTGTGAGATGAATTAACAGAACACTAAGCAGTTTCTCAGAAAGCTTCTTTCCAGATTTCATCTGAGGATATTTCCTTTTTCACCATAGCCCTCTATGGGCTTCCAAATATCACTTTGCCAATTCCACAAGAACTGTCTTAGCGAAAGGCTTCTTGAGGGGAAAGCTGTAACTCTGTGAGATGATTTCACAGAACACAAAGAAGTTTCTCAGAAAGCTTCTTTCTCTTTGTTATCGGAGGATATTTCCTTTGGCCCTATAGTCTCCAAAGGGAACCGAAATATCTGTTCTCAGATTCCACAGAAATAAGGCTAGCAAAGAGATCGACGAAATACAGATGTAACTCTGTGAGATGAATTAACAGAACACTAAGTAGTTTCTCAGAAAGCTTCTTTCCAGATTTCATCTGAGGATATTTCCTTTTTCACCATAGCCCTCTATGGGCTTCCAAATATCACTTTACCAAATCCACAAGAACTGTCTTAGCGAAAGGCTTCTTGTGGGGAAAGCTGTAACTCTGTGAGATGATTTCACAGAACACAAAGAAGTTTCTCAGAAAGCTTCTTTCTCTTTGTTATCGGAGGATATTTCCTTTGGCCATATAGTCTCCACAGGGATCCGAAATATCTGTTCTCAGATTCCACAGAAATAAGGCTAGCAAAGAGATCCACGAAATACAGATGTAACTCTGTGAGATGAATTAACAGAACACTAAGCAGTTTCTCAGAAAGCTTCTTTCCAGATTTCATCTCAGGATATTTCCTTTTTCACCATAGCCCTCTATGGGCTTCCAAATATTACGTTGCCAATTCCACAGGAACTGTCTTAGCGAAAGGCTTCTTGAGGGGAAAGCTTTAACTCTGTGAGATGATTTCACAGAACACAAAGAAGTTTCTCAGAAAGCTTCTTTCTCTTTGTTATCGGAGGATATTTCCTTTGGCCCTATAGACTCCAAAGGGAACCGAAATATCTGTTCTCAGATTCCACAGAAATAAGGCTAGCAAAGAGATCGACGAAATACAGATGTAACACTGTGAGATGAATTAATAGAACACTAAGCAGTTTCTCAGAAACCTTCTTTCCAGATTTCATCTGAGGATATTTCCTTTTTCACCATAGCCCTCTATGGGCTTCCAAATATCACTTTGCCAATTCCACAAGTAGTGTCTTAGCGAAAGGCTTCTTGAGGGGAAATCTGTAACTCTGTGAGATGATTTCACAGAACACAAAGAAGTTTCTCAGAAAGCTTCTTTCTCTTTGTTATCGGAGGATATTTCCTTTGGCCCTATTGTCTAAAAAAGGATCCGAAATATCTGTTCTCAGATTCCACAGAAATAAGGCTAGCAAGGAGATCCACGAAATACAGATGTAACTCTGTGAGATGAATTAAGAGAACACTAAGCAGTTTCTCAGAAAGCTTCTTTCCAGATATCATCTGAGGATATTTCCTTTTTCACCATAGCCCTCCATGGGCTTCCAAATATCACTTTGCCAAATCCACAAGAACTGTCTTAGCGAAAGGCTTCTTGAGGGGAAAGCTGTAACTCTGTGAGATGATTTCACAGAACACAAAGAAGTTTCTCAGAAAGCTTCTTTCTCTTTGTTATCGGAGGATATTTCCTTTGGCCCTATAGTCTCCAAAGGGAACCGAAATATGTGTTCTCAGATTCCACAGAAATAAGGCTAGCAAAGAGATCGACGAAATACAGATGTAACTCTGTGAGATGAATTAACAGAACACTAAGCAGTTTCTCAGAAAGCTTCTTTCCAGATTTCATCTGAGGATATTTCCTTTTTCACCATAGCCCTCTATGGGCTTCCAAATATCACTTTGCCAAATCCACAAGAACTGTCTTAGCGAAAGGCTTCTTGTGGGGAAAGCTGTAACTCTGTGAGATAATTTCACAGAACACAAAGAAGTTTCTCAGAAAGCTTCTTTCTCTTTGTTATCGGAGGATATTTCCTTTGGTCATATAGTCTCCACAGGTATCCGAAATATCTGTTCTCAGATTCCACAGAAATAAGGCTAGCAAAGAGATCCACGAAATACAGATGTAACTCTGTGAGATGAATTAACAGAACACTAAGCAGTTTCTCAGAAAGCTTCTTTCCAGATTTCATCTGAGGATATTTCCTTTTTCACCATAGCCCTCTATGGGCTTCCAAATATCACTTTGCCAATTCCACAAGAACTGTCTTAGCGAAAGGCTTCTTGAGGGGAAAGCTGTAACTCTGTGAGATGATTTCACAGAACACAAAGAAGTTTCTCAGAAAGCTTCTTTCTCTTTGTTATCGGAGGATATTTCCTTTGGCCCTATAGTCTCCAAAGGGAACCGAAATATCTGTTCTCAGATTCCACAGAAATAAGGCTAGCAAAGAGATCGACGAAATACAGATGTAACTCTGTGAGATGAATTAACAGAACACTAAGCAGTTTCTCAGAAAGCTTCTTTCCAGATTTCATCTGAGGATATTTCCTTTTTCAACATAGCCCTCAATGGGCTTCCAAATATTACGTTGCCAATTCCACAGGAACTGTCTTAGAGAAAGGCTTCTTGTGAGGAAAGCTGTAACCTGTGAGATGATTTCACAGAACACAAAGAATTTTCTCAGAAAGCTTCTTTCTCTTTGTTATCGGAGGATATTTCCTTTGGCCATATAGTCTTCAAAGGGATCCGAAATATCTGTTCTCAGATTCCACAGAAATAAGGCTAGCAAAGAGATCCACGAAATACAGATGTAACCCAGTGAGATGAATTAACAGAACACTAAGCGGTTTCTCAGAAAGCTTCTTTCCAGATTTCATCTGAGGATATTTCCTTTTTCACCATAGCCCTCTATGGGATTCCAAATATCACATTGCCAAATCCACAAGAACTGTCTTAGCGAAAGGCTTCTTGAGGGGAAAGCTGTAACTCTGTGAGATGATTTCACAGAACACAAAGCAGTTTCTCAGAAAGCTTCTTTCTCTTTGTTATCGGAGGATATTTCCTTTGGCCATATAGTCTCCACAGGGATCCGAAATATCTGTTCTCAGATTCCACAGAAATAAGGCTAGCAAAGAGATCCAGGAAATACAGATGTAACTCTGTGAGATGAATTAACAGAACACTAAGCAGTTTCTCAGAAAGCTTCTTTCCAGATTTCATCTCTGGATATTTCCTTTTTCACCATAGCCCTCTATGGGCTTCCAAATATCACTTGCCAATTCCACAAGAACTGTCTTAGCGATAGGCTTCTTGAGGGGAAAGCTGTAACTCTGTGAGATGATTTCACAGAACACAAAGAAGTTTCTCAGAAAGCTTCTTTCTCTTTGTTATCGGAGGATATTTCCTTTGGCCCTATAGTCTCCAAAGGGAACCGAAATATCTGTTCTGAGATTCCACAGAAATAAGGCTAGCAAAGAGATCCACGAAATACAGATGTAACTCTGTGAGATGAATTAACAGAACACTAAGCAGTTTCTCAGAAAGCTTCTTTCCAGATTTCATCTGAGGATATTTCCTTTTTCACCATAGCCCTCTATGGGCTTCCAAATATTACGTTGCCAATTCCACAGGAACTGTCTTAGCGAAAGGCTTCTTGTGGGGAAAGCTGTAACTCTGTGAGATGATTTCACAGAACACAAAGAAGTTTCTCAGAAAGCTTCTTTCTCTTTGTTATCGGAGGATATTTCCTTTGGCCCTATAGTCTCCAAAGGGAACCGAAATATCTGTTCTCAGATTCCACAGAAATAAGGCTAGCAAAGAGATCGACGAAATACAGATGTAACTCTGTGAGATGAATTAACAGAACACTAAGCAGTTTCTCAGAAAGCTTCTTTCCAGATTTCATCTGAGGATATTTCCTTTTTCAACATAGCCCTCAATGGGCTTCCAAATATTACGTTGCCAATTCCACAGGAACTGTCTTAGAGAAAGGCTTCTTGTGAGGAAAGCTGTAACCTGTGAGATGATTCCACAGAACACAAAGAATTTTCTCAGAAAGCTTCTTTCTCTTTGTTATCGGAGGATATTTCCTTTGGCCATATAGTCTTCAAAGGGATCCGAAATATCTGTTCTCAGATTCCACAGAAATAAGGCTAGCAAAGAGATCCACGAAATACAGATGTAACCCAGTGAGATGAATTAACAGAACACTAAGCAGTTTCTCAGAAAGCTTATTTCCAGATTTCATCTGAGGATATTTCCTTTTTCACCATAGCCCTCTATGGGATTCCAAATATCACATTGCCAAATCCACAAGAACTGTCTTAGCGAAAGGCTTCTTGAGGGGAAAGCTGTAACTCTGTGAGATGATTTCACAGAACACAAAGCAGTTTCTCAGAAAGCTTCTTTCGCTTTGTTATCGGAGGATATTTCCTTTGGCCATATAGTCTCCACAGGGATCCGAAATATCTGTTCTCAGATTCCACAGAAATAAGGCTAGCAAAGAGATCCAGGAAATACAGATGTAACTCTGTGAGATGAATTAACAGAACACTAAGCAGTTTCTCAGAAAGCTTCTTTCCAGATTTCATCTCTGGATATTTCCTTTTTCACCATAGCCTCTATGGGCTTCCAAATATCACTTGCCAATTCCACAAGAACTGTCTTAGCGATAGGCTTCTTGAGGGGAAAGCTGTAACTCTGTGAGATGATTTCACAGAACACAAAGAAGTTTCTCAGAAAGCTTCTTTCTCTTTGTTATCGGAGGATATTTCCTTTGGCCCTATAGTCTCCAAAGGGAACCGAAATATCTGTTCTGAGATTCCACAGAAAAAAGGCTAGCAAAGAGATCCACGAAATACAGATGTAACTCTGTGAGATGAATTAACAGAACACTAAGCAGTTTCTCTGAAAGCTTCTTTCCAGATTTCATCTGAGGATATTTCCTTTTTCACCATAGCCCTCTATGGGCTTCCAAATATTACGTTGCCAATTCCACAGGAACTGTCTTAGCGAAAGGCTTCTTGTGGGGAAAGCTGTAACTCTGTGAGATGATTTCACAGAACACAAAGAAGTTTCTCAGAAAGCTTCTTTCTCTTTGTTATCGGAGGATATTTCCTTTGGCCCTATAGTCTTCAAAGGGATCCGAAATATCTGTTCTCAGATTCCACAGAAATAAGGCTAGCAAAGAGATCCACGAAATACAGATGTAACCCTGTGAGATGAATTAACAGAACACTAAGCAGTTTCTCAGAAAGCTTCTTTCCAGATTTCATCTGAGGATATTTCCTTTTTCACCATAGCCCTCTATGGGCTCCCAAATATCACTTTGCCAATTCCACAAGAACTGTCTTAGCGAAAGGCTTCTTGAGGGGAAAGCTGTAACTCTGTGAGATGATTTCACAGAACACAAAGAAGTTTCTCAGAAAGCTTCTTTGTCTTTGTTATCGGAGGATATTTCCTTTGGCCCTATAGTCTCCAAAGGGAACCGAAATATCTGTTCTCAGATTCCACAGAAATAAGGCTAGCAAAGAGATCGACGAAATACAGATGTAACTCTGTGAGATGAATTAACAGAACACTAAGCAGTTTCTCAGAAAGCTTCTTTCCAGATTTCATCTGAGGATATTTCCTTTTTCACCATAGCCCTCAATGGGCTTCCAAATATTACGTTGCCAATTCCACAGGAACTGTCTTAGAGAAAGGCTTCTTGTGAGGAAAGCTGTAACCTGTGAGATGATTTCACAGAACACAAAGAATTTTCTCAGAAAGCTTCTTTCTCTTTGTAATCGGAGGACATTTCCTTTGGCCATATAGTCTTCAAAGGGATCCGAAATATCTGTTCTCAGATTCCACAGAAATAAGGCTAGCAAAGAGATCCACGAAATACAGATGTAACCCAGTGAGATGAATTAACAGAACACTAAGCGGTTTCTCAGAAAGCTTCTTTCCAGATTTCATCTGAGGATATTTCCTTTTTCATCATAGCCCTGTATGGGATTCCAAATATCACATTGCCAAATCCACAAGAACTGTCTTAGCGAAAGGCTTCTTGAGGGGAAAGCTGTAACTCTGTGAGATGATTTCACAGAACACATAGGAGTTTCTCAGAAAGCTTCTTTCTCTTTGTTATCGGAGGATATTTCCTTTGGCCCTATAGTCTTCAAAGGGAACCGAAATATCTGTTCTCAGATTCCACAGAAATAAGGCTAGCAAAGAGATCCACGAAATACAGATGTAACTCTGTGAGATGAATTAACAGAACAATAAGCAGGTTCTCAGAAAGCTTCTTTCCAGATTTCATCTGAGGATATTTCCTTTTTCACCATAGCCCTCTATGGGCTTCCAAATATCACTTTGCCAATTCCACAAGTAGTGTCTTAGCGAAAGGCTTCTTGAGGGGAAAGCTGTAACTCTGTGAGATGATTTCACAGAACACAAAGCAGTTTCTCAGAAAGCTTCTTTCTCTTTGTTATCGGAGGATATTTCCTTTGGCCATATAGTCTCCACAGGGATCCGAAATATCTGTTCTCAGATTCCACAGAAATAAGGCTAGCAAAGAGATCCAGGAAATACAGATGTAACTCTGTGAGATGAATTAACAGAACACTAAGCAGTTTCTCAGAAAGCTTCTTTCCAGATTTCATCTCTGGATATTTCCTTTTTCACCATAGCCCTCTATGGGCTTCCAAATATCACTTGCCAATTCCACAAGAACTGTCTTAGCGATAGGCTTCTTGAGGGGAAAGCTGTAACTCTGTGAGATGATTTCACAGAACACAAAGAAGTTTCTCAGAAAGCTTCTTTCTCTTTGTTATCGGAGGATATTTCCTTTGGCCCTATAGTCTCCAAAGGGAACCGAAATATCTGTTCTGAGATTCCACAGAAATAAGGCTAGCAAAGAGATCCACGAAATACAGATGTAACTCTGTGAGATGAATTAACAGAACACTAAGCAGTTTCTCAGAAAGCTTCTTTCCAGATTTCATCTGAGGATATTTCCTTTTTCACCATAGCCCTCTATGGGCTTCCAAATATTACGTTGCCAATTCCACAGGAACTGTCTTAGCGAAAGGCTTCTTGTGGGGAAAGCTGTAACTCTGTGAGATGATTTCACAGAACACAAAGAAGTTTCTCAGAAAGCTTCTTTCTCTTTGTTATCGGAGGATATTTCCTTTGGCCCTATAGTCTCCAAAGGGAACCGAAATATCTGTTCTCAGATTCCACAGAAATAAGGCTAGCAAAGAGATCGACGAAATACAGATGTAACTCTGTGAGATGAATTAACAGAACACTAAGCAGTTTCTCAGAAAGCTTCTTTCCAGATTTCATCTGAGGATATTTCCTTTTTCAACATAGCCCTCAATGGGCTTCCAAATATTACGTTGCCAATTCCACAGGAACTGTCTTAGAGAAAGGCTTCTTGTGAGGAAAGCTGTAACCTGTGAGATGATTTCACAGAACACAAAGAATTTTCTCAGAAAGCTTCTTTCTCTTTGTTATCGGAGGATATTTCCTTTGGCCATATAGTCTTCAAAGGGATCCGAAATATCTGTTCTCAGATTCCACAGAAATAAGGCTAGCAAAGAGATCCACGAAATACAGATGTAACCCAGTGAGATGAATTAACAGAACACTAAGCAGTTTCTCAGAAAGCTTCTTTCCAGATTTCATCTGAGGATATTTCCTTTTTCACCATAGCCCTCTATGGGATTCCAAATATCACATTGCCAAATCCACAAGAACTGTCTTAGCGAAAGGCTTCTTGAGGGGAAAGCTGTAACTCTGTGAGATGATTTCACAGAACACAAAGCAGTTTCTCAGAAAGCTTCTTTCGCTTTGTTATCGGAGGATATTTCCTTTGGCCATATAGTCTCCACAGGGATCCGAAATATCTGTTCTCAGATTCCACAGAAATAAGGCTAGCAAAGAGATCCAGGAAATACAGATGTAACTCTGTGAGATGAATTAACAGAACACTAAGCAGTTTCTCAGAAAGCTTCTTTCCAGATTTCATCTCTGGATATTTCCTTTTACACCATAGCTCTCTAAGGGCTTCCAAATATCACTTTGCCAATTCCACAAGAACTGTCTTAGCGATAGGCTTCTTGAGGGGAAAGCTGTAACTCTGGGAGATGATTTCACAGAACACAAAGAAGTGTCTCAGAAAGCTTCTTTCTCTTTGTTATCGGAGGATATTTCCTTTGGCCCTATAGTCTTCAAAGGGATCCGATATATCTGTTCTCAGATTTCACAGAAATAAGGCTAGCAAAGAGATCCACGAAATACAGATGTAACCCTGTGAGATGAATTAACAGAACACTAAGCAGTTTCTCAGAAAGCTTCTTTCCAGATTTCATCTGAGGATATTTCCTTTTTCACCATAGCCCTCTATGGGCTTCCAAATATCACTTTGCCAATTCGACAAGAACTGTCTGAGAGAAAGGCTTCTTGAGGGGAAAGCTGTAACTCTGTGAGATGATTTCACAGAACACAAAGAAGTTTCTCAGAAAGCTTCTTTCTCTTTGTTATCGGAGGATATTTCCTTTGGCCCTATAGTCTCCAAAGGGAACCGAAATATCTGTTCTGAGATTCCACAGAAATAAGGCTAGCAAAGAGATCCACGAAATACAGATGTAACTCTGTGAGATGAATTAACAGAACACTAAGCAGTTTCTCTGAAAGCTTCTTTCCAGATTTCATCTGAGGATATTTCCTTTTTCACCATAGCCCTCTATGGGCTTCCAAATATTACGTTGCCAATTCCACAGGAACTGTCTTAGCGAAAGGCTTCTTGTGGGGAAAGCTGTAACTCTGTGAGATGATTTTACAGAACACAAAGAAGTTTCTCAGAAAGCTTCTTTCTCTTTGTTATCGGAGGATATTTCCTTTGGCCCTATAGTCTTCAAAGGGATCCGAAATATCTGTTCTCAGATTCCACAGAAATAAGGCTAGCAAAGAGATCCACGAAATACAGATGTAACCCAGTGAGATGAATTAACAGAACACTAAGCGGTTTCTCAGAAAGCTTCTTTCCAGATTTCATCTGAGGATATTTCCTTTTTCATCCTAGCCCTGTATGGGATTCCAAATATCACATTGCCAAATCCACAAGAACTGTCTTAGCGAAAGGCTTCTTGAGGGGAAAGCTGTAACTCTGTGAGATGATTTCACAGAACACAAAGAAGTTTCTCAGAAAGCTTCTTTCTCTTTGTTATCGGAGGATATTTCCTTTGGCCCTATAGTCTCCAAAGGGAACCGAAATATCTGTTCTCAGATTCCACAGAAATAAGGCGAGCAAAGAGATCGACGAAATACAGATGTATCTCTGTGAGATGAATTAACAGAACACTAAGCAGTTTCTCAGAAAGCTTCTTTCCAGATTTCATCTGAGGATATTTCCTTTTTCAACATAGCCCTCAATGGGCTTCCAAATATTACGTTGCCAATTCCACAGGAACTGTCTTAGAGAAAGGCTTCTTGTGAGGAAAGCTGTAACCTGTGAGATGATTTCACAGAACACAAAGAATTTTCTCAGAAAGCTTCTTTCTCTTTGTTATCGGAGGATATTTCCTTTGGCCATATAGTCTTCAAAGGGATCCGAAATATCTGTTCTCAGATTCCACAGAAATAAGGCTAGCAAAGAGATCCACGAAATACAGATGTAACCCAGTGAGATGAATTAACAGAACACTAAGCAGTTTCTCAGAAAGCTTCTTTCCAGATTTCATCTGAGGATATTTCCTTTTTCACCATAGCCCTCTATGGGATTCCAAATATCACATTGCCAAATCCACAAGAACTGTCTTAGCGAAAGGCTTCTTGAGGGGAAAGCTGTAACTCTGTGAGATGATTTCACAGAACACAAAGCAGTTTCTCAGAAAGCTTCTTTCGCTTTGTTATCGGAGGATATTTCCTTTGGCCATATAGTCTCCACAGGGATCCGAAATATCTGTTCTCAGATTCCACAGAAATAAGGCTAGCAAAGAGATCCAGGAAATACAGATGTAACTCTGTGAGATGAATTAACAGAACACTAAGCAGTTTCTCAGAAAGCTTCTTTCCAGATTTCATCTCTGGATATTTCCTTTTTCACCATAGCCCTCTATGGGCTTCCAAATATCACTTGCCAATTCCACAAGAACTGTCTTAGCGATAGGCTTCTTGAGGGGAAAGCTGTAACTCTGTGAGATGATTTCACAGAACACAAAGAAGTTTCTCAGAAAGCTTCTTTCTCTTTGTTATCGGAGGATATTTCCTTTGGCCCTATAGTCTCCAAAGGGAACCGAAATATCTGTTCTGAGATTCCACAGAAAAAAGGCTAGCAAAGAGATCCACGAAATACAGATGTAACCCTGTGAGATGAATTAACAGAACACTAAGCAGTTTCTCTGAAAGCTTCTTTCCAGATTTCATCTGAGGATATTTCCTTTTTCACCATAGCCCTCTATGGGCTTCCAAATATTACGTTGACAATTCCACAGGAACTGTCTTAGCGAAAGGCTTCTTGTGGGGAAAGCTGTAACTCTGTGAGATGATTTCACAGAACACAAAGAAGTTTCTCAGAAAGCTTCTTTCTCTTTGTTATCGGAGGATATTTCCTTTGGCCCTATAGTCTTCAAAGGGATCCGAAATATCTGTTCTCAGATTCCACAGAAATAAGGCTAGCAAAGAGATCCACGAAATACAGATGTAACCCAGTGAGATGAATTAACAGAACACTAAGCGGTTTCTCAGAAAGCTTCTTTCCAGATTTCATCTGAGGATATTTCCTTTTTCATCCTAGCCCTGTATGGGATTCCAAATATCACATTGCCAAATCCACAAGAACTGTCTTAGCGAAAGGCTTCTTGAGGGGAAAGCTGTAACTCTGTGAGATGATTTCACAGAACACATAGGAGTTTCTCAGAAAGCTTCTTTCTCTTTGTTATCGGAGGATATTTCCTTTGGCCCTATAGTCTTCAAAGGGAACCGAAATATCTGTTCTCAGATTCCACAGAAATAAGGCTAGCAAAGAGATCCACGAAATACAGATGTAACTCTGTGAGATGAATTAACAGAACACTAAGCAGTTTCTCAGAAAGCTTCTTTCCAGATTTCATCTGAGGATATTTCCTTTTTCACCATAGCCCTCTATGGGCTTCCAAATATCACTTTGCCAATTCCACAAGTAGTGTCTTAGCGAAAGGCTTCTTGAGGGGAAGTCTGTAACTCTGTGAGATGATTTCACGGAACACAAAGAAGTTTCTCAGAAAGCTTCTTTCTCTTTGTTATCGGAGGATATTTCCTTTGGCCATATAGTCTCCACAGGGATCCGAAATATCTGTTCTCAGATTCCACAGAAATAAGGCTAGCAAAGAGATCCAGGAAATACAGATGTAACTCTGTGAGATGAATTAACAGAACACTAAGCAGTTTCTCAGAAAGCTTCTTTCCAGATTTCATCTCTGGATATTTCCTTTTACACCATAGCTCTCTAAGGGCTTCCAAATATCACTTTGCCAATTCCACAAGAACTGTCTTAGCGATAGGCTTCTTGAGGGGAAAGCTGTAACTCTGGGAGATGATTTCACAGAACACAAAGAAGTGTCTCAGAAAGCTTCTTTCTCTTTGTTATCGGAGGATATTTCCTTTGGCCCTATAGTCTTCAAAGGGATCCGATATATCTGTTCTCAGATTTCACAGAAATAAGGCTAGCAAAGAGATCCACGAAATACAGATGTAACCCTGTGAGATGAATTAACAGAACACTAAGCAGTTTCTCAGAAAGCTTCTTTCCAGATTTCATCTGAGGATATTTCCTTTTTCACCATAGCCCTCTATGGGCTTCCAAATATCACTTTGCCAATTCGACAAGAACTGTCTGAGAGAAAGGCTTCTTGAGGGGAAAGCTGTAACTCTGTGAGATGATTTCACAGAACACAAAGAAGTTTCTCAGAAAGCTTCTTTCTCTTTGTTATCGGAGGATATTTTCTTTGGCCCTATAGTCTCCAAAGGGAACCGAAATATCTGTTCTCAGATTCCACAGAAATAAGGCTAGCAAAGAGATCCACGAAATACAGATGTAACTCTGTGAGATGAATTAACAGAACACTAAGCAGGTTCTCAGAAAGCTTCTTTCCAGATTTCATCTGAGGATATTTCCTTTTTCACCATAGCCCTCTATGGGCTTCCAAATATCACTTTGCCAATTCCACAAGTAGTGTCTTAGCGAAAGGCTTCTTGAGGGGAAATCTGTAACTCTGTGAGATGATTTCACGGAACACAAAGAAGTTTCTCAGAAAGCTTCTTTCTCTTTATTATCGGAGGATATTTCCTTTGGCCATATAGTCTCCACAGGGGCCCGAAATATCTGTTCTCAGATTCCACAGAAATAAGGCTAGCAAAGAGATCGAAGAAATACAGATGTAACTCTGTGAGATGAATTAACAGAACACTAAGCAGTTTCTCAGAAAGCTTCTTTCCAGATTTCATCTCAGGATATTTCCTTTTTCACCATAGCCCTCTAAGGGCTTCCAAATATCACTTTGCCAATTCCACAAGAACTGTCTTAGCGAAAGGCTTCTTGAGGGGAAAGCTGTAACTCTGTGAGATGATTTCACAGAACACAAAGAAGTTTCTCAGAAAGCTTCTTTCTCTTTGTTATCGGAGGATATTTCCTTTGGCCCTGTAGTCTCCATAGGGAACAGAAATATCTGTTCTCAGATTCCACAAAAATAAGGGTAGCAAAGAGATCCACGAAATACAGATGTAACTCTGTGAGATGAATTAACAGAACACTAAGCAGTTTCTCAGAAAGCTTCTTTCCAGATTTCATCTCAGGATATTTCCTTTTTCACCATAGCCTCTATGGGCTTCCAAATATCACTTTGCCAATTCGACAAGAACTGTCTTAGCGAAAGGCTTCTTGAGGGGAAAGCTGTAACTCTGTGAGATGATTTCACAGAACACAAAGAAGTTTCTCAGAAAGCTTCTTTCTCTTTGTTATCGGAGGATATTTCCTTTGGTCCTACAGTCTCCAAAGGGAACCGAAATATCTGTTCTCAGATTCCACAGAAATGAGGCTAGCATAGAGATCGACGAAATACAGATGTAACTCTGTGAGATGAATTAATAGAACACTAAGCAGGTTCTCAGAAAGCTTCTTTCCAGATTTCATCTGAGGATATTTCCTTTTTCACCATAGCCCTCTATGGGCTTCCAAATATCACTTTGCCAATTCCACAAGTAGTGTCTTAGCGAAAGGCTTCTTGAGGGGAAATCTGTAACTCTGTGAGATGATTTCACAGAACACAAAGAAGTTTCTCAGAAAGCTTCTTTCTCTTTGTTATCGGAGGATATTTCCTTTGGCCCTATAGTCTCCAAAAGGATCCGAAATATCTGTTCTCAGAATCCACAGAAATAAGGCTAGCAAAGAGATCCACGAAATACAGATGTAACTCTGTGAGATGAATTAACAGAACACTAAGCGGTTTCTCAGAAAGCTTCTTTCCAGATTTCATCTGAGGATATTTCCTTTTTCAGCATAGCCCTCTATGGGATTCCAAATATCACTTTGCCAAATCCACAAGAACTGTCTTAGCGAAAGGCTTCTTGAGGGGAAAGCTGTAACTCTGTGAGATGATTTCACAGAACACAAAGAAGTTTCTCAGAAAGCTTCTTTCTCTTTGTTATCGGAGGATATTTCCTTTGGCCATATAATCTCCACAGGGATCCGAAATATCTGTTCTCAGATTCCACAGAAATAAGGCTAGCAAAGAGATCCAGGAAATAGAGATGTAACTCTGTGAGATGAATTAACAAAACACTAAGCAGTTTCTCAGAAAGCTTCTTTCCAGATTTCATCTCTGGATATTTCCTTTTTCACCATAGCCCTCTATGGGCTTCCAAATATCACTTTGCGAATTCCACAAGAACTGTCTTAGCGATAGGCTTCTTGAGGGGAAAGCTGTAACTCTGTGAGATGATTTCACAGAACACAAAGAAGTTTCTCAGAAAGCTTCTTTCTCTTTGTTATCGGAGGATATTTCCTTTGGCCCTATAGTCTCCAAAGGGAACCGAAATATCTGTTCTCAGATTCCACAGAAATAAGGCTAGCAAAGAGATCCACGAAATACAGATGTAACTCTGTGAGATGAATTAACAGAACACTAAGTAGTTTCTCAGAAAGCTTCTTTCCAGATTTCATCTGAGGATATTTCCTTTTTCACCATAGCCCTCTATGGGCTTCCAAATATTACGTTGCCAATTCCACAGGAACTGTCTTAGCGAAAGGCTTCTTGTGGGGAAAGCTGTAACTCTGTGAGATGATTTCACAGAACACAAAGAAGTTTCTCAGAAAGCTTCTTTCTCTTTGTTTTCAGAGGATGTTTCCTTTGGCCCTATAGTCTCCAAAGGGAACCGAAAAATCTGTTCTCAGATTCCACAGAAATAAGGCTAGCAAAGAGATCGATGAAATACAGATGTAACTCTGTTAGATGAATTAACAGAACACTAAGCAGTTTCTCAGAAAGCTTCTTTCCAGATTTCATCTGAGGATATTTCCTTTTTCACCATAGCCCTCTATGGGCTTCCAAATATCACTTTGCCAATTCCACAAGAACTGTCTTAGCGAAAGGCTTCTTGAGGGGAAAGCTGTAACTCTGTGAGATGATTTCACAGAACACAAAGAAGTTTCTCAGAAAGCTTCTTTCTCTTTGTTATCGGAGGATATTTCCTTTGGCCCTATAGTCTCCAAAGGGAACCGAAATATCTGTTCTCAGATTCCACAGAATTAAGGCTAGCAAAGAGATCGACGAAATACAGATGTAACTCTGTGAGATGAATTAACAGAACACTAAGCAGTTTCTCAGAAAGCTTCTTTCCAGATTTCATCTGAGGATATTTCCTTTTTCACCATAGCCCTCTATGGGCTTCCAAATATCACTTTGCCAATTCCACAGGAACTGTCTTAGCGAAAGGCTTCTTGTGGAGAAAGCTGTAACCTGTGAGATGATTTCACAGAACACAAAGAAGTTTCTCAGAAAGCTTCTTTCTCTTTGTTATGGGAGGATATTTCCTTTGGCCATATAGTCTTCAAAGGGATCCGAAATATCTGTTCTCAGATTCCACAGAAATAAGGCTAGCAAAGAGATCCACGAAATACAGATGTAACCCTGTGAGATGAATTAACAGAACACAAAGCAGTTTCTCAGAAAGCTTCTTTCCAGATTTCATCTGAGGATATTTCCTTTTTCACCATAGCCCTCTATGGGCTTCCAAATATCACTTTGCCAAATCCACAAGAACTGTCTTAGCGAAAGGCTTCTTGAGGGGAAAGCTGTAACTCTGTGAGATGATTTCACAGAACACAAAGAAGTTTCTCAGAAAGCTACTTTCTCTTTGTTATCGGAGGATATTTCCTTTGGCCATATGGTCTCCACAGGGATCCGAAATATCTGTTCTCAGATTCCACAGAAATAAGGCAAGCAAAGAGATCCAGGAAATAGAGATGTAACTCTGTGAGATGAATTAACAGAACACTAAGCAGTTTCTCAGAAAGCTTCTTTCCAGATTTCATCTCTGGATATTTCCTTTTTCACCATAGCCCTCTATGGGCTTCCAAATATCACTTTGCCAATTCCACAAGAACTGACTTAGCGATAGGCTTCTTGAGGGGAAAGCTGTAACTCTGTGAGATGATTTCACAGAACACAAAGAAGTTTATCAGAAAGCTTCTTTCTCTTTGTTATCGGAGGATATTTCCTTTGGCCCTATAGTCTCCAAAGGGATTCGAAATATCTGTTCTCAGATTCCACAGAAATAAGGCTAGCTAAGAGATCCACGAAATACAGATGTAACTCTGTGAGATGAATTAACAGAACACTAAGCAGTTTCTCAGAAAGCTTCTTTCCAGATTTCATCTGAGGATATTTCCTTTTTCACCATAGCCCTCTATGGGCTTCCAAATATCACTTTGCCAATTCCACAACAACTGTCTTAGCGAAAGGCTTCTTGAGGGGAAAGCTGTAACTCTGTGAGATGATTTCAGAGAACACAAAGAAGTTTCTCAGAAAGCTTCTTCCTCTTTGTTATCGGAGGATATTTCCTTTGGCCCTATAGACTCCAAAGGGAACCGAAATATCTGTTCTCAGATTCCACAGAAATAAGGCTAGCAAAGAGATCGACGAAATACAGATGTAACACTGTGAGATGAATTAATAGAACACTAAGCAGGTTCTCAGAAAGCTTCCTTCCAGATTTCATCTGAGGATATTTCCTTTTTCACCATAGCCCTCTATGGGCTTCCAAATATCACTTTGCCAATTCCACAAGTAGTGTCTTAGCGAAAGGCTTCTTGAGGGGAAATCTGTAACTCTGTGAGATGATTTCACAGAACACAAAGAAGTTTCTCAGAAAGCTTCTCTCTCTTTGTTATCGGAGGATATTTCCTTTGGCCCTATAGTCTAAAAAAGGATCCGAAATATCTGTTCTCAGATTCCACAGAAATAAGGCTAGCAAAGAGATCCACGAAATACAGATGTAACTCTGTGAGATGAATTAACAGAACACTAAGCAGTTTCTCAGAAAGCTTCTTTCCAGATATCATCTGAGGATATTTCCTTTTTCACCATAGCCCTCTATGGGCTTCCAAATATCACTTTGCCAAATCCACAAGAACTGTCTTAGCGAAAGGCTTCTTGAGGGGAAAGCTGTAACTCTGTGAGATGATTTCACAGAACACAAAGAAGTTTCTCAGAAAGCTTCTTTCTCTTTGTTTTCGGAGGATATTTCCTTTGGCCATATAGTCTCCATAGGGAACAGAAATATCTGTTCTCAGATTCCACAGAAATAAGACTAGCAAAGAGATCCACGCAATACAGATGTAACTCTGTGAGATGAATTAACAGAACACTAAGCAGTTTCTCAGAAAGCTTCTTTCCAGATTTCATCTGAGGATATTTCCTTTTTCACCATAGCCCTCTATGGGCTTCCAAATATCACTTTGCCAATTCCACAAGAACTGTCTTAGCGAAATGCTTCTTGAGGGGAAAGCTGTAACTCTGTGAGATGATTTCACAGAACACAAAGAAGTTTCTCAGAAAGCTTCTTTCTCTTTGTTATCGGAGGATATTTCCTTTGGCCCTATAGTCTCCAAAGGGAACCGAAATATCTGTTCTCAGATTCCACAGAAATAAGGCTAGCAAAGAGATCCACGAAATACAGATGTAACTCTGTGAGATGAATTAACAGAACACTAAGCAGTTTCTCAGAAAGCTTCTTTCCAGATTTCATCTGAGGATATTTCCTTTTTCACCATAGCCCTCTATGGGCTTCCAAATATCACTTTGCCAATTCCACAAGAACTGTCTTAGCGAAAGGCTTCTTGAGGGGAAAGCTGTAACTCTGTGAGATGATTTCACAGAACACAAAGAAGTTTCTCAGAAAGCTTCTTTCTCTTTGTTATCGGAGGATATTTCCTTTGGCCCTATAGTCTCCAAAGGGAACCGAAATATCTGTTCTCAGATTCCACAGAAATAAGGCTAGCAAAGAGATCGACGAAATACAGATGTAACTCTGTGAGATGAATTAACAGAACACTAAGTAGTTTCTCAGAAAGCTTCTTTCCAGATTTCATCTGAGGATATTTCCTTTTTCACCATAGCCCTCTATGGGCTTCCAAATATCACTTTACCAAATCCACAAGAACTGTCTTAGCGAAAGGCTTCTTGTGGGGAAAGCTGTAACTCTGTGAGATGATTTCACAGAACACAAAGAAGTTTCTCAGAAAGCTTCTTTCTCTTTGTTATCGGAGGATATTTCCTTTGGCCATATAGTCTCCACAGGGATCCGAAATATCTGTTCTCAGATTCCACAGAAATAAGGCTAGCAAAGAGATCCACGAAATACAGATGTAACTCTGTGAGATGAATTAACAGAACACTAAGTAGTTTCTCAGAAAGCTTCTTTCCAGATTTCATCTGAGGATATTTCCTTTTTCACCATAGCCCTCTATGGGCTTCCAAATATTACGTTGCCAATTCCACAGGAACTGTCTTAGCGAAAGGCTTCTTGTGGGGAAAGCTGTAACTCTGTGAGATGATTTCACAGAACACAAAGAAGTTTCTCAGAAAGCTTCTTTCTCTTTGTTTTCAGAGGATGTTTCCTTTGGCCCTATAGTCTCCAAAGGGAACCGAAAAATCTGTTCTCAGATTCCACAGAAATAAGGCTAGCAAAGAGATCGATGAAATACAGATGTAACTCTGTTAGATGAATTAACAGAACACTAAGCAGTTTCTCAGAAAGCTTCTTTCCAGATTTCATCTGAGGATATTTCCTTTTTCACCATAGCCCTCTATGGGCTTCCAAATATCACTTTGCCAATTCCACAAGAACTGTCTTAGCGAAAGGCTTCTTGAGGGGAAAGCTGTAACTCTGTGAGATGATTTCACAGAACACAAAGAAGTTTCTCAGAAAGCTTCTTTCTCTTTGTTATCGGAGGATATTTCCTTTGGCCCTATAGTCTCCAAAGGGAACCGAAATATCTGTTCTCAGATTCCACAGAATTAAGGCTAGCAAAGAGATCGACGAAATACAGATGTAACTCTGTGAGATGAATTAACAGAACACTAAGCAGTTTCTCAGAAAGCTTCTTTCCAGATTTCATCTGAGGATATTTCCTTTTTCACCATAGCCCTCTATGGGCTTCCAAATATCACTTTGCCAATTCCACAGGAACTGTCTTAGCGAAAGGCTTCTTGTGGAGAAAGCTGTAACCTGTGAGATGATTTCACAGAACACAAAGAAGTTTCTCAGAAAGCTTCTTTCTCTTTGTTATGGGAGGATATTTCCTTTGGCCATATAGTCTTCAAAGGGATCCGAAATATCTGTTCTCAGATTCCACAGAAATAAGGCTAGCAAAGAGATCCACGAAATACAGATGTAACCCTGTGTGATGAATTAACAGAACACAAAGCAGTTTCTCAGAAAGCTTCTTTCCAGATTTCATCTGAGGATATTTCCTTTTTCACCATAGCCCTCTATGGGCTTCCAAATATCACTTTGCCAAATCCACAAGAACTGTCTTAGCGAAAGGCTTCTTGAGGGGAAAGCTGTAACTCTGTGAGATGATTTCACAGAACACAAAGAAGTTTCTCAGAAAGCTACTTTCTCTTTGTTATCGGAGGATATTTCCTTTGGCCATATGGTCTCCACAGGGATCCGAAATATCTGTTCTCAGATTCCACAGAAATAAGGCAAGCAAAGAGATCCAGGAAATAGAGATGTAACTCTGTGAGATGAATTAACAGAACACTAAGCAGTTTCTCAGAAAGCTTCTTTCCAGATTTCATCTCTGGATATTTCCTTTTTCACCATAGCCCTCTATGGGCTTCCAAATATCACTTTGCCAATTCCACAAGAACTGACTTAGCGATAGGCTTCTTGAGGGGAAAGCTGTAACTCTGTGAGATGATTTCACAGAACACAAAGAAGTTTATCAGAAAGCTTCTTTCTCTTTGTTATCGGAGGATATTTCCTTTGGCCCTATAGTCTCCAAAGGGATTCGAAATATCTGTTCTCAGATTCCACAGAAATAAGGCTAGCTAAGAGATCCACGAAATACAGATGTAACTCTGTGAGATGAATTAACAGAACACTAAGCAGTTTCTCAGAAAGCTTCTTTCCAGATTTCATCTGAGGATATTTCCTTTTTCACCATAGCCCTCTATGGGCTTCCAAATATCACTTTGCCAATTCCACAACAACTGTCTTAGCGAAAGGCTTCTTGAGGGGAAAGCTGTAACTCTGTGAGATGATTTCAGAGAACACAAAGAAGTTTCTCAGAAAGCTTCTTCCTCTTTGTTATCGGAGGATATTTCCTTTGGCCCTATAGACTCCAAAGGGAACCGAAATATCTGTTCTCAGATTCCACAGAAATAAGGCTAGCAAAGAGATCGACGAAATACAGATGTAACACTGTGAGATGAATTAATAGAACACTAAGCAGGTTCTCAGAAAGCTTCCTTCCAGATTTCATCTGAGGATATTTCCTTTTTCACCATAGCCCTCTATGGGCTTCCAAATATCACTTTGCCAATTCCACAAGTAGTGTCTTAGCGAAAGGCTTCTTGAGGGGAAATCTGTAACTCTGTGAGATGATTTCACAGAACACAAAGAAGTTTCTCAGAAAGCTTCTCTCTCTTTGTTATCGGAGGATATTTCCTTTGGCCCTATAGTCTAAAAAAGGATCCGAAATATCTGTTCTCAGATTCCACAGAAATAAGGCTAGCAAAGAGATCCACGAAATACAGATGTAACTCTGTGAGATGAATTAACAGAACACTAAGCAGTTTCTCAGAAAGCTTCTTTCCAGATATCATCTGAGGATATTTCCTTTTTCACCATAGCCCTCTATGGGCTTCCAAATATCACTTTGCCAAATCCACAAGAACTGTCTTAGCGAAAGGCTTCTTGAGGGGAAAGCTGTAACTCTGTGAGATGATTTCACAGAACACAAAGAAGTTTCTCAGAAAGCTTCTTTCTCTTTGTTTTCGGAGGATATTTCCTTTGGCCATATAGTCTCCATAGGGAACAGAAATATCTGTTCTCAGATTCCACAGAAATAAGACTAGCAAAGAGATCCACGCAATACAGATGTAACTCTGTGAGATGAATTAACAGAACACTAAGCAGTTTCTCAGAAAGCTTCTTTCCAGATTTCATCTGAGGATATTTCCTTTTTCACCATAGCCCTCTATGGGCTTCCAAATATCACTTTGCCAATTCCACAAGAACTGTCTTAGCGAAATGCTTCTTGAGGGGAAAGCTGTAACTCTGTGAGATGATTTCACAGAACACAAAGAAGTTTCTCAGAAAGCTTCTTTCTCTTTGTTATCGGAGGATATTTCCTTTGGCCCTATAGTCTCCAAAGGGAACCGAAATATCTGTTCTCAGATTCCACAGAAATAAGGCTAGCAAAGAGATCCACGAAATACAGATGTAACTCTGTGAGATGAATTAACAGAACACTAAGCAGTTTCTCAGAAAGCTTCTTTCCAGATTTCATCTGAGGATATTTCCTTTTTCACCATAGCCCTCTATGGGCTTCCAAATATCACTTTGCCAATTCCACAAGAACTGTCTTAGCGAAAGGCTTCTTGAGGGGAAAGCTGTAACTCTGTGAGATGATTTCACAGAACACAAAGAAGTTTCTCAGAAAGCTTCTTTCTCTTTGTTATCGGAGGATATTTCCTTTGGCCCTATAGTCTCCAAAGGGAACCGAAATATCTGTTCTCAGATTCCACAGAAATAAGGCTAGCAAAGAGATCGACGAAATACAGATGTAACTCTGTGAGATGAATTAACAGAACACTAAGTAGTTTCTCAGAAAGCTTCTTTCCAGATATCATCTGAGGATATTTCCTTTTTCACCATAGCCCTCTATGGGCTTCCAAATATCACTTTGCCAAATCCACAAGAACTGTCTTAGCGAAAGGCTTCTTGAGGGGAAAGCTGTAACTCTGTGAGATGATTTCACAGAACACAAAGAAGTTTCTCAGAAAGCTTCTTTCTCTTTGTTTTCGGAGGATATTTCCTTTGGCCATATAGTCTCCATAGGGAACAGAAATATCTGTTCTCAGATTCCACAGAAATAAGACTAGCAAAGAGATCCACGCAATACAGATGTAACTCTGTGAGATGAATTAACAGAACACTAAGCAGTTTCTCAGAAAGCTTCTTTCCAGATTTCATCTGAGGATATTTCCTTTTTCACCATAGCCCTCTATGGGCTTCCAAATATCACTTTGCCAATTCCACAAGAACTGTCTTAGCGAAATGCTTCTTGAGGGGAAAGCTGTAACTCTGTGAGATGATTTCACAGAACACAAAGAAGTTTCTCAGAAAGCTTCTTTCTCTTTGTTATCGGAGGATATTTCCTTTGGCCCTATAGTCTCCAAAGGGAACCGAAATATCTGTTCTCAGATTCCACAGAAATAAGGCTAGCAAAGAGATCCACGAAATACAGATGTAACTCTGTGAGATGAATTAACAGAACACTAAGCAGTTTCTCAGAAAGCTTCTTTCCAGATTTCATCTGAGGATATTTCCTTTTTCACCATAGCCCTCTATGGGCTTCCAAATATCACTTTGCCAATTCCACAAGAACTGTCTTAGCGAAAGGCTTCTTGAGGGGAAAGCTGTAACTCTGTGAGATGATTTCACAGAACACAAAGAAGTTTCTCAGAAAGCTTCTTTCTCTTTGTTATCGGAGGATATTTCCTTTGGCCCTATAGTCTCCAAAGGGAACCGAAATATCTGTTCTCAGATTCCACAGAAATAAGGCTAGCAAAGAGATCGACGAAATACAGATGTAACTCTGTGAGATGAATTAACAGAACACTAAGTAGTTTCTCAGAAAGCTTCTTTCCAGATTTCATCTGAGGATATTTCCTTTTTCACCATAGCCCTCTATGGGCTTCCAAATATCACTTTACCAAATCCACAAGAACTGTCTTAGCGAAAGGCTTCTTGTGGGGAAAGCTGTAACTCTGTGAGATGATTTCACAGAACACAAAGAAGTTTCTCAGAAAGCTTCTTTCTCTTTGTTATCGGAGGATATTTCCTTTGGCCATATAGTCTCCACAGGGATCCGAAATATCTGTTCTCAGATTCCACAGAAATAAGGCTAGCAAAGAGATCCACGAAATACAGATGTAACTCTGTGAGATGAATTAACAGAACACTAAGCAGTTTCTCAGAAAGCTTCTTTCCAGATTTCATCTCAGGATATTTCCTTTTTCACCATAGCCCTCTATGGGCTTCCAAATATTACGTTGCCAATTCCACAGGAACTGTCTTAGCGAAAGGCTTCTTGAGGGGAAAGCTGTAACTCTGTGAGATGATTTCACAGAACACAAAGAAGTTTCTCAGAAAGCTTCTTTCTCTTTGTTATCGGAGGATATTTCCTTTGGCCCTATAGACTCCAAAGGGAACCGAAATATCTGTTCTCAGATTCCACAGAAATAAGGCTAGCAAAGAGATCGACGAAATACAGATGTAACACTGTGAGATGAATTAATAGAACACTAAGCAGTTTCTCAGAAACCTTCTTTCCAGATTTCATCTGAGGATATTTCCTTTTTCACCATAGCCCTCTATGGGCTTCCAAATATCACTTTGCCAATTCCACAAGTAGTGTCTTAGCGAAAGGCTTCTTGAGGGGAAATCTGTAACTCTGTGAGATGATTTCACAGAACACAAAGAAGTTTCTCAGAAAGCTTCTTTCTCTTTGTTATCGGAGGATATTTCCTTTGGCCCTATTGTCTAAAAAAGGATCCGAAATATCTGTTCTCAGATTCCACAGAAATAAGGCTAGCAAGGAGATCCACGAAATACAGATGTAACTCTGTGAGATGAATTAAGAGAACACTAAGCAGTTTCTCAGAAAGCTTCTTTCCAGATATCATCTGAGGATATTTCCTTTTTCACCATAGCCCTCCATGGGCTTCCAAATATCACTTTGCCAAATCCACAAGAACTGTCTTAGCGAAAGGCTTCTTGAGGGGAAAGCTGTAACTCTGTGAGATGATTTCACAGAACACAAAGAAGTTTCTCAGAAAGCTTCTTTCTCTTTGTTATCGGAGGATATTTCCTTTGGCCCTATAGTCTCCAAAGGGAACCGAAATATGTGTTCTCAGATTCCACAGAAATAAGGCTAGCAAAGAGATCGACGAAATACAGATGTAACTCTGTGAGATGAATTAACAGAACACTAAGCAGTTTCTCAGAAAGCTTCTTTCCAGATTTCATCTGAGGATATTTCCTTTTTCACCATAGCCCTCTATGGGCTTCCAAATATCACTTTGCCAAATCCACAAGAACTGTCTTAGCGAAAGGCTTATTGTGGGGAAAGCTGTAACTCTGTGAGATAATTTCACAGAACACAAAGAAGTTTCTCAGAAAGCTTCTTTCTCTTTGTTATCGGAGGATATTTCCTTTGGTCATATAGTCTCCACAGGTATCCGAAATATCTGTTCTCAGATTCCACAGAAATAAGGCTAGCAAAGAGATCCACGAAATACAGATGTAACTCTGTGAGATGAATTAACAGAACACTAAGCAGTTTCTCAGAAAGCTTCTTTCCAGATTTCATCTGAGGATATTTCCTTTTTCACCATAGCCCTCTATGGGCTTCCAAATATCACTTTGCCAATTCCACAAGAACTGTCTTAGCGAAAGGCTTCTTGAGGGGAAAGCTGTAACTCTGTGAGATGATTTCACAGAACACAAAGAAGTTTCTCAGAAAGCTTCTTTCTCTTTGTTATCGGAGGATATTTCCTTTGGCCCTATAGTCTCCAAAGGGAACCGAAATATCTGTTCTCAGATTCCACAGAAATAAGGCTAGCTAAGAGATCCACGAAATACAGATGTAACTCTGTGAGATGAATTAACAGAACACTAAGCAGTTTCTCAGAAAGCTTCTTTCCAGATTTCATCTGAGGATATTTCCTTTTTCACCATAGCCCTCTATGGGCTTCCAAATATCACTTTGCCAATTCCACAACAACTGTCTTAGCGAAAGGCTTCTTGAGGGGAAAGCTGTAACTCTGTGAGATGATTTCACAGAACACAAAGAAGTTTCTCAGAAAGCTTCTTCCTCTTTGTTATCAGAGGATATTTCCTTTGGCCCTATAGACTCCAAAGGGAACCGAAATATCTGTTCTCAGATTCCACAGAAATAAGGCTAGCAAAGAGATCGACGAAATACAGATGTAACACTGTGAGATGAATTAATAGAACACTAAGCAGGTTCTCAGAAAGCTTCCTTCCAGATTTCATCTGAGGATATTTCCTTTTTCACCATAGCCCTCTATGGGCTTCCAAATATCACTTTGCCAATTCCACAAGTAGTGTCTTAGCGAAAGGCTTCTTGAGGGGAAATCTGTAACTCTGTGAGATGATTTCACAGAACACAAAGAAGTTTCTCAGAAAGCTCATCTCTCTTTGTTATCGGAGGATATTTCCTTTGGCCCTATAGTCTAAAAAAGGATCCGAAATATCTGTTCTCAGATTCCACAGAAATAAGGCTAGCAAAGAGATCCACGAAATACAGATGTAACTCTGTGAGATGAATTAACAGAACACTAAGCACTTTCTCAGAAAGCTTCTTTCCAGATATCATCTGAGGATATTTCCTTTTTCACCATAGCCCTCTATGGGCTTCCAAATATCACTTTACCAAATCCACAAGAACTGTCTTAGCGAAAGGCTTCTTGTGGGGAAAGCTGTAACTCTGCGAGATGATTTCACAGAACACAAAGAAGTTTCTCAGAAAGCTTCTTTCTCTTTGTTATCGGAGGATATTTCCTTTGGCCATATAGTCTCCACAGGGATCCGAAATATCTGTTCTCAGATTCCACAGAAATAAGGCTAGCAAAGAGATCCACGAAATACAGATGTAACTCTGTGAGATGAATTAACAGAACACTAAGCAGTTTCTCAGAAAGCTTCTTTCCAGATTTCATCTCAGGATATTTCCTTTTTCACCGTAGCCCTCTATGGGCTTCCAAATATTACGTTGCCAATTCCACAGGAACTGTCTTAGCGAAAGGCTTCTTGGGGGGAAAGCTGTAACTCTGTGAGATGATTTCACAGAACACAAAGAAGTTTCTCAGAAAGCTTCTTTCTCTTTGTTATCGGAGGATATTTCCTTTGGCCCTATAGACTCCAAAGGGAACCGAAATATCTGTTCTCAGATTCCACAGAAATAAGGCTAGCAAAGAGATCGACGAAATACAAATGTAACACTGTGAGATGAATTAATAGAACACTAAGCAGTTTCTCAGAAACCTTCTTTCCAGATTTCATCTGAGGATATTTCCTTTTTCACCATAGCCCTCTAGGGGCTTCCAAATATCACTTTGCCAATTCTACAAGTAGTGTCTTAGCGAAAGGCTTCTTGAGGGGAAATCTGTAACTCTGTGAGATGATTTCACAGAACACAAAGAAGTTTCTCAGAAAGCTTCTTTCTCTTTGTTATCGGAGGATATTTCCTTTGGCCCTATAGTCTAAAAAAGGATCCGAAATATCTGTTCTCAGATTCCACAGAAATAAGGCTAGCAAAGAGATCCACGAAATACAGATGTAACTCTGTGAGATGAATTAACAGAACACTAAGCAGTTTCTCAGAAAGCTTCTTTCCAGATATCATCTGAGGATATTTCCTTTTTCACCATAGCCCTCCATGGGCTTCCAAATATCACTTTGCCAAATCCACAAGAACTGTCTTAGCGAAAGGCTTCTTGAGGGGAAAGCTGTAACTCTGTGAGATGATTTCACAGAACACAAAGAAGTTTCTCAGAAAGCTTCTTTCTCTTTGTTATCGGAGGATATTTCCTTTGGCCCTATAGTCTCCAAAGGGAACCGAAATATGTGTTCTCAGATTCCACAGAAATAAGGCTAGCAAAGAGATCGACGAAATACAGATGTAACTCTGTGAGATGAATTAACAGAACACTAAGCAGTTTCTCAGAAAGCTTCTTTCCAGATTTCATCTGAGGATATTTCCTTTTTCACCATAGCCCTCTATGGGCTTCCAAATATCACTTTGCCAATTCCACAAGTAGTGTCTTAGCGAAAGGCTTCTTGAGGGGAAATCTGTAACTCTGTGAGATGATTTCACAGAACACAAAGAAGTTTCTCAGAAAGCTTCTCTCTCTTTGTTATCGGAGGATATTTCCTTTGGCCCTATAGTCTAAAAAAGGATCCGAAATATCTGTTCTCAGATTCCACAGAAATAAGGCTAGCAAAGAGATACACGAAATACAGATGTAACTCTGTGAGATGAATTAACAGAACACTAAGCAGTTTCTCAGAAAGCTTCTTTCCAGATTTCATCTGAGGATATTTCCTTTTTCACCATAGCCCTCTATGGGCTTCCAAATATCACTTTGCCAATTCCACAAGAACTGTCTTAGCGAAAGGCTTCTTGAGGGGAAAGCTGTAACTCTGTGAGATGATTTCACAGAACACAAAGAAGTTTCTCAGAAAGCTTCTTTCTCTTTGTTATCGGAGGATATTTCCTTTGGCCCTATAGTCTCCAAAGGGAACCGAAATATCTGTTCTCAGATTCCACAGAAATAAGGCTAGCAAAGAGATCGACGAAATACAGATGTAACTCTGTGAGATGAATTAACAGAACACTAAGCAGTTTCTCAGAAAGCTTCTTTCCAGATTTCATCTGAGGATATTTCCTTTTTCAACATAGCCCTCAATGGGCTTCCAAATATTACGTTGCCAATTCCACAGGAACTGTCTTAGAGAAAGGCTTCTTGTGAGGAAAGCTGTAACCTGTGAGATGATTTCACAGAACACAAAGAATTTTCTCAGAAAGCTTCTTTCTCTTTGTTATCGGAGGATATTTCCTTTGGCCATATAGTCTTCAAAGGGATCCGAAATATCTGTTCTCAGATTCCACAGAAATAAGGCTAGCAAAGAGATCCACGAAATACAGATGTAACCCAGTGAGATGAATTAACAGAACACTAAGCGGTTTCTCAGAAAGCTTCTTTCCAGATTTCATCTGAGGATATTTCCTTTTTCACCATAGCCCTCTATGGGATTCCAAATATCACATTGCCAAATCCACAAGAACTGTCTTAGCGAAAGGCTTCTTGAGGGGAAAGCTGTAACTCTGTGAGATGATTTCACAGAACACAAAGCAGTTTCTCAGAAAGCTTCTTTCTCTTTGTTATCGGAGGATATTTCCTTTGGCCATATAGTCTCCACAGGGATCCGAAATATCTGTTCTCAGATTCCACAGAAATAAGGCTAGCAAAGAGATCCAGGAAATACAGATGTAACTCTGTGAGATGAATTAACAGAACACTAAGCAGTTTCTCAGAAAGCTTCTTTCCAGATTTCATCTCTGGATATTTCCTTTTTCACCATAGCCCTCTATGGGCTTCCAAATATCACTTGCCAATTCCACAAGAACTGTCTTAGCGATAGGCTTCTTGAGGGGAAAGCTGTAACTCTGTGAGATGATTTCACAGAACACAAAGAAGTTTCTCAGAAAGCTTCTTTCTCTTTGTTATCGGAGGATATTTCCTTTGGCCCTATAGTCTCCAAAGGGAACCGAAATATCTGTTCTGAGATTCCACAGAAATAAGGCTAGCAAAGAGATCCACGAAATACAGATGTAACACTGTGAGATGAATTAACAGAACACTAAGCAGTTTCTCAGAAAGCTTCTTTCCAGATTTCATCTGAGGATATTTCCTTTTTCACCATAGCCCTCTATGGGCTTCCAAATATTACGTTGCCAATTCCACAGGAACTGTCTTAGCGAAAGGCTTCTTGTGGGGAAAGCTGTAACTCTGTGAGATGATTTCACAGAACACAAAGAAGTTTCTCAGAAAGCTTCTTTCTCTTTGTTATCGGAGGATATTTCCTTTGGCCCTATAGTCTCCAAAGGGAAGCGAAATATCTGTTCTCAGATTCCACAGAAATAAGGCTAGCAAAGAGATCCACGAAATACACATGTAACTCTGTGAGATGAATTAACAGAACACTAAGCAGTTTCTCAGAAAGCTTCTTTCCAGATTTCATCTGAGGATATTTCCTTTTTCAACATAGCCCTCAATGGGCTTCCAAATATTACGTTGCCAATTCCACAGGAACTGTCTTAGAGAAAGGCTTCTTGTGAGGAAAGCTGTAACCTGTGAGATGATTTCACAGAACACAAAGAATTTTCTCAGAAAGCTTCTTTCTCTTTGTTATCGGAGGATATTTCCTTTGGCCATATAGTCTTCAAAGGGATCCGAAATATCTGTTCTCAGATTCCACAGAAATAAGGCTAGCAAAGAGATCCACGAAATACAGATGTAACCCAGTGAGATGAATTAACAGAACACTAAGCAGTTTCTCAGAAAGCTTATTTCCAGATTTCATCTGAGGATATTTCCTTTTTCACCATAGCCCTCTATGGGATTCCAAATATCACATTGCCAAATCCACAAGAACTGTCTTAGCGAAAGGCTTCTTGAGGGGAAAGCTGTAACTCTGTGAGATGATTTCACAGAACACAAAGCAGTTTCTCAGAAAGCTTCTTTCGCTTTGTTATCGGAGGATATTTCCTTTGGCCATATAGTCTCCACAGGGATCCGAAATATCTGTTCTCAGATTCCACAGAAATAAGGCTAGCAAAGAGATCCAGGAAATACAGATGTAACTCTGTGAGATGAATTAACAGAACACTAAGCAGTTTCTCAGAAAGCTTCTTTCCAGATTTCATCTCTGGATATTTCCTTTTTCACCATAGCCCTCTATGGGCTTCCAAATATCACTTGCCAATTCCACAAGAACTGTCTTAGCGATAGGCTTCTTGAGGGGAAAGCTGTAACTCTGTGAGATGATTTCACAGAACACAAAGAAGTTTCTCAGAAAGCTTCTTTCTCTTTGTTATCGGAGGATATTTCCTTTGGCCCTATAGTCTCCAAAGGGAACCGAAATATCTGTTCTGAGATTCCACAGAAAAAAGGCTAGCAAAGAGATCCACGAAATACAGATGTAACTCTGTGAGATGAATTAACAGAACACTAAGCAGTTTCTCTGAAAGCTTCTTTCCAGATTTCATCTGAGGATATTTCCTTTTTCACCATAGCCCTCTATGGGCTTCCAAATATTACGTTGCCAATTCCACAGGAACTGTCTTAGCGAAAGGCTTCTTGTGGGGAAAGCTGTAACTCTGTGAGATGATTTCACAGAACACAAAGAAGTTTCTCAGAAAGCTTCTTTCTCTTTGTTATCGGAGGATATTTCCTTTGGCCCTATAGTCTTCAAAGGGATCCGAAATATCTGTTCTCAGATTCCACAGAAATAAGGCTAGCAAAGAGATCCACGAAATACAGATGTAACCCTGTGAGATGAATTAACAGAACACTAAGCAGTTTCTCAGAAAGCTTCTTTCCAGATTTCATCTGAGGATATTTCCTTTTTCACCATAGCCCTCTATGGGCTCCCAAATATCACTTTGCCAATTCCACAAGAACTGTCTTAGCGAAAGGCTTCTTGAGGGGAAAGCTGTAACTCTGTGAGATGATTTCACAGAACACAAAGAAGTTTCTCAGAAAGCTTCTTTGTCTTTGTTATCGGAGGATATTTCCTTTGGCCCTATAGTCTCCAAAGGGAACCGAAATATCTGTTCTCAGATTCCACAGAAATAAGGCTAGCAAAGAGATCGACGAAATACAGATGTAACTCTGTGAGATGAATTAACAGAACACTAAGCAGTTTCTCAGAAAGCTTCTTTCCAGATTTCATCTGAGGATATTTCCTTTTTCACCATAGCCCTCAATGGGCTTCCAAATATTACGTTGCCAATCCCACAGGAACTGTCTTAGAGAAAGGCTTCTTGTGAGGAAAGCTGTAACCTGTGAGATGATTTCACAGAACACAAAGAATTTTCTCAGAAAGCTTCTTTCTCTTTGTTATCGGAGGACATTTCCTTTGGCCATATAGTCTCCAAAGGGAACCGAAATATCTGTTCTCAGATTCCACAGAAATAAGGCTAGCAAAGAGATCGACGAAATACAGATGTAACTCTGTGAGATGAATTAACAGAACACTAAGCAGTTTCTCAGAAAGCTTCTTTCCAGATTTCATCTGAGGATATTTCCTTTTTCAACATAGCCCTCAATGGGCTTCCAAATATTACGTTGCCAATTCCACAGGAACTGTCTTAGAGAAAGGCTTCTTGTGAGGAAAGCTGTAACCTGTGAGATGATTTCACAGAACACAAAGAATTTTCTCAGAAAGCTTCTTTCTCTTTGTTATCGGAGGATATTTCCTTTGGCCATATAGTCTTCAAAGGGATCCGAAATATCTGTTCTCAGATTCCACAGAAATAAGGCTAGCAAAGAGATCCACGAAATACAGATGTAACCCAGTGAGATGAATTAACAGAACACTAAGCAGTTTCTCAGAAAGCTTCTTTCCAGATTTCATCTGAGGATATTTCCTTTTTCACCATAGCCCTCTATGGGTTTCCAAATATCACATTGCCAAATCCACAAGAACTGTCTTAGCGAAAGGCTTCTTGAGGGGAAAGCTGTAACTCTGTGAGATGATTTCACAGAACACAAAGAAGTTTCTCAGAAAGCTTCTTTCGCTTTGTTATCGGAGGATATTTCCTTTGGCCATATAGTCTCCACAGGGATCCGAAATATCTGTTCTCAGATTCCACAGAAATAAGGCTAGCAAAGAGATCCAGGAAATACAGATGTAACTCTGTGAGATGAATTAACAGAACACTAAGCAGTTTCTCAGAAAGCTTCTTTCCAGATTTCATCTCTGGATATTTCCTTTTTCACCATAGCCCTCTATGGGCTTCCAAATATCACTTGCCAATTCCACAAGAACTGTCTTAGCGATAGGCTTCTTGAGGGGAAAGCTGTAACTCTGTGAGATGATTTCACAGAACACAAAGAAGTTTCTCAGAAAGCTTCTTTCTCTTTGTTATCGGAGGATATTTCCTTTGGCCCTATAGTCTCCAAAGGGAACCGAAATATCTGTTCTGAGTTTCCACAGAAAAAAGGCTAGCAAAGAGATCCACGAAATACAGATGTAACTCTGTGAGATGAATTAACAGAACACTAAGCAGTTTGTCTGAAAGCTTCTTTCCAGATTTCATCTGAGGATATTTCCTTTTTCACCATAGCCCTCTATGGGCTTCCAAATATTACGTTGCCAATTCCACAGGAACTGTCTTAGCGAAAGGCTTCTTGTGGGGAAAGCTGTAACTCTGTGAGATGATTTCACAGAACACAAAGAAGTTTCTCAGAGAGCTTCTTTCTCTTTGTTATCGGAGGATATTTCCTTTGGCCCTATAGTCTTCAAAGGGATCCGAAATATCTGTTCTCAGATTCCACAGAAATAAGGCTAGCAAAGAGATCCACGAAATACAGATGTAACCCAGTGAGATGAATTAACAGAACACTAAGCGGTTTCTCAGAAAGCTTCTTTCCAGATTTCATCTGAGGATATTTCCTTTTTCATCCTAGCCCTCTATGGGATTCCAAATATCACATTGCCAAATCCACAAGAACTGTCTTAGCGAAAGGCTTCTTGAGGGGAAAGCTGTAACTCTGTGAGATGATTTCACAGAACACATAGGAGTTTCTCAGAAAGCTTCTTTCTCTTTGTTATCGGAGGATATTTCCTTTGGCCCTATAGTCTTCAAAGGGAACCGAAATATCTGTTCTCAGATTCCACAGAAATAAGGCTAGCAAAGAGATCCACGAAATACAGATGTAACTCTGTGAGATGAATTAACAGAACACTAAGCAGTTTCTCAGAAAGCTTCTTTCCAGATTTCATCTGAGGATATTTCCTTTTTCACCATAGCCCTCTATGGGCTTTCAAATATCACTTTGCCAATTCCACAAGTAGTGTCTTAGCGAAAGGCTTCTTGAGGGGAAGTCTGTAACTCTGTGAGATGATTTCACGGAACACAAAGAAGTTTCTCAGAAAGCTTCTTTCTCTTTGTTATCGGAGGATATTTCCTTTGGCCATATAGTCTCCACAGGGATCCGAAATATCTGTTCTCAGATTCCACAGAAATAAGGCTAGCAAAGAGATCCAGGAAATACAGATGTAACTCTGTGAGATGAATTAACAGAACACTAAGCAGTTTCTCAGAAAGCTTCTTTCCAGATTTCATCTCTGGATATTTCCTTTTACACCATAGCTCTCTAAGGGCTTCCAAATATCACTTTGCCAATTCCACAAGAACTGTCTTAGCGATAGGCTTCTTGAGGGGAAAGCTGTAACTCTGGGAGATGATTTCACAGAACACAAAGAAGTGTCTCAGAAAGCTTCTTTCTCTTTGTTATCGGAGGATATTTCCTTTGGCCCTATAGTCTTCAAAGGGATCCGATATATCTGTTCTCAGATTTCACAGAAATAAGGCTAGCAAAGAGATCCACGAAATACAGATGTAACCCTGTGAGATGAATTAACAGAACACTAAGCAGTTTCTCAGAAAGCTTCTTTCCAGATTTCATCTGAGGATATTTCCTTTTTCACCATAGCCCTCTATGGCCTTCCAGATATCACTTTGTCAATTCCACAAGAATTGTCTTAGCGAAAGGCTTCTTGAGGGAAAGCTGTAACTCTGTGAGATGATTTCACAGAACACAAAGAAGTTTCTCAGAAAGCTTCTTTCTCTTTGTTATCGGAGGATATTTCCTTTGGCCCTGTAGCCTCCATAGGGAACAGAAATATCTGTTCTCAGATTCCACAAAAATAAGGGTAGCAAAGAGATCCACGAAATACAGATGTAACTCTGTGAGATGAATTAACAGAACACTAAGCAGTTTCTCAGAAAGCTTCTTTCCAGATTTCATCTGAGGATATTTCCTTTTTCACCATAGCCCTCTATGGGCTTCCAAATATCACTTTGCCAATTCGACAAGAACTGTCGGAGAGAAAGGCTTCTTGAGGGGAAAGCTGTAACTCTGTGAGATGATTTCACAGAACACAAAGAAGTTTTTCAGAAAGCTTCTTTCTCTTTGTTATCGGAGGATATTTCCTTTGGCCCTATAGTCTCCAAAGGGAACCGAAATATCTGTTCTCAGATTCCACAGAAATAAGGCTAGCAAAGAGATCCACGAAATACAGATGTAACTCTGTGAGATGAATTAACAGAACACTAAGCAGGTTCTCAGAAAGCTTCTTTCCAGATTTCATCTGAGGATATTTCCTTTTTCACCATAGCCCTCTATGGGCTTCCAAATATCACTTTGCCAATTCCACAAGTAGTGTCTTAGCGAAAGGCTTCTTGAGGGGAAATCTGTAACTCTGTGAGATGATTTCACGGAACACAAAGAAGTTTCTCAGAAAGCTTCTTTCTCTTTATTATCGGAGGATATTTCCTTTGGCCATATAGTCTCCACAGGGGCCCGAAATATCTGTTCTCAGATTCCACAGAAATAAGGCTAGCAAAGAGATCGAAGAAATACAGATGTAACTCTGTGAGATGAATTAACAGAACACTAAGCAGTTTCTCAGAAAGCTTCTTTCCAGATTTCATCTCAGGATATTTCCTTTTTCACCATAGCCCTCTAAGGGCTTCCAAATATCACTTTGCCAATTCCACAAGAACTGTCTTAGCGAAAGGCTTCTTGAGGGGAAAGCTGTAACTCTGTGAGATGATTTCACAGAACACAAAGAAGTTTCTCAGAAAGCTTCTTTCTCTTTGTTATCGGAGGATATTTCCTTTGGCCCTGTAGTCTCCATAGGGAACAGAAATATCTGTTCTCAGATTCCACAAAAATAAGGGTAGCAAAGAGATCCACGAAATACAGATGTAACTCTGTGAGATGAATTAACAGAACACTAAGCAGTTTCTCAGAAAGCTTCTTTCCAGATTTCATCTCAGGATATTTCCTTTTTCACCATAGCCTCTATGGGCTTCCAAATATCACTTTGCCAATTCGACAAGAACTGTCTTAGCGAAAGGCTTCTTGAGGGGAAAGCTGTAACTCTGTGAGATGATTTCACAGAACACAAAGAAGTTTCTCAGAAAGCTTCTTTCTCTTTGTTATCGGAGGATATTTCCTTTGGTCCTACAGTCTCCAAAGGGAACCGAAATATCTGTTCTCAGATTCCACAGAAATGAGGCTAGCAAAGAGATCGACGAAATACAGATGTAACTCTGTGAGATGAATTAATAGAACACTAAGCAGGTTCTCAGAAAGCTTCTTTCCAGATTTCATCTGAGGATATTTCCTTTTTCACCATAGCCCTCTATGGGCTTCCAAATATCACTTTGCCAATTCCACAAGTAGTGTCTTAGCGAAAGGCTTCTTGAGGGGAAATCTGTAACTCTGTGAGATGATTTCACAGAACACAAAGAAGTTTCTCAGAAAGCTTCTTTCTCTTTGTTATCGGAGGATATTTCCTTTGGCCCTATAGTCTCCAAAAGGATCCGAAATATCTGTTCTCAGAATCCACAGAAATAAGGCTAGCAAAGAGATCCACGAAATACAGATGTAACTCTGTGAGATGAATTAACAGAACACTAAGCGGTTTCTCAGAAAGCTTCTTTCCAGATTTCATCTGAGGATATTTCCTTTTTCAGCATAGCCCTCTATGGGATTCCAAATATCACTTTGCCAAATCCACAAGAACTGTCTTAGCGAAAGGCTTCTTGAGGGGAAAGCTGTAACTCTGTGAGATGATTTCACAGAACACAAAGAAGTTTCTCAGAAAGCTTCTTTCTCTTTGTTATCGGAGGATATTTCCTTTGGCCATATAGTCTCCACAGGGATCCGAAATATCTGTTCTCAGATTCCACAGAAATAAGGCTAGCAAAGAGATCCACGAAATACAGATGTAACTCTGTGAGATGAATTAACAGAACACTAAGTAGTTTCTCAGAAAGCTTCTTTCCAGATTTCATCTGAGGATATTTCCTTTTTCACCATAGCCCTCTATGGGCTTCCAAATATTACGTTGCCAATTCCACAGGAACTGTCTTAGCGAAAGGCTTCTTGTGGGGAAAGCTGTAACTCTGTGAGATGATTTCACAGAACACAAAGAAGTTTCTCAGAAAACTTCTTTCTCTTTGTTATCGGAGGATATTTCCTTTGGCCCTATAGTCTTCAAAGGGATCCGAAATATCTGTTCTCAGATTCCCCAGAAATAAGGCTAGCAAAGAGATCCACGAAATACAGATGTAACCCTGTGAGATGAATTAAGAGAACACTAAGCAGTTTCTCAGAAAGCTTCTTTCCAGATTTCATCTGAGGATATTTCCTTTTTCACCATAGCCCTCTATGGGCTTCCAGATATCACTTTGTCAATTCCACAAGAACTGTCTTAGCGAAAGGCTTCTTTTGGGGAAAGCTGTAAATCTATGAGATGATTTCACAGAACACAAAGAAGTTTCTCAGAAAGCTTCTTTCTCTTTGTTATCGGAGGATATTTCCTTTGGCCCTATAGTCTCCAAAGGGAACCGAAATATCTGTTCTCAGATTCCACAGAAATAAGGCTAGCAAAGAGATCCACGAAATACAGATGTAACTCTGTGAGATGAATTAATAGAACACTAAGCAGGTTCTCAGAAAGCTTCTTTCCAGATTTCATCTGAGGATATTTCCTTTTTCACCATAGCCCTCTATGGGCTTCCAAATATCACTTTGCCAATTCCACAAGTAGTGTCTTAGCGAAAGGCTTCTTGAGGGGAAATCTGTAACTCTGTGAGATGATTTCACGGAACACAAAGAAGTTTCTCAGAAAGCTTCTTTCTGTTTGTTATCGGAGGATATTTCCTTTGGCCATATAGTCTCCACAGGGATCCGAAATATCTGTTCTAGGATTCCACAGAAATAAGGCTAGCAAAGAGAACGATGAAATACAGATGTAACTCTGTGAGATGAATTAACAGAACACTAAGCAGTTTCTCAGAAAGCTTCTTTCCAGATTTCATCTGAGGATATTTCCTTTTTCACCATAGCCCTCTATGGGCTTCCAAATATCACTTTGCCAATTCCACAAGAACTGTCTTAGCGAAAGGCTTCTTGAGGGGAAAGCTGTAACTCTGTGAGATGATTTCACAGAACACAAAGAAGTTTCTCAGAAAGCTTCTTTCTCTTTGTTTTCAGAGGATGTTTCCTTTGGCCCTATAGTCTCCAAAGGGAACCGAAATATCTGTTCTCAGATTCCACAGAAATAAGGCTAGCAAAGAGATCGATGAAATACAGATGTAACTCTGTTAGATGAATTAACAGAACACTAAGCAGTTTCTCAGAAAGCTTCTTTCCAGATTTCATCTGAGGATATTTCCTTTTTCACCATAGCCCTCTATGGGCTTCCAAATATCACTTTGCCAATTCCACAAGAACTGTCTTAGCGAAAGGCTTCTTGAGTGGAAAGCTGTAACTCTGTGAGATGATTTCACAGAACACAAAGGAGTTTCTCAGAAAGCTTCTTTCTCTTTGTTATCGGAGGATATTTCCTTTGGCCCTATAGTCTCCAAAGGGAACCGAAATATCTGTTCTCAGATTCCACAGAATTAAGGCTAGCAAAGAGATCGACGAAATACAGATGTAACTCTGTGAGATGAATTAACAGAACACTAAGCAGTTTCTCAGAAAGCTTCTTTCCAGATTTCATCTGAGGATATTTCCTTTTTCACCATAGCCCTCTATGGGCTTCCAAATATCACTTTGCCAATTCCACAGGAACTGTCTTAGCGAAAGGCTTCTTGTGGAGAAAGCTGTAACCTGTGAGATGATTTCACAGAACACAAAGAAGTTTCTCAGAAAGCTTCTTTCTCTTTGTTATGGGAGGATATTTCCTTTGGCCATATAGTCTTCAAAGGGATCCGAAATATCTGTTCTCAGATTCCACAGAAATAAGGCTAGCAAAGAGATCCACGAAATACAGATGTAACCCTGTGAGATGAATTAACAGAACACAAAGCAGTTTCTCAGAAAGCTTCTTTCCAGATTTCATCTGAGGATATTTCCTTTTTCACCATAGCCCTCTATGGGCTTCCAAATATCACTTTGCCAAATCCACAAGAACTGTCTTAGCGAAAGGCTTCTTGAGGGGAAAGCTGTAACTCTGTGAGATGATTTCACAGAACACAAAGAAGTTTCTCAGAAAGCTACTTTCTCTTTGTTATCGGAGGATATTTCCTTTGGCCATATAGTCTCCACAGGGATCCGAAATATCTGTTCTCAGATTCCACAGAAATAAGGCAAGCAAAGAGATCCAGGAAATAGAGATGTAACTCTGTGAGATGAATTAACAGAACACTAAGCAGTTTCTCAGAAAGCTTCTTTCCAGATTTCATCTGAGGATATTTACTTTTTCACCATAGCCCTCTATGGGCTTCCAAATATTACGTTGCCAATTCCACAGGAACTGTGTTAGCGAAAGGCTTCTTGTGGGGAAAGCTGTAACTCTGTGAGATGATTTCACAGAACACAAAGAAGTTTCTCAGAAAACTTCTTTCTCTTTGTTATCGGAGGATACTTCCTTTGGCCCTATAGTCTTCAAAGGGATCCGAAATATCTGTTCTCAGATTCCCCAGAAATAAGGCTAGCAAAGAGATCCACGAAATACAGATGTAACCCTGTGAGATGAATTAAGAGAACACTAAGCAGTTTCTCAGAAAGCTTCTTTCCAGATTTCATCTGAGGATATTTCCTTTTTCACCATAGCCCTCTATGGGCTTCCAAATATCACTTTGCCAATTCCACAAGTAGTGTCTTAGCGAAAGGCTTCTTGAGGGGAAATCTGTAACTCTGTGAGATGATTTCACGGAACACAAAGAAGTTTCTCAGAAAGCTTCTTTCTCTTTGTTATCGGAGGATATTTCCTTTGGCCATATAGTCTCCACAGGGATCCGAAATATCTGTTCTCAGATTCCACAGAAATAAGGCTAGCAAAGAGAACGACGAAATACAGATGTAACTGTGTGAGATGAATTAACAGAACACTAAGCAGTTTCTCAGAAAGCTTCTTTCCAGATTTCATCTGAGGATATTTCCTTTTTCACCATAGTCCTCTAAGGGCTTCCAAATATCACTTTGCCAATTCCACAAGAACTGTCTTAGCGAAAGGCTTCTTGAGGGGAAAGCTGTAACTCTGTGAGATGATTTCACAGAACACAAAGAAGTTTCTCAGAAAGCTTCTTTCTCTTTGTTATCGGAGGATATTTCCTTTGGCCCTATAGTCTCCAAAGGGAACCGAAATATCTGTTCTCAGATTCCACAGAAATAAGGCTAGCAAAGAGATCGATGAAATACAGATGTAACTCTGTTAGATGAATTAACAGAACACTAAGCAGTTTCTCAGAAAGCTTCTTTCCAGATTTCATCTGAGGATATTTCCTTTTTCACCATAGCCCTCTATGGGCTTCCAAATATCACTTTGCCAATTCCACAAGAACTGTCTTAGCGAAAGGCTTCTTGAGGGGAAAGCTGTAACTCTGTGAGATGATTTCACAGAACACAAAGAAGTTTCTCAGAAAGCTTCTTTCTCTTTGTTATCGGAGGATATTTCCTTTGGCCCTATAGTCTCCAAAGGGAACCGAAATATCGGTTCTCAGATTCCACAGAAATAAGGCTAGCAAAGAGATCCACGAAATACAGATGTAACTCTGTGAGATGAATTAACAGAACACTAAGCAGTTTCTCAGAAAGCTTCTTTCCAGATTTCATCTGAGGATATTTCCTTTTTCACCATATCCCTCTATGGGCTTCCAAATATCACTTTGCCAATTCCACAGGAACTGTCTTAGCGAAAGGCTTCTTGTGGAGAAAGCTGTAACCTGTGAGATGATTTCACAGAACACAAAGAAGTTTCTCAGAAAGCTTCTTTCTCTTTGTTATGGGAGGATATTTCCTTTGGCCATATAGTCTTCAAAGGGATCCGAAATATCTGTTCTCAGATTCCCCAGAAAGAAGGCTAGCAAAGAGATCCACGAAATACAGATGTAACCCTGTGAGATGAATTAAGAGAACACTAAGCAGTTTCTCAGAAAGCTTCTTTCCAGATTTCATCTGAGGATATTTCCTTTTTCACCATAGCCCTCTATGGGCTTCCAAATATCACTTTGTCAATTCCACAAGAACTGTCTTAGCGAAAGGCTTCTTGAGGGGAAAGCTGTAACTCTATGAGATGATTTCACAGAACACAAAGAAGTTTCTCAGAAAGCTTCTTTCTCTTTGTTATCGGAGGATATTTCCTTTGGCCATGTAGTCTCCATAGGGAACAGAAATATCTGTTCTCAGATTCCACAAAAATAAGGGTAGCAAAGAGATCCACGAAATACAGATGTAACTCTGTGAGATGAATTAACAGAACACTAAGCAGTTTCTCAGAAAGCTTCTTTCCAGATTTCGTCTGAGGATATTTCCTTTATCACCATAGCCCTCTATGGGCTTCCAAATATCACTTTGCCAATTCGACAAGAACTGTCTTAGCGAAAGGCTTCTTGAGGGGAAAGCTGTAACTCTGTGAGATGATTTCACAGAACACAAAGAAGTTTCTCAGAAAGCTTCTTTCTCTTTGTTATCGGAGGATATTTCCTTTGGCCCTATAGTCTCCAAAGGGAACCGAAATATCTGTTCTCAGATTCCACAGAAATAAGGCTAGCAAAGAGATCCACGAAATACAGATGTAACTCTGTGAGATGAATTAATAGAACACTAAGCAGGTTCTCAGAAAGCTTCTTTCCAGATTTCATCTGAGGATATTTCCTTTTTCACCATAGCCCTCTATGGGCTTCCAAATATCACTTTGCCAATTCCACAAGTAGTGTCTTAGCGAAAGGCTTCTTGAGGGGAAATCTGTAACTCTGTGAGATGATTTCACGGAACACAAAGAAGTTTCTCAGAAAGCTTCTTTGTCTTTGTTATCGGAGGATATTTCCTTTGGCCATATAGTCTCCACAGGGATCCGAAATATCTGTTCTCAGATTCCACAGAAATAAGGCTAGCAAAGAGAACGACGAAATACAGATGTAACTGTGTGAGATGAATTAACAGAACACTAAGCAGTTTCTCAGAAAGCTTCTTTCCAGATTTCATCTGAGGATATTTCCTTTTTCACCATAGTCCTCTAAGGGCTTCCAAATATCACTTTGCCAATTCCACAAGAACTGTCTTAGCGAAAGGCTTCTTGAGGGGAAAGCTGTAACTCTGTGAGATGATTTCACAGAACACAAAGAAGTTTCTCAGAAAGCTTCTTTCTCTTTGTTATCGGAGGATATTTCCTTTGGCCCTATAGTCTCCAAAGGGAACCGAAATATCTGTTCTCAGATTCCACAGAAATAAGGCTAGCAAAGAGATCGATGAAATACAGATGTAACTCTGTTAGATGAATTAACAGAACACTAAGCAGTTCCTCAGAAAGCTTCTTTCCAGATTTCATCTGAGGATATTTCCTTTTTCACCATAGCCCTCTACGGGCTTCCAAATATCACTTTGCCAATTCCACAAGAACTGTCTTAGCGAAAGGCTTCTTGAGGGGAAAGCTGTAACTCTGTGAGATGATTTCACAGAACACAAAGAAGTTTCTCAGAAAGCTTCTTTCTCTTTGTTATCGGAGGATATTTCCTTTGGCCCTATAGTCTCCAAAGGGAACCGAAATATCTGTTCTCAGATTCCACAGAAATAAGGCTAGCAAAGAGATCCACGAAATACAGATGTAACTCTGTGAGATGAATTAACAGAACACTAAGCAGTTTCTCAGAAAGCTTCTTTCCAGATTTCATCTGAGGATATTTCCTTTTTCACCATAGCCCTCTATGGGCTTCCAAATATCACTTTGCCAATTCCACAGGAACTGTCTTAGCGAAAGGCTTCTTGTGGAGAAAGCTGTAACCTGTGAGATGATTTCACAGAACACAAAGAAGTTTCTCAGAAAGCTTCTTTCTCTTTGTTATGGGAGGATATTTCCTTTGGCCATATAGTCTTCAAAGGGATCCGAAATATCTGTTCTCAGATTCCACAGAAATAAGGCTAGCAAAGAGATCCACGAAATACAGATGTAACCCTGTGAGATGAATTAACAGAACACAAAGCAGTTTCTCAGAAAGCTTCTTTCCAGATTTCATCTGAGGATATTTCCTTTTTCACCATAGCCCTCTATGGGCTTCCAAATATCACTTTGCCAAATCCACAAGAACTGTCTTAGCGAAAGACTTCTTGAGGGGAAAGCTGTAACTCTGTGAGATGATTTCACAGAACACAAAGAAGTTTCTCAGAAAGCTACTTTCTCTTTGTTATCGGAGGATATTTCCTTTGGCCATATAGTCTCCACAGGGATCCGAAATATCTGTTCTCAGATTCCACAGAAATAACGCTAGGAAAGAGATCCATGAAATACAGATGTAACTCTGTGATATGAATTAACAGAACACTAAGCAGTTTCTCAGAAAGCTTCTTTCCAGATTTCATCTGAGGATATTTCCTTTTTCACCATAGCCCTCTATGGGCTTCCAAATATCACTTTGCCAAATCTACAAGAACTGCCTTAGCGAAAGGCTTCTTGAGGGGAAAGCTGTAACTCTGTGAGATGATTTCACAGAACACAAAGAAGTTTCTCAGAAAGCTTCTTTCTCTTTGTTATCGGAAGATATTTCCTTTCGTCCTATAGTCTTCAAAGGGATCTGAAATATCTGTTCTCAGATTCCACAGAAATAAGGCGAGCAAAGAGATCCACGAAATACAGATGTAACCCTGTGAGATGAATTAACAGAACACTAAGCAGCTTCTCAGAAAGCTTCTTTCCAGATTTCATCTGAGGATATTTCCTTTTTCACCATAGCCCTCTATGGGCTTCCAAATATCACTTTGCCAAATCCACAAGAACTGTCTTAGCGAAAGGCTTCTTGAGGGGAAAGCTGTAACTCTGTGAGATGATTTCACAGAACACAAAGAAGTTTCTCAGAAAGCTTCTTTCACTTTGTTATCGGAGGATATTTCCTTTGGCCATGTAGTCTCCATAGGGAACAGAAATATCTGTTCTCAGATTCCACAAAAATAAGGGTAGCAAAGAAATCCACGAAATACAGACGTAACTCTGTGAGATGAATTAACAGAACACTAAGCAGTTTCTCAGAAAGCTTCTTTCCAGATTTCGTCTGAGGATATTTCCTTTATCACCATAGCCCTCTATGGGCTTCCAAATATCACTTTGCCAATTCGACAAGAACTGTCTTAGCGAAAGGCTTCTTGAGGGGAAAGCTGTAACTCTGTGAGATGATTTCACAGAACACAAAGAAGTTTCTCAGAAAGCTTCTTTCTCTTTGTTATCGGAGGATATTTCCTTTGGCCCTATAGTCTCCAAAGGGAACCGAAATATCTGTTCTCAGATTCCACAGAAATAAGGCTAGCAAAGAGATCCACGAAATACAGATGTAACTCTGTGAGATGAATTAATAGAACACTAAGCAGGTTCTCAGAAAGCTTCTTTCCAGATTTCATCTGAGGATATTTCCTTTTTCACCATAGCCCTCTATGGGCTTCCAAATATCACTTTGCCAATTCCACAAGTAGTGTCTTAGCGAAAGGCTTCTTGAGGGGAAATCTGTAACTCTGTGAGATGATTTCACGGAACACAAAGAAGTTTCTCAGAAAGCTTCTTTCTCTTTGTTATCGGAGGATATTTCCTTTGGCCATATAGTCTCCACAGGGATCCGAAATATCTGTTCTCAGATTCCACAGAAATAAGGCTAGCAAAGAGAACGACGAAATACAGATGTAACTGTGTGAGATGAATTAACAGAACACTAAGCAGTTTCTCAGAAAGCTTCTTTCCAGATTTCATCTGAGGATATTTCCTTTTTCACCATAGTCCTCTAAGGGCTTCCAAATATCACTTTGCCAATTCCACAAGAACTGTCTTAGCGAAAGGCTTCTTGAGGGGAAAGCTGTAACTCTGTGAGATGATTTCACAGAACACAAAGAAGTTTCTCAGAAAGCTTCTTTCTCTTTGTTATCGGAGGATATTTCCTTTGGCCCTATAGTCTCCAAAGGGAACCGAAATATCTGTTCTCAGATTCCACAGAAATAAGGCTAGCAAAGAGATCGATGAAATACAGATGTAACTCTGTTAGATGAATTAACAGAACACTAAGCAGTTTCTCAGAAAGCTTCTTTCCAGATTTCATCTGAGGATATTTCCTTTTTCACCATAGCCCTCTACGGGCTTCCAAATATCACTTTGCCAATTCCACAAGAACTGTCTTAGCGAAAGGCTTCTTGAGGGGAAAGCTGTAACTCTGTGAGATGATTTCACAGAACACAAAGAAGTTTCTCAGAAAGCTTCTTTCTCTTTGTTATCGGAGGATATTTCCTTTGGCCCTATAGTCTCCAAAGGGAACCGAAATATCTGTTCTCAGATTCCACAGAAATAAGGCTAGCAAAGAGATCCACGAAATACAGATGTAACTCTGTGAGATGAATTAACAGAACACTAAGCAGTTTCTCAGAAAGCTTCTTTCCAGATTTCATCTGAGGATATTTCCTTTTTCACCATAGCCCTCTATGGGCTTCCAAATATCACTTTGCCAATTCCACAGGAACTGTCTTAGCGAAAGGCTTCTTGTGGAGAAAGCTGTAACCTGTGAGATGATTTCACAGAACACAAAGAAGTTTCTCAGAAAGCTTCTTTCTCTTTGTTATGGGAGGATATTTCCTTTGGCCATATAGTCTTCAGAGGGATCCGAAATATCTGTTCTCAGATTCCACAGAAATAAGGCTAGCAAAGAGATCCACGAAATACAGATGTAACCCTGTGAGATGAATTAACAGAACACAAAGCAGTTTCTCAGAAAGCTTCTTTCCAGATTTCATCTGAGGATATTTCCTTTTTCACCATAGCCCTCTATGGGCTTCCAAATATCACTTTGCCAAATCCACAAGAACTGTCTTAGCGAAAGACTTCTTGAGGGGAAAGCTGTAACTCTGTGAGATGATTTCACAGAACACAAAGAAGTTTCTCAGAAAGCTACTTTCTCTTTGTTATCGGAGGATATTTCCTTTGGCCATATAGTCTCCACAGGGATCCGAAATATCTGTTCTCAGATTCCACAGAAATAACGCTAGGAAAGAGATCCATGAAATACAGATGTAACTCTGTGATATGAATTAACAGAACAGTAAGCAGTTTCTCAGAAAGCTTCTTTCCAGATTTCATCTGAGGATATTTCCTTTTTCACCATAGCCCTCTATGGGCTTCCAAATATCACTTTGCCAAATCTACAAGAACTGCCTTAGCGAAAGGCTTCTTGAGGGGAAAGCTGTAACTCTGTGAGATGATTTCACAGAACACAAAGAAGTTTCTCAGAAAGCTTCTTTCTCTTTGTTATCGGAAGATATTTCCTTTCGTCCTATAGTCTTCAAAGGGATCTGAAATATCTGTTCTCAGATTCCACAGAAATAAGGCGAGCAAAGAGATCCACGAAATACAGATGTAACCCTGTGAGATGAATTAACAGAACACTAAGCAGCTTCTCAGAAAGCTTCTTTCCAGATTTCATCTGAGGATATTTCCTTTTTCACCATAGCCCTCTATGGGCTTCCAAATATCACTTTGCCAAATCCACAAGAACTGTCTTAGCGAAAGGCTTCTTGAGGGGAAAGCTGTAACTCTGTGAGATGATTTCACAGAACACAAAGAAGTTTCTCAGAAAGCTTCTTTCACTTTGTTATCGGAGGATATTTCCTTTGGCCATGTAGTCTCCATAGGGAACAGAAATATCTGTTCTCAGATTCCACAAAAATAAGGGTAGCAAAGAAATCCACGAAATACAGACGTAACTCTGTGAGATGAATTAACAGAACACTAAGCAGTTTCTCAGAAAGCTTCTTTCCAGATTTCGTCTGAGGATATTTCCTTTATCACCATAGCCCTCTATGGGCTTCCAAATATCACTTTGCCAATTCCACAAGAACTGTCTTAGCGAAAGGCTTCTTGAGGGGAAAGCTGTAACTCTGTGAGATGATTTCACAGAACACAAAGAAGTTTCTCAGAAAGCTTCTTTCTCTTTGTTATCGGAGGATATTTCCTTTGGCCCTATAGTCTCCAAAGGGAACCGAAATATCTGTTCTCAGATTCCACAGAAATAAGGCTAGCAAAGAGATCCACGAAATACAGATGTAACTCTGTGAGATGAATTAATAGAACACTAAGCAGGTTCTCAGAAAGCTTCTTTCCAGATTTCATCTGAGGATATTTCCTTTTTCACCATAGCCCTCTATGGGCTTCCAAATATCACTTTGCCAATTCCACAAGTAGTGTCTTAGCGAAAGGCTTCTTGAGGGGAAATCTGTAACTCTGTGAGATGATTTCACGGAACACAAAGAAGTTTCTCAGAAAGCTTCTTTCTCTTTGTTATCGGAGGATATTTCCTTTGGCCATATAGTCTCCACAGGGATCCGAAATATCTGTTCTCAGATTCCACAGAAATAAGGCTAGCAAAGAGAACGACGAAATACAGATGTAACTCTGTGAGATGAATTAACAGAACACTAAGCAGTTTCTCAGAAAGCTTCTTTCCAGATTTCATCTGAGGATATTTCCTTTTTCACCATAGCCCTCTATGGGCTTCCAAATATCACTTTGCCAATTCCACAAGAACTGTCTTAGCGAAAGGCTTCTTGAGGGGAAAGCTGTAACTCTGTGAGATGATTTCACAGAACACAAAGAAGTTTCTCAGAAAGCTTCTTTCTCTTTGTTATCGGAGGATATTTCCTTTGGCCCTATAGTCTCCAAAGGGAACCGAAATATCTGTTCTCAGATTCCACAGAAATAAGGCTAGCAAAGAGATCGACGAAATACAGATGTAACTCTGTGAGATGAATTAACAGAACACTAAGCAGTTTCTCAGAAAGCTTCTTTCCAGATTTCATCTGAGGATATTTCCTTTTTCACCATAGCCCTCTATGGGCTTCCAAATATCACTTTGCCAATTCCACAGGAACTGTCTTAGCGAAAGGCTTCTTGTGGAGAAAGCTGTAACCTGTGAGATGATTTCACAGAACACAAAGAAGTTTCTCAGAAAGCTTCTTTCTCTTTGTTATGGGAGGATATTTCCTTTGGCCATATAGTCTTCAAAGGGATCCGAAATATCTGTTCTCAGATTCCACAGAAATAAGGCTAGCAAAGAGATCCACGAAATACAGATGTAACCCTGTGAGATGAATTAACAGAAAACAAAGCAGTTTCTCAGAAAGCTTCTTTCCAGATTTCATCTGAGGATATTTCCTTTTTCACCATAGCCCTCTATGGGCTTCCAAATATCACTTTGCCAAATCCACAAGAACTGTCTTAGCGAAAGGCTTCTTGAGGGGAAAGCTGTAACTCTGTGAGATGATTTCACAGAACACAAAGAAGTTTCTCAGAAAGCTACTTTCTCGTTGTTATCGGAGGATATTTCCTTTGGCCATATAGTCTCCACAGGGATCCGAAATATCTGTTCTCAGATTCCACAGAAATAACGCTAGGAAAGAGATCCATGAAATACAGATGTAACTCTGTGAGATGAATTAACAGAACACTAAGCAGTTTCTCAGAAAGCTTCTTTCCAGATTTCATCTGAGGATATTTCCTTTTTCACCATAGCCCTCTATGGGCTTCCAAATATCACTTTGCCAAATCTACAAGAACTGCCTTAGCGAAAGGCTTCTTGAGGGGAAAGCTGTAACTCTGTGAGATGATTTCACAGAACACAAAGAAGTTTCTCAGAAAGCTTCTTTCTCTTTGTTATCGGAAGATATTTCCTTTCGTCCTATAGTCTTCAAAGGGATCCGAAATATCTGTTCTCAGATTCCACAGAAATAAGGCTAGCAAAGAGATCCAGGAAATACAGATGTAACACTGTGAGATGAATTAACAGAACACTAAGCAGCTTCTCAGAAAGCTTCTTTCCAGATTTCATCTGAGGATATTTCCTTTTTCACCATAGCCCTCTATGGGCTTCCAAATATCACTTTGCCAAATCCACAAGAACTGTCTTAGCGAAAGGCTTCTTGAGGGGAAAGCTGTAACTCTGTGAGATGATTTCACAGAACACAAAGAAGTTTCTCAGAAAGCTTCTTTCTATTTGTTATCGGAGGATATTTCCTTTGGCCATATAGTCTCCACAGGGATCCGAATATCTGTTCTCAGATTCCACAGAAATAAGGCTAGCAAAGAGATCCACGAAATACAGATGTAACTCTGTGAGATGAATTAACAGAACACTAAGCAGTTTCTCAGAAAGCTTCTTTCCAGATTTCATCTGAGGATATTTCCTTTTTCACCATAGCCCTCTATGGGCTTCCAAATATCACTTTGCCAATTCCACAAGAACTGTCTTAGCGAAAGGCTTTTTGAGGGGAAATCTGTCACTCTGTGGGATGATTTCACAGAACACAAAGAAGTTTCTCAGAAAGCTTCTTTCTCTTTGTTATCGGAGGATATTTCCTTTGGCCCTGTACTCTCCAAAGGGATCCGAAATATCTGTTCTCAGATTCCACAGCAATAAGGCTTGCAAAGAGATCCACGAAATACAGATGTAACTCTGTGAGATGAATTAACAGAACACTAAGCAGTTTCTCAGAAAGCTTCTTTCCAGATTTCACCTGAGGATATTTCCTTTTTCACCATAGCCCTCTATGGGCTTCCAAATATCACTTTGCCAAATCTACAAGAACTGTCTTAGCGAAAGGTTTCTTGAGGGGAAAGCTGTAACTCTGTGAGATGATTTCGCAGAACACAAAGAAGTTTCTCAGAAAGCTTCTTTCTCTTTGTTATGGGAGGATATTTCCTTTGGCCATATAGTCTTCAAAGGGATCCGAAATATCTTTTCTCAGATTCCACAGAAATAAGGCTAGCAAAGAGATCCACGAAATACAGATGTAACCCTGTGAGATGAATTAACAGAACACAAAGCAGTTTCTCAGAAAGCTTCATTCCAGATTTCATCTGAGGATATTTCCTTTTTCACCATAGCCCTCTATGGGCTTCCAAATATCACTTTGCCAAATCCACAAGAACTGTCTTAGCGAAAGGCTTCTTGAGGGGAAAGCTGTAACTCTGTGAGATGATTTCACAGAACACAAAGAAGTTTCTCAGAAAGCTACTTTCTCTTTGTTATCGGAGGATATTTCCTTTGGCCATATAGTCTCCACAGGGATCCGAAATATCTGTTCTCAGATTCCACAGAAATAACGCTAGCAAAGAGATCCACGAAATACAGATGTAACTCTGTGAGATGAATTAACAGAACACTAAGCAGTTTCTCAGAAAGCTTCTTTCCAGATTTCATCTGAGGATATTTCCTTTTTCACCATAGCCCTCTATGGGCTTCCAAATATCACTTTGCCAAATCTACAAGAACTGTCTTAGCGAAAGGCTTCTTGAGGGGAAAGCTGTAACTCTGTGAGATGATTTCACAGAACACAAAGAAGTTTCTCAGAAAGCTTCTTTCTCTTTGTTATCGGAGGATATTTCCTTTCGTCCTTTAGTCTTCAAAGGGATCCGAAATATCTGTTCTCAGATTCCACAGAAATAAGGCTAGCAAAGAGATCCACGAAATACAGATGTAACCCTGTGAGATGAATTAACAGAACACTAAGCAGCTTCTCAGAAAGCTTCTTTCCAGATTTCATCTGAGGATATTTCCTTTTTCACCATAGCCCTCTATGGGCTTCCAAATATCACTTTGCCAAATCCACAAGAACTGTCTTAGCGAAAGGCTTCTTGAGGGGAAAGCTGTAACTCTGTGAGATGATTTCACAGAACACAAAGAAGTTTCTCAGAAAGCTTCTTTCTCTTTGTTATCGGAGGATATTTCCTTTGGCCATATAGTCTCCAGAGGGATCAGAATATCTGTTCTCAGATTCCACAGAAATAAGGCTAGCAAAGAGATCCACGAAATACAGATGTAACTCTGTGAGATGAATTAACAGAACACTAAGCAGTTTCTCAGAAAGCTTCTTTCCAGATTTCATCTGAGGATATTTCCTTTTTCACCATAGCCCTCTATGGGCTTACAAATATCACTTTGCCAATTCCACAAGAACTGTCTTAGCGAAAGGCTTTTTGAGGGGAAAGCTGTCACTCTGTGAGATGATTTCACAGAACACAAAGAAGTTTCTCAGAAAGCTTCTTTCTCTTTGTTATCGCAGGATATTTCCTTTGGCCCTATACTCTCCAAAGGGATCCGAAATATCTGTTCTCAGATTCCACAGAAATAAGTCTAGCAAAGAGATGCACGAAATACAGATGTAACTCTGTGAGATGAATTAACAGAACACTAAGCAGTTTCTCAGAAAGCTTCTTTCCAGATTTCATCTGAGGATATTTCCTTTTTCACCATAGCCCTCTATGGGCTTCCAAATATCACTTTGCCAATTCCACAAGAACTGTCTTAGCGAAAGGCTTCTTGAGGGGAAAGCTGTAACTCTGTGAGATGATTTCACAGAACACAAAGAAGTTTCTCAGAAAGCTTCTTTCTCTTTGTTATCGGAGGATATTACCTTTGGCCCTATAGACTCCAAAGGGAACCGAAATGTGTGTTCTCAGATTCCACAGAAATAAGGCTAGCAAAGAGATCGACGAAATACAGATGTAACACTGTGAGATGTATTAATAGAACACTAAGCAGGTTCTCAGAAAGCTTCCTTCCAGATTTCATCTGAGGATATTTCCTTTTTCACCATAGCCCTCTATGGGCTTCCAAATATCACTTTGCCAATTCCACAAGTAGTGTCTCAGCGAAAGGCTTCTTGAGGGGAAAGCTGTAACTCTGTGAGATGATTTCACAGAACAAAAAGAAGTTTCTCAGAAAGCTTCTTTCTCTTTGTTATCGGAGGATATTTCCTTTGGCCCTATAGTCTAAAAAAGGATCCGAAATATCTGTTCTCAGATTCCACAGAAATAAGGCTAGCAAAGAGATCCACGAAATACAGATGTGACTCTGTGAGATGAATTAACAGAACACTAAGCAGTTTCTCAGAAAGCTTCTTTCCAGATTTCATCTGAGGATATTTCCTTTTTCACCATAGCCCTCTATGGGCTTCCAAATATCACTTTGCCAATTCGACAAAAACTGTCTTAGCGAAAGGCTTCTTGAGGGGAAAGCTGTAACTCTGTGAGATGATTTCACAGAACACAAAGAAGTTTCTCAGAAAGCTTCTTTCTCTTTGTTATCGGAGGATATTTCCTTTGGCCCTGTAGTCTCCATAGGGAACAGAAATATCTGTTCTCAGATTCCACAAAAATAAGGGTAGCAAAGAGATCCACGAAATACAGATGTAACTCTGTGAGATGAATTAACAGAACACTAAGCAGTTTCTCAGAAAGCTTCTTTCCAGATTTCATCTGAGGATATTTCCTTTTTCACCATAGCCCTCTATGGGCTTCCAAATATCACTTTGCCAATTCGACAAGAACTGTCTTAGCGAAAGGCTTCTTGTGGGGAAAGCTGTAACTCTGTGAGATGATTTCACAGAACACAAAGAAGTTTCTCAGAAAGCTTCTTTCTCTTTGTTATCGGAGGATATTTCCTTTGGCCCTATAGTCTCCAAAGGGAACCGAAATATCTGTTCTCAGATTCCACAGAAATAAGGGTAGCAAAGAGATCCACGAAATACAGATGTAACTCTGTGAGATGAATTAATAGAACACTAAGCGGTTTCTCAGAAAGCTTCTTTCCAGATATCATCTGAGGATATTTCCTTTTTCACCATAGCCCTCTATGGGCTTCCAAATATCACTTTGCCAAATCCACAAGAACTGTCTTAGCGAAAGGCTTCTTGAGGGGAAAGCTGTAACTCTGTGAGATGATTTCACAGAACACAAAAAGTTTCTCAGAAAGCTTCTTTCTCTTTGTTATCGGAGGATATTTCCTTTGGCCCTATAGTCTTCAAAGGGATCCGAAATATCTGTTCTCAGATTCCACAGAAATAAGGCTAGCAAAGAGATCCACGAAATACAGATGTAACCCTGTGAGATGAATTAACAGAACACAAAGCAGTTTCTCAGAAAGCTTCTTTCCAGATTTCATCTGAGGATATTTCCTTTTTCACCATAGCCCTCTATGGGCTTCCAAATATCACTTTGCCAATTCCACATGAACTGTCTTAGCGAAAGGCTTCTTGAGGGGAAAGCTGTCACTCTGTGAGATGATTTCACAGAACACAAAGAAGTTTCTCAGAAAGCTTCTTTCTCTTTGTTATCGGAGGATATTACCTTTGGCCCTATAGTCTTCAAAGGGAACCGAAATATCTGTTCTCAGATTCCACAGAAATAAGGCTAGCAAAGAGATCCACGAAATACAGATGTAACTCTGTGAGATGAATTAACAGAACACTAAGCAGTTTCTCAGAAAGCTTCTTTCCAGATTTCATCTCAGGATATTTCCTTTTTCACCATAGCCCTCTATGGGCTTCCAAATATTACGTTGCCAATTCCACAGGAACTGTCTTAGCGAAAGGCTTCTTGAGGGGAAAGCTGTAACTCTGTGAGATGATTTCACAGAACACAAAGAAGTTTCTCAGAAAGCTTCTTTCTCTTCGTTATCGGAGGATATTTCCTTTGGCCCTATATTCTCCACAGGGATCCGAAATATCTGTTCTCAGATTCCACAGAAATAAGGCTAGCAAAGAGATCCACGAAATACAGATGTAACTCTGTGAGATGAATTAACAGAACACTAAGCAGTTTCTCAGAAAGCTTCTTTCCAGATATCATCTGAGGATATTTCCTTTTTCACCATAGCCCTCCATGGGCTTCCAAATATCACTTTGCCAAATCCACAAGAACTGTCTTAGCGAAAGGCTTCTTGAGGGGAAAGCTGTAACTCTGAGAGATGATTTCACAGAACACAAAAAGATTCTCAGAAAGCTTCTTTCTCTTTGTTATCGGAGGATATTTCCTTTGGCCCTATAGTCTTCAAAGGGATCCGAAATATCTGTTCTCAGATTCCACAGAAATAAGGCTAGGAAAGAGATCCATGACATAGAGATGTAACCCTGTGAGATGAATTAACAGAACACTAAGCAGTTTCTCAGAAAGCTTCTTTCCAGATTTCATCTGAGGATATTTCCTTTTTCACCATAGCCCTCTATGGGCTTCCAGATATCACTTTGTCAATTCCACAAGAACTGTCTTAGCGAAAGGCTTCTTGAGGGGAAAGCTGTAACTCTGTGAGATGATTTCACAGAACACAAAGAAGTTTCTCAGAAAGCTTCTTTCTCTTTGTTATCGGAGGATATTTCCTTTGGCCCTGTAGTCTCCGTAGGGAACAGAAATATCTGTTCTCAGATTCCACAGAAATAAGGCTAGCAAAGAGATCCACGAAATACAGATGTAACACTGTGAGATGAAGTAATAGAACACTAAGCAGATTCTCAGAAACCTTCTTTCCAGATTTCATCTGAGGATATTTCCTTTTTCACCATAGCCCTCTATGGGCTTCCAAATATCACTTTGCCATTTCCACAAGTAGCGTCTTAGCGAAAGGCTTCTTGAGGGGAAATCTGTAACTCTGTGAGATGATTTCACAGAACACAAAGAAGTTTCTCAGAAAGCTTCTTTCTCTTTGTTATCGGAGGATATTTCCTTTGGCCCTATAGTCTAAAAAAGGATCCGAAATATCTGTTCTCAGATTCCACAGAAATAAGGCTAGCAAAGAGATCCACGAAATACAGATGTAACTCTGTGAGATGAATTAACAGAACACTAAGCAGTTTTTCAGAAAGCTTCTTTCTAGATATCATCTGAGGATATTTCCTTTTTCACCATAGCCCTCCAGGGGCTTCCAAATATCACTTTGCCAATTCCACAAGAACTGTCTTAGCGAAAGGCTTCTTTAGGGGAAAGCTGTAACTCTGTGAGATGATTTCACAGAACACAAAAAGTTTCTCAGAAAGCTTCTTTCTCTTTGTTATCGGAGGATATTTCCTTTGGCCCTATAGTCTTCAAAGGGATCCGAAATATCTGTTCTCAGATTCCAAAGAAATAAGGCTAGCAAAGAGATCCACGAAATACAGATGTAACCCTGTGAGATGAATTAACAGAACACTAAGCAGTTTCTCAGAAAGCTTCTTTCCAGATTTCATCTGAGGATATTTCCTTTTTCACCATAGCCTTCTATGGGCTTCCAGATATCACTTTGTCAATTCCACAAGAACTGTCTTAGCGAAAGGCTTCTTGAGGGGAAAGCTGTAACTCTGTGAGATGATTTCACAGAACACAAAGAAGTTTCTCAGAAAGCTTCTTTCTCTTTGTTATCGGAGGATATTTCCTTTGGCCCTGTAGTCTCCATAGGGAACAGAAATATCTGTTCTCAGATTCCACAAAAATAAGGGTAGCAAAGAGATCCACGAAATACAGATGTAACTCTGTGAGATGAATTAACAGAACACTAAGCAGTTTCTCAGAAAGCTTCTTTCCAGATTTCATCTGAGGATATTTCCTTTTTCACCATAGCCCTCTATGGGCTTCCAAATATCACTTTGCCAATTCGACAAGAACTGTCTTAGCGAAAGGCTTCTTGAGGGGAAAGCTGTAACTCTGTGAGATGATTTCACAGAACACAAAGAAGTTTCTCAGAAAGCTTCTTTCTCTTTGTTATCGGAGGATATTTCCTATGGCCCTGTAGTCTCCATAGGGAACAGAAATATCTGTTCTCAGATTCCACAAAAATAAGGGTAGCAAAGAGATCCACGAAATAGAGCTGTAACTCTGTGAGATGAATTAACAGAACACTAAGCAGTTTCTCAGAAAGCTTCTTTCCAGATTTCATCTGAGGATATTTCCTTTTTCACCATAGTCCTCTATGGGCTTCCAAATATCACTTTGCCAATTCGACAAGAACTGTCTTAGCGAAAGGCTTCTTGAGGGGAAAGCTGTAACTCTGTGAGATGATTTCACAGAACACAAAGAAGTTTCTCAGAAAGCTTCTTTCTCTTTGTTATCGGAGGATATTTCCTTTGGCCCTATAGTCTCCAAAGGGAACCGAAATATCTGTTCTCAGATTCCACAGAAATAAGGCTAGCAAAGAGATCCACGAAATACAGATGTAACTCTGTGAGATGAATTAATAGAACACTAAGCAGGTACTCAGAAAGCTTCTTTCCAGATTTCATCTGAGGATATTTCCTTTTTCACCATAGCCCTCTATGGGCTTCCAAATATCACTTTGCCAATACCATAAGTAGTGTCTTAGCGAAAGGCTTCTTGAGGGGAAATCTGTAACTCTGTGAGATGATTTCACTGAACACAAAGAAGTTTCTCAGAGAGCTTCTTTCTCTTTGTTATCGGAGGATATCTCCTTTGGCCATATAGTCTCCACAGGGATCCGAAATATCTGTTCTCAGATTCCACAGAAATAAGGCTAGCAAAGAGATCGACGAAATACAGATGTAACTCTGTGAGATGAATTAACAGAACACTAAGCAGTTTCTCAGAAAGCTTCTTTCCAGATTTCATCTCAGGATATTTCCTTTTTCACCATAGCCCTCTATGGGCTTCCAAATATCACTTTGCCAATTCCACAAGAACTGTCTTAGCGAAAGGCTTCTTGAGGGGAAAGCTGTAATTCTGTGAGATGATTTCACAGAACACAAAGAAGTTTCTCAGAAAGCTTCTTTCTCTTTGTTATCGGAGGATATTTCCTTTGGCCCTATAGTCTCCAAAGGGAACCGAAATATCTGTTCTCAGATTCCACAGAAATAAGGCTAGCAAAGAGATCGACGAAATACAGATGTAACTCTGTGAGATGAATTAATAGAACACTAAGCAGTTTCTCAGAAAGCTTCTTTCCAGATTTCATCTGAGGATATTTCCTTTTTCACCATAGCCCTCTATGGGCTTCCAAATATTACGTTGCCAATTCCACAGGAACTGTCTTAGCGAAAGGCTTCTTGTGGGGAAAGCTGTAACCTGTGAGACGATTTCACAGAACACAAAGAAGTTTCTCAGAAACCTTCTTTCTCTTTGTTATCGGAGGATATTTCCTTTGGCCATATAGTCTTCAAAGGGATCCGAAATATCTGTTCTCAGATTCCACAGAAATAAGGCTAGCAAAGAGATCCACGAAATACAGACGTAACCCAGTGAGATGAATTAACAGAACACTAAGCGGTTTCTCACAAAGTTTCTTTCCAGATTTCATCTGAGGATATTTCCTTTTTCATCATAGCCCTCTATGGGATTCCAAATATCACTTTGCCAAATCCACAAGAACTGTCTTAGCGAAAGGCTTCTTGAGGGGAAAGCTGTAACTCTGTGAGATGATTTCACAGAACACAAAGAAGTTTCTCAGAAAGCTTCTTTCTCTTTGTTATAGGAGGATATTTCCTTTGGCCATATAGTCTCCACAGGGATCCGAAATATCTGTTCTCAGATTCCACAGAAATAAGGCTAGCAAAGAGAACGACGAAATACAGATGTAACTCTGTGAGATGAATTAACAGAACACTAAGCAGTTTCTCAGAAAGCTTCTTTCCAGATTTCATCTCAGGATATTTCCTTTTTCACCATAGCCCTCTATGGGCTTCCAAATATCACTTTGCCAATTCCACAAGAACTCTGTTAGCGAAAGGCTTCTTGAGGGGAAAGCTGTAACTCTGTGAGATGATTTCACAGAACACAAAGAAGTTTCTCAGAAAGCTTCTTTCTCTTTGTTATCGGAGGATATTTCCTTTGGCCCTATAGTCTCCAAAGGGAACCGAAATATCTGTTCTCAGATTCTACAGAAATAAGGCTAGCAAAGAGATCGATGAAATACAGATGTAACTCTGTGAGATGAATTAACAGAACACTAAGCAGTTTCTCAGAAAGCTTCTTTCCAGATTTCATCTGAGGATATTTCCTTTTTCACCATAGCCCTCTATGGGCTTCCAAATATCACTTTGCCAATTCCACAAGAACTGTCTTAGCGAAAGGCTTCTTGAGGGGAAAGCTGTAACTCTGTGAGATGATTTCACAGAACACAAAGAAGTTTCTCAGAAAGCTTCTTTCTCTTTGTTATGGGAGGATATTTCCTTTGGCCATATAGTCTTCAAAGGGATCCGAAATATCTGTTCTCAGATTCCACAGAAATAAGGCTAGCAAAGAGATCCACGAAATACAGATGTAACTCTGTGAGATGAATTAACAGAACACTAAGCAGTTTCTCAGAAAGCTTCTTTCCAGATTTCATCTGAGGATATTTCCTTTTTCACCATAGCCCTCTATGGGCTTCCAAATATCACTTTGCCAATTCCACAAGAACTGTCTTAGCAAAAGGCTTCTTGAGGGGAAAGCTGTATCTCTGTGAGATGATTTCACAGAACACCAAGAAGTTTCTCAGAAAGCTTCTTTCTCTTTGTTATCGGAGGATATTTTCTTTGTCCCTATAGTCTCCAAAGGGATCCGAAATATCTGTTCTCAGATTCCACAGAAATAAGGCTAGCAAAGAGATCCACGAAATACAGATGTAACTCTGTGAGATGAATTAACAGAACACTAAGGAGTTTCTCAGAAAGCTTCTTTCCAGATTTCATCTGAGGATATTTCCTTTTTCACCATAGCCCTCTAAGGGCTTCCAAATATCACTTGGCCAATTCCACAACAACTGTCTTACGAAAGGCTTCTTGAGGGGAAAGCTGTAACTCTGTGAGATGATTTCACAGAATACAAAGAAGTGTCTCAGAAACCTTCTTTCTCTTTGTTATCGGAGGATATTTCCTTTGGCCCTGTAGTCTCCATAGGGAACAGAAATATCTGTTCTCAGATTCCACAAAAATAAGGGTAGCAAAGAGATCCACGAAATAGAGCTGTAACTCTGTGAGATGAATTAACAGAACACTAAGCAGTTTCTCAGAAAGCTTCTTTCCAGATTTCATCTGAGGATATTTCCTTTTTCACCATAGTCCTCTATGGGCTTCCAAATATCACTTTGCCAATTCGACAAGAACTGTCTTAGCGAAAGGCTTCTTGAGGGGAAAGCTGTAACTCTGTGAGATGATTTCACAGAACACAAAGAAATTTCTCAGAAAGCTTCTTTCTCTTTGTTATCGGAGGATATTTCCTTTGGCCCTATAGTCTCCAAAGGGAACCGAAATATCTGTTCTCAGATTCCACAGAAATAAGGCTAGCAAAGAGATCCACGAAATACAGATGTAACTCTGTGAGATGAATTAATAGAACACTAAGCAGGTACTCAGAAAGCTTCTTTCCAGATTTCATCTGAGGATATTTCCTTTTTCACCATAGCCCTCTATGGGCTTCCAAATATCACTTTGCCAATACCATAAGTAGTGTCTTAGCGAAAGGCTTCTTGAGGGGAAATCTGTAACTCTGTGAGATGATTTCACTGAACACAAAGAAGTTTCTCAGAGAGCTTCTTTCTCTTTGTTATCGGAGGATATCTCCTTTGGCCATATAGTCTCCACAGGGATCCGAAATATCTGTTCTCAGATTCCACAGAAATAAGGCTAGCAAAGAGATCGACGAAATACAGATGTAACTCTGTGAGATGAATTAACAGAACACTAAGCAGTTTCTCAGAAAGCTTCTTTCCAGATTTCATCTCAGGATATTTCCTTTTTCACCATAGCCCTCTATGGGCTTCCAAATATCACTTTGCCAATTCCACAAGAACTGTCTTAGCGAAAGGCTTCTTGAGGGGAAAGCTGTAATTCTGTGAGATGATTTCACAGAACACAAAGAAGTTTCTCAGAAAGCTTCTTTCTCTTTGTTATCGGAGGATATTTCCTTTGGCCCTATAGTCTCCAAAGGGAACCGAAATATCTGTTCTCAGATTCCACAGAAATAAGGCTAGCAAAGAGATCGACGAAATACAGATATAACTCTGTGAGATGAATTAATAGAACACTAAGCAGTTTCTCAGAAAGCTTCTTTCCAGATTTCATCTGAGGATATTTCCTTTTTCACCATAGCCCTCTATGGGCTTCCAAATATTACGTTGCCAATTCCACAGGAACTGTCTTAGCGAAAGGCTTCTTGTGGGGAAAGCTGTAACCTGTGAGACGATTTCACAGAACACAAAGAAGTTTCTCAGAAACCTTCTTTCTCTTTGTTATCGGAGGATATTTCCTTTGGCCATATAGTCTTCAAAGGGATCCGAAATATCTGTTCTCAGATTCCACAGAAATAAGGCTAGCAAAGAGATCCACGAAATACAGACGTAACCCAGTGAGATGAATTAACAGAACACTAAGCGGTTTCTCACAAAGTTTCTTTCCAGATTTCATCTGAGGATATTTCCTTTTTCATCATAGCCCTCTATGGGATTCCAAATATCACTTTGCCAAATCCACAAGAACTGTCTTAGCGAAAGGCTTCTTGAGGGGAAAGCTGTAACTCTGTGAGATGATTTCACAGAACACAAAGAAGTTTCTCAGAAAGCTTCTTTCTCTTTGTTATCGGAGGATATTTCCTTTGGCCATATAGTCTCCACAGGGATCCGAAATATCTGTTCTCAGATTCCACAGAAATAAGGCTAGCAAAGAGAACGACGAAATACAGATGTAACTCTGTGAGATGAATTAACAGAACACTAAGCAGTTTCTCAGAAAGCTTCTTTCCAGATTTCATCTGAGGATATTTCCTTTTTCACCATAGCCCTCTATGGGCTTCCAAATATCACTTTGCCAATTCCACAAGAACTCTGTTAGCGAAAGGCTTCTTGAGGGGAAAGCTGTAACTCTGTGAGATGATTTCACAGAACACAAAGAAGTTTCTCAGAAAGCTTCTTTCTCTTTGTTATCGGAGGATATTTCCTTTGGCCCTATAGTCTCCAAAGGGAACCGAAATATCTGTTCTCAGATTCTACAGAAATAAGGCTAGCAAAGAGATCGATGAAATACAGATGTAACTCTGTGAGATGAATTAACAGAACACTAAGCAGTTTCTCAGAAAGCTTCTTTCCAGATTTCATCTGAGGATATTTCCTTTTTCACCATAGCCCTCTATGGGCTTCCAAATATCACTTTGCCAATTCCACAAGAACTGTCTTAGCGAAAGGCTTCTTGAGGGGAAAGCTGTAACTCTGTGAGATGATTTCACAGAACACAAAGAAGTTTCTCAGAAAGCTTCTTTCTCTTTGTTATGGGAGTATATTTCCTTTGGCCATATAGTCTTCAAAGGGATCCGAAATATCTGTTCTCAGATTCCACAGAAATAAGGCTAGCAAAGAGATCCACGAAATACAGATGTAACTCTGTGAGATGAATTAACAGAACACTAAGCAGTTTCTCAGAAAGCTTCTTTCCAGATTTCATCTGAGGATATTTCCTTTTTCACCATAGCCCTCTATGGGCTTCCAAATATCACTTTGCCAATTCCACAAGAACTGTCTTAGCGAAAGGCTTCTTGAGGGGAAAGCTGTATCTCTGTGAGATGATTTCACAGAACACCAAGAAGTTTCTCAGAAAGCTTCTTTCTCTTTGTTATCGGAGGATATTTTCTTTGTCCCTATAGTCTCCAAAGGGATCCGAAATATCTGTTCTCAGATTCCACAGAAATAAGGCTAGCAAAGAGATCCACGAAATACAGATGTAACTCTGTGAGATGAATTAACAGAACACTAAGGAGTTTCTCAGAAAGCTTCTTTCCAGATTTCATCTGAGGATATTTCCTTTTTCACCATAGCCCTCTATGGGCTTCCAAATATCACTTTGCCAATTCCACAAGAACTGTCTTACGAAAGGCTTCTTGAGGGGAAAGCTGTAACTCTGTGAGATGATTTCAGAGAACACAAAGAAGTTTCTCAGAAAGCTTCTTTCTCTTTGTTATCGGAGGATATTTCCTTTGGCCCTATAGTCTTCAAAGGGATCCGAAATATCTGTTCTCAGATTCCACAGAAATAAGGCTAGCAAAGAGATCCACGAAATACAGATGTAACTCTGTGAGATGAATTAACAGAACACTAAGCAGATTCTGAGAAAGCTTCTTTCCAGATTTCATCTGAGGATATTTCCTTTTTCACCATAGCCCTCTATGGGCTTCCAAATATTACGTTGCCAATTCCACAGGAACTGTCTTAGCGAAAGGCTTCTTGAGGGGAAAGCTGTAACTCTGTGAGATGATTTCACAGAACACAAAGAAGTTTCTCAGAAAGCTTCTTTCTCTTTGTTATCGGAGGATATTTCCTTTGGCCCTATAGACTCCAAAGGGAACCGAAATATCTGTTCTCAGATTCCACAGAAATAAGGCTAGCAAAGAGATCGACGAAATACAGATGTAACACTGTGAGGTGAAGTAATAGAACACTAAGCAGTTTCTCAGAAACCTTCTTTCCAGATTTCATCTGAGGATATTTCCTTTTTCACCATAGCCCTCTATGGGCTTCCAAATATCACTTTACCAATTCCAGAAGTAGTGTCTTAGCGAAAGGCTTCTTGAGGGGAAATCTGTAACTCTATGAGATGATTTCACAGAACACAAAGAAGTTTCTCAGAAAGCTTCTTTCTCTTTGTTATCGGAGGATATTTCCTTTGGCCCTATAGTCTAAAAAAGGATCCGAAATATCTGTTCTCCGAATCCACAGAAATAAGGCTAGCAAAGAGATCCACGAAATACAGATGTAACTCTGTGAGATGAATTAACAGAACACTAAGCAGTTTCTCAGAAAGCTTCTTTCCAGATATCATCTGAGGATATTTCCTTTTTCACCATAGCCCTCCATGGGCTTCCAAATATCACTTTGCCAAATCCACAAGAACTGTCTTAGCGAAAGGCTTCTTGAGGGGAAAGCTGTAACTCTGTGAGATGATTTCACAGAACACAAAAAGTTTCTCAGAAAGCTTCTTTCTCTTTGTTATCGGAGGATATTTCCTTTGGCCCTATAGTCTTCAAAGGGATCCGAAATATCTGTTCTCAGATTCCACAGAAATAAGGCTAGGAAAGAGATCCATGACATAGAGATGTAACCCTGTGAGATGAATTAACAGAACACTAAGCAGTTTCTCAGAAAGCTTCTTTCCAGATTTCATCTGAGGATATTTCCTTTTTCACCATAGCCCTCTATGGGCTTCCAGATATCACTTTGTCAATTCCACAAGAACTGTCTTAGCGAAAGGCTTCTTGAGGGGAAAGCTGTAACTCTGTGAGATGATTTCACAGAACACAAAGAAGTTTCTCAGAAAGCTTCTTTCTCTTTGTTATCGGAGGATATTTCCTTTGGCCCTGTAGTCTCCGTAGGGAACAGAAATATCTGTTCTCAGATTCCACAGAAATAAGGCTAGCAAAGAGATCCACGAAATACAGATGTAACACTGTGAGATGAAGTAATAGAACACTAAGCAGATTCTCAGAAACCTTCTTTCCAGATTTCATCTGAGGATATTTCCTTTTTCACCATAGCCCTCTATGGGCTTCCAAATATCACTTTGCCAATTCCACAAGTAGCGTCTTCGCGAAAGGCTTCTTGAGGGGAAATCTGTAACTCTGTGAGATGATTTCACAGAACACAAAGAAGTTTCTCAGAAAGCTTCTTTCTCTTTGTTATCGGAGGATATTTCCTTTGGCCCTATAGTCTAAAAAAGGATCCGAAATATCTGTTCTCAGATTCCACAGAAATAAGGCTAGCAAAGAGATCCACGAAATACAGATGTAACTCTGTGAGATGAATTAACAGAACACTAAGCAGTTTCTCAGAAAGCTTCTTTCTAGATATCATCTGAGGATATTTCCTTTTTCACCATAGCCCTCCATGGGCTTCCAAATATCACTTTGCCAATTCCACAAGAACTGTCTTAGCGAAAGGCTTCTTGAGGGGAAAGCTGTAACTCTGAGAGATGATTTCACAGAACACAAAAAGTTTCTCAGAAAGCTTCTTTCTCTTTGTTATCGGAGGATATTTCCTTTGGCCCTATAGTCTTCAAAGGGATCCGAAATATCTGTTCTCAGATTTCAAAGAAATAAGGCTAGCAAAGAGATCCACGAAATACAGATGTAACCCTGTGAGATGAATTAACAGAACACTAAGCAGTTTCTCAGAAAGCTTCTTTCCAGATTTCATCTGAGGATATTTCCTTTTTCACCATAGCCTTCTATGGGCTTCCAGATATCACTTTGTCAATTCCACAAGAACTGTCTTAGCGAAAGGCTTCTTGAGGGGAAAGCTGTAACTCTGTGAGATGATTTCACAGAACACAAAGAAGTTTCTCAGAAAGCTTCTTTCTCTTTGTTATCGGAGGATATTTCCTTTGGCCCTGTAGTCTCCATAGGGAACAGAAATATCTGTTCTCAGATTCCACAAAAATAAGGGTAGCAAAGAGATCCACGAAATACAGATGTAACTCTGTGAGATGAATTAACAGAACACTAAGCAGTTTCTCAGAAAGCTTCTTTCCAGATTTCATCTGAGGATATTTCCTTTTTCACCATAGCCCTCTATGGGCTTCCAAATATCACTTTGCCAATTCGACAAGAACTGTCTTAGCGAAAGGCTTCTTGAGGGGAAAGCTGTAACTCTGTGAGATGATTTCACAGAACACAAAGAAGTTTCTCAGAAAGCTTCTTTCTCTTTGTTATCGGAGGATATTTCCTTTGGCCCTGTAGTCTCCATAGGGAACAGAAATATCTGTTCTCAGATTCCACAAAAATAAGGGTAGCAAAGAGATCCACGAAATACAGATGTAACTCTGTGAGATGAATTAACAGAACACTAAGCAGTTTCTCAGAAAGCTTCTTTCCAGATTTCATCTGAGGATATTTCCTTTTTCACCATAGCCCTCTATGGGCTTCCAAATATCACTTTGCCAATTCGACAAGAACTGTCTTAGCGAAAGGCTTCTTGAGGGGAAAGCTGTAACTCTGTGAGATGATTTCACAGAACACAAAGAAGTTTCTCAGAAAGCTTCTTTCTCTTTGTTATCGGAGGATATTTCCTTTGGCCCTATAGTCTCCAAAGGGAACCGAAATATCTGTTCTCAGATTCCACAGAAATAAGGCTAGGAAAGAGATCCACGACATACAGATGTAACACTGTGAGATGAATTAACAGAACACTAAGCAGTTTCTCAGAAAGCTTCTTTCTAGATATCATCTGAGGATATTTCCTTTTTCACCATAGCCCTCCATGGGCTTCCAAATATCACTTTGCCAATTCCACAAGAACTGTCTTAGCGAAAGGCTTCTTGAGGGGAAAGCTGTAACTCTGAGAGATGATTTCACAGAACACAAAAAGTTTCTCAGAAAGCTTCTTTCTCTTTGTTATCGGAGGATATTTCCTTTGGCCCTATAGTCTTCAAAGGGATCCGAAATATCTGTTCTCAGATTTCAAAGAAATAAGGCTAGCAAAGAGATCCACGAAATACAGATGTAACCCTGTGAGATGAATTAACAGAACACTAAGCAGTTTCTCAGAAAGCTTCTTTCCAGATTTCATCTGAGGATATTTCCTTTTTCACCATAGCCTTCTATGGGCTTCCAGATATCACTTTGTCAATTCCACAAGAACTGTCTTAGCGAAAGGCTTCTTGAGGGGAAAGCTGTAACTCTGTGAGATGATTTCACAGAACACAAAGAAGTTTCTCAGAAAGCTTCTTTCTCTTTGTTATCGGAGGATATTTCCTTTGGCCCTGTAGTCTCCATAGGGAACAGAAATATCTGTTCTCAGATTCCACAAAAATAAGGGTAGCAAAGAGATCCACGAAATACAGATGTAACTCTGTGAGATGAATTAACAGAACACTAAGCAGTTTCTCAGAAAGCTTCTTTCCAGATTTCATCTGAGGATATTTCCTTTTTCACCATAGCCCTCTATGGGCTTCCAAATATCACTTTGCCAATTCGACAAGAACTGTCTTAGCGAAAGGCTTCTTGAGGGGAAAGCTGTAACTCTGTGAGATGATTTCACAGAACACAAAGAAGTTTCTCAGAAAGCTTCTTTCTCTTTGTTATCGGAGGATATTTCCTTTGGCCCTGTAGTCTCCATAGGGAACAGAAATATCTGTTCTCAGATTCCACAAAAATAAGGGTAGCAAAGAGATCCACGAAATACAGATGTAACTCTGTGAGATGAATTAACAGAACACTAAGCAGTTTCTCAGAAAGCTTCTTTCCAGATTTCATCTGAGGATATTTCCTTTTTCACCATAGCCCTCTATGGGCTTCCAAATATCACTTTGCCAATTCGACAAGAACTGTCTTAGCGAAAGGCTTCTTGAGGGGAAAGCTGTAACTCTGTGAGATGATTTCACAGAACACAAAGAAGTTTCTCAGAAAGCTTCTTTCTCTTTGTTATCGGAGGATATTTCCTTTGGCCCTATAGTCTCCAAAGGGAACCGAAATATCTGTTCTCAGATTCCACAGAAATAAGGCTAGGAAAGAGATCCACGACATACAGATGTAACACTGTGAGATGAATTAATAGAACACTAAGCGGTTTCTCAGAAAGCTTCTTTCCAGATTTCATCTCAGGATATTTCCTTTTTCACCATAGCCCTCTATGGGCTTCCAAATATCACTTTGCCAATTCCACAAGTAGTGTCTTAGCGAAAGGCTTCTTGAGGGGAAATCTGTAACTCTGTGAGATGATTTCACGGAACACAAAGAAGTTTCTCAGAAACCTTCTTTCTCTTTGTTATTGGAGGATATTTCCTTTGGCCATATAGTGTCCACAGGGATCCGAAATATCTGTTCTCAGATTCCACAGAAATAAGGCTAGCAAAGAGATCCACGAAATACAGATGTAACTCTGTGAGATGAATTAACAGAACACTAAGCAGTTTCTCAGAAAGCTTCTTTCCAGATTTCATCTCAGGATATTTCCTTTTTCACCATAGCCCTCTATGGGCTTCCAAATATCACTTTGCCAATTCCACAAGAACTGTCTTAGCGAATGGCTTCTTGAGGGGAAAGCTGTAATTCTGTGAGATGATTTCACAGAACACAAAGAAGTTTCTCAGAAAGCTTCTTTCTCTTTGTTATCGGAGGATATTTCCTTTGGCCCTATAGTCTCCAAAGGGAACCGAAATATCTGCTCTCAGATTCCACAGAAATAAGGCTAGCAAAGAGATCCACGAAATACACATGTAACTCTGTGAGATGAATTAACAGAACACTAAGCAGTTTCTCAGAAAGCTTCTTTCCAGATTTCATCTGAGGATATTTCCTTTTTCACCATAGCCCTCAATGGGCTTCCAAATATTACGTTGCCAATTCCACAGGAACTGTCTTAGAGAAAGGCTTCTTGTGAGGAAAGCTGTAACCTGTGAGATGATTTCACAGAATACAAAGAATTTTCTCAGAAAGCTTCTTTCTCTTTGTTATCGGAGGATATTTCCTTTGGCCATATAGTCTTCTAAGGGATCTGAAATATCTGTTCTCAGATTCCACAGAAATAAGGCCAGCAAAGAGATCCACGAAATACAGATGTAACTCTGTGAGATGAATTAACAGAACACTAAGCAGTTTCTCAGAAAGCTTCTTTCCAGATTTCATCTGAGGATATTTCCTTTTTCACCATAGCCCTCTATGGGCTTCCAAATATCACTTTGCCAATTCCACAAGAACTGTCTTAGCGAAAGGCTTCTTGAGGGGAAAGCTGTAACTCTGTGAGATGATTTCACAGAACACAAAGAAGTTTCTCAGAAAGCTTCTTTCTCTTTGTTATGGGAGGATATTTCCTTTGGCCATATAGTCTTCAAAGGGATCCGAAATATCTGTTCTCAGATTCCACAGAAATAAGGCTAGCAAAGAGATCCACGAAATACAGATGTAACTCTGTGAGATGAATTAACAGAACACTAAGCAGTTTCTCAGAAAGCTTCTTTCCAGATTTCATCTGAGGATATTTCCTTTTTCACCATAGCCCTCTATGGGCTTCCAAATATCACTTTGCCAATTCCACAAGAACTGTCTTAGCGAAAGGCTTCTTGAGGGGAAAGCTGTATCTCTGTGAGATGATTTCACAGAACACCAAGAAGTTTCTCAGAAAGCTTCTTTCTCTTTGTTATCGGAGGATATTTTCTTTGTCCCTATAGTCTCCAAAGGGATCCGAAATATCTGTTCTCAGATTCCACAGAAATAAGGCTAGTAAAGAGATCCACGAAATACAGATGTAACTCTGTGAGATGAATTAACAGAACACTAAGGAGTTTCTCAGAAAGCTTCTTTCCAGATTTCATCTGAGGATATTTCCTTTTTCACCATAGCCCTCTATGGGCTTCCAAATATCACTTTGCCAATTCCACAAGAACTGTCTTACGAAAGGATTCTTGAGGGGAAAGCTGTAACTCTGTGAGATGATTTCAGAGAACACAAAGAAGTTTCTCAGAAAGCTTCTTTCTCTTTGTTATCGGAGGATATTTCCTTTGGCCCTATAGTCTTCAAAGGGATCCGAAATATCTGTTCTCAGATTCCACAGAAATAAGGCTAGCAAAGAGATCCACGAAATACAGATGTAACTCTGTGAGATGAATTAACAGAACACTAAGCAGATTCTGAGAAAGCTTCTTTCCAGATTTCATCTGAGGATATTTCCTTTTCACCATAGCCCTCTAAGGGCTTCCAAATATCACTTTGCCAATTCCACAAGAACTGTCTTTGAGAAAGGCTTCTTGAGGGGAAAGCTGTAACTCTGTGAGATGATTTCACAGAACACAAAGAAATTTCTCAGAAAGCTTCTTTCTCTTTGTTATCGGAGGATATTTCTTTGGCCCTATAGTCTCCAAAGGGATCCGAAATATCTGTTCTCAGATTCCACAGAAATAAGGTTAGCAAAGAGATCCAAGAAATACAGATGTAACTCTGTGAGATGAATTAACAGAACACTAAGCAGTTTCTCAGAAAGCTTCTTTCCAGATTTCATCTGAGGATATTTCCTTTCTCACCATAGCCCTCTATGGGCTTCCAAATATCCCTTTGCCAATTCCACAAGTACTGTCTTAGCGAAAGGCTTCTTGAGGGGAAATCTGTAACTCTGTGAGATGATTTCACAGAACACAAAGAAGTTTCTCAGAAAGCTTCTTTCTCTTTGTTATCGGAGGATATTTCCTTTGGCCCTATAGTCTCCAAAGGGATCCGAAATATCTGTTCTCAGATTCCACAGAAATAAGGCTAGCAAAGAGATCCACGAAATACAGATGTAACTCTGTGAGCTGAATTAACAGAACACTAAGCAGTTTCTCAGAAACCTTCTTTCCAGATTTCATCTGAGGATATTTCCTTTTTCACCATAGCCCTCTATGGGCTTCCAAATATCACTTTGCCAATTCCACAAGAACTGTCTTAGCGAAAGGCTTCTTGAGGGGAAAGCTGTAACTCTGTGAGATGATTTCACAGAACACAAAGAAGTTTCTCAGAAAGCTTCTTTCTCTTTGTTATCGGAGGATATTTCCTTTGGCCCTATAGTCTCCAAAGGGATCCGAAATATCTGTTCTCAGATTCCACAGAAATAAGGATAGGAAAATGATCCACGAAATACAGATGTAACCCTGTGAGATGAATTAACAGAACACTAAGCAGTTTCTCAGAAAGCTTCTTTCCAGATTTCAACCTAGGATATTTCGTTTTTCACCATAACCCTCTATGGGCTTCCAAATATTACGTTGCCAATTCCACAAGAACTGTCTTTGAGAAAGGCTTCTTGAGGGGAAAGCTGTAACTCTGTGAGATGATTTCACAGAACACAAAGAAATTTCTCAGAAAGCTTCTTTCTCTTTGTTATCGGAGGATATTTCTTTGGCCCTATAGTCTCCAAAGGGATCCGAAATATCTGTTCTCAGCTTCCACAGAAATAAGGCTAGCAAAGAGATCCAAGAAATACAGATGTAACTCTGTGAGATGAATTAACAGAACACTAAGCAGTTTCTCAGAAAGCTTCTTTCCAGATTTCATCTGAGGATATTTCCTTTCTCACCATAGCCCTCTATGGGCTTCCAAATATCACTTTGCCAATTCCACAAGTACTGTCTAAGCGAAAGGCTTCTTGAGGGGAAATCTGTAACTCGGTGAGATGATTTCACAGAACACAAAGAAGTTTCTCAGAAAGCTTCTTTCTCTTTGTTATCGGAGGATATTTCCTTTGGTCCTATAGTCTCCAAAGGGATCAGAAATATCTGTTCTCAGATTCCACAGAAATAAGGCTAGCAAAGAGATCCACGAAATACAGATGTAACCCTGTGAGGTGAATTAACAGAACACTAAGCAGTTTCTCAGAAAGCTTCTTTCCAGATTTCATCTGAGGATATTTCCTTTTTCACCATAGCCCTCTATGGGCTTCCAAATATCACTTTGCCAATTCCACAAGAACTGTCTTAGCGAAAGGCTTCTTGAGGGGAAAGCTGTAACTCTGTGAGATGATTTCACAGAACACAAAGAAGTTTCTTAGAAAGCTTCTTTCTCTTTGTTATCGGAGGATATTTCCTTTGGCCCTATAGTCTCCACAGGGATCCGAAATATCTGTTCTCAGATTCCACAGAAATAAGGCTAGCAAAGAGATCCACGAAATACAGATGTAACTCTGTGAGATGAATTAACAGAACACTAAGCAGTTTCTCAGAAAGCTTCTTTCCAGATTTCATCTGAGGATATTTCCTTTTTCACCATAGCCCTCTATGGGCTTCCAAATATCACTTTGCCAATTCCCCAAGAACTGTCTTAGCGAAAGGCTTCTTGAGGTGAAAGCTGTAACTCTGTGAGATGATTTCACAGAACACAAAGAAGTTTCTCAGAAAGCTTCTTTCTCTTTGTTATCGGAGGATATTTCCTTTGGCCCTATAGTCTCCAAAGGGAACCGAAATATCTGTTCTCAGATTCCACAGAAATAAGGCTAGCAAAGAGATCGACGAAATACAGATGTAACTCTGTGAGATGAATTAACAGAACACTAAGCAGTTTCTCAGAAAGCTTCTTTCCAGATTTCATCTGAGGATATTTCCTTTTTCACCATAGCCCTCTATGGGCTTCCAAATATCACTTTGCCAATTCCACAAGAACTGTCTTAGCGAAAGGCTTCTTGAGGGGAAAGCTGTAACTCTGTGAGATGATTTCACAGAACACAAAGAAGTTTCTCAGAAAGCTTCTTTCTCTTTGTTATCGGAGGATATTTCCTTTGGCCCTATAGTCTCCAAAGGGAACCGAAGTATCTGTTCTCAGATTCCACAGAAATAAGGCTAGCAAAGAGATCCACGAAATACAGATGTAACTCTGTGAGATGAATTAACAGAACACTAAGCAGTTTCTCAGAATGCTTCTTTCCAGATTTCATCTCTGGATATTTCCTTTTTCACCATAGCCCTCTATGGGCTTCCAAATATTACGTTGCCAATTCCACAGGAACTGTCTTAGCGAAAGGCTTCTTGAGGGGAAAGCTGTAACTCTGTGAGATGATTTCACAGAACACAAAGAAGTTTCTCCGAAAGCTTCTTTCTCCTTTTTATCGGAGGATATTTCCTTTGGCCCTATAGTCTCCAAAGGGATCCGAAATATCTGTTCTCAGATTCCACAGAAATAAGGCTAGCAAAGAGATCCACGAAATACAGATGTAACTCTGTGAGATGAATTAACAGAACACTAAGCAGTTTCTCAGAAAGCTTCTTTCCATATTTCATCTGAGGATATTTCCTTTCTCACCATAGCCCTCTATGGGCTTCCAAATATCACTTTGCCAATTCCACAAGTACTGTCTAAGCGAAAGGCTTCTTGAGGGGAAATCTGTAACTCTGTGAGATGATTTCACAGAACACAAAGAAGTTTCTCAGAAAACTTCTTTCTCTTTGTTATCGGAGGATATTTCCTTTGGTCCTATAGTCTCCAAAGGGATCAGAAATATCTGTTCTCAGATTCCACAGAAAGAAGGCTAGCAAAGAGATCCACGAAATACAGATGTAACCCTGTGAGGTGAATTAAGAGAACACTAAGCAGTTTCTCAGAAAGCTTCTTTCCAGATTTCATCTGAGGATATTTCCTTTTTCACCATGGCCCTCTATGGGCTTCCAAATATCACTTTGCCAATTCCACAAGAACTGTCTTAGCGAAAGGCTTCTTGAGGGGAAAGCTGTAACTCTGTGAGATGATTTCACAGAACACAAAGAAGTTTCTTAGAAAGCTTCTTTCTCTTTGTTATCGGAGGATATTTCCTTTGGCCCTATAGTCTCCAAAGGGATCCAAAATATCTGTTCTCAGATTCCACAGAAATAAGGCTAGCAAAGAGATCCACGAAATACAGATGTAACTCTGTGAGATGAATTAACAGAACACTAAGCAGTTTCTCAGAAAGCTTCTTTCCAGATTTCATCTGAGGATATTTCCTTTTTCACCATAGCCCTCTATGGGCTTCCAAATATCACTTTGCCAATTCCACAAGAACTGTCTTAGCGAAAGGCTTCTTGAGGGGAAAGCTGTATCTCTGTGAGATGATTTCACAGAACACCAAGAAGTTTCTCAGAAAGCTTCTTTCTCTTTGTTATCGGAGGATATTTTCTTTGTCCCTATAGTCTCCAAAGGGATCCGAAATATCTGTTCTCAGATTCCACAGAAATAAGGCTAGCAAAGAGATCCACGAAATACAGATGTAACTCTGTGAGATGAATTAACAGAACTCTAAGGAGTTTCTCAGAAAGCTTCTTTCCAGATTTCATCTGAGGATATTTCCTTTTTCACCATAGCCCTCTATGGGCTTCCAAATATCACTTTGCCAATTCCACAAGAACTGTCTTACGAAAGGCTTCTTGAGGGGAAAGCTGTAACTCCGTGAGATGATTTCAGAGAACACAAAGAAGTTTCTCAGAAAGCTTCTTTCTCTTTGTTATCGGAGGATATTTCCTTTGGCCCTATAGTCTTCAAAGGGATCCGAAATATCTGCTCTCAGATTCCACAGAAATAAGGCTAGCAAAGAGATCCACGAAATACAGATGTAACTCTGTGAGATGAATTAACAGAACACTAAGCAGATTCTCAGAAAGCTTCTTTCCATATTTCATCTGAGGATATTTCCTTTTCACAATAGCCCTCTAAGGGCTTCCAAATATCACTTTGCCAATTCCACAAGAACTGTCTTTGAGAAAGGCTTCTTGAGGGGAAAGCTGTAACTCTGTGAGATGATTTCACAGAACACAAAGAAGTTTCTCAGAAAGCTTCTTTCTCTTTGTTATCGGAGGATATTTCCTTTGGCCCTATAGTCTCCAAAGGGATCCGAAATATCTGTTCTCAGATTCCACAGAAATAAGGATAGCAAAATGATCCACGAAATACAGATGTAACCCTGTGAGATGAATTAACAGAACACTAAGCAGTTTCTCAGAAAGCTTCTTTCCAGATTTCAACCTAGGATATTTCGTTTTTCACCATAACCCTCTATGGGCTTCCAAATATTACGTTGCCAATTCCACAAGAACTGTCTTTGAGAAAGGCTTCTTGAGGGGAAAGCTGTAACTCTGTGAGATGATTTCACAGAACACAAAGAAATTTCTCAGAAAGCTTCTTTCTCTTTGTTATCGGAGGATATTTCTTTGGCCCTATAGTCTCCAAAGGGATCCGAAATATCTGTTCTCAGGTTCCACAGAAATAAGGCTAGCAAAGAGATCCAAGAAATACAGATGTAACTCTGTGAGATGAATTAACAGAACACTAAGCAGTTTCTCAGAAAGCTTCTTTCCAGATTTCATCTGAGGATATTTCCTTTCTCACCATAGCCCTCTATGGGCTTCCAAATATCACTTTGCCAATTCCACAAGTACTGTCTTAGCGAAAGGCTTCTTGAGGGGAAATCTGTAACTCTGTGAGATGATTTCACAGAACACAAAGAAGTTTCTCAGAAAGCTTCTTTCTCTTTGTTATCGGAGGATATTTCCTTTGGCCCTATAGTCTCGAAAGGGATCCTAAATATGTCTTCTCAGATTCCACAGAAATAAGGCTAGCAAAGAGATCCACGCAATACAGATGTAACTCTGTGAGATGAATTAACAGAACACTAAGCAGTTTCTCAGAAAGCTTCTTTCCGGATTTCATCTGAGGATATTTCCTTTTTCACCATAGCCCTCTATGGGCTTCCAAATATCACGTTGCCAATTCCACAGGAACTGTCTCAGCGAAAGGCTTCTTGAGGGGAAAGCTGTAACTCTGTGAGATGATTTCACAGAACACAAAGAAGTTTCTCAGAAAGCTTCTTTCTCTTTGTTATCGGAGGATATTTCCTTTGGCCCTATAGTCTTCAAAGGGATCCCAAATATCTGTTCTCAGATTCCACAGAAATAAGGCTAGCAAAGAGATCCACGAAATACAGATGTAACTCTGTGAGATGAATTAACAGAACACTAAGCAGTTTCTCAGAAAGCTTCTTTCCAGATTTCAACCTAGGATATTTCGTTTTTCACCATAACCCTCTATGGGCTTCCAAATATTACGTTGTCAATTACACAGGAACTGTCTTAGCGAAAGGTTTCTTCAGGGGAAAGCTGTAACTCTGTGAGATGATTTCACAGAACACAAAGAAGTTTCTCAGAATGATTCTTTCTCTTTGTTATTCGAGGATATTTCCTTTGGCCCTATAGTCTTCAAAGGGATCCGAAATATCTGTTCTCAGATTCCACAGAAATAAGGCTAGCAAAGAGATCCACGAAATACAGATGTAACTCTGTGAGATGAATTAACAGAACACTAAGCAGTTTCTCAGAAAGCTTCTTTCCAGATTTCATCTGAGGATATTTCCTTTTTCACCATAGCCCTCTAGGGGTTCCAAATATCACTTTGCCAATTCCACAAGAACTGTCTTAGCGAAAGGGTTCTTGAGGGGAAATCTGTAACTCTGTGAGATGATTTCACAGAACACCAAAGAAGTTTCTCAGAAAGCTTCTTTCTCTTTGTTATCGGAGGATATTTCCTTTGGCCCTATAGTCTCCAAAGGGATCCGAAATATCCGTTCTCAGATTTCACAGAAATAAGGCTATCAAAGAGATCCACGAAATACAGATGTAACTCTGTGAGATGAATTAACAGAACACTAAGCAGTTTCTCAGAAAGCTTCTTTCCAGATTTCATCTGAGGATATTTCCTTTTTCACCATAGCCCTCTAAGGGCTTCCAAATATCACTTTGCCAATTCCACAAGAACTGTCTTTGAGAAAGGCTTCTTGAGGGGAAAGCTGTAACTCTGTGAGATGATTTCAGAGAACACAAAGAAGTTTCTCAGAAAGCTTCTTTCTCTTTGTTATCGGAGGATATTTCCTTTGGCCGTATAGTCTCCAAAGGGATCCGAAATATCTGTTCTCAGATTCCACAGAAATAAGGCTAGCAAAGAGATCGACGAAATACAGATGTAACTCTGTGAGATGAATTAACAGAAAACTAAGCAGTTTCTCAGAAAGCTTCTTTCCAGATTTCATCTGATGATATTTCCTTTTTCACCATAGCCCTCTATAGGCTTCCAAATATCACTTTGCCAATTCCACAAGAACTGTCTTAGCGAAAGGCTTCTTGAGGGGAAAGCTGTAACTCTGTGAGGTGATTTCACAGAACACAAAGAATTTTCTCAGAAAGCTTCTTTCTCTTTGTTATCGGAGGATATTTCCTTTGGCCCTATAGTCTCCAAAGGGAACAGAAATATCTGTTCTCAGATTCCACAGAAATAAGGATAGCAAAGAGATCCACGAAATACAGATGTAACCCTGTGAGATGAATTAACAGAACACTAAGCAGTTTCTCAGAAAGCTTCTTTCCAGATTTCAACCTAGGATATTTCGTTTTTCACCATAACCCTCTATGGGCTTCCAAATATTACGTTGCGAATTACACAGGAACTGTCTTAGCGAAAGGTTTCTTGAGGGGAAAGGTGTAACTCTGTGAGATGATTTCACAGAACACAAAGAAGTTTCTCAGAAAGATTCTTTTTCTTTGTTATTCGAGGATAATTCCTTTGGCCCTATAGTCTTCAAAGGGATCCGAAATATCTGTTCTCAGATTCCACAGAAATAAGGCTAGCAAAGAGATCCACGAAATACAGATGTAACTCTGTGAGATGAAGTAACAGAACACTAAGCAGTTTCTCAGAAAGCTTCTTTCCAGATTTCATCTGAGGATATTTCCTTTTTCACCATAGCCCTCTATGGGCTTCCAAATATCACTTTGCCAATTCCACAAGAACTGTCTTAGCGAAAGGCTTCTTGAGGGGAAAGCTGTAACTCTGTGAGATGATTTCACAGAACACAAAGAAATTTCTCAGAAAGCTTCTTTCTCTTTGTTATCGGAGGATATTTCCTTTGGCCCTATAGTCTCCAAAGGGATCCGAAATATCTGTTCTCAGATTTCACAGAAATAAGGCTATCAAAGAGATCCACGAAATACAGATGTAACTCTGTGAGATGAATTAACAGAACACTAAGCAGTTTCTCAGAAAGCTTCTTTCCAGATTTCATCTGAGGATATTTCCTTTTTCACCATAGCCCTCTATGGGCTTCCAAATATCACTTTGCCAATTCCACAAGAACTGTCATTGAGAAAGGCTTCTTGAGGGGAAAGCTGTAACTCTGTGAGATGATTTCACAGAACACAAAGAAGTTTCTCAGAAAGCTTCTTTCTCTTTGTTATCGGAGGATATTTCCTTTGGCCCTATAGTCTCCAAAGTGATCCGAAATATCTGTTCTCAGATTCCACAGAAATAAGGCTAGCAAAGAGATCCACGAAATACAGATGAAACTCTGTGAGATGAATTAACAGAACACTAAGCAGTTTCTCAGAAAGCTTCTTTCCAGATTTCATCTGAGGATATTTCCTTTTTCACCATAGCCCTCTATGGGCTTCCAAATATCACTTTGCCAATTCCACAAGAACTGTCTTAGCGAAAGGCTTCTTGAGGGGAAAGCTGTAACTCTGTGAGATGATTTCACAGAACACAAAGAAGTTTCTCAGAAAGTTTCTTTCTCTTTGTTATCGGAGGATATTTCCTTTGGCCCTATAGTCTCGAAAGGGATCCTAAATATGCCTTCTCAGATTCCACAGAAATAAGGCTAGCAAAGAGATCCACGCAATACAGATGTAACTCTGTGAGATGAATTAACAGAACACTAAGCAGTTTCTCAGAAAGCTTCTTTCCAGATTTCATCTGAGGATATTTCCTTTTTCACCATAGCCCTCTATGGGCTTCCAAATATCACGTTGCCAATTCCACAGGAACTGTCTCAGCGAAAGGCTTCTTGAGGGGAAAGCTGTAACTCTGTGAGATGATTTCACAGAACACAAAGAAGTTTCTCAGAAAGCTTCTTTCTCTTTGTTATCGGAGGATATTTCCTTTGGCCCTATAGTCTTCAAAGGGATCCCAAATATCTGTTCTCAGATTCCACAGAAATAAGGCTAGCAAAGAGATCCACGAAATACAGATGTAACTCTGTGAGATGAATTAACAGAACACTAAGCAGTTTCTCAGAAAGCTTCTTTCCAGATTTCAACCTAGGATATTTCGTTTTTCACCATAACCCTCTATGGGCTTCCAAATATTACGTTGCCAATTACACAGGAACTGTCTTAGCGAAAGGTTTCTTCAGGGGAAAGCTGTAACTCTGTGAGATGATTTCACAGAACACAAAGAAGTTTCTCAGAAAGATTCTTTCTCTTTGTTATTCGAGGATATTTCCTTTGGCCCTATAGTCTTCAAAGGGATCCGAAATATCTGTTCTCAGATTCCACAGAAATAAGGCTAGCAAAGAGATCCACGAAATACAGATGTAACTCTGTGAGATGAATTAACAGAACACTAAGCAGTTTCTCAGAAAGCTTCTTTCCAGATTTCATCTGAGGATATTTCCTTTTTCACCATAGCCCTCTAGGGGTTCCAAATATCACTTTGCCAATTCCACAAGAACTGTCTTAGCGAAAGGCTTCTTGAGGGGAAAGCTGTAACTCTGTGAGATGATTTCACAGAACACAAAGAAGTTTCTCAGAAAGCTTCTTTCTCTTTGTTATCGGAGGATATTTCCTTTGGCCCTATAGTCTCCAAAGGGATCCGAAATATCCGTTCTCAGATTTCACAGAAATAAGGCTATCAAAGAGATCCACGAAATACAGATGTAACTCTGTGAGATGAAGTAAAAGAACACTAAGCAGTTTCTCAGAAAGCTTCTTTCCAGATTTCATCTGAGGATATTTCCTCTTTCATCATAGTCCTCTATGGGCTTCCAAATATCACTTTGCCAATTCCACAAGAACTGTCTTAGCGAAAGGCTTCTTGAGGGGAAAGCTGTAACTCTGTGAGATGATTTCACAGAACACAAAGAAGTTTCTCAGAAAGCTTCTTTCTCTTTGTTATCGGAGGATATTACCTTTGGCCCTATAGTCTCCAAAGGGATTCGAAATATCTGTTCTCAGATTCCACAGAAAAAAGGCTAGCAAAGAGATCCACGAAATACAGATGTAACTCTGTTAGATGAATTAACAGAACACTAAGCAGTTTCTCAGAAAGCTTCTTTCCAGATTTCATCTGAGGATATTTCCTTTTTCACCATAGCCCTCTATGGGCTTCCAAATATCACTTTGCCAATTCCACAAGAACTGTCTTTGAGAAAGGCTTCTTGAGGGGAAAGCTGTAACTCTGTGAGATGATTTCACAGAACACAAAGAAGTTTCTCAGAAAGCTTCTTTCTCTTTGTTATCGGAGGATATTTCCTTTGGCCCTATAGTCTCGAAAGGGATCCTAAATATGTCTTCTCAGATTCCACAGAAATAAGGCTAGCAAAGAGATCCACGCAATACAGATGTAACTCTGTGAGATGAATTAACAGAACACTAAGCAGTTTCTCAGAAAGCTTCTTTCCAGATTTCATCTGAGGATATTTCCTTTTTCACCATAGCCCTCTATGGGCTTCCAAATATCACGTTGCCAATTCCACAGGAACTGTCTCAGCGAAAGGCTTCTTGAGGGGAAAGCTGTAACTCTGTGAGATGATTTCACAGAACACAAAGAAGTTTCTCAGAAAGCTTCTTTCTCTTTGTTATCGGAGGATATTTCCTTTGGCCCTATAGTCTTCAAAGGGATCCCAAATATCTGTTCTCAGATTCCACAGAAATAAGGCTAGCAAAGAGATCCACGAAATACAGATGTAACTCTGTGAGATGAATTAACAGAACACTAAGCAGTTTCTCAGAAATCTTCTTTCCAGATTTCAACCTAGGATATTTCGTTTTTCACCATAACCCTCTATGGGCTTCCAAATATTACGTTGTCAATTACACAGGAACTGTCTTAGCGAAAGGTTTCTTGAGGGGAAAGCTGTAACTCTGTGAGATGATTTCACAGAACACAAAGAAGTTTCTCAGAAAGCTTCTTTCTCTTTGTTATCGGAGGATATTTCCTTTGGCCCTATAGTCTCCAAAGGGATCCGAAATATCCGTTCTCAGATTTCACAGAAATAAGGCTATCAAAGAGATCCACGAAATACAGATGTAACTCTGTGAGATGAATTAACAGAACACTAAGCAGTTTCTCAGAAAGCTTCTTTCCAGATTTCATCTGAGGATATTTCCTTTTTCACCATAGCCCTCTATGGGCTTCCAAATATCACTTTGCCAATTCCACAAGAACTGTCTTAGCGAAAGGCTTCTTGAGGGGAAAGCTGTAACTCTGTGAGATGATTTCACAGAACACAAAGAAGTTTCTCAGAAAGCTTCTTTCTCTTTGTTATCGGAGGATATTTCCTTTGGCCCTATAGTCTCCAAAGGGAACCGAAGTATCTGTTCTCAGATTCCACAGAAATAAGGCTAGCAAAGAGATCCACGAAATACAGATGTAACTCTGTGAGATGAATTAACAGAACACTAAGCAGTTTCTCAGAATGCTTCTTTCCAGATTTCATCTCTGGATATTTCCTTTTTCACCATAGCCCTCTATGGGCTTCCAAATATTACGTTGCCAATTCCACAGGAACTGTCTTAGCGAAAGGCTTCTTGAGGGGAAAGCTGTAACTCTGTGAGATGATTTCACAGAACACAAAGAAGTTTCTCCGAAAGCTTCTTTCTCCTTTTTATCGGAGGATATTTCCTTTGGCCCTATAGTCTCCAAAGGGATCCGAAATATCTGTTCTCAGATTCCACAGAAATAAGGCTAGCAAAGAGATCCACGAAATACAGATGTAACTCTGTGAGATGAATTAACAGAAGACTAAGCAGTTTCTCAGAAAGCTTCTTTCCATATTTCATCTGAGGATATTTCCTTTCTCACCATAGCCCTCTATGGGCTTCCAAATATCACTTTGCCAATTCCACAAGTACTGTCTAAGCGAAAGGCTTCTTGAGGGGAAATCTGTAACTCTGTGAGATGATTTCACAGAACACAAAGAAGTTTCTCAGAAAACTTCTTTCTCTTTGTTATCGGAGGATATTTCCTTTGGTCCTATAGTCTCCAAAGGGATCAGAAATATCTGTTCTCAGATTCCACAGAAAGAAGGCTAGCAAAGAGATCCACGAAATACAGATGTAACCCTGTGAGGTGAATTAAGAGAACACTAAGCAGTTTCTCAGAAAGCTTCTTTCCAGATTTCATCTGAGGATATTTCCTTTTTCACCATGGCCCTCTATGGGCTTCCAAATATCACTTTGCCAATTCCACAAGAACTGTCTTAGCGAAAGGCTTCTTGAGGGGAAAGCTGTAACTCTGTGAGATGATTTCACAGAACACAAAGAAGTTTCTTAGAAAGCTTCTTTCTCTTTGTTATCGGAGGATATTTCCTTTGGCCCTATAGTCTCCAAAGGGATCCGAAATATCTGTTCTCAGATTCCACAGAAATAAGGCTAGCAAAGAGATCCACGAAATACAGATGTAACTCTGTGAGATGAATTAACAGAACACTAAGCAGTTTCTCAGAAAGCTTCTTTCCAGATTTCATCTGAGGATATTTCCTTTTTCACCATAGCCCTCTATGGGCTTCCAAATATCACTTTGCCAATTCCACAAGAACTGTCTTAGCGAAAGGCTTCTTGAGGGGAAAGCTGTATCTCTGTGAGATGATTTCACAGAACACCAAGAAGTTTCTCAGAAAGCTTCTTTCTCTTTGTTATCGGAGGATATTTTCTTTGTCCCTATAGTCTCCAAAGGGATCCGAAATATCTGTTCTCAGATTCCACAGAAATAAGGCTAGCAAAGAGATCCACGAAATACAGATGTAACTCTGTGAGATGAATTAACAGAACTCTAAGGAGTTTCTCAGAAAGCTTCTTTCCAGATTTCATCTGAGGATATTTCCTTTTTCACCATAGCCCTCTATGGGCTTCCAAATATCACTTTGCCAATTCCACAAGAACTGTCTTACGAAAGGCTTCTTGAGGGGAAAGCTGTAACTCCGTGAGATGATTTCAGAGAACACAAAGAAGTTTCTCAGAAAGCTTCTTTCTCTTTGTTATCGGAGGATATTTCCTTTGGCCCTATAATCTTCAAAGGGATCCGAAATATCTGCTCTCAGATTCCACAGAAATAAGGCTAGCAAAGAGATCCACGAAATACAGATGTAACTCTGTGAGATGAATTAACAGAACACTAAGCAGATTCTCAGAAAGCTTCTTTCCATATTTCATCTTAGGATATTTCCTTTTCACAATAGCCCTCTAAGGGCTTCCAAATATCACTTTGCCAATTCCACAAGAACTGTCTTTGAGAAAGGCTTCTTGAGGGGAAAGCTGTAACTCTGTGAGATGATTTCACAGAACACAAAGAAGTTTCTCAGAAAGCTTCTTTCTCTTTGTTATCGGAGGATATTTCCTTTGGCCCTATAGTCTCCAAAGGGATCCGAAATATCTGTTCTCAGATTCCACAGAAATAAGGATAGCAAAATGATCCACGAAATACAGATGTAACCCTGTGAGATGAATTAACAGAACACTAAGCAGTTTCTCAGAAAGCTTCTTTCCAGATTTCAACCTAGGATATTTCGTTTTTCACCATAACCCTCTATGGGCTTCCAAATATTACGTTGCCAATTCCACAAGAACTGTCTTTGAGAAAGGCTTCTTGAGGGGAAAGCTGTAACTCTGTGAGATGATTTCACAGAACACAAAGAAATTTCTCAGAAAGCTTCTTTCTCTTTGTTATCGGAGGATATTTCTTTGGCCCTATAGTCTCCAAAGGGATCCGAAATATCTGTTCTCAGGTTCCACAGAAATAAGGCTAGCAAAGAGATCCAAGAAATACAGATGTAACTCTGTGAGATGAATTAACAGAACACTAAGCAGTTTCTCAGAAAGCTTCTTTCCAGATTTCATCTGAGGATATTTCCTTTTTCACCATAGCCCTCTATGGGCTTCCAAATATCACTTTGCCAATTCCACAAGAACTGTCTTAGCGAAAGGCTTCTTGAGGGGAAAGCTGTAACTCTGTGAGATGATTTCAGAGAACACAAAGAAGTTTCTCAGAAAGCTTCTTTCTCTTTGTTATCGGAGGATATTTCCTTTGGCCCTATAGTCTCCAAAGGGATCCGAAATATCTGTTCTCAGATTCCACAGAAATAAGGCTAGCAAAGAGATCCACGAAATACAGATGTAACTCTGTGAGATGAATTAACAGAACACTAAGCAGTTTCTCAGAAAGCTTCTTTCCAGATTTCATCTGAGGATATTTCCTTTTTCACCATAGCCCTCTATGGGCTTCCAAATATCACTTTGCCAATTCCACAAGAACTGTCTTAGCGAAAGGCTTCTTGAGGGGAAAGCTGTAACTCTGTGAGATGATTTCAAAGAACACAAAGAAGTTTCTCAGAAAGCTTCTTTCTCTTTGTTATCGGAGGATATTTCCTTTGGCCGTAGAGTCTCCAAAGGGATCCGAAATATCTGTTCTCAGATTCCACAGAAATAAGGCTAGCAAAGAGATCGACGAAATACAGATGTAACTCTGTGAGATGAATTAACAGAAAACTAAGCAGTTTCTCAGAAAGCTTCTTTCCAGATTTCATCTGATGATATTTCCTTTTTCACCATAGCCCTCTATGGGCTTCCAAATATCACTTTGCCAATTCCACAAGAACTGTCTTAGCGAAAGGCTTATTGAGGGGAAAGCTGTAACTCTGTGAGGTGATTTCACAGAACACAAAGAATTTTCTCAGAAAGCTTCTTTCTCTTTGTTATCGGAGGATATTTCCTTTGGCCCTATAGTCTCCAAAGGGAACAGAAATATCTGTTCTCAGATTCCACAGAAATAAGGATAGCAAAGAGATCCACGAAATACAGATGTAACCCTGTGAGATGAATTAACAGAACACTAAGCAGTTTCTCAGAAAGCTTCTTTCCAGATTTCAACCTAGGATATTTCGTTTTTCACCATAACCCTCTATGGGCTTCCAAATATTACGTTGCGAATTACACAGGAACTGTCTTAGCGAAAGGATTCTTGAGGGGAAAGCTGTAACTCTGTGAGATGATTTCACAGAACACAAAGAAGTTTCTCAGAAAGATTCTTTTTCTTTGTTATTCGAGGATAATTCCTTTGGCCCTATAGTCTTCAAAGGGATCCGAAATATCTGTTCTCAGATTCCACAGAAATAAGGCTAGCAAAGAGATCCACGAAATACAGATGTAACTCTGTGAGATGAAGTAACAGAACACTAAGCAGTTTCTCAGAAAGCTTCTTTCCAGATTTCATCTGAGGATATTTCCTTTTTCACCATAGCCCTCTATGGGCTTCCAAATATCACTTTGCCAATTCCACAAGAACTGTCTTAGCGAAAGGCTTCTTGAGGGGAAAGCTGTAACTCTGTGAGATGATTTCACAGAACACAAAGAAGTTTCTCAGAAAGCTTCTTTCTCTTTGTTATCGGAGGATATTTCCTTTGGCCCTATAGTCTCCAAAGGGATCCGAAATATCTGTTCTCAGATTCCACAGAAATAAGGCTAGCAAAGAGATCCACGAAATACAGATGAAACTCTGTGAGATGAATTAACAGAACACTAAGCAGTTTCTCAGAAAGCTTCTTTCCAGATTTCTTCTGAGGATATTTCCTTTTTCATCATAGTCCTCTATGGGCTTCCAAATATCACTTTGCCAATTCCACAAGAACTGTCTTAGCGAAAGGCTTATTGAGGGGAAAGCTGTAACTCTGTGAGATGATTTCACAGAACACAAAGAAGTTTCTCAGAAAGCTTCTTTCTCTTTGTTATCGGAGGATATTACCTTTGGCCCTATAGTCTCCAAAGGGATTCGAAATATCTGTTCTCAGATTCCACAGAAAAAAGGCTAGCAAAGAGATCCACGAAATACAGATGTAACTCTGTTAGATGAATTAACAGAACACTAAGCAGTTTCTCAGAAAGCTTCTTTCCAGATTTCATCTGAGGATATTTCCTTTTTCACCATAGCCCTCTATGGGCTTCCAAATATCACTTTGCCAATTCCACAAGAACTGTCTTAGCGAAAGGCTTCTTGAGGGGAAAGCTGTAACTCTGTGAGATGATTTCACAGAACACAAAGAAGTTTCTCAGAAAGTTTCTTTCTCTTTGTTATCGGAGGATATTTCCTTTGGCCCTATAGTCTCGAAAGGGATCCTAAATATGTCTTCTCAGATTCCACAGAAATAAGGCTAGCAAAGGGATCCACGCAATACAGATGTAACTCTGTGAGATGAATTAACAGAACACTAAGCAGTTTCTCAGAAAGCTTCTTTCCAGATTTCATCTGAGGATATTTCCTTTTTCACCATAGCCCTCTATGGGCTTCCAAATATCACGTTGCCAATTCCACAGGAACTGTCTCAGCGAAAGACTTCTTGAGGGGAAAGCTGTAACTCTGTGAGATGATTTCACAGAACACAAAGAAGTTTCTCAGAAAGCTTCTTTCTCTTTGTTATCGGAGGATATTTCCTTTGGCCCTATAGTCTTCAAAGGGATCCCAAATATCTGTTCTCAGATTCCACAGAAATAAGGCTAGCAAAGAGATCCACGAAATACAGATGTAACTCTGTGAGATGAATTAACAGAACACTAAGCAGTTTCTCAGAAAGCTTCTTTCCAGATTTCAACCTAGGATATTTCGTTTTTCACCATAACCCTCTATGGGCTTCCAAATATTACGTTGCCAATTACACAGGAACTGTCTTAGCGAAAGGTTTCTTCAGGGGAAAGCTGTAACTCTGTGAGATGATTTCACAGAACACAAAGAAGTTTCTCAGAAAGATTCTTTCTCTTTGTTATTCGAGGATATTTCCTTTGGCCCTATAGTCTTCAAAGGGATCCGAAATATCTGTTCTCAGATTCCACAGAAATAAGGCTAGCAAAGAGATCCACGAAATACAGATGTAACTATGTGAGATGAATTAACAGAACACTAAGCAGTTTCTCAGAAAGCTTCTTTCCAGATTTCATCTGAGGATATTTCCTTTTTCACCATAGCCCTCTAGGGGTTCCAAATATCACTGTGCCAATTCCACAAGAACTGTCTTAGCGAAAGGCTTCTTGAGGGGAAAGCTGTAACTCTGTGAGATGATTTCACAGAACACAAAGAAGTTTCTCAGAAAGCTTCTTTCTCTTTGTTATCGGAGGATATTTCCTTTGGCCCTATAGTCTCCAAAGGGATCCGAAATATCCGTTCTCAGATTTCACAGAAATAAGGCTATCAAAGAGATCCACGAAATACAGATGTAACTCTGTGAGATGAATTAACAGAACACTAAGCAGTTTCTCAGAATGCTTCTTTCCAGATTTCATCTCTGGATATTTCCTTTTTCACCATAGCCCTCTATGGGCTTCCAAATATTACGTTGCCAATTCCACAGGAACTGTCTTAGCGAAAGGCTTCTTGAGGGGAAAGCTGTAACTCTGTGAGATGATTTCACAGAACACAAAGAAGTTTCTCCGAAAGCTTCTTTCTCCTTTTTATCGGAGGATATTTCCTTTGGCCCTATAGTCTCCAAAGGGATCCGAAATATCTGTTCTCAGATTCCACAGAAATAAGGCTAGCAAAGAGATCCACGAAATACAGATGTAACTCTGTGAGATGAATTAACAGAAGACTAAGCAGTTTCTCAGAAAGCTTCTTTCCATATTTCATCTGAGGATATTTCCTTTCTCACCATAGCCCTCTATGGGCTTCCAAATATCACTTTGCCAATTCCACAAGTACTGTCTAAGCGAAAGGCTTCTTGAGGGGAAATCTGTAACTCTGTGAGATGATTTCACAGAACACAAAGAAGTTTCTCAGAAAACTTCTTTCTCTTTGTTATCGGAGGATATTTCCTTTGGCCCTATAGTCTCGAAAGGGATCCTAAATATGTCTTCTCAGATTCCACAGAAATAAGGCTAGCAAAGGGATCCACGCAATACAGATGTAACTCTGTGAGATGAATTAACAGAACACTAAGCAGTTTCTCAGAAAGCTTCTTTCCAGATTTCATCTGAGGATATTTCCTTTTTCACCATAGCCCTCTATGGGCTTCCAAATATCACGTTGCCAATTCCACAGGAACTGTCTCAGCGAAAGACTTCTTGAGGGGAAAGCTGTAACTCTGTGAGATGATTTCACAGAACACAAAGAAGTTTCTCAGAAAGCTTCTTTCTCTTTGTTATCGGAGGATATTTCCTTTGGCCCTATAGTCTTCAAAGGGATCCCAAATATCTGTTCTCAGATTCCACAGAAATAAGGCTAGCAAAGAGATCCACGAAATACAGATGTAACTCTGTGAGATGAATTAACAGAACACTAAGCAGTTTCTCAGAAAGCTTCTTTCCAGATTTCAACCTAGGATATTTCGTTTTTCACCATAACCCTCTATGGGCTTCCAAATATTACGTTGCCAATTACACAGGAACTGTCTTAGCGAAAGGTTTCTTCAGGGGAAAGCTGTAACTCTGTGAGATGATTTCACAGAACACAAAGAAGTTTCTCAGAAAGATTCTTTCTCTTTGTTATTCGAGGATATTTCCTTTGGCCCTATAGTCTTCAAAGGGATCCGAAATATCTGTTCTCAGATTCCACAGAAATAAGGCTAGCAAAGAGATCCACGAAATACAGATGTAACTATGTGAGATGAATTAACAGAACACTAAGCAGTTTCTCAGAAAGCTTCTTTCCAGATTTCATCTGAGGATATTTCCTTTTTCACCATAGCCCTCTAGGGGTTCCAAATATCACTGTGCCAATTCCACAAGAACTGTCTTAGCGAAAGGCTTCTTGAGGGGAAAGCTGTAACTCTGTGAGATGATTTCACAGAACACAAAGAAGTTTCTCAGAAAGCTTCTTTCTCTTTGTTATCGGAGGATATTTCCTTTGGCCCTATAGTCTCCAAAGGGATCCGAAATATCCGTTCTCAGATTTCACAGAAATAAGGCTATCAAAGAGATCCACGAAATACAGATGTAACTCTGTGAGATGAATTAACAGAACACTAAGCAGTTTCTCAGAATGCTTCTTTCCAGATTTCATCTCTGGATATTTCCTTTTTCACCATAGCCCTCTATGGGCTTCCAAATATTACGTTGCCAATTCCACAGGAACTGTCTTAGCGAAAGGCTTCTTGAGGGGAAAGCTGTAACTCTGTGAGATGATTTCACAGAACACAAAGAAGTTTCTCCGAAAGCTTCTTTCTCCTTTTTATCGGAGGATATTTCCTTTGGCCCTATAGTCTCCAAAGGGATCCGAAATATCTGTTCTCAGATTCCACAGAAATAAGGCTAGCAAAGAGATCCACGAAATACAGATGTAACTCTGTGAGATGAATTAACAGAACACTAAGCAGTTTCTCAGAAAGCTTCTTTCCATATTTCATCTGAGGATATTTCCTTTCTCACCATAGCCCTCTATGGGCTTCCAAATATCACTTTGCCAATTCCACAAGTACTGTCTAAGCGAAAGGCTTCTTGAGGGGAAATCTGTAACTCTGTGAGATGATTTCACAGAACACAAAGAAGTTTCTCAGAAAACTTCTTTCTCTTTGTTATCGGAGGATATTTCCTTTGGTCCTATAGTCTCCAAAGGGATCAGAAATATCTGTTCTCAGATTCCACAGAAAGAAGGCTAGCAAAGAGATCCACGAAATACAGATGTAACCCTGTGAGGTGAATTAAGAGAACACTAAGCAGTTTCTCAGAAAGCTTCTTTCCAGATTTCATCTGAGGATATTTCCTTTTTCACCATGGCCCTCTATGGGCTTCCAAATATCACTTTGCCAATTCCACAAGAACTGTCTTAGCGAAAGGCTTCTTGAGGGGAAAGCTGTAACTCTGTGAGATGATTTCACAGAACACAAAGAAGTTTCTTAGAAAGCTTCTTTCTCTTTGTTATCGGAGGATATTTCCTTTGGCCCTATAGTCTCCAAAGGGATCCGAAATATCTGTTCTCAGATTCCACAGAAATAAGGCTAGCAAAGAGATCCACGAAATACAGATGTAACTCTGTGAGATGAATTAACAGAACACTAAGCAGTTTCTCAGAAAGCTTCTTTCCAGATTTCATCTGAGGATATTTCCTTTTTCACCATAGCCCTCTATGGGCTTCCAAATATCACTTTGCCAATTCCACAAGAACTGTCTTAGCGAAAGGCTTCTTGAGGGGAAAGCTGTATCTCTGTGAGATGATTTCACAGAACACCAAGAAGTTTCTCAGAAAGCTTCTTTCTCTTTGTTATCGGAGGATATTTTCTTTGTCCCTATAGTCTCCAAAGGGATCCGAAATATCTGTTCTCAGATTCCACAGAAATAAGGCTAGCAAAGAGATCCACGAAATACAGATGTAACTCTGTGAGATGAATTAACAGAACTCTAAGGAGTTTCTCAGAAAGCTTCTTTCCAGATTTCATCTGAGGATATTTCCTTTTTCACCATAGCCCTCTATGGGCTTCCAAATATCACTTTGCCAATTCCACAAGAACTGTCTTACGAAAGGCTTCTTGAGGGGAAAGCTGTAACTCCGTGAGATGATTTCAGAGAACACAAAGAAGTTTCTCAGAAAGCTTCTTTCTCTTTGTTATCGGAGGATATTTCCTTTGGCCCTATAATCTTCAAAGGGATCCGAAATATCTGCTCTCAGATTCCACAGAAATAAGGCTAGCAAAGAGATCCACGAAATACAGATGTAACTCTGTGAGATGAATTAACAGAACACTAAGCAGATTCTCAGAAAGCTTCTTTCCATATTTCATCTGAGGATATTTCCTTTTCACAATAGCCCTCTAAGGGCTTCCAAATATCACTTTGCCAATTCCACAAGAACTGTCTTTGAGAAAGGCTTCTTGAGGGGAAAGCTGTAACTCTGTGAGATGATTTCACAGAACACAAAGAAGTTTCTCAGAAAGCTTCTTTCTCTTTGTTATCGGAGGATATTTCCTTTGGCCCTATAGTCTCCAAAGGGATCCGAAATATCTGTTCTCAGATTCCACAGAAATAAGGATAGCAAAATGATCCACGAAATACAGATGTAACCCTGTGAGATGAATTAACAGAACACTAAGCAGTTTCTCAGAAAGCTTCTTTCCAGATTTCAACCTAGGATATTTCGTTTTTCACCATAACCCTCTATGGGCTTCCAAATATTACGTTGCCAATTCCACAAGAACTGTCTTTGAGAAAGGCTTCTTGAGGGGAAAGCTGTAACTCTGTGAGATGATTTCACAGAACACAAAGAAATTTCTCAGAAAGCTTCTTTCTCTTTGTTATCGGAGGATATTTCTTTGGCCCTATAGTCTCCAAAGGGATCCGAAATATCTGTTCTCAGGTTCCACAGAAATAAGGCTAGCAAAGAGATCCAAGAAATACAGATGTAACTCTGTGAGATGAATTAACAGAACACTAAGCAGTTTCTCAGAAAGCTTCTTTCCAGATTTCATCTGAGGATATTTCCTTTCTCACCATAGCCCTCTATGGGCTTCCAAATATCACTTTGCCAATTCCACAAGTACTGTCTTAGCGAAAGGCTTCTTGAGGGGAAATCTGTAACTCTGTGAGATGATTTCACAGAACACAAAGAAGTTTCTCAGAAAGCTTCTTTCTCTTTGTTATCGGAGGATATTTCCTTTGGTCCTATAGTCTCCAAAGGGATCAGAAATATCTGTTCTCAGATTCCACAGAAATAAGGCTAGCAAAGAGATCCACGAAATACAGATGTAACTCTGTGAGATGAATTAACAGAACACTAAGCAGTTTCTCAGAAAGCTTCTTTCCAGATTTCATCTGAGGATATTTCCTTTTTCACCATAGCCCTCTATGGGCTTCCAAATATCACTTTGCCAATTCCACAAGAACTGTCTTAGCGAAAGGCTTCTTGAGGGGAAAGCTGTAACTCTGTGAGATGATTTCAGAGAACACAAAGAAGTTTCTCAGAAAGCTTCTTTCTCTTTGTTATCGGAGGATATTTCCTTTGGCCCTATAGTCTCCAAAGGGATCCGAAATATCTGTTCTCAGATTCCACAGAAATAAGGCTAGCAAAGAGATCCACGAAATACAGATGTAACTCTGTGAGATGAATTAACAGAACACTAAGCAGTATCTCAGAAAGCTTCTTTCCAGATTTCATCTGAGGATATTTCCTTTTTCACCATAGCCCTCTATGGGCTTCCAAATATCACTTTGCCAATTCCACAAGAACTGTCTTAGCGAAAGGCTTCTTGAGGGGAAAGCTGTAACTCTGTGAGATGATTTCAAAGAACACAAAGAAGTTTCTCAGAAAGCTTCTTTCTCTTTGTTATCGGAGGATATTTCCTTTGGCCGTATAGTCTCCAAAGGGATCCGAAATATCTGTTCTCAGATTCCACAGAAATAAGGCTAGCAAAGAGATCGACGAAATACAGATGTAACTCTGTGAGATGAATTAACAGAAAACTAAGCAGTTTCTCAGAAAGCTTCTTTCCAGATTTCATCTGATGATATTTCCTTTTTCACCATAGCCCTCTATGGGCTTCCAAATATCACTTTGCCAATTCCACAAGAACTGTCTTAGCGAAAGGCTTCTTGAGGGGAAAGCTGTAACTCTGTGAGGTGATTTCACAGAACACAAAGAATTTTCTCAGAAAGCTTCTTTCTCTTTGTTATCGGAGGATATTTCCTTTGGCCCTATAGTCTCCAAAGGGAACAGAAATATCTGTTCTCAGATTCCACAGAAATAAGGATAGCAAAGAGATCCACGAAATACAGATGTAACCCTGTGAGATGAATTAACAGAACACTAAGCAGTTTCTCAGAAAGCTTCTTTCCAGATTTCAACCTAGGATATTTCGTTTTTCACCATAACCCTCTATGGGCTTCCAAATATTACGTTGCGAATTACACAGGAACTGTCTTAGCGAAAGGATTCTTGAGGGGAAAGCTGTAACTCTGTGAGATGATTTCACAGAACACAAAGAAGTTTCTCAGAAAGATTCTTTTTCTTTGTTATTCGAGGATAATTCCTTTGGCCCTATAGTCTTCAAAGGGATCCGAAATATCTGTTCTCAGATTCCACAGAAATAAGGCTAGCAAAGAGATCCACGAAATACAGATGTAACTCTGTGAGATGAAGTAACAGAACACTAAGCAGTTTCTCAGAAAGCTTCTTTCCAGATTTCATCTGAGGATATTTCCTTTTTCACCATAGCCCTCTATGGGCTTCCAAATATCACTTTGCCAATTCCACAAGAACTGTCTTAGCGAAAGGCTTCTTGAGGGGAAAGCTGTAACTCTGTGAGATGATTTCACAGAACACAAAGAAGTTTCTCAGAAAGCTTCTTTCTCTTTGTTATCGGAGGATATTTCCTTTGGCCCTATAGTCTCCAAAGGGATCCGAAATATCTGTTCTCAGATTCCACAGAAATAAGGCTAGCAAAGAGATCCACGAAATACAGATGAAACTCTGTGAGATGAATTAACAGAACACTAAGCAGTTTCTCAGAAAGCTTCTTTCCAGATTTCTTCTGAGGATATTTCCTTTTTCATCATAGTCCTCTATGGGCTTCCAAATATCACTTTGCCAATTCCACAAGAACTGTCTTAGCGAAAGGCTTATTGAGGGGAAAGCTGTAACTCTGTGAGATGATTTCACAGAACACAAAGAAGTTTCTCAGAAAGCTTCTTTCTCTTTGTTATCGGAGGATATTACCTTTGGCCCTATAGTCTCCAAAGGGATTCGAAATATCTGTTCTCAGATTCCACAGAAAAAAGGCTAGCAAAGAGATCCACGAAATACAGATGTAACACTGTTAGATGAATTAACAGAACACTAAGCAGTTTCTCAGAAAGCTTCTTTCCAGATTTCATCTGAGGATATTTCCTTTTTCACCATAGCCCTCTATGGGCTTCCAAATATCACTTTGCCAATTCCACAAGAACTGTCTTAGCGAAAGGCTTCTTGAGGGGAAAGCTGTAACTCTGTGAGATGATTTCACAGAACACAAAGAAGTTTCTCAGAAAGTTTCTTTCTCTTTGTTATCGGAGGATATTTCCTTTGGCCCTATAGTCTCGAAAGGGATCCTAAATATGTCTTCTCAGATTCCACAGAAATAAGGCTAGCAAAGGGATCCACGCAATACAGATGTAACTCTGTGAGATGAATTAACAGAACACTAAGCAGTTTCTCAGAAAGCTTCTTTCCAGATTTCATCTGAGGATATTTCCTTTTTCACCATAGCCCTCTATGGGCTTCCAAATATCACGTTGCCAATTCCACAGGAACTGTCTCAGCGAAAGACTTCTTGAGGGGAAAGCTGTAACTCTGTGAGATGATTTCACAGAACACAAAGAAGTTTCTCAGAAAGCTTCTTTCTCTTTGTTATCGGAGGATATTTCCTTTGGCCCTATAGTCTTCAAAGGGATCCCAAATATCTGTTCTCAGATTCCACAGAAATAAGGCTAGCAAAGAGATCCACGAAATACAGATGTAACTCTGTGAGATGAATTAACAGAACACTAAGCAGTTTCTCAGAAAGCTTCTTTCCAGATTTCAACCTAGGATATTTCGTTTTTCACCATAACCCTCTATGGGCTTCCAAATATTACGTTGCCAATTACACAGGAACTGTCTTAGCGAAAGGTTTCTTCAGGGGAAAGCTGTAACTCTGTGAGATGATTTCACAGAACACAAAGAAGTTTCTCAGAAAGATTCTTTCTCTTTGTTATTCGAGGATATTTCCTTTGGCCCTATAGTCTTCAAAGGGATCCGAAATATCTGTTCTCAGATTCCACAGAAATAAGGCTAGCAAAGAGATCCACGAAATACAGATGTAACTATGTGAGATGAATTAACAGAACACTAAGCAGTTTCTCAGAAAGCTTCTTTCCAGATTTCATCTGAGGATATTTCCTTTTTCACCATAGCCCTCTAGGGGTTCCAAATATCACTTTGCCAATTCCACAAGAACTGTCTTAGCGAAAGGCTTCTTGAGGGGAAAGCTGTAACTCTGTGAGATGATTTCACAGAACACAAAGAAGTTTCTCAGAAAGCTTCTTTCTCTTTGTTATCGGAGGATATTTCCTTTGGCCCTATAGTCTCCAAAGGGATCCGAAATATCCGTTCTCAGATTTCACAGAAATAAGGCTATCAAAGAGATCCACGAAATACAGATGTAACTCTGTGAGATGAATTAACAGAACACTAAGCAGTTTCTCAGAAAGCTTCTTTCCAGATTTCATCTGAGGATATTTCCTTTTTCATCATAGTCCTCTATGGGCTTCCAAATATCACTTTGCCAATTCCACAAGAACTGTCTTAGCGAAAGGCTTCTTGAGGGGAAAGCTGTAACTCTGTGAGATGATTTCACAGAACACAAAGAAGTTTCTCAGAAAGCTTCTTTCTCTTTGTTATCGGAGGATATTTCCTTTGGCCCTATAGTCTCCAAAGGGATTCGCAATATCTGTTCTCAGATTCCACAGAAAAAAGGCTAGCAAAGAGATCCACGAAATACAGATGTAACTCTGTTAGATGAATTAACAGAACACTAAGCAGTTTCTCAGAAAGCTTCTTTCCAGATTTCATCTGAGGATATTTCCTTTTTCACCATAGCCCTCTATGGGCTTCCAAATATCACTTTGCCAATTCCACAAGAACTGTCTTTGAGAAAGGCTTCTTGAGGGGAAAGCTGTAACTCTGTGAGATGATTTCACAGAACACAAAGAAGTTTCTCAGAAAGCTTCTTTCTCTTTGTTATCGGAGGATATTTCCTTTGGCCCTATAGTCTCGAAAGGGATCCTAAATATGTCTTCTCAGATTCCACAGAAATAAGGCTAGCAAAGAGATCCACGCAATACAGATGTAACTCTGTGAGATGAATTAACAGAACACTAAGCAGTTTCTCAGAAAGCTTCTTTCCAGATTTCATCTGAGGATATTTCCTTTTTCACCATAGCCCTCTATGGGCTTCCAAATATCACGTTGCCAATTCCACAGGAACTGTCTCAGCGAAAGGCTTCTTGAGGGGAAAGCTGTAACTCTGTGAGATGATTTCACAGAACACAAAGAAGTTTCTCAGAAAGCTTCTTTCTCTTTGTTATCGGAGGATATTTCCTTTGGCCCTATAGTCTTCAAAGGGATCCCAAATATCTGTTCTCAGATTCCACAGAAATAAGGCTAGCAAAGAGATCCACGAAATACAGATGTAACTCTGTGAGATGAATTAACAGAACACTAAGCAGTTTCTCAGAAACTTCTTTCCAGATTTCAACCTAGGATATTTCGTTTTTCACCATAACCCTCTATGGGCTTCCAAATATTACGTTGCGAATTACACAGGAACTGTCTTAGCGAAAGGATTCTTGAGGGGAAAGCTGTAACTCTGTGAGATGATTTCACAGAACACAAAGAAGTTTCTCAGAAAGATTCTTTTTCTTTGTTATTCGAGGATAATTCCTTTGGCCCTATGGTCTTCAAAGGGATCCGAAATATCTGTTCTCAGATTCCACAGAAATAAGGCTAGCAAAGAGATCCACGAAAAAGAGATGTAACTCTGTGAGATGAAGTAACAGAACACTAAGCAGTTTCTCAGAAAGCTTCTTTCCAGATTTCATCTGAGGATATTTCCTTTTTCACCATAGCCCTCTATGGGCTTCCAAATATCACTTTGCCAATTCCACAAGAACTGTCTTAGCGAAAGGCTTCTTGAGGGGAAAGCTGTAACTCTGTGAGATGATTTCACAGAACACAAAGAAATTTCTCAGAAAGCTTCTTTCTCTTTGTTATCGGAGGATATTTCCTTTGGCCCTATAGTCTCCAAAGGGATCCGAAATATCTGTTCTCAGATTTCACAGAAATAAGGCTATCAAAGAGATCCACGAAATACAGATGTAACTCTGTGAGATGAATTAACAGAACACTAAGCAGTTTCTCAGAAAGCTTCTTTCCAGATTTCATCTGAGGATATTTCCTTTTTCACCATAGCCCTCTATGGGCTTCCAAATATCACTTTGCCAATTCCACAAGAACTGTCATTGAGAAAGGCTTCTTGAGGGGAAAGCTGTAACTCTGTGAGATGATTTCACAGAACAGAAAGAAGTTTCTCAGAAAGCTTCTTTCTCTTTGTTATCGGAGGATATTTCCTTTGGCCCTATAGTCTCCAAAGGGATCCGAAATATCTGTTCTCAGATTCCACAGAAATAAGGCTAGCAAAGAGATCCACGAAATACAGATGAAACTCTGTGAGATGAATTAACAGAACACTAAGCAGTTTCTCAGAAAGCTTCTTTCCAGATTTCTTCTGAGGATATTTCCTTTTTCATCATAGTCCTCTATGGGCTTCCAAATATCACTTTGCCAATTCCACAAGAACTGTCTTAGCGAAAGGCTTCTTGAGGGGAAAGCTGTAACTCTGTGGGATGATTTCACAGAACACAAAGAAGTTTCTCAGAAAGCTTCTTTCTCTTTGTTATCGGAGGATATTACCTTTGGCCCTATAGTCTCCAAAGGGATTCGAAATATCTGTTCTCAGATTCCACAGAAAAAAGGCTAGCAAAGAGATCCACGAAATACAGATGTAACTCTGTTAGATGAATTAACAGAACACTAAGCAGTTTCTCAGAAAGCTTCTTTCCAGATTTCATCTGAGGATATTTCCTTTTTCACCATAGCCCTCTATGGGCTTCCAAATATCACTTTGCCAATTCCACAAGAACTGTCTTAGCGAAAGGCTTCTTTAGGGGAAAGCTGTAACTCTGTGAGATGATTTCACAGAACACAAAGAAGTTTCTCAGAAAGTTTCTTTCTCTTTGTTATCGGAGGATATTTCCTTTGGCCCTATAGTCTCGAAAGGGATCCTAAATATGTCTTCTCAGATTCCACAGAAATAAGGCTAGCAAAGAGATCCACGCAATACAGATGTAACTCTGTGAGATGAATTAACAGAACACTAAGCAGTTTCTCAGAAAGCTTCTTTCCAGATTTCATCTGAGGATATTTCCTTTTTCACCATAGCCCTCTATGGGCTTCCAAATATCACGTTGCCAATTCCACAGGAACTGTCTCAGCGAAAGGCTTCTTGAGGGGAAAGCTGTAACTCTGTGAGATGATTTCACAGAACACAAAGAAGTTTCTTAGAAAGCTTCTTTCTCTTTGTTATCGGAGGATATTTCCTTTGGCCCTATAGTCTTCAAAGGGATCCCAAATATCTGTTCTCAGATTCCACAGAAATAAGGCTAGCAAAGAGATCCACGAAATACAGATGTAACTCTGTGAGATGAATTAACAGAACACTAAGCAGTTTCTCAGAAAGCTTCTTTCCAGATTTCAACCTAGGATATTTCGTTTTTCACCATAACCCTCTATGGGCTTCCAAATATTACGTTGCCAATTACACAGGAACTGTCTTAGCGAAAGGTTTCTTCAGGGGAAAGCTGTAACTCTGTGAGATGATTTCACAGAACACAAAGAAGTTTCTCAGAAAGATTCTTTCTCTTTGTTATTCGAGGATATTTCCTTTGGCCCTATAGTCTTCAAAGGGATCCGAAATATCTGTTCTCAGATTCCACAGAAATAAGGCTAGCAAAGAGATCCACGAAATACAGATGTAACTCTGTGAGATGAATTAACAGAACACTAAGCAGTTTCTCAGAAAGCTTCTTTCCAGATTTCATCTGAGGATATTTCGTTTTTCACCATAGCCCTCTAGGGGTTCCAAATATCACTTTGCCGATTCCACAAGAACCGTCTTAGCGAAAGGCTTCTTGAGGGGAAAGCTGTAACTCTGTGAGATGATTTCACAGAACACAAAGAAGTTTCTCAGAAAGCTTCTTTCTCTTTGTTATCGGAGGATATTTCCTTTGGCCCTATAGTCTCCAAAGGGTTCCGAAATATCCGTTCTCAGATTTCACAGAAATAAGGCTATCAAAGAGATCCACGAAATACAGATGTAACTCTGTGAGATGAATTAACAGAACACTAAGCAGTTTCTCAGAAAGCTTCTTTCCAGATTTCATCTGAGGATATTTCCTTTTTCATCATAGTCCTCTATGGGCTTCCAAATATCACTTTGCCAATTCCACAAGAACTGTCTTAGCGAAAGGCTTCTTGAGGGGAAAGCTGTAACTCTGTGAGATGATTTCACAGAACACAAAGAAGTTTCTCAGAAAGCTTCTTTCTCTTTGTTATCGGAGGATATTAACTTTGGCCCTATAGTCTCCAAAGGGATTCGAAATATCTGTTCTCAGATTCCACAGAAAAAAGGCTAGCAAAGAGATCCACGAAATACAGATGTAACTCTGTTAGATGAATTAACAGAACACTAAGCAGTTTCTCAGAAAGCTTCTTTCCAGATTTCATCTGAGGATATTTCCTTTTTCAACATAGCCCTCTATGGGCTTCCAAATATCACTTTGCCAATTAAACAAGAACTGTCTTTGAGAAAGGCTTCTTGAGGGGAAAGCTGTAACTCTGTGAGATGATTTCACAGAACACAAAGAAGTTTCTCAGAAAGCTTCTTTCTCTTTGTTATCGGAGGATATTTCCTTTGGCCCTATAGTCTCGAAAGGGATCCTAAATATGTCTTCTCAGATTCCACAGAAATAAGGCTAGCAAAGAGATCCACGCAATACAGATGTAACTCTGTGAGATGAATTAACAGAACACTAAGCAGTTTCTCAGAAAGCTTCTTTCCGGATTTCATCTGAGGATATTTCCTTTTTCACCATAGCCCTCTATGGGCTTCCAAATATCACGTTGCCAATTCCACAGGAACTGTCTCAGCGAAAGGCTTCTTGAGGGGAAAGCTGTAACTCTGTGAGATGATTTCACAGAACACAAAGAAGTTTCTCAGAAAGCTTCTTTCTCTTTGTTATCGGAGGATATTTCCTTTGGCCCTATAGTCTTCAAAGGGATCCCAAATATCTGTTCTCAGATTCCACAGAAATAAGGCTAGCAAAGAGATCCACGAAATACAGATGTAACTCTGTGAGATGAATTAACAGAACACTAAGCAGTTTCTCAGAAAGCTTCTTTCCAGATTTCAACCTAGGATATTTCGTTTTTCACCATAACCCTCTATGGGCTTCCAAATATTACGTTGTCAATTACACAGGAACTGTCTTAGCGAAAGGTTTCTTCAGGGGAAAGCTGTAACTCTGTGAGATGATTTCACAGAACACAAAGAAGTTTCTCAGAATGATTCTTTCTCTTTGTTATTCGAGGATATTTCCTTTGGCCCTATAGTCTTCAAAGGGATCCGAAATATCTGTTCTCAGATTCCACAGAAATAAGGCTAGCAAAGAGATCCACGAAATACAGATGTAACTCTGTGAGATGAATTAACAGAACACTAAGCAGTTTCTCAGAAAGCTTCTTTCCAGATTTCATCTGAGGATATTTCCTTTTTCACCATAGCCCTCTAGGGGTTCCAAATATCACTTTGCCAATTCCACAAGAACTGTCTTAGCGAAAGGGTTCTTGAGGGGAAATCTGTAACTCTGTGAGATGATTTCACAGAACACCAAAGAAGTTTCTCAGAAAGCTTCTTTCTCTTTGTTATCGGAGGATATTTCCTTTGGCCCTATAGTCTCCAAAGGGATCCGAAATATCCGTTCTCAGATTTCACAGAAATAAGGCTATCAAAGAGATCCACGAAATACAGATGTAACTCTGTGAGATGAATTAACAGAACACTAAGCAGTTTCTCAGAAAGCTTCTTTCCAGATTTCATCTGAGGATATTTCCTTTTTCACCATAGCCCTCTAAGGGCTTCCAAATATCACTTTGCCAATTCCACAAGAACTGTCTTTGAGAAAGGCTTCTTGAGGGGAAAGCTGTAACTCTGTGAGATGATTTCAGAGAACACAAAGAAGTTTCTCAGAAAGCTTCTTTCTCTTTGTTATCGGAGGATATTTCCTTTGGCCGTATAGTCTCCAAAGGGATCCGAAATATCTGTTCTCAGATTCCACAGAAATAAGGCTAGCAAAGAGATCGACGAAATACAGATGTAACTCTGTGAGATGAATTAACAGAAAACTAAGCAGTTTCTCAGAAAGCTTCTTTCCAGATTTCATCTGATGATATTTCCTTTTTCACCATAGCCCTCTATGGGCTTCCAAATATCACTTTGCCAATTCCACAAGAACTGTCTTAGCGAAAGGCTTCTTGAGGGGAAAGCTGTAACTCTGTGAGGTGATTTCACAGAACACAAAGAATTTTCTCAGAAAGCTTCTTTCTCTTTGTTATCGGAGGATATTTCCTTTGGCCCTATAGTCTCCAAAGGGAACAGAAATATCTGTTCTCAGATTCCACAGAAATAAGGATAGCAAAGAGATCCACGAAATACAGATGTAACCCTGTGAGATGAATTAACAGAACACTAAGCAGTTTCTCAGAAAGCTTCTTTCCAGATTTCAACCTAGGATATTTCGTTTTTCACCATAACCCTCTATGGGCTTCCAAATATTACGTTGCGAATTACACAGGAACTGTCTTAGCGAAAGGTTTCTTGAGGGGAAAGGTGTAACTCTGTGAGATGATTTCACAGAACACAAAGAAGTTTCTCAGAAAGATTCTTTTTCTTTGTTATTCGAGGATAATTCCTTTGGCCCTATAGTCTTCAAAGGGATCCGAAATATCTGTTCTCAGATTCCACAGAAATAAGGCTAGCAAAGAGATCCACGAAATACAGATGTAACTCTGTGAGATGAAGTAACAGAACACTAAGCAGTTTCTCAGAAAGCTTCTTTCCAGATTTCTTCTGAGGATATTTCCTTTTTCACCATAGCCCTCTATGGGCTTCCAAATATCACGTTGCCAATTCCACAGGAACTGTCTCAGCGAAAGGCTTCTTGAGGGGAAAGCTGTAACTCTGTGAGATGATTTCACAGAACACAAAGAAGTTTCTCAGAAAGCTTCTTTCTCTTTGTTATCGGAGGATATTTCCTTTGGCCCTATAGTCTTCAAAGGGATCCCAAATATCTGTTCTCAGATTCCACAGAAATAAGGCTAGCAAAGAGATCCACGAAATACAGATGTAACTCTGTGAGATGAATTAACAGAACACTAAGCAGTTTCTCAGAAAGCTTCTTTCCAGATTTCATCTGAGGATATTTCCTTTTTCACCATAGCCCTCTAGGGGTTCCAAATATCACTTTGCCAATTCCACAAGAACTGTCTTAGCGAAAGGCTTCTTGAGGGGAAAGCTGTAACTCTGTGAGATGATTTCACAGAACACAAAGAAGTTTCTCAGAAAGCTTCTTTCTCTTTGTTATCGGAGGATATTTCCTTTGGCCCTATAGTCTCCAAAGGGATCCGAAATATCCGTTCTCAGATTTCACAGAAATAAGGCTATGAAAGAGATCCACGAAATACAGATGTAACTCTGTGAGATGAAGTAAAAGAACACTAAGCAGTTTCTCAGAAAGCTTCTTTCCAGATTTCATCTGAGGATATTTCCTTTTTCATCATAGTCCTCTATGGGCTTCCAAATATCACTTTGCCAATTCCACAAGAACTGTCTTAGCGAAAGGCTTCTTGAGGGGAAAGCTGTAACTCTGTGAGATGATTTCACAGAACACAAAGAAGTTTCTCAGAAAGCTTCTTTCTCTTTGTTATCGGAGGATATTACCTTTGGCCCTATAGTCTCCAAAGGGATTCGAAATATCTGTTCTCAGATTCCACAGAAAAAAGGCTAGCAAAGAGATCCACGAAATACAGATGTAACTCTGTTAGATGAATTAACAGAACACTAAGCAGTTTCTCAGAAAGCTTCTTTCCAGATTTCATCTGAGGATATTTCCTTTTTCACCATAGCCCTCTATGGGCTTCCAAATATCACTTTGCCAATTCCACAAGAACTGTCTTTGAGAAAGGCTTCTTGAGGGGAAAGCTGTAACTCTGTGAGATGATTTCACAGAACACAAAGAAGTTTCTCAGAAAGCTTCTTTCTCTTTGTTATCGGAGGATATTTCCTTTGGCCCTATAGTCTCGAAAGGGATCCTAAATATGTCTTCTCAGATTCCACAGAAATAAGGCTAGCAAAGAGATCCACGCAATACAGATGTAACTCTGTGAGATGAATTAACAGAACACTAAGCAGTTTCTCAGAAAGCTTCTTTCCAGATTTCATCTGAGGATATTTCCTTTTTCACCATAGCCCTCTATGGGCTTCCAAATATCACGTTGCCAATTCCACAGGAACTGTCTCAGCGAAAGGCTTCTTGAGGGGAAAGCTGTAACTCTGTGAGATGATTTCACAGAACACAAAGAAGTTTCTCAGAAAGCTTCTTTCTCTTTGTTATCGGAGGATATTTCCTTTGGCCCTATAGTCTTCAAAGGGATCCCAAATATCTGTTCTCAGATTCCACAGAAATAAGGCTAGCAAAGAGATCCACGAAATACAGATGTAACTCTGTGAGATGAATTAACAGAACACTAAGCAGTTTCTCAGAAATCTTCTTTCCAGATTTCAACCTAGGATATTTCGTTTTTCACCATAACCCTCTATGGGCTTCCAAATATTACGTTGTCAATTACACAGGAACTGTCTTAGCGAAAGGTTTCTTGAGGGGAAAGCTGTAACTCTGTGAGATGATTTCACAGAACACAAAGAAGTTTCTCAGAAAGCTTCTTTCTCTTTGTTATCGGAGGATATTTCCTTTGGCCCTATAGTCTCCAAAGGGATCCGAAATATCCGTTCTCAGATTTCACAGAAATAAGGCTATCAAAGAGATCCACGAAATACAGATGTAACTCTGTGAGATGAATTAACAGAACACTAAGCAGTTTCTCAGAAAGCTTCTTTCCAGATTTCATCTGAGGATATTTCCTTTTTCACCATAGCCCTCTAAGGGCTTCCAAATATCACTTTGCCAATTCCACAAGAACTGTCTTTGAGAAAGGCTTCTTGAGGGGAAAACTGTAACTCTGTGAGATGATTTCACAGAACACAAAGAAGTTTCTCAGAAAGCTTCTTTCTCTTTGTTATCGGAGGAGATTTCCTTTGGCCCTATAGTCTCCAAAGGGATCCGAAATATCTGTTCTCAGATTCCACAGAAATAAGGATAGGAAAATGATCCACGAAATACAGATGTAACCCTGTGAGATGAATTAACAGAACACTAAGCAGTTTCTCAGAAAGCTTCTTTCCAGATTTCAACCTAGGATATTTCGTTTTTCACCATAACCCTCTATGGGCTTCCAAATATTACGTTGCCAATTCCACAAGAACTGTCTTTGAGAAAGGCTTCTTGAGGGGAAAGCTGTAACTCTGTGAGATGATTTCACAGAACACAAAGAAATTTCTCAGAAAGCTTCTTTCTCTTTGTTATCGGAGGATATTTCTTTGGCCCTATAGTCTCCAAAGGGATCCGAAATATCTGTTCTCAGGTTCCACAGAAATAAGGCTAGCAAAGAGATCCAAGAAATACAGATGTAACTCTGTGAGATGAATTAACAGAACACTAAGCAGTTTCTCAGAAAGCTTCTTTCCAGATTTCATCTGAGGATATTTCCTTTCTCACCATAGCCCTCTATGGGCTTCCAAATATCACTTTGCCAATTCCACAAGTACTGTCTAAGCGAAAGGCTTCTTGAGGGGAAATCTGTAACTCTGTGAGATGATTTCACAGAACACAAAGAAGTTTCTCAGAAAGCTTCTTTCTCTTTGTTATCGGAGGATATTTCCTTTGGTCCTATAGTCCCCAAAGGGATCAGAAATATCTGTTCTCAGATTCCAAAGAAATAAGGCTAGCAAAGAGATCCACGAAATACAGATGTAACCCTGTGAGGTGAATTAACAGAACACTAAGCAGTTTCTCAGAAAGCTTCTTTCCAGATTTCATCTGAGGATATTTCCTTTTTCACCATAGCCCTCTATGGGCTTCCAAATATCACTTTGCCAATTCCACAAGAACTGTCTTAGCGAAAGGCTTCTTGAGGGGAAAGCTGTAACTCTGTGAGATGATTTCACAGAACACAAAGAAGTTTCTTAGAAAGCTTCTTTCTCTTTGTTATCGGAGGATATTTCCTTTGGCCCTATAGTCTCCAAAGGGATCCGAAATATCTGTTCTCAGATTCCACAGAAATAAGGCTAGCAAAGAGATCCACGAAATACAGATGTAACTCTGTGAGATGAATTAACAGAACACTAAGCAGTTTCTCAGAAAGCTTCTTTCCAGATTTCATCTGAGGATATTTCCTTTTTCACCATAGCCCTCTATGGGCTTCCAAATATCACTTTGCCAATTCCACAAGAACTGTCTTAGCGAAAGGCTTCTTGAGGGGAAAGCTGTAACTCTGTGAGATGATTTCACAGAACACAAAGAAGTTTCTCAGAAAGCTTCTTTCTCTTTGTTATCGGAGGATATTTCCTTTGGCCCTATAGTCTCCAAAGGGAACCGAAATATCTGTTCTCAGATTCCACAGAAATAAGGCTAGCAAAGAGATCGACGAAATACAGATGTAACTCTGTTAGATGAATTAACAGAACACTAAGCAGTTTCTCAGAAAGCTTCTTTCCAGATTTCATCTGAGGATATTTCCTTTTTCACCATAGCCCTCTATGGGCTTCCAAATATCACTTTGCCAATTCCACAAGAACTGTCTTAGCGAAAGGCTTCTTGAGGGGAAAGCTGTAACTCTGTGAGATGATTTCACAGAACACAAAGAAGTTTCTCAGAAAGCTTCTTTCTCTTTGTTATCGGAGGATATTTCCTTTGGCCCTATAGTCTCCAAAGGGAACCGAAGTATCTGTTCTCAGATTCCACAGAAATAAGGCTAGCAAAGAGATCCACGAAATACAGATGTAACTCTGTGAGATGAATTAACAGAACACTAAGCAGTTTCTCAGAAAGCTTCTTTCCAGATTTCATCTCTGGATATTTCCTTTTTCACCATAGCCCTCTATGGGCTTCCAAATATTACGTTGCCAATTCCACAGGAACTGTCTTAGCGAAAGGCTTCTTGAGGGGAAAGCTGTAACTCTGTGAGATGATTTCACAGAACACAAAGAAGTTTCTCCGAAAGCTTCTTTCTCCTTTTTATCGGAGGATATTTCCTTTGGCCCTATAGTCTCCAAAGGGATCCGAAATATCTGTTCTCAGATTCCACAGAAATAAGGCTAGCAAAGAGATCCGCGAAATACAGATGTAACTCTGTGAGATGAATTAACAGAACACTAAGCAGTTTCTCAGAAAGCTTCTTTCCATATTTCATCTGAGGATATTTCCTTTCTCACCATAGCCCTCTATGGGCTTCCAAATATCACTTTGCCTATTCCACAAGTACTGTCTAAGCGAAAGGCTTCTTGAGGGGAAATCTGTAACTCTGTGAGATGATTTCACAGAACACAAAGAAGTTTCTCAGAAAACTTCTTTCTCTTTGTTATCGGAGGATATTTCCTTTGGTCCTATATTCTCCAACGGGATCAGAAATATCTGTTCTCAGATTCCACAGAAAGAAGGCTAGCAAAGAGATCCACGAAATACAGATGTAACCCTGTGAGGTGAATTAAGAGAACACTAAGCAGTTTCTCAGAAAGCTTCTTTCCAGATTTCATCTGAGGATATTTCCTTTTTCACCATAGCCCTCTATGGGCTTCCAAATATCACTTTGCCAATTCCACAAGAACTGTCTTAGCGAAAGGCTTCTTGAGGGGAAAGCTGTAACTCTGTGAGATGATTTCACAGAACACAAAGAAGTTTCTTAGAAAGCTTCTTTCTCTTTGTTATCGGAGGATATTTCCTTTGGCCCTATAGTCTCCAAAGGGATCCGAAATATCTGTTCTCAGATTCCACAGAAATAAGGCTAGCAAAGAGATCCACGAAATACAGATGTAACTCTGTGAGATGAATTAACAGAACACTAAGCAGTTTCTCAGAAAGCTTCTTTCCAGATTTCATCTGAGGATATTTCCTTTTTCACCATAGCCCTCTATGGGCTTCCAAATATCACTTTGCCAATTCCACAAGAACTGTCTTAGCGAAAGGCTTCTTGAGGGGAAAGCTGTATCTCTGTGAGATGATTTCAGAGAACACAAAGAAGTTTCTCAGAAAGCTTCTTTCTCTTTGTTATCGGAGGATATTTCCTTTGGCCCTATAGTCTCCAAAGGGATCCGAAATATCTGTTCTCAGATTCCACAGAAATAAGGCTAGCAAAGAGATCCACGAAATACAGATGTAACTCTGTGAGATGAATTAACAGAACACTAAGCAGTTTCTCAGAAAGCTTCTTTCCAGATTTCATCTGAGGATATTTCCTTTTTCACCATAGCCCTCTATGGGCTTCCAAATATCACTTTGCCAATTCCACAAGAACTGTCTTAGCGAAAGGCTTCTTGAGGGGAAAGCTGTAACTCTGTGAGATGATTTCACAGAACACAAAGAAGTTTCTCAGAAAGATTCTTTTTCTTTGTTATTCGAGGATAATTCCTTTGGCCCTATAGTCTTCAAAGGGATCCGAAATATCTGTTCTCAGATTCCACAGAAATAAGGCTAGCAAAGAGATCCACGAAATACAGATGTAACTCTGTGAGATGAAGTAACAGAACACTAAGCAGTTTCTCAGAAAGCTTCTTTCCAGATTTCATCTGAGGATATTTCCTTTTTCACCATAGCCCTCTATGGGCTTCCAAATATCACTTTGCCAATTCCACAAGAACTGTCTTAGCGAAAGGCTTCTTGAGGGGAAAGCTCTAACTCTGTGAGATGATTTCACAGAACACAAAGAAATTTCTCAGAAAGCTTCTTTCTCTTTGTTATCGGAGGATATTTCCTTTGGCCCTATAGTCTCCAAAGGGATCCGAAATATCTGTTCTCAGATTTCACAGAAATAAGGCTATCAAAGAGATCCACGAAATACAGATGTAACTCTGTGAGATGAATTAACAGAACACTAAGCAGTTTCTCAGAAAGCTTCTTTCCAGATTTCATCTGAGGATATTTCCTTTTTCACCATAGCCCTCTATGGGCTTCCAAATATCACTTTGCCAATTCCACAAGAACTGTCTTAGCGAAAGGCTTCTTGAGGGGAAAGCTGTAACTCTGTGAGATGATTTCACAGAACACAAAGGTTTCTCAGAAAGCTTCTTTCTCTTTGTTATCGGAGGATATTTCCTTTGGCCCTATAGTCTCCAAAGGGATCCGAAATATCTGTTCTCAGATTCCACAGAAATAAGGCTAGCAAAGAGATCCACGAAATACAGATGAAACTCTGTGAGATGAATTAACAGAACACTAAGCAGTTTCTCAGAAAGCTTCTTTCCAGATTTCTTCTGAGGATATTTCCTTTTTCATCATAGTCCTCTATGGGCTTCCAAATATCACTTTGCCAATTCCACAAGAACTGTCTTAGCGAAAGGCTTCTTGAGGGGAAAGCTGTAACTCTGTGAGATGATTTCACAGAACACAAAGAAGTTTCTCAGAAAGCTTCTTTCTCTTTGTTATCGGAGGATATTACCTTTGGCCCTATAGTCTCCAAAGGGATTCGAAATATCTGTTCTCAGATTCCACAGAAAAAAGGCTAGCAAAGAGATCCACGAAATACAGATGTAACTCTGTGAGATGAATTAACAGAACACTAAGCAGTTTCTCAGAAAGCTTCTTTCCAGATTTCATCTGAGGATATTTCCTTTTTCACCATAGCCCTCTATGGGCTTCCAAATATCACTTTGCCAATTCCACAGGAACTGTCTTTGAGAAAGGCTTCTTGAGGGGAAAGCTGTAACTCTGTGAGATGATTTCACAGAACACAAAGAAGTTTCTCAGAAAGCTTCTTTCTCTTTGTTATCGGAGGATATTTCCTTTGGCCCTATAGTCTCGAAAGGGATCCTAAATATGTCTTCTCAGATTCCACAGAAATAAGGCTAGCAAAGAGATCCACGCAATACAGATGTAACTCTGTGAGATGAATTAACAGAACACTAAGCAGTTTCTCAGAAAGCTTCTTTCCAGATTTCATCTGAGGATATTTCCTTTTTCACCATAGCCCTCTATGGGCTTCCAAATATCACGTTGCCAATTCCACAGGAACTGTCTCAGCGAAAGGCTTCTTGAGGGGAAAGCTGTAACTCTGTGAGATGATTTCACAGAACACAAAGAAGTTTCTCAGAAAGCTTCTTTCTCTTTGTTATCGGAGGATATTTCCTTTGGCCCTATAGTCTTCAAAGGGATCCCAAATATCTGTTCTCAGATTCCACAGAAATAAGGCTAGCAAAGAGATCCACGAAATACAGATGTAACTCTGTGAGATGAATTAACAGAACACTAAGCAGTTTCTCAGAAAGCTTCTTTCCAGATTTCAACCTAGGATATTTCGTTTTTCACCATAACCCTCTATGGGCTTCCAAATATTACGTTGCCAATTACACAGGAACTGTCTTAGCGAAAGGTTTCTTCAGGGGAAAGCTGTAACTCTGTGAGATGATTTCACAGAACACAAAGAAGTTTCTCAGAAAGATTCTTTCTCTTTGTTATTCGAGGATATTTCCTTTGGCCCTATAGTCTTCAAAGGGATCCGAAATATCTGTTCTCAGATTCCACAGAAATAAGGCTAGCAAAGAGATCCACGAAATACAGATGTAACTCTGTGAGATGAATTAACAGAACACTAAGCAGTTTCTCAGAAAGCTTCTTTCCAGATTTCATCTGAGGATATTTCCTTTTTCACCATAGCCCTCTAGGGGTTCCAAATATCACTTTGCCAATTCCACAAGAACTGTCTTAGCGAAAGGCTTCTTGAGGGGAAAGCTGTAACTCTGTGAGATGATTTCACAGAACACAAAGAAGTTTCTCAGAAAGCTTCTTTCTCTTTGTTATCGGAGGATATTTCCTTTGGCCCTATAGTCTCCAAAGGGATCCGAAATATCCGTTCTCAGATTTCACAGAAATAAGGCTATCAAAGAGATCCACGAAATACAGATGTAACTCTGTGAGTTGAATTAACAGAACACTAAGCAGTTTCTCAGAAAGCTTCTTTCCAGATTTCATCTGAGGATATTTCCTTTTTCATCATAGTCCTCTATGGGCTTCCAAATATCACTTTGCCAATTCCACAAGAACTGTCTTAGCGAAAGGCTTCTTGAGGGGAAAGCTGTAACTCTGTGAGATGATTTCACAGAACACAAAGAAGTTTCTCAGAAAGCTTCTATCTCTTTGTTATCGGAGGATATTACCTTTGGCCCTATAGTCTCCAAAGGGATTCGAAATATCTGTTCTCAGATTCCACAGAAAAAAGGCTAGCAAAGAGATCCACGAAATACAGATGTAACTCTGTTAGATGAATTAACAGAACACTAAGCAGTTTCTCAGAAAGCTTCTTTCCAGATTTCATCTGAGGATATTTCCTTTTTCACCATAGCCCTCTATGGGCTTCCAAATATCACTTTGCCAATTCCACAAGAACTGTCTTTGAGAAAGGCTTCTTGAGGGGAAAGCTGTAACTCTGTGAGATGATTTCACAGAACACAAAGAAGTTTCTCAGAAAGCTTCTTTCTCTTTGTTATCGGAGGATATTTCCTTTGGCCGTATAGTCTCGAAAGGGATCCTAAATATGTCTTCTCAGATTCCACAGAAATAGGGCTAGCAAAGCGATCCACGCAATACAGATGTAACTCTGTGAGATGAATTAACAGAACACTAAGCAGTTTCTCAGAAAGCTTCTTTCCAGATTTCATCTGAGGATATTTCCTTTTTCACCATAGCCCTCTATGGGCTTCAAAATATCACGTTGCCAATTCCACAGGAACTGTCTCAGCGAAAGGCTTCTTGAGGGGAAAGCTGTAACTCTGTGAGATGATTTCACAGAACACAAAGAAGTTTCTCAGAAAGCTTCTTTCTCTTTGTTATCGGAGGATATTTCCTTTGGCCCTATAGTCTTCAAAGGGATCCCAAATATCTGTTCTCAGATTCCACAGAAATAAGGCTAGCAAAGAGATCCACGAAATACAGATGTAACTCTGTGAGATGAATTAACAGAACACTAAGCAGTTTCTCAGAAAGCTTCTTTCCAGATTTCAACCTAGGATATTTCGTTTTTCACCATAACCCTCTATGGGCTTCCAAATATTACGTTGTCAATTACACAGGAACTGTCTTAGCGAAAGGTTTCTTCAGGGGAAAGCTGTAACTCTGTGAGATGATTTCACAGAACACAAAGAAGTTTCTCAGACAGATTCTTTCTCTTTGTTATTCGAGGATATTTCCTTTGGCCCTATAGTCTCCAAAGGGATCTGAAATATCTGTTCTCAGATTCCACAGAAATAAGGCTAGCAAAGAGATCCACGAAATACAGATGTAACTCTGTGAGATGAATTAACAGAACACTAAGCAGTTTCTCAGAAAGCTTCTTTCCAGATTTCATCTGAGGATATTTCCTTTTTCACCATAGCCCTCTAGGGGTTCCAAATATCACTTTGCCAATTCCACAAGAACTGTCTTAGCGAAAGGCTTCTTGAGGGGAAAGCTGTAACTCTGTGAGATGATTTCACAGAACACAAAGAAGTTTCTCAGAAAGCTTCTTTCTCTTTGTTATCGGAGGATATTTCCTTTGGCCCTATAGTCTCCAAAGGGATCCGAAATATCCGTTCTCAGATTTCACAGAAATAAGGCTATCAAAGAGATCCACGAAATACAGATGTAACTCTGTGAGATGAATTAACAGAACACTAAGCAGTTTCTCAGAAAGCTTCTTTCCAGATTTCATCTGAGGATATTTCCTTTTTCACCATAGCCCTCTATGGGCTTCCAAATATCACTTTGCCAATTCCACAAGAACTGTCATTGAGAAAGGCTTCTTGAGGGGAAAGCTGTAACTCTGTGAGATGATTTCACAGAACACAAAGAAGTTTCTCAGAAACTTTCTTTCTCTTTGTTATCGGAGGATATTTCCTTTGGCCCTATAGTCTCCAAAGGGATCCGAAATATCTGTTCTCAGATTCCACAGAAATAAGGCTAGCAAAGAGATCCACGAAATACAGATGAAACTCTGTGAGATGAATTAACAGAACACTAAGCAGTTTCTCAGAAAGCTTCTTTCCAGATTTCTTCTGAGGATATTTCCTTTTTCATCATAGACCTCTATGGGCTTCCAAATATCACTTTGCCAATTCCACAAGAACTGTCTTAGCGAAAGGCTTCTTGAGGGGAAAGCTGTAACTCTGTGAGATGATTTCACAGAACACAAAGAAGTTTCTCAGAAAGCTTCTTTCTCTTTGTTATCGGAGGATATTACCTTTGGCCCTATAGTCTCCAAAGGGATTCGAAATATCTGTTCTCAGATTCCACAGAAAAAAGGCTAGCAAAGAGATCCACGAAATACAGATGTAACTCTGTTAGATGAATTAACAGAACACTAAGCAGTTTCTCAGAAAGCTTCTTTCCAGATTTCATCTGAGGATATTTCCTTTTTCACCATAGCCCTCTATGGGCTTCCAAATATCACTTTGCCAATTCCACAAGAACTGTCTTAGCGAAAGGCTTCTTGAGGGGAAAGCTGTAACTCTGTGAGATGATTTCACAGAACACAAAGAAGTTTCTCAGAAAGCTTCTTTCTCTTTATTATCGGAGGATATTTCCTTTGGCCCTATAGTCTCGAAAGGGATCCTAAATATGTCTTCTCAGATTCCACAGAAATAAGGCTAGCAAAGAGATCCACGCAATACAGATGTAACTCTGTGAGATGAATTAACAGAACACTAAGCAGTTTCTCAGAAAGCTTCTTTCCAGATTTCATCTGAGGATATTTCCTTTTTCACCATAGCGTTCTATGGGCTTCCAAATATCACGTTGCCAATTCCACAGGAACTGTCTCAGCGAAAGGCTTCTTGAGGGGAAAGCTGTAACTCTGTGAGATGATTTCACAGAACACAAAGAAGTTTCTCCGAAAGCTTCTTTCTCTTTGTTATCGGAGGATATTTCCTTTGGCCCTATAGTCTTCAAAGGGATCCCAAATATCTGTTCTCAGATTCCACAGAAATAAGGCTAGCAAAGAGATCCACGAAATACAGATGTAACTCTGTGAGATGAATTAACAGAACACTAAGCAGTTTCTCAGAAAGCTTCTTTCCAGATTTCAACCTAGGATATTTCGTTTTTCACCATAACCCTCTATGGGCTTCCAAATATTACGTTGCCAATTACACAGGAACTGTCTTAGCGAAAGGTTTCTTCAGGGGAAAGCTGTAACTCTGTGAGATGATTTCACAGAACACAAAGAAGTTTCTCAGAAAGATTCTTTCTCTTTGTTATTCGAGGATATTTCCTTTGGCCCTATAGTCTTCAAAGGGATCCGAAATATCTGTTCTCAGATTCCACAGAAATAAGGCTAGCAAAGAGATCCACGAAATACAGATGTAACTCTGTGAGATGAATTAACAGAACACTAAGCAGTTTCTCAGAAAGCTTCTTTCCAGATTTCATCTGAGGATATTTCCTTTTTCACCATAGCCCTCTAGGGGTTCCAAATATCACTTTGCCAATTCCACAAGAACTGTCTTAGCGAAAGGCTTCTTGAGGGGAAAGCTGTAACTCTGTGAGATGATTTCACAGAACACAAAGAAGTTTCTCAGAAAGCTTCTTTCTCTTTGTTATCGGAGGATATTTCCTTTGGCCCTATAGTCTCCAAAGGGATCCGAAATATCCGTTCTCAGATTTCACAGAAATAAGGCTATCAAAGAGATCCACGAAATACAGATGTAACTCTGTGAGATGAATTAACAGAACACTAAGCAGTTTCTCAGAAAGCTTCTTTCCAGATTTCATCTGAGGATATTTCCTTTTTCAACATAGTCCTCTATGGGCTTCCAAATATCACTTTGCCAATTCCACAAGAACTGTCTTTGAGAAAGGCTTCTTGAGGGGAAAGCTGTAACTCTGTGAGATGATTTCACAGAACACAAAGAAGTTTCTCAGAAAGCTTCTTTCTCTTTGTTATCGGAGGATATTTCCTTTGGCCCTATAGTCTCGAAAGGGATCCTAAATATGTCTTCTCAGATTCCACAGAAATAAGGCTAGCAAAGAGATCCACGCAATACAGATGTAACTCTGTGAGATGAATTAACAGAACACTAAGCAGTTTCTCAGAAAGCTTCTTTCCAGATTTCATCTGAGGATATTTCCTTTTTCACCATAGCCCTCTATGGGCTTCCAAATATCACGTTGCCAATTCCACAGGAACTGTCTCAGCGAAAGGCTTCTTGAGGGGAAAGCTGTAACTCTGTGAGATGATTTCACAGAACACAAAGAAGTTTCTCAGAAAGCTTCTTTCTCTTTGTTATCGGAGGATATTTCCTTTGGCCCTATAGTCTTCAAAGGGATCCCAAATATCTGTTCTCAGATTCCACAGAAATAAGGCTAGCAAAGAGATCCACGAAATACAGATGTAACTCTGTGAGATGAATTAACAGAACACTAAGCAGTTTCTCAGAAAGCTTCTTTCCAGATTTCAACCTAGGATATTTCGTTTTTCACCATAACCCTCTATGGGCTTCCAAATATTACGTTGTCAATTACACAGGAACTGTCTTAGCGAAAGGTTTCTTCAGGGGAAAGCTGTAACTCTGTGAGATGATTTCACAGAACACAAAGAAGTTTCTCAGACAGATTCTTTCTCTTTGTTATTCGAGGATATTTCCTTTGGCCCTATAGTCTCCAAAGGGATCCGAAATATCTGTTCTCAGATTCCACAGAAATAAGGCTAGCAAAGAGATCCACGAAATACAGATGTAACTCTGTGAGATGAATTAACAGAACACTAAGCAGTTTCTCAGAAAGCTTCTTTCCAGATTTCATCTGAGGATATTTCCTTTTTCACCATAGCCCTCTAGGGGTTCCAAATATCACTTTGCCAATTCCACAAGAACTGTCTTAGCGAAAGGCTTCTTGAGGGGAAAGCTGTAACTCTGTGAGATGATTTCACAGAACACAAAGAAGTTTCTCAGAAAGCTTCTTTCTCTTTGTTATCGGAGGATATTTCCTTTGGCCCTATAGTCTCCAAAGGGATCCGAAATATCCGTTCTCAGATTTCACAGAAATAAGGCTATCAAAGAGATCCACGAAATACAGATGTAACTCTGTGAGATGAATTAACAGAACACTAAGCAGTTTCTCAGAAAGCTTCTTTCCAGATTTCATCTGAGGATATTTCCTTTTTCACCATAGCCCTCTATGGGCTTCCAAATATCACTTTGCCAATTCCACAAGAACTGTCATTGAGAAAGGCTTCTTGAGGGGAAAGCTGTAACTCTGTGAGATGATTTCACAGAACACAAAGAAGTTTCTCAGAAACCTTCTTTCTCTTTGTTATCGGAGGATATTTCCTTTGGCCCTATAGTCTCCAAAGGGATCCGAAATATCTGTTCTCAGATTCCACAGAAATAAGGCTAGCAAAGAGATCCACGAAATACAGATGAAACTCTGTGAGATGAATTAACAGAACACTAAGCAGTTTCTCAGAAAGCTTCTTTCCAGATTTCTTCTGAGGATATTTCCTTTTTCATCATAGACCTCTATGGGCTTCCAAATATCACTTTGCCAATTCCACAAGAACTGTCTTAGCGAAAGGCTTCTTGAGGGGAAAGCTGTAACTCTGTGAGATGATTTCACAGAACACAAAGAAGTTTCTCAGAAAGCTTCTTTCTCTTTGTTATCGGAGGATATTACCTTTGGCCCTATAGTCTCCAAAGGGATTCGAAATATCTGTTCTCAGATTCCACAGAAAAAAGGCTAGCAAAGAGATCCACGAAATACAGATGTAACTCTGTTAGATGAATTAACAGAACACTAAGCAGTTTCTCAGAAAGCTTCTTTCCAGATTTCATCTGAGGATATTTCCTTTTTCACCATAGCCCTCTATGGGCTTCCAAATATCACTTTGCCAATTCCACAAGAACTGTCTTAGCGAAAGGCTTCTTGAGGGGAAAGCTGTAACTCTGTGAGATGATTTCACAGAACACAAAGAAGTTTCTCAGAAAGCTTCTTTCTCTTTATTATCGGAGGATATTTCCTTTGGCCCTATAGTCTCGAAAGGGATCCTAAATATGTCTTCTCAGATTCCACAGAAATAAGGCTGGCAAAGAGATCCACGCAATACAGATGTAACTCTGTGAGATGAATTAACAGAACACTAAGCAGTTTCTCAGAAAGCTTCTTTCCAGATTTCATCTGAGGATATTTCCTTTTTCACCATAGCGTTCTATGGGCTTCCAAATATCACGTTGCCAATTCCACAGGAACTGTCTCAGCGAAAGGCTTCTTGAGGGGAAAGCTGTAACTCTGTGAGATGATTTCACAGAACACAAAGAAGTTTCTCAGAAAGCTTCTTTCTCTTTGTTATCGGAGGATATTTCCTTTGGCCCTATAGTCTTCAAAGGGATCCCAAATATCTGTTCTCAGATTCCACAGAAATAAGGCTAGCAAAGAGATCCACGAAATACAGATGTAACTCTGTGAGATGAATTAACAGAACACTAAGCAGTTTCTCAGAAAGCTTCTTTCCAGATTTCATCTGAGGATATTTCCTTTTTCACCATAGCCCTCTATGGGCTTCCAAATATCACTTTGCCAATTCCACAAGAACTGTCATTGAGAAAGGCTTCTTGAGGGGAAAGCTGTAACTCTGTGAGATGATTTCACAGAACACAAAGAAGTTTCTCAGAAACCTTCTTTCTCTTTGTTATCGGAGGATATTTCCTTTGGCCCTATAGTCTCCAAAGGGATCCGAAATATCTGTTCTCAGATTCCACAGAAATAAGGCTAGCAAAGAGATCCACGAAATATAGATGAAACTCTGTGAGATGAATTAACAGAACACTAAGCAGTTTCTCAGAAAGCTTCTTTCCAGATTTCTTCTGAGGATATTTCCTTTTTCATCATAGACCTCTATGGGCTTCCAAATATCACTTTGCCAATTCCACAAGAACTGTCTTAGCGAAAGGCTTCTTGAGGGGAAAGCTGTAACTCTGTGAGATGATTTCACAGAACACAAAGAAGTTTCTCAGAAAGCTTCTTTCTCTTTGTTATCGGAGGATATTACCTTTGGCCCTATAGTCTCCAAAGGGATTCGAAATATCTGTTCTCAGATTCCACAGAAAAAAGGCTAGCAAAGAGATCCACGAAATACAGATGTAACTCTGTTAGATGAATTAACAGAACACTAAGCAGTTTCTCAGAAAGCTTCTTTCCAGATTTCATCTGAGGATATTTCCTTTTTCACCATAGCCCTCTATGGGCTTCCAAATATCACTTTGCCAATTCCACAAGAACTGTCTTAGCGAAAGGCTTCTTGAGGGGAAAGCTGTAACTCTGTGAGATGATTTCACAGAACACAAAGAAGTTTCTCAGAAAGCTTCTTTCTCTTTATTATCGGAGGATATTTCCTTTGGCCCTATAGTCTCGAAAGGGATCCTAAATATGTCTTCTCAGATTCCACAGAAATAAGGCTAGCAAAGAGATCCACGCAATACAGATGTAACTCTGTGAGATGAATTAACAGAACACTAAGCAGTTTCTCAGAAAGCTTCTTTCCAGATTTCATCTGAGGATATTTCCTTTTTCACCATAGCGTTCTATGGGCTTCCAAATATCACGTTGCCAATTCCACAGGAACTGTCTCAGCGAAAGGCTTCTTGAGGGGAAAGCTGTAACTCTGTGAGATGATTTCACAGAACACAAAGAAGTTTCTCAGAAAGCTTCTTTCTCTTTGTTATCGGAGGATATTTCCTTTGGCCCTATAGTCTTCAAAGGGATCCCAAATATCTGTTCTCAGATTCCACAGAAATAAGGCTAGCAAAGAGATCCACGAAATACAGATGTAACTCTGTGAGATGAATTAACAGAACACTAAGCAGTTTCTCAGAAAGCTTCTTTCCAGATTTCAACCTAGGATATTTCGTTTTTCACCATAACCCTCTATGGGCTTCCAAATATTACGTTGCCAATTACACAGGAACTGTCTTAGCGAAAGGTTTCTTCAGGGGAAAGCTGTAACTCTGTGAGATGATTTCACAGAACACAAAGAAGTTTCTCAGAAAGATTCTTTCTCTTTGTTATTCGAGGATATTTCCTTTGGCCCTATAGTCTTCAAAGGGATCCGAAATATCTGTTCTCAGATTCCACAGAAATAAGGCTAGCAAAGAGATCCACGAAATACAGATGTAACTCTGTGAGATGAATTAACAGAACACTAAGCAGTTTCTCAGAAAGCTTCTTTCCAGATTTCATCTGAGGATATTTCCTTTTTCACCATAGCCCTCTAGGGGTTCCAAATATCACTTTGCCAATTCCACAAGAACTGTCTTAGCGAAAGGCTTCTTGAGGGGAAAGCTGTAACTCTGTGAGATGATTTCACAGAACACAAAGAAGTTTCTCAGAAAGCTTCTTTCTCTTTGTTATCGGAGGATATTTCCTTTGGCCCTATAGTCTCCAAAGGGATCCGAAATATCCGTTCTCAGATTTCACAGAAATAAGGCTATCAAAGAGATCCACGAAATACAGATGTAACTCTGTGAGATGAATTAACAGAACACTAAGCAGTTTCTCAGAAAGCTTCTTTCCAGATTTCATCTGAGGATATTTCCTTTTTCAACATAGTCCTCTATGGGCTTCCAAATATCACTTTGCCAATTCCACAAAAACTGTCTTTGAGAAAGGCTTCTTGAGGGGAAAGCTGTAACTCTGTGAGATGATTTCACAGAACACAAAGAAGTTTCTCAGAAAGCTTCTTTCTCTTTGTTATCGGAGGATATTTCCTTTGGCCCTATAGTCTCGAAAGGGATCCTAAATATGTCTTCTCAGATTCCACAGAAATAAGGCTAGCAAAGAGATCCACGCAATACAGATGTAACTCTGTGAGATGAATTAACAGAACACTAAGCAGTTTCTCAGAAAGCTTCTTTCCAGATTTCATCTGAGGATATTTCCTTTTTCACCATAGCCCTCTATGGGCTTCCAAATATCACGTTGCCAATTCCACAGGAACTGTCTCAGCGAAAGGCTTCTTGAGGGGAAAGCTGTAACTCTGTGAGATGATTTCACAGAACACAAAGAAGTTTCTCAGAAAGCTTCTTTCTCTTTGTTATCAGAGGATATTTCCTTTGGCCCTGTAGTCTTCAAAGGGATCCCAAATATCTGTTCTCAGATTCCACAGAAATAAGGCTAGCAAAGAGATCCACGAAATACAGATGTAACTCTGTGAGATGAATTAACAGAACACTAAGCAGTTTCTCAGAAAGCTTCTTTCCAGATTTCAACCTAGGATATTTCGTTTTTCACCATAACCCTCTATGGGCTTCCAAATATTACGTTGTCAATTACACAGGAACTGTCTTAGCGAAAGGTTTCTTCAGGGGAAAGCTCTAACTCTGTGAGATGATTTCACAGAACACAAAGAAGTTTCTCAGAAAGATTCTTTCTCTTTGTTATTCGAGGATATTTCCTTTGGCCCTATAGTCTTCAAAGGGATCCGACATATCTGTTCTCAGATTCCACAGAAATAAGGCTAGCAAAGAGATCCACGAAATACAGATGTAACTCTGTGAGATGAATTAACAGAACACTAAGCAGTTTCTCAGAAAGCTTCTTTCCAGATTTCATCTGAGGATATTTCCTTTTTCACCATAGCCCTCTAGGGGTTCCAAATATCACTTTGCCAATTCCACAAGAACTGTCTTAGCGAAAGGCTTCTTGAGGGGAAAGCTGTAACTCTGTGAGATGATTTCACAGAACACAAAGAAGTTTCTCAGAAAGCTTCTTTCTCTTTGTTATCGGAGGATATTTCCTTTGGCCCTATAGTCTCCAAAGGGATCCGAAATATCCGTTCTCAGATTTCACAGAAATAAGGCTATCAAAGAGATCCACGAAATACAGATGTAACTCTGTGAGATGAATTAACAGAACACTAAGCAGTTTCTCAGAAAGCTTCTTTCCAGATTTCATCTGAGGATATTTCCTTTTTCACCATAGCCCTCTAAGGGCTTCCAAATATCACTTTGCCAATTCCACAAGAACTGTCTTTGAGAAAGGCTTCTTGAGGGGAAAGCTGTAACTCTGTGAGATGATTTCACAGAACACAAAGAAGTTTCTCAGAAAGCTTCTTTCTCTTTGTTATCGGAGGATATTTCCTTTGGCCCTATAGTCTCCAAAGGGATCCGAAATATCTGTTCTCAGATTCCACAGAAATAAGGCTAGCAAAGAGATCCACGAAATACAGATGTAACTCTGTGAGATGAATTAACAGAACACTAAGCAGTTTCTCAGAAAGCTTCTTTCCAGATTTCATCTGAGGATATTTCCTTTTTCACCATAGCCCTCTAGGGGTTCCAAATATCACTTTGCCAATTCCACAAGAACTGCCTTAGCGAAAGGCTTCTTGAGGGGAAAGCTGTAACTCTGTGAGATGATTTCACAGAACACAAAGAAGTTTCTCAGAAAGCTTCTTTCTCTTTGTTTTCGGAGGGTATTACCTTCGGCCCTATAGTCTCCAAAGGGATCCGAAATATCTGTTCTCAGATTCCACAGAAAAAAGGCTAGCAAAGAGATCCACGAAATACAGATGTAACTCTGTGAGATGAATTAACAGAACACTAAGCAGTTTCTCAGAAAGCTTCTTTCCAGATTTCACCTGAGGATATTTCCTTTTTCACCATAGCCATCTATGGGCTTCCAAATATCACTTTGCCCAATCTACAAGAACTGTCTTAGCGAAAGGCTTCTTGAGGGGAAAGCTGTAACTCTGTGAGATGATTTCACAGAACACAAAGAAGTTTCTCAGAAAGCTTCTTTCTCTTTGTTATCGGAGGATATTTCCTTTGGCCATATAGTCTCCAAAGGGATCCGAAATATCTGTTCTCAGATTCCACAGAAATAAGGCTAGCAAAGAGATCCACGAAATACAGATGTAACTCTGTGTGATGAATTAACAGAACACTAAGCAGTTTCTCAGAAAGCTTCTTTCCAGATTTCATCTGAGGATATTTCCTTTTTCACCATAGCCCTCTATGGGCTTCCAAATATTACGTTGCCAATTCCACAGGAACTGTCTTAGCGAAAGGCTTCTTGTGGAGAAAGCTGTAACCTGTGAGATGATTTCACAGAACACAAAGAAGTTTCTCAGAAAGCTTCTTTCTCTTTGTTATGGGAGGATATTTCCTTTGGCCATATAGTCTTCAAAGGGATCCGAAATATCTCTTCTCAGATTCCACAGAAATAAGGCTAGCAAAGAGATCCACGAAATACAGATGTAACCCTGTGAGATGAATTAACAGAACACTAAGCAGCTTCTCAGAAAGCTTCTTTCCAGATTTCATCTGAGGATATTTCCTTTTTCACCATAGCCCTCTATGGGCTTCCAAATATCACTTTGCCAAATCCACAAGAACTGTCTTAGCGAAAGGCTTCTTTAGGGGAAAGCTGTAACTCTGTGAGATGATTTCACAGAACACAAAGAAGTTTCTCAGAAAGCTTCTTTCTCTTTGTTATCGGAGGATATTTCCTTTGGCCATATAGTCTCCACAGGGATCCGAATATCTGTTCTCAGATTCCACAGAAATAAGGCTAGCAAAGAGATCCAAGAAATACAGATGTAACTCTGTGAGATGAATTAACAGAACACTAAGCAGTTTCTCAGAAAGCTTCTTTCCAGATTTCATCTGAGGATATTTCCTTTCTCACCATAGCCCTCTATGGGCTTCCAAATATCACTTTGCCAATTCCACAAGTACTGTCTTAGCGAAAGGCTTCTTGAGGGGAAATCTGTAACTCTGTGAGATGATTTCACAGAACACAAAGAAGTTTCTCAGAAAGCTTCTTTCTCTTTGTTATCGGAGGATATTTCCTTTGGTCCTATAGTCTCCAAAGGGATCAGAAATATCTGTTCTCAGATTCCACAGAAATAAGGCTAGCAAAGAGATCCACGAAATACAGATGTAACTCTGTGAGATGAATTAACAGAACACTAAGCAGTTTCTCAGAAAGCTTCTTTCCAGATTTCATCTGAGGATATTTCCTTTTTCACCATAGCCCTCTATGGGCTTCCAAATATCACTTTGCCAATTCCACAAGAACTGTCTTAGCGAAAGGCTTCTTGACGGGAAAGCTGTAACTCTGTGAGATGATTTCAGAGAACACAAAGAAGTTTCTCAGAAAGCTTCTTTCTCTTTGTTATCGGAGGATATTTCCTTTGGCCCTATAGTCTCCAAAGGGATCCGAAATATCTGTTCTCAGATTCCACAGAAATAAGGCTAGCAAAGAGATCCACGAAATACAGATGTAACTCTGTGAGATGAATTAATAGAACACTAAGCAGTTTCTCAGAAAGCTTCTTTCCAGATTTCATCTGAGGATATTTCCTTTTTCACCATAGACCTCTATGGGCTTCCAAATATCACATTGCCAATTCCACAAGAACTGTCTTAGCGAAAGGCTTCTTGAGGGGAAAGCTGTAACTCTGTGAGATGATTTCACAGAACACAAAGAATTTTCTCAGAAAGTTTCTTTCTCTTTGTTATCGGAGGATATTGCCTTTGGCCCTATAGTCTCCAAAGGGAACAGAAATATATGTTCTCAGATTCCACAGAAATAAGGATAGCAAAGAGATCCACGAAATACAGATGTAACCCTGTGAGATGAATTAAGAGAACACTAAGCAGTTTCTCAGAAAGCTTCTTTCCAGATTACAACCTAGGATATTTCGTTTTTCACCATAACACTCTATGGGCTTCCAAATATTACGTTGCGAATTACACTGGAACTGTCTTAGCGAAAGGTTTCTTGAGGGGAAAGCTGTAACTCTGTGAGATGATTTCACAGAACACAAAGAAGTTTCTCAGAAAGATTCTTTTTCTTTGTTATTCGAGGATAATTCCTTTGGCCCTATAGTCTTCAAAGGGATCCGAAATATCTGTTCTCAGATTCCACAGAAATAAGGCTAGCAAAGAGATCCACGAAATACAGATGTAACTCTCTGAGATGAAGTAACAGAACACTAAGCAGTTTCTCAGAAAGCTTCTTTCCAGATTTCATCTGAGGATATTTCCTTTTTCACCATAGCCCTCTATGGGCTTCCAAATATCACTTTGCCAATTCCACAAGAACTGTCTTAGCGAAAGGCTTCTTGAGGGGAAAGCTGTAACTCTGTGAGATGATTTCACAGAACACAAAGAAGTTTCTCAGAAAGCTTCTTTCTCTTTGTTATCGGAGGATATTTCCTTTGGCCCTATAGTCTCCAAAGGGATCCGAAATATCTGTTCTCAGATTTCACAGAAATAAGGCTATCAAAGAGATCCACGAAATACAGATGTAACTCTGTGAGATGAATTAACAGAACACTAAGCAGTTTCTCAAAAAGCTTCTTTCCAGATTTCATCTGAGGATATTTCCTTCTTCACCATAGCCCTCTAGGGGTTCCAAATATCACTTTGCCAATTCCACAAGAACTGTCTTAGCGAAAGGCTTCTTGAGGGGAAAGCTGTAACTCTGTGAGATGATTTCACAGAACACAAAGAAGTTTCTCAGAAAGCTTCATTCTCTTTGTTATCGGAGGATATTTCTTTTGGCCCTATAGTCTCCAAAGGGATCCGAAATATCTGTTCACAGATTCCACAGAAATAAGGCTAGCAAAGAGATCCACGAAATACAGATGTAACTCAGTGAGATGAATTAACAGAACACTAAGCAGTTTCTCAGAAAGCTTCTTTCCATATTTCATCTGAGGATATTTCCTTTTTCATCATAGCCCTCTAAGGGCTTCCAAATATCACTTTGCCAATTCCACAAGAACTGTCTTAGAGAAAGGCATCTTGAGGGGAAAGCTGTAACTCTGTGAGATGATATCACAGAACACAAAGAAGTTTCTCAGAAAGCTTCTTTCTCTTTGTTATCGGAGGGTATTACCTTTGGCCCTATAGTCTCCAAAGGGATCCGAAATATCTGTTCTCAGATTCCACAGAAAAAAGGCTAGCAAAGAGATCCACGAAATACAGATGTAACTCTGTGAGAGGAATTAAAAGAACACTAAGCAGTTTCTCAGAAAGCTTCTTTCCAGATTTCACCTGAGGATATTTCCTTTTTCACATAGCCCTCAATGGGCTTCCAAATATCACTTTGCCAAATCTACAAGAACTGTCTTAGCGAAAGGCTTCTTGAGGGGAAAGCTGTAACTCTGTGAGATGATTTCACAGAACACAAAGAAGTTTCTCAGAAAGCTTCTTTCTCTTGGTTATCGGAGGATATTTCCTTTGGCCATATAGTCTCCACAGGGATCCGAAATATCTGTTCTCAGATTCCACAGAAATAAGGCTAGCAAAGAGATCCACGAAATACAGATGTAACTCTGTGAGATGAATTAACAGAACACTAAGCAGTTTCTCAGAAAGCTTCTTTCCAGATTTCATCTGAGGATATTTCCTTTTTCACCATAGCCCTCTATGGGCTTCCAAATATTACGTTGCCAATTCCACAGGAACTGTCTTAGCGAAAGGCTTCTTGTGGAGAAAGCTGTAACCTGTGAGATGATTTCACAGAACACAAAGAAGTTTCTCAGAAAGCTTCTTTCTCTTTGTTATGGGAGGATATTTCCTTTGGCCATATAGTCTTCAAAGGGATCCGAAATATCTGTTCTCAGATTCCACAGAAATAAGGCTAGCAAAGAGATCCACGAAATACAGATGTAACCCTGTGAGATGAATTAACAGAACACAAAGCAGTTTCTCAGAAAGCTTCTTTCCAGATTTCATCTGAGGATATTTCCTTTTTCACCATAGCCCTCTATGGGCTTCCAAATATCACTTTGCCAAATCCACAAGAACTGTCTTAGCGAAAGGCTTCTTGAGGGGAAAGCTGTAACTCTGTGAGATGATTTCACAGAACACAAAGAAGTTTCTCAGAAAGCTACTTTCTCTTTGTTATCTGAGGATATTTCCTTTGGCCATATAGTCTCCACAGGGATCCGAAATATCTGTTCTCAGATTCCACAGAAATAAGGCTAGCAAAGAGATCCACGAAATACAGATGTAACTCTGTGAGATGAATTAACAGAACAATAAGCAGTTTCTCAGAAAGCTTCTTTCCAGATTTCATCTGAGGATATTTCCTTTTTCACCATAGCCCTCTATGGGCTTCCAAATATCACTTTGCCAAATCTACAAGAACTGTCTTAGCGAAAGGCTTCTTGAGGGGAAAGCTGTCACACTGTGAGATGATTTCACAGAACACAAAGAAGTTTCTCAGAAAGCTTCTATCTCTTTGTTATCGGAGGATATTTCCTTTGGCCCTATAGTCTCCAAAGGGAACCGAAATATCTGTTCTCAGATTCCACAGAAATAAGGCTATCAAAGAGATCCATGAAATACAGATGTAACTCTGTGAGATGAATTAACAGAACAATAAGCAGTTTCTCTGAAAGCTTCTTTCCAGATTTCATCTCAGGATATTTCCTTTTTCACCATAGCCCTCTATGGGCTTCCAAATATTACGTTGCCAATTCCACAGGAACTGTCTTAGCGAAAGGCTTCTTGAGGGGAAAGCTGTAACTCTGTGAGATGATTTCACAGAACACAAAGAAGTTTCTCAGAAAGCTTCTTTCTCTTTGTTATCGGAGGATATTTCCTTTGGCCCTATAGACTCCAAAGGGAACCGAAATATCTGTTCTCAGATTCCACAGAAATAAGGCTAGCAAAGAGATCGACGAAATACAGATGTAACACTGTGAGATGATTTAATAGAACACTAAGCAGGTTCTCAGAAAGCTTCTTTCCAGATTTCATCTGAGGATATTTCCTTTTTCACCATAGCCCTCTATGGGCTTCCAAATATCACTTTGCCAATTCCACAAGAACTGTCTTAGCGAAAGGCTTCTTGAGGGGAAAGCTGTAACTCTGTGAGATGATTTCACAGAACACAAAGAAGTTTCTCAGAAAGCTTCTTTCTCTTTGTTATCGGAGGATATTTCCTTTGGCCCTATAGTCTAAAAAAGGATCCGAAATATCTGTTCTCAGATTCCACAGAAATAAGGCTAGCAAAGAGATCCACGAAATACAGATGTAACTCTGTGAGATGAATTAACAGAACACTAAGCAGTTTCTCAGAAAGCTTCTTTCCAGATATCATCTGAGGATATTTCCTTTTTCACCATAGCCCTCTATGGGCTTCCAAATATCACTTTGCCAATTCCACAAGAACTGTCTTAGAGAAAGGCATCTTGAGGGCAAAGCTGTAACTCTGTGAGATGATATCACAGAACACAAAGAAGTTTCTCAGAAAGCTTCTTTCTCTTTGTTATCGGAGGGTATTACCTTTGGCCTTATAGTCTCCAAAGGGATCCGAAATATCTGTTCTCAGATTCCACAGAAAAAAGGCTAGCAAAGAGATCCACGAAATACAGATGTAACTCTGTGAGAGGAATTAAAAGAACACTAAGCAGTTTCTCAGAAAGCTTCTTTCCAGATTTCACCTGAGGATATTTCCTTTTTCACCATAGCCCTCAATGGGCTTCCAAATATCACTTTGCCAAATCTACAAGAACTGTCTTAGCGAAAGGCTTCTTGAGGGGAAAGCTGTAACTCTGTGAGATGATTTCACAGAACACAAAGAAGTTTCTCAGAAAGCTTCTTTCTCTTGGTTATCGGAGGATATTTCCTTTGGCCATATAGTCTCCACAGGGATCCGAAATATCTGTTCTCAGATTCCACAGAAATAAGGCTAGCAAAGAGATCCACGAAATACAGATGTAACTCTGTGAGATGAATTAACAGAACACTAAGCAGTTTCTCAGAAAGCTTCTTTCCAGATTTCATCTGAGGATATTTCCTTTTTCACCATAGCCCTCTATGGGCTTCCAAATATTACGTTGCCAATTCCACAGGAACTGTCTTAGCGAAAGGCTTCTTGTGGAGAAAGCTGTAACCTGTGAGATGATTTCACAGAACACAAAGAAGTTTCTCAGAAAGCTTCTTTCTCTTTGTTATGGGAGGATATTTCCTTTGGCCATATAGTCTTCAAAGGGATCCGAAATATCTGTTCTCAGATTCCACAGAAATAAGGCTAGCAAAGAGATCCACGAAATACAGATGTAACCCTGTGAGATGAATTAACAGAACACAAAGCAGTTTCTCAGAAAGCTTCTTTCCAGATTTCATCTGAGGATATTTCCTTTTTCACCATAGCCCTCTATGGGCTTCCAAATATCACTTTGCCAAATCCACAAGAACTGTCTTAGCGAAAGGCTTCTTTAGGGGAAAGCTGTAACTCTGTGAGATGATTTCACAGAACACAAAGAAGTTTCTCAGAAAGCTTCTTTCTCTTTGTTATCGGAGGATATTTCCTTTGGCCATATAGTCTCCACAGGGATCCGAATATCTGTTCTCAGATTCCACAGAAATAAGGCTAGCAAAGAGATCCAAGAAATACAGATGTAACTCTGTGAGATGAATTAACAGAACACTAAGCAGTTTCTCAGAAAGCTTCTTTCCAGATTTCATCTGAGGATATTTCCTTTCTCACCATAGCCCTCTATGGGCTTCCAAATATCACTTTGCCAATTCCACAAGTACTGTCTTAGCGAAAGGCTTCTTGAGGGGAAATCTGTAACTCTGTGAGATGATTTCACAGAACACAAAGAAGTTTCTCAGAAAGCTTCTTTCTCTTTGTTATCGGAGGATATTTCCTTTGGTCCTATAGTCTCCAAAGGGATCAGAAATATCTGTTCTCAGATTCCACAGAAATAAGGCTAGCAAAGAGATCCACGAAATACAGATGTAACTCTGTGAGATGAATTAACAGAACACTAAGCAGTTTCTCAGAAAGCTTCTTTCCAGATTTCATCTGAGGATATTTCCTTTTTCACCATAGCCCTCTATGGGCTTCCAAATATCACTTTGCCAATTCCACAAGAACTGTCTTAGCGAAAGGCTTCTTGACGGGAAAGCTGTAACTCTGTGAGATGATTTCAGAGAACACAAAGAAGTTTCTCAGAAAGCTTCTTTCTCTTTGTTATCGGAGGATATTTCCTTTGGCCCTATAGTCTCCAAAGGGATCCGAAATATCTGTTCTCAGATTCCACAGAAATAAGGCTAGCAAAGAGATCCACGAAATACAGATGTAACTCTGTGAGATGAATTAATAGAACACTAAGCAGTTTCTCAGAAAGCTTCTTTCCAGATTTCATCTGAGGATATTTCCTTTTTCACCATAGACCTCTATGGGCTTCCAAATATCACATTGCCAATTCCACAAGAACTGTCTTAGCGAAAGGCTTCTTGAGGGGAAAGCTGTAACTCTGTGAGATGATTTCACAGAACACAAAGAATTTTCTCAGAAAGTTTCTTTCTCTTTGTTATCGGAGGATATTGCCTTTGGCCCTATAGTCTCCAAAGGGAACAGAAATATATGTTCTCAGATTCCACAGAAATAAGGATAGCAAAGAGATCCACGAAATACAGATGTAACCCTGTGAGATGAATTAAGAGAACACTAAGCAGTTTCTCAGAAAGCTTCTTTCCAGATTACAACCTAGGATATTTCGTTTTTCACCATAACACTCTATGGGCTTCCAAATATTACGTTGCGAATTACACAGGAACTGTCTTAGCGAAAGGTTTCTTGAGGGGAAAGCTGTAACTCTGTGAGATGATTTCACAGAACACAAAGAAGTTTCTCAGAAAGATTCTTTTTCTTTGTTATTCGAGGATAATTCCTTTGGCCCTATAGTCTTCAAAGGGATCCGAAATATCTGTTCTCAGATTCCACAGAAATAAGGCTAGCAAAGAGATCCACGAAATACAGATGTAACTCTCTGAGATGAAGTAACAGAACACTAAGCAGTTTCTCAGAAAGCTTCTTTCCAGATTTCATCTGAGGATATTTCCTTTTTCACCATAGCCCTCTATGGGCTTCCAAATATCACTTTGCCAATTCCACAAGAACTGTCTTAGCGAAAGGCTTCTTGAGGGGAAAGCTGTAACTCTGTGAGATGATTTCACAGAACACAAAGAAGTTTCTCAGAAAGCTTCTTTCTCTTTGTTATCAGAGGATATTTCCTTTGGCCCTATAGTCTCCAAAGGGATCCGAAATATCTGTTCTCAGATTTCACAGAAATAAGGCTATCAAAGAGATCCACGAAATACAGATGTAACTCTGTGAGATGAATTAACAGAACACTAAGCAGTTTCTCAAAAAGCTTCTTTCCAGATTTCATCTGAGGATATTTCCTTCTTCACCATAGCCCTCTAGGGGTTCCAAATATCACTTTGCCAATTCCACAAGAACTGTCATTGAGAAAGGCTTCTTGAGGGGAAAGCTGTAACTCTGTGAGATGATTTCACAGAACACAAAGAAGTTTCTCAGAAAGCTTCTTTCTCTTTGTTATCGGAGGATATTTCCTTTGGCCCTATAGTCTCCAAAGGGATCCGAAATATCTGTTCTCAGATTCCACAGAAATAAGGCTAGCAAAGAGATCCACGAAATACAGATGTAACTCAGTGAGATGAATTAACAGAACACTAAGCAGTTTCTCAGAAAGCTTCTTTCCAGATTTCATCTGAGGATATTTCCTTTTTCATCATAGCCCTCTAAGGGCTTCCAAATATCACTTTGCCAATTCCACAAGAACTGTCTTAGAGAAAGGCATCTTGAGGGGAAAGCTGTAACTCTGTGAGATGATATCACAGAACACAAAGAAGTTTCTCAGAAAGCTTCTTTCTCTTTGTTATCGGAGGGTATTACCTTTGGCCCTATAGTCTCCAAAGGGATCCGAAATATCTGTTCTCAGATTCCACAGAAAAAAGGCTAGCAAAGAGATCCACGAAATACAGATGTAACTCTGTGAGAGGAATTAAAAGAACACTAAGCAGTTTCTCAGAAAGCTTCTTTCCAGATTTCACCTGAGGATATTTCCTTTTTCACCATAGCCCTCAATGGGCTTCCAAATATCACTTTGCCAAATCTACAAGAACTGTCTTAGCGAAAGGCTTCTTGAGGGGAAAGCTGTAACTCTGTGAGATGATTTCACAGAACACAAAGAAGTTTCTCAGAAAGCTTCTTTCTCTTGGTTATCGGAGGATATTTCCTTTGGCCATATAGTCTCCACAGGGATCCGAAATATCTGTTCTCAGATTCCACAGAAATAAGGCTAGCAAAGAGATCCACGAAATACAGATGTAACTCTGTGAGATGAATTAACAGAACACTAAGCAGTTTCTCAGAAAGCTTCTTTCCAGATTTCATCTGAGGATATTTCCTTTTTCATCATAGCCCTCTATGGGCTTCCAAATATTACGTTGCCAATTCCACAGGAACTGTCTTAGCGAAAGGCTTCTTGTGGAGAAAGCTGTAACCTGTGAGATGATTTCACAGAACACAAAGAAGTTTCTCAGAAAGCTTCTTTCTCTTTGTTATGGGAGGATATTTCCTTTGGCCATATAGTCTTCAAAGGGATCCGAAATATCTGTTCTCAGATTCCACAGAAATAAGGCTAGCAAAGAGATCCACGAAATACAGATGTAACCCTGTGAGATGAATTAACAGAACACAAAGCAGTTTCTCAGAAAGCTTCTTTCCAGATTTCATCTGAGGATATTTCCTTTTTCACCATAGCCCTCTATGGGCTTCCAAATATCACTTTGCCAAATCCACAAGAACTGTCTTAGCGAAAGGCTTCTTGAGGGGAAAGCTGTAACTCTGTGAGATGATTTCACAGAACACAAAGAAGTTTCTCAGAAAGCTACTTTCTCTTTGTTATCGGAGGATATTTCCTTTGGCCATATAGTCTCCACAGGGATCCGAAATATCTGTTCTCAGATTCCACAGAAATAAGGCTAGCAAAGAGATCCACGAAATACAGATGTAACTCTGTGAGATGAATTAACAGAACAATAAGCAGTTTCTCAGAAAGCTTCTTTCCAGATTTCATCTGAGGATATTTCCTTTTTCACCATAGCCCTCTATGGGCTTCCAAATATCACTTTGCCAAATCTACAAGAACTGTCTTAGCGAAAGGCTTCTTGAGGGGAAAGCTGTCACACTGTGAGATGATTTCACAGAACACAAAGAAGTTTCTCAGAAAGCTTCTTTCTCTTTGTTATCGGAGGATATTTCCTTTGGCCCTATAGTCTCCAAAGGGAACCGAAATATCTGTTCTCAGATTCCACAGAAATAAGGCTATCAAAGAGATCCATGAAATACAGATGTAACTCTGTGAGATGAATTAACAGAACAATAAGCAGTTTCTCTGAAAGCTTCTTTCCAGATTTCATCTCAGGATATTTCCTTTTTCACCATAGCCCTCTATGGGCTTCCAAATATTACGTTGCCAATTCCACAGGAACTGTCTTAGCGAAAGGCTTCTTGAGGGGAAAGCTGTAACTCTGTGAGATGATTTCACAGAACACAAAGAAGTTTCTCAGAAAGCTTCTTTCTCTTTGTTATCTGAGGATATTTCCTTTGGCCCTATAGACTCCAAAGGGAACCGAAATATCTGTTCTCAGATTCCACAGAAATAAGGCTAGCAAAGAGATCGACGAAATACAGATGTAACACTGTGAGATGATTTAATAGAACACTAAGCAGGTTCTCAGAAAGCTTCTTTCCAGATTTCATCTGAGGATATTTCCTTTTTCACCATAGCCCTCTATGGGCTTCCAAATATCACTTTGCCAATTCCACAAGAACTGTCTTAGCGAAAGGCTTCTTGAGGGGAAAGCTGTAACTCTGTGAGATGATTTCACAGAACACAAAGAAGTTTCTCAGAAAGCTTCTTTCTCTTTGTTATCGGAGGATATTTCCTTTGGCCCTATAGTCTAAAAAAGGATCCGAAATATCTGTTCTCAGATTCCACAGAAATAAGGCTAGCAAAGAGATCCACGAAATACAGATGTAACTCTGTGAGATGAATTAACAGAACACTAAGCAGTTTCTCAGAAAGCTTCTTTCCAGATATCATCTGAGGATATTTCCTTTTTCACCATAGCCCTCTATGGGCTTCCAAATATCACTTTGCCAATTCCACAAGAACTGTCTTAGAGAAAGGCATCTTGAGGGGAAAGCTGTAACTCTGTGAGATGATATCACAGAACACAAAGAAGTTTCTCAGAAAGCTTCTTTCTCTTTGTTATCGGAGGGTATTACCTTTGGCCTTATAGTCTCCAAAGGGATCCGAAATATCTGTTCTCAGATTCCACAGAAAAAAGGCTAGCAAAGAGATCCACGAAATACAGATGTAACTCTGTGAGAGGAATTAAAAGAACACTAAGCAGTTTCTCAGAAAGCTTCTTTCCAGATTTCACCTGAGGATATTTCCTTTTTCACCATAGCCCTCAATGGGCTTCCAAATATCACTTTGCCAAATCTACAAGAACTGTCTTAGCGAAAGGCTTCTTGAGGGGAAAGCTGTAACTCTGTGAGATGATTTCACAGAACACAAAGAAGTTTCTCAGAAAGCTTCTTTCTCTTGGTTATCGGAGGATATTTCCTTTGGCCATATAGTCTCCACAGGGATCCGAAATATCTGTTCTCAGATTCCACAGAAATAAGGCTAGCAAAGAGATCCACGAAATACAGATGTAACTCTGTGAGATGAATTAACAGAACACTAAGCAGTTTCTCAGAAAGCTTCTTTCCAGATTTCATCTGAGGATATTTCCTTTTTCACCATAGCCCTCTATGGGCTTCCAAATATTACGTTGCCAATTCCACAGGAACTGTCTTAGCGAAAGGCTTCTTGTGGAGAAAGCTGTAACCTGTGAGATGATTTCACAGAACACAAAGAAGTTTCTCAGAAAGCTTCTTTCTCTTTGTTATGGGAGGATATTTCCTTTGGCCATATAGTCTTCAAAGGGATCCGAAATATCTGTTCTCAGATTCCACAGAAATAAGGCTAGCAAAGAGATCCACGAAATACAGATGTAACCCTGTGAGATGAATTAACAGAACACAAAGCAGTTTCTCAGAAAGCTTCTTTCCAGATTTCATCTGAGGATATTTCCTTTTTCACCATAGCCCTCTATGGGCTTCCAAATATCACTTTGCCAAATCCACAAGAACTGTCTTAGCGAAAGGCTTCTTGAGGGGAAAGCTGTAACTCTGTGAGATGATTTCACAGAACACAAAGAAGTTTCTCAGAAAGCTACTTTCTCTTTGTTATCGGAGGATATTTCCTTTGGCCATATAGTCTCCACAGGGATCCGAAATATCTGTTCTCAGATTCCACAGAAATAAGGCTAGCAAAGAGATCCACGAAATACAGATGTAACTCTGTGAGATGAATTAACAGAACACTAAGCAGTTTCTCAGAAAGCTTCTTTCCAGATTTCATCTGAGGATATTTCCTTTTTCACCATAGCCCTCTATGGGCTTCCAAATATCACTTTGCCAAATCTACAAGAACTGTCTTAGCGAAAGGCTTCTTGAGGGGAAAGCTGTAACTCTGTGAGATGATTTCACAGAACACAAAGAAGTTTCTCAGAAAGCTTCTTTCTCTTTGTTATCGGAGGATATTTCCTTTCGTCCTATAGTCTTCAAAGGGATCCGAAATATCTCTTCTCAGATTCCACAGAAATAAGGCTAGCAAAGAGATCCACGAAATGCAGATGTAACCCTGTGAGATGAATTAACAGAACACTAAGCAGCTTCTCAGAAAGCTTCTTTCCAGATTTCATCTGAGGATATTTCCTTTTTCACCATAGCCCTCTATGGGCTTCCAAATATCACTTTGCCAAATCCACAAGAACTGTCTTAGCGAAAGGCTTCTTGAGGGGAAAGCTGTAACTCTGTGAGATGATTTCACAGAACACAAAGAAGTTTCTCAGAAAGCTTCTTTCTCTTTGTTATCGGAGGATATTTCCTTTGGCCATATAGTCTCCAAAGGGAACCGAAATATGTGTTCTCAGATTCCACAGAAATAAGGCTAGCAAAGAGATCGACGAAATACAGATGCAACTCTGTGAGATGAATTAACAGAACACTAAGCAGTTTCTCAGAAAGCTTCTTTCCAGATTTCATCTGAGGATATTTCCTTTTTCAACATAGCCCTCTATGGGCTTCCAAATATCACTTTACCAAATCCACAAGAACTGTCTTAGCGAAAGGCTTCTTTTGGGGTAGCTGTAACTCTGTGAGATGATTTCACAGAACACAAAGAAGTTTCTCAGAAAGCTTCTTTCTCTTTGTTATCGGAGGATATTTCCTTTGGCCATATAGTCTCCACAGGGATCCGAAATATCTGTTCTCAGATTCCACAGAAATAAGGCTAGCAAAGAGATCCACGAAATACAGATGTAACTCTGTGAGCTGAATTAACAGAACACTAAGCAGTTTCTCAGAAAGATTCTTTCCAGATTTCATCTGAGGATATTTCCTTTTTCACCATAGCCCTCTATGGGCTTCCAAATATCACTTTGCCAATTCCACATGAACTGTCTTAGCGAAAGGCTTCTTGAGGGGAAAGCTGTCACTCTGTGAGATGATTTCACAGAACACAAAGAAGTTTCTCAGAAAGCTTCTTTCTCTTTGTTATCGGAGGATATTTCCTTTGGCCCTATAGTCTCCAAAGGGAACCGAAATATCTGTTCTCAGATTCCACAGAAATAAGGCTATCAAAGAGATCCATGAAATACAGATGTAACTCTGTGAGATGAATTAACAGAACAATAAGCAGTTTCTCTGAAAGCTTCTTTCCAGATTTCATCTCAGGATATTTCCTTTTTCACCATAGCCCTCTATGGGCTTCCAAATATTACGTTGCCAATTCCACAGGAACTGTCTTAGCGAAAGGCTTCTTGAGGGGAAAGCTGTAACTCTGTGAGATGATTTCACAGAACACAAAGAAGTTTCTCAGAAAGCTTCTTTCTCTTTGTTATCGGAGGATATTTCCTTTGGCCCTATAGACTCCAAAGGGAACCGAAATATCTGTTCTCAGATTCCACAGAAATAAGGCTAGCAAAGAGATCGACGAAATACAGATGTAACACTGTGAGATGATTTAATAGAACACTAAGCAGGTTCTCAGAAAGCTTCTTTCCAGATTTCATCTGAGGATATTTCCTTTTTCACCATAGCCCTCTATGGGCTTCCAAATATCACTTTGCCAATTCCACAAGAACTGTCTTAGCGAAAGGCTTCTTGAGGGGAAAGCTGTAACTCTGTGAGATGATTTCACAGAACACAAAGAAGTTTCTCAGAAAGCTTCTTTCTCTTTGTTATCGGAGGATATTTCCTTTGGCCCTATAGTCTAAAAAAGGATCCGAAATATCTGTTCTCAGATTCCACAGAAATAAGGCTAGCAAAGAGATCCACGAAATACAGATGTAACTCTGTGAGATGAATTAACAGAACACTAAGCAGTTTCTCAGAAAGCTTCTTTCCAGATATCATCTGAGGATATTTCCTTTTTCACCATAGCCCTCTATGGGCTTCCAAATATCACTTTGCCAAATCCAAAAGAACTGTCTTAGCGAAAGGCTTCTTGAGGGGAAAGCTGTAACTCTGTGAGATGATTTCACAGAACACAAAGAAGTTTCTCAGAAAGCTTCTTTCTCTTTGTTATCGGAGGATGTTTCCTTTGGCCCTATAGTCTCCAAAGGGATCTGAAATATCTGTTCTCAGATTCCACAGAAATAAGGCTAGCAAAGAGATCCACGAAATACAGATGTAACTCTGTGAGATGAATTAACAGAACACTAAGCAGTTTCTCAGAAAGCTTCTTTCCAGATTTCATCTGAGGATATTTCCTTTTTCACCATAGCCCTCTATGGGCTTCCAAATATCACTTTGCCAATTCCACAAGAACTGTCTTAGCGAAAGGCTTCTTGAGGGGAAAGCTGTAACTCTGTGAGATGATTTCACAGAACACAAAGAAGTTTCTCAGAAAGCTTCTTTCTCTTTGTTATCGGAGGATATTTCCTTTGGCCCTATAGTCTCCAAAGGGAACCGAAATATCTGTTCTCAGATTCCACAGAAATAAGGCTAGCAAAGAGATCCACGAAATACAGATGTAACTCTGTGAGATGAATTAACAGAACACTAAGCAGTTTCTCAGAAAGCTTCTTTCCAGATTTCATCTGAGGATATTTCCTTTTTCACCATAGCCCTCTATGGGCTTCCAAATATCACTTTGCCAATTCCACAAGAACTGTCTTAGCGAAAGGCTTCTTGAGGGGAAAGCTGTAACTCTGTGAGATGATTTCACAGAACACAAAGAAGTTTCTCAGAAAGCTTCTTTCTCCTTTTTATCGGAGGATATATCCTTTGGCCCTATAGTCTCCAAAGGGATCCGAAATATCTGTTCTCAGATTCCACAGAAATAAGGCTAGCAAAGAGATCCACGAAATACAGATGTAACTCTGTGAGATGAATTAACAGAACACTAAGCAGTTTCTCAGAAAGCTTCTTTCCAGATTTCATCTGAGGATATTTCCTTTCTCACCATAGCCCTCTATGGGCTTCGAAATATCACTTTGCCAATTCCAAAAGTACTGTCTAAGCGAAAGGCTTCTTGAGGGGAAATCTGTAACTCTGTGAGATGATTTCACAGAACACAAAGAAGTTTCTCAGAAAACTTCTTTCTCTTTGTTATCGGAGGATATTTCCTTTGGTCCTATAGTCTCCAAAGGGATCAGAAATATCTGTTCTCAGATTCCACAGAAATAAGGCTAGCAAAGAGATCCACGAAATACAGATGTAACCCTGTGAGGTGAATTAACAGAACACTAAGCAGTTTCTCAGAAAGCTTCTTTCCAGATTTCATCTGAGGATATTTCCTTTTTCACCATAGCCCTCTATGGGCTTCCAAATATCACTTTGCCAATTCCACAAGAACTGTCTTAGCGAAAGACTTCTTGAGGGGAAAGCTGTAACTCTGTGAGATGATTTCACAGAACACAAAGAAGTTTCTTAGAAAGCTTCTTTCTCTTTGTTATCGGAGGATATTTCCTTTGGCCCTATAGTCTCCAAAGGGATCCGAAATATCTGTTCTCAGATTCCACAGAAATAAGGCTAGCAAAGAGATCCACGAAATACAGATGTAACTCTGTGAGATGAATTAACAGAACACTAAGCAGTTTCTCAGAAAGCTTCTTTCCAGATTTCTTCTGAGGATATTTCCTTTTTCACCATAGCCCTCTATGGGCTTCCAAATATCACTTTGCCAATTCCACAAGAACTGTCTTAGCGAAAGGCTTCTTGAGGGGAAAGCTGTAACTCTGTGAGATGATTTCACAGAACACCAAGAAGTTTCTCAGAAAGCTTCTTTCTCTTTGTTATCGGAGGATATTTTCTTTGTCCCTATAGTCTCCAAAGGGATCCGAAATATCTGTTCTCAGATTCCACAGAAAAAAGGCTAGCAAAGAGATCCACGAAATACAGATGTAACTCTGTGAGATGAATTAACAGAACACTAAGCAGATTCTCAGAAAGCTTCTTTCCAGATTTCATCTGAGGATATTTCCTTTTCACCATAGCCCTCCATGGGCTTCCAAATATCCCTTTGCCAATTCCACAAGTACTGTCTTAGCGAAAGGCTTCTTGATGGGAAATCTGTAACTCTGTGAGATGATTTCACAGAACACAAAGAAGTTTCTCAGAAAGCTTCTTTCTCTTTGTTATCGGAGGATATTTCCTTTGGCCCTATAGTCTCCAAAGGGATCCGAAATATCTGTTCTCAGATTCCACAGAAATAAGGCTAGCAAAGAGATTCACGAAATACAGATGTAACTCTGTGAGATGAATTAATAGAACACTAAGCAGTTTCTCAGAAAGCTTCCTTCCAGATTTCATCTGAGGATATTTCCTTTTTCACCATAGCCCTGTATGGGCTTCCAAATATCACTTTGCCAATTCCACAAGAACTGTCTTAGCGAAAGGCTTCTTGAGGGGAAAGCTGTAACTCTGTGAGATGGTTTCACAGAACACAAAGAATTTTCTCAGAAAGCTTCTTTCTCTTTGTTATCGGAGGATATTTCCTTTGGCCCTATAGTCTCCAAAGGGATCCGAAATAACTGTTCTCAGATTCCACAGAAATAAGGATAGCAAAATGATCCACGAAATACAGATGGAACCCTGTGAGATGAATTAACAGAACACTAAGCAGTTTCTCAGAAAGCTTCTTTCCAGATTTCAACCTAGGATATTTCGTTTTTCACCATAACCCTCTATGGGCTTCCAAATATTACGTTGCCAATTCCACAAGAACTGTCTTTGAGAAAGGCTTCTTGAGGGGAAAGCTGTAACTCTGTGAGATGATTTCACAGAACACAAAGAAATTTCTCAGAAAGCTTCTTTCTCTTTGTTATCGAAGGATATTTCTTTGGACCTATAGTGTCCAAAGGGATCCGAAATATCTGTTCTCAGGTTCCACAGAAATAAGGCTAGCAAAGAGATCCAAGAAATACAGATGTAACTCTGTGAGATGAATTAACAGAACACTAAGCAGTTTCTCAGAAAGCTTCTTTCCAGATTTCATCTGAGGATATTTCCTTTCTCACCATAGCCCTCTATGGGCTTCCAAATATCACTTTGCCAATTCCTCAAGTACTGTCTTAGCGAAAGGCTTCTTGAGGGGAAAGCTGTAACTCTGTGAGATGATTTCACAGAACACAAAGAAGTTTCTCAGAAAGCTTCTTTCTCTTTGTTATCGGAGGATATTTCCTTTGGTCCTATAGTCTCCAAAGGGATCAGAAATATCTGTTCTCAGATACCACAGAAAAAAGGCTAGCAAAGAGATCCACGAAATACAGATGTAACTCTGTGAGATGAATTAACAGAACACTAAGCAGTTTCTCAGAAAGCTTCTTTCCAGATTTCATCTGAGGATATTTCCTTTTTCACCATAGCCCTCTATGGGCTTCCAAATATCACTTTGCCAATTCCACAAGAACTGTCTTAGCGAAAGGCTTCTTGAGGGGAAAGCTGTAACTCTGTGAGATGATTTCAGGGAACACAAAGAAGTTTCTCAGAAAGCTTCTTTCTCTTTGTTATCGGAGGATATTCACTTTGGCCCTATAGTCTCTAAAGGGATCCGAAATATCTGTTCTCAGATTCCACAGAAATAAGGCTAGCAAAGAGATCCACGAAATACAGATGTAACCCTGTGAGATGAATTAACAGAACACTAAGCAGTTTCTCAGAAAGCTTCTTTCCAGATTTCAACCTAGGATATTTCGTTTTTCACCATAACCCTCTATGGGCTTCCAAATATTACGTTGCCAATTACACAGGAACTGTCTTAGCGAAAGGTTTCTTGAGGGGAAAGCTGTAACTCTGTGAGATGATTTCACAGAACACAAAGAAGTTTCTCAGAAAGATTCTTTCTCTTTGTTATTCGAGGATAATTCCTTTGGCCCTATAGTCTTCAAAGGGATCCGAAATATCTGTTCTCAGATTCCACAGAAATAAGGCTAGCAAAGAGATCCACGAAATACAGATGTAACTCTGTGAGATGAAGTAACAGAACACTAAGCAGTTTCTCAGAAAGCTTCTTTCCAGATTTCATCTGAGGATATTTCCTTTTTCACCATAGCCCTCTATGGGCTTCCAAATATCACTTTGCCAATTCCACAAGAACTGTCTTAGCGAAAGGGTTCTTTAGGGGAAAGCTGTAACTCTGTGAGATGATTTCACAGAACACAAAGTAGTTTCTCAGAAAGCTTCTTTTTCTTTGTTATCGGAGGATATTTCCTTTGGCCCTGTGGTCTCCAAAGGGATCCGAAATATCTGTTCTCAGATTTCACAGAAATAAGGCTATCAAAGAGATCCACGAAATACAGATGTAACTCTGTGAGATGAATTAACAGAACACTAAGCAGTTTCTCAGAAAGCTTCTTTCCAGATTTCATCTGAGGATATTTCCTTTTTCACCACAGCCCTCTATGGGCTTTCAAATATCACTTTGCCAATTCCACAAGAACTGTCATTGAGAAAGGCTTCTTGAGGGGAAAGCTGTAACTCTGTGAGATGATTTCACAGAACACAAAGAAGTTTCTCAGAAAGCTTCTTTCTCTTTGTTATCGGAGGATATTTCCTTTGGCCCTATAGTCTCCAAAGGGATCCGAAATATCTGTTCTCAGATTCCAGAGAAATAAGGCTAGCAAAGAGATCCACGAAATACAAATGTAACTCTGTGAGATGAATTAACAGAACACTAAGCAGTTTCTCAGAAAGCTTCTTTCCAGATTTCATCTGAGTATATTTCCTTTTTCATCATAGCCCTCTATGGGCTTCCAAATATCACTTTGCCAATTCCACAAGAACTGTCTTAGCGAAAGGCGTCTTGAGGGGAAAGCTGTAACTCTGTGAGATGATTTCACAGAACACAAAGAAGTTTCTCAGAAAGCTTCTTTCTCTTTGTTATCGGAGGATATTTCCTTTGGCCCTATAGTCTCCAAAGGGATTCGAAATATCTGTTCTCAGATTCCACAGAAAAAAGGCTAGCAATGAGATCCACGAAATACAGATGTAACTCTGTTAGATGAATTAACAGAACACTAAGCAGTTTCTCAGAAAGCTTCTTTCCAGACTTCATCTGAGGATATTTCCTTTTTCACCATAGCCCTCTATGGGCTTCCAAATATCACTTTGCCAATTCCACAAGAACTGTCTTTGAGAAAGGCTTCTGGAAGGGAAAGCTGTAACTCTGTGAGATGATTTCACAGAACACAAAGAAGTTTCTCAGAAAGCTTCTTTCTCTTTGTTATCGGAGGGTATTACCTTTGGCCCTATAGTCTCCAAAGGGATCCGAAATATCTGTTCTCAGATTCCACAGAAAAAAGGCTAGCAAAGAGATCCACGAAATACAGATGTAACTCTGTGAGATGAATTAACAGAACACTAAGCAGTTTCTCAGAAAGCTTCTTTCCAGATTTCACCTGAGGATATTTCCTTTTTCACCATAGCCCTCTAAGGGCTTCCAAATATCACTTTGCCAAATCTACAAGAACTGTCTTAGCGAAAGGCTTCTTGAGGGGAAAGCTGTAACTCTGTGAGATGATTTCACAGAACACAAAGAAGTTTCTCAGAAAGCTTCTTTCTCTTTGTTATCGGAGGATATTTCCTTTGGCCATATAGTCTCCACAGGGATCCGAAATATCTGTTCTCAGATTCCACAGAAATAAGGCTAGCAAAGAGATCCACGAAATACAGATGTAACTCTGTGAGATGAATTAACAGAACACTAAGCAGTTTCTCAGAAAGCTTCTTTCCAGATTTCATCTGAGGATATTTCCTTTTTCACCATAGCCCTCTATGGGCTTCCAAATATTACGTTGCCAATTCCACAGGAACTGTCTTAGCGAAAGGCTTCTTGTGGAGAAAGCTGTAACCTGTGAGATGATTTCACAGAACACAAAGAAGTTTCTCAGAAAGCTTCTTTCTCTTTGTTATGGGAGGATATTTCCTTTGGCCATATAGTCTTCAAAGGGATCCGAAATATCTGTTCTCAGATTCCACAGAAATAAGGCTAGCAAAGAGATCCACGAAATACAGATGTAACCCTGTGAGATGAATTAACAGAACACAAAGCAGTTTCTCAGAAAGCTTCTTTCCAGATTTCATCTGAGGATATTTCCTTTTTCACCATAGCCCTCTATGGGCTTCCAAATATCACTTTGCCAAATCCACAAGAACTGTCTTAGCGAAAGGCTTCTTGAGGGGAAAGCTGTAACTCTGTGAGATGATTTCACAGAACACAAAGAAGTTTCTCAGAAAGCTACTTTCTCTTTGTTATCGGAGGATATTTCCTTTGGCCATATAGTCTCCACAGGGATCCGAAATATCTGTTCTCAGATTCCACAGAAATAAGGCTAGCAAAGAGATCCACGAAATACAGATGTAACTCTGTGAGATGAATTAACAGAACACTAAGCAGTTTCTCAGAAAGCTTCTTTCCAGATTTCATCTGAGGATATTTCCTTTTTCACCATAGCCCTCTATGGGCTTCTAAATATCACTTTTCCAAATCTACAAGAACTGTCTTAGCGAAAGGCTTCTTGAGCGGAAAGCTGTAACTCTGTGAGATGATTTCACAGAACACAAAGAAGTTTCTCAGAAAGCTTCTTTCTCTTTGTTATCGGAGGATATTTCCTTTCGTCCTATAGTCTTCAAAGGGATCCGAAATATCTCTTCTCAGATTCCACAGAAATAAGTCTAGCAAAGAGATCCACGAAATACAGATGTCACCCTCTGAGATGAATTAAGAGAACACTAAGCAGCTTCTCAGAAAGCTTCTTTCCAGATTTCATCTGAGGATATTTCCTTTTTCACCATAGCCCTCTATTTGCTTCCAAATATCACTTTGCCAATTCCACAAGAACTGTCTTAGCGAAAGGCTTCTTGAGGGGAAAGCTGTAACTCTGTGAGATGATTTCACAGAACACAAAGAAGTTTCTTAGAAAGCTTCTTTCTCTTTGTTATCGGAGGATATTTCCTTTGGCCCTATAGTCTCCAAAGGGATCCGAAATATCTGTTCTCAGATTCCACAGAAATAAGGCTAGCAAAGAGATCCACGAAATACAGATGTAACTCTGTGAGATGAATTAACAGAACACTAAGCAGTTTCTCAGAAAGCTTCTTTCCAGATTTCATCTGAGGATATTTCCTTTTTCACCATAGCCCTCTATGGGCTTCCAAATATCACTTTGCCAATTCCACAAGAACTGTCTTAGCGAAAGGCTTCTTGAGGGGAAAGCTGTAACTCTGTGAGATGATTTCAGGGAACACAAAGAAGTTTCTCAGAAAGCTTCTTTCTCTTTGTTATCGGAGGATATTCACTTTGGCCCTATAGTCTCTAAAGGGATCCGAAATATCTGTTCTCAGATTCCACAGAAATAAGGCTAGCAAAGAGATCCACGAAATACAGATGTAACCCTGTGAGATGAATTAACAGAACACTAAGCAGTTTCTCAGAAAGCTTCTTTCCAGATTTCAACCTAGGATATTTCGTTTTTCACCATAACCCTCTATGGGCTTCCAAATATTACGTTGCCAATTACACAGGAACTGTCTTAGCGAAAGGTTTCTTGAGGGGAAAGCTGTAACTCTGTGAGATGATTTCACAGAACACAAAGAAGTTTCTCAGAAAGATTCTTTCTCTTTGTTATTCGAGGATAATTCCTTTGGCCCTATAGTCTTCAAAGGGATCCGAAATATCTGTTCTCAGATTCCACAGAAATAAGGCTAGCAAAGAGATCCACGAAATACAGATGTAACTCTGTGAGATGAAGTAACAGAACACTAAGCAGTTTCTCAGAAAGCTTCTTTCCAGATTTCATCTGAGGATATTTCCTTTTTCACCATAGCCCTCTATGGGCTTCCAAATATCACTTTGCCAATTCCACAAGAACTGTCTTAGCGAAAGGGTTCTTTAGGGGAAAGCTGTAACTCTGTGAGATGATTTCACAGAACACAAAGTAGTTTCTCAGAAAGCTTCTTTTTCTTTGTTATCGGAGGATATTTCCTTTGGCCCTGTGGTCTCCAAAGGGATCCGAAATATCTGTTCTCAGATTTCACAGAAATAAGGCTATCAAAGAGATCCACGAAATACAGATGTAACTCTGTGAGATGAATTAACAGAACACTAAGCAGTTTCTCAGAAAGCTTCTTTCCAGATTTCATCTGAGGATATTTCCTTTTTCACCACAGCCCTCTATGGGCTTTCAAATATCACTTTGCCAATTCCACAAGAACTGTCATTGAGAAAGGCTTCTTGAGGGGAAAGCTGTAACTCTGTGAGATGATTTCACAGAACACAAAGAAGTTTCTCAGAAAGCTTCTTTCTCTTTGTTATCGGAGGATATTTCCTTTGGCCCTATAGTCTCCAAAGGGATCCGAAATATCTGTTCTCAGATTCCAGAGAAATAAGGCTAGCAAAGAGATCCACGAAATACAAATGTAACTCTGTGAGATGAATTAACAGAACACTAAGCAGTTTCTCAGAAAGCTTCTTTCCAGATTTCATCTGAGTATATTTCCTTTTTCATCATAGCCCTCTATGGGCTTCCAAATATCACTTTGCCAATTCCACAAGAACTGTCTTAGCGAAAGGCTTCTTGAGGGGAAAGCTGTAACTCTGTGAGATGATTTCACAGAACACAAAGAAGTTTCTCAGAAAGCTTCTTTCTCTTTGTTATCGGAGGATATTTCCTTTGGCCCTATAGTCTCCAAAGGGATTCGAAATATCTGTTCTCAGATTCCACAGAAAAAAGGCTAGCAATGAGATCCACGAAATACAGATGTAACTCTGTTAGATGAATTAACAGAACACTAAGCAGTTTCTCAGAAAGCTTCTTTCCAGACTTCATCTGAGGATATTTCCTTTTTCACCATAGCCCTCTATGGGCTTCCAAATATCACTTTGCCAATTCCACAAGAACTGTCTTTGAGAAAGGCTTCTGGAAGGGAAAGCTGTAACTCTGTGAGATGATTTCACAGAACACAAAGAAGTTTCTCAGAAAGCTTCTTTCTCTTTGTTATCGGAGGGTATTACCTTTGGCCCTATAGTCTCCAAAGGGATCCGAAATATCTGTTCTCAGATTCCACAGAAAAAAGGCTAGCAAAGAGATCCACGAAATACAGATGTAACTCTGTGAGATGAATTAACAGAACACTAAGCAGTTTCTCAGAAAGCTTCTTTCCAGATTTCACCTGAGGATATTTCCTTTTTCACCATAGCCCTCTAAGGGCTTCCAAATATCACTTTGCCAAATCTACAAGAACTGTCTTAGCGAAAGGCTTCTTGAGGGGAAAGCTGTAACTCTGTGAGATGATTTCACAGAACACAAAGAAGTTTCTCAGAAAGCTTCTTTCTCTTTGTTATCGGAGGATATTTCCTTTGGCCATATAGTCTCCACAGGGATCCGAAATATCTGTTCTCAGATTCCACAGAAATAAGGCTAGCAAAGAGATCCACGAAATACAGATGTAACTCTGTGAGATGAATTAACAGAACACTAAGCAGTTTCTCAGAAAGCTTCTTTCCAGATTTCATCTGAGGATATTTCCTTTTTCACCATAGCCCTCTATGGGCTTCCAAATATTACGTTGCCAATTCCACAGGAACTGTCTTAGCGAAAGGCTTCTTGTGGAGAAAGCTGTAACCTGTGAGATGATTTCACAGAACACAAAGAAGTTTCTCAGAAAGCTTCTTTCTCTTTGTTATGGGAGGATATTTCCTTTGGCCATATAGTCTTCAAAGGGATCCGAAATATCTGTTCTCAGATTCCACAGAAATAAGGCTAGCAAAGAGATCCACGAAATACAGATGTAACCCTGTGAGATGAATTAACAGAACACAAAGCAGTTTCTCAGAAAGCTTCTTTCCAGATTTCATCTGAGGATATTTCCTTTTTCACCATAGCCCTCTATGGGCTTCCAAATATCACTTTGCCAAATCCACAAGAACTGTCTTAGCGAAAGGCTTCTTGAGGGGAAAGCTGTAACTCTGTGAGATGATTTCACAGAACACAAAGAAGTTTCTCAGAAAGCTACTTTCTCTTTGTTATCGGAGGATATTTCCTTTGGCCATATAGTCTCCACAGGGATCCGAAATATCTGTTCTCAGATTCCACAGAAATAAGGCTAGCAAAGAGATCCACGAAATACAGATGTAACTCTGTGAGATGAATTAACAGAACACTAAGCAGTTTCTCAGAAAGCTTCTTTCCAGATTTCATCTGAGGATATTTCCTTTTTCACCGTAGCCCTCTATGGGCTTCTAAATATCACTTTTCCAAATCTACAAGAACTGTCTTAGCGAAAGGCTTCTTGAGCGGAAAGCTGTAACTCTGTGAGATGATTTCACAGAACACAAAGAAGTTTCTCAGAAAGCTTCTTTCTCTTTGTTATCGGAGGATATTTCCTTTTGTCCTATAGTCTTCAAAGGGATCCGAAATATCTCTTCTCAGATTCCACAGAAATAAGTCTAGCAAAGAGATACACGAAATACAGATGTCACCCTCTGAGATGAATTAAGAGAACACTAAGCAGCTTCTCAGAAAGCTTCTTTCCAGATTTCATCTGAGGATATTTCCTTTTTCACCATAGCCCTCTATTTGCTTCCAAATATCACTTTGCCAATTCCACAAGAACTGTCTTAGCGAAAGGCTTCTTGAGGGGAAAGCTGTAACTCTGTGAGATGATTTCACAGAACACAAAGAAGTTTCTTAGAAAGCTTCTTTCTCTTTGTTATCGGAGGATATTTCCTTTGGCCCTATAGTCTCCAAAGGGATCCGAAATATCTGTTCACAGATTCCACAGAAATAAGGCTAGCAAAGAGATCCACGAAATACAGATGTAACTCTGTGAGATGAATTAACAGAACACTAAGCAGTTTCTCAGAAAGCTTCTTTCCAGATTTCATCTGAGGATATTTCCTTTTTCACCATAGCCCTCTATGGGCTTCCAAATATCACTTTGCCAATTCCACAAGAACTGTCTTAGCGAAAGGCTTCTTGAGGGGAAAGCTGTAACTCTGTGAGATGATTTCACAGAACACCAAGAAGTTTCTCAGAAAGCTTCTTTCTCTTTGTTATCGGAGGATATTTTCTTTGTCCCTATAGTCTCCAAAGGGATCCGAAATATCTGTTCTCAGATTCCACAGAAAAAAGGCTAGCAAAGAGATCCACGAAATACAGATGTAACTCTGTGAGATGAATTAACAGAACACTAAGCAGATTCTCAGAAAGCTTCTTTCCAGATTTCATCTGAGGATATTTCCTTTTCACCATAGCCCTCCATGGGCTTCCAAATATCCCTTTGCCAATTCCACAAGTACTGTCTTAGCGAAAGGCTTCTTGAGGGGAAATCTGTAACTCTGTGAGATGATTTCACAGAACACAAAGAAGTTTCTCAGAAAGCTTCTTTCTCTTTGTTATCGGAGGATATTTCCTTTGGTCCTATAGTCTCCAAAGGGATCAGAAATATCTGTTCTCAGATTCCACAGAAATAAGGCTATCAAAGAGATCCACGAAATACAGATGTAACTCTGTGAGATGAATTAACAGAACACTAAGCAGTTTCTCAGAAAGCTTCTTTCCAGATTTCATCTGTGGATATTTCCTTTTTCACCATAGCCCTCTATGGGCTTCCAAATATCACTTTGCCAATTCCAGAAGAACTGTCTTAGCGAAAGGCTTCTTGAGGCGAAAGCTGTAACTCTGTGAGATGATTTCAGAGAACACAAAGAAGTTTCTCAGAAAGCTTCTTTCTCTTTGTTATCGGAGGATATTTCCTTTGGCCCTATAGTCTCCAAAGGGATCCGAAATATCTGTTCTCAGATTCCACAGAAATAAGGCTAGCAAAGAGATCCAGGAAATACAGATGTAACTCTGTGAGATGAATTAACAGAACACTAAGCAGTTTCTCAGAAAGCTTCTTTCCAGATTTCATCTGAGGATATTTCCTTTTTCACCATAGCCCTCTATGGGCTTCCAAATATCACGTTGCCAATTCCACAAGAACTGTCGTAGCGAAAGGCTTCTTGAGGGGAAAGCTGTAACTCTGTGAGATGATTTCACAGAACACAAAGAAGTTTCTCAGAAAGCTTCTTTCTCTTTGTTATCGGAGGATATTTCCTTTGGCCCTATAGTCTCCAAAGGGATCCGAAATATCTGTTCTCAGATTCCACAGAAATAAGGCTAGCAAAGAGATCCACGAAATACAGATGTAACTCTGTGAGATGAATTAACAGAACACTAAGCAGTTTCTCAGAAAGCTTCTTTCCAGATTTCATCTGAGGATATTTCCTTTTTCACCATAGCCCTGTATGGGCTTCCAAATATCACTTTGCCAATTCCACAAGAACTGTCTTAGCGAAAGGCTTCTTGAGGGGAAAGCTGTAACTCTGTGAGATGGTTTCACAGAACACAAAGAATTTTCTCAGAAAGCTTCTTTCTCTTTGTTATCGGAGGATATTTCCTTTGGCCCTATAGTCTCCAAAGGGATCCGAAATAACTGTTCTCAGATTCCACAGAAATAAGGATAGCAAAATGATCCACGAAATACAGATGGAACCCTGTGAGATGAATTAACAGAACACTAAGCAGTTTCTCAGAAAGCTTCTTTCCAGATTTCAACCTAGGATATTTCGTTTTTCACCATAACCCTCTATGGGCTTCCAAATATTACGTTGCCAATTCCACAAGAACTGTCTTTGAGAAAGGCTTCTTGAGGGGAAAGCTGTAACTCTGTGAGATGATTTCACAGAACACAAAGAAATTTCTCAGAAAGCTTCTTTCTCTTTGTTATCGAAGGATATTTCTTTGGACCTACAGTGTCCAAAGGGATCCGCAATATCTGTTCTCAGGTTCCACAGAAATAAGGCTAGCAAAGAGATCCAAGAAATACAGATGTAACTCTGTGAGATGAATTAACAGAACACTAAGCAGTTTCTCAGAAAGCTTCTTTCCAGATTTCATCTGAGGATATTTCCTTTCTCACCATAGCCCTCTATGGGCTTCCAAATATCACTTTGCCAATTCCACAAGTACTGTCTTAGCGAAAGGCTTCTTGAGGGGAAAGCTGTAACTCTGTGAGATGATTTCACAGAACACAAAGAAATTTCTCAGAAAGCTTCTTTCTCTTTGTTATCGGAGGATATTTCCTTTGGTCCTATAGTCTCCAAAGGGATCAGAAATATCTGTTCTCAGATTCCACAGAAAAAAGGCTAGCAAAGAGATCCACGAAATACAGATGTAACTCTGTGAGATGAATTAACAGAACACTAAGCAGTTTCTCAGAAAGCTTCTTTCCAGATTTCATCTGAGGATATTTCCTTTTTCACCATAGCCCTCTATGGGCTTCCAAATATCACTTTGCCAATTCCACAAGAACTGTCTTAGCGAAAGGCTTCTTGAGGGGAAAGCTGTAACTCTGTGAGATGATTTCAGGGAACACAAAGAAGTTTCTCAGAAAGCTTCTTTCTCTTTGTTATCGGAGGATATTCACTTTGGCCCTATAGTCTCCAAAGGGATCCGAAATATCTGTTCTCAGATTCCACAGAAATAAGGCTAGCAAAGAGATCCACGAAATACAGATGTAACCCTGTGAGATGAATTAACAGAACACTAAGCAGTTTCTCAGAAAGCTTCTTTCCAGATTTCAACGTAGGATATTTCGTTTTTCACCATAACCCTCTATGGGCTTCCAAATATTACGTTGCCAATTACACAGGAACTGTCTTAGCGAAAGGTTTCTTGAGGGGAAAGCTGTAACTCTGTGAGATGATTTCACAGAACACAAAGAAGTTTCTCAGAAAGATTCCTTCTCTTTGTTATTCGAGGATAATTCCTTTGGCCCTATAGTCTTCAAAGGGATCCGAAATATCTGTTCTCAGATTCCACAGAAATAAGGCTAGCAAAGAGATCCACGAAATACAGATGTAACTCTGTGAGATGAAGTAACAGAACACTAAGCAGTTTCTCAGAAAGCTTCTTTCCAGATTTCATCTGAGGATATTTCCTTTTTCACCATAGCCCTCTATGGGCTTCCAAATATCACTTTGCCAATTCCACAAGAACTGTCTTAGCGAAAGGGTTCTTTAGGGGAAAGCTGTAACTCTGTGAGATGATTTCACAGAACACAAAGTAGTTTCTCAGAAAGCTTCTTTTTCTTTGTTATCGGAGGATATTTCCTTTGGCCCTGTGGTCTCCAAAGGGATCCGAAATATCTGTTCTCAGATTTCACAGAAATAAGGCTATCAAAGAGATCCACGAAATACAGATGTAACTCTGTGAGATGAATTAACAGAACACTAAGCAGTTTCTCAGAAAGCTTCTTTCCAGATTTCATCTGAGGATATTTCCTTTTTCACCACAGCCCTCTATGGGCTTTCAAATATCACTTTGCCAATTCCACAAGAACTGTCATTGAGAAAGGCTTCTTGAGGGGAAAGCTGTAACTCTGTGAGATGATTTCACAGAACACAAAGAAGTTTCTCAGAAAGCTTCTTTCTCTTTGTTATCGGAGGATATTTCCTTTGGCCCTATAGTCTCCAAAGGGATCCGAAATATCTGTTCTCAGATTCCACAGAAATAAGGCTAGCAAAGAGATCCACGAAATACAAATGTAACTCTGTGAGATGAATTAACAGAACACTAAGCAGTTTCTCAGAAAGCTTCTTTCCAGATTTCATCTGAGTATATTTCCTTTTTCATCATAGCCCTCTATGGGCTTCCAAATATCACTTTGCCAATTCCACAAGAACTGTCTTAGCGAAAGGCTTCTTGAGGGGAAAGCTGTAACTCTGTGAGATGATTTCACAGAACACAAAGAAGTTTCTCAGAAAGCTTCTTTCTCTTTGTTATCGGAGGATATTTCCTTTGGCCCTATAGTCTCCAAAGGGATTCGAAATATCTGTTCTCAGATTCCACAGAAAAAAGGCTAGCAATGAGATCCACGAAATACAGATGTAACTCTGTTAGATGAATTAACAGAACACTAAGCAGTTTCTCAGAAAGCTTCTTTCCAGACTTCATCTGAGGATATTTCCTTTTTCACCATAGCCCTCTATGGGCTTCCAAATATCACTTTGCCAATTCCACAAGAACTGTCTTTGAGAAAGGCTTCTGGAGGGGAAAGCTGTAACTCTGTGAGATGATTTCACAGAACACAAAGAAGTTTCTCAGAAAGCTTCTTTCTCTTTGTTATCGGAGGGTATTACCTTTGGCCCTATAGTCTCCAAAGGGATCCGAAATATCTGTTCTCAGATTCCACAGAAAAAAGGCTAGCAAAGAGATCCACGAAATACAGATGTAACTCTGTGAGATGAATTAACAGAACACTAAGCAGTTTCTCAGAAAGCTTCTTTCCAGATTTCACCTGAGGATATTTCCTTTTTCACCATAGCCCTCTAAGGGCTTCCAAATATCACTTTGCCAAATCTACAAGAACTGTCTTAGCGAAAGGCTTCTTGAGGGGAAAGCTGTAACTCTGTGAGATGATTTCACAGAACACAAAGAAGTTTCTCAGAAAGCTTCTTTCTCTTTGTTATCGGAGGATATTTCCTTTGGCCATATAGTCTCCACAGGGATCCGAAATATCTGTTCTCAGATTCCACAGAAATAAGGCTAGCAAAGAGATCCACGAAATACAGATGTAACTCTGTGAGATGAATTAACAGAACACTAAGCAGTTTCTCAGAAAGCTTCTTTCCAGATTTCATCTGAGGATATTTCCTTTTTCACCATAGCCCTCTATGGGCTTCCAAATATTACGTTGCCAATTCCACAGGAACTGTCTTAGCGAAAGGCTTCTTGTGGAGAAAGCTGTAACCTGTGAGATGATTTCACAGAACACAAAGAAGTTTCTCAGAAAGCTTCTTTCTCTTTGTTATGGGAGGATATTTCCTTTGGCCATATAGTCTTCAAAGGGATCCGAAATATCTGTTCTCAGATTCCACAGAAATAAGGCTAGCAAAGAGATCCACGAAATACAGATGTAACCCTGTGAGATGAATTAACAGAACACAAAGCAGTTTCTCAGAAAGCTTCTTTCCAGATTTCATCTGAGGATATTTCCTTTTTCACCATAGCCCTCTATGGGCTTCCAAATATCACTTTGCCAAATCCACAAGAACTGTCTTAGCGAAAGGCTTCTTGAGGGGAAAGCTGTAACTCTGTGAGATGATTTCACAGAACACAAAGAAGTTTCTCAGAAAGCTACTTTCTCTTTGTTATCGGAGGATATTTCCTTTGGCCATATAGTCTCCACAGGGATCCGAAATATCTGTTCTCAGATTCCACAGAAATAAGGCTAGCAAAGAGATCCACGAAATACAGATGTAACTCTGTGAGATGAATTAACAGAACACTAAGCAGTTTCTCAGAAAGCTTCTTTCCAGATTTCATCTGAGGATATTTCCTTTTTCACCATAGCCCTCTATGGGCTTCTAAATATCACTTTTCCAAATCTACAAGAACTGTCTTAGCGAAAGGCTTCTTGAGCGGAAAGCTGTAACTCTGTGAGATGATTTCACAGAACACAAAGAAGTTTCTCAGAAAGCTTCTTTCTCTTTGTTATCCGAGGATATTTCCTTTCGTCCTATAGTCTTCAAAGGGATCCGAAATATCTCTTCTCAGATTCCACAGAAATAAGGCTAGCAAAGAGATCCACGAAATACAGATGTCACCCTCTGAGATGAATTAACAGAACACTAAGCAGCTTCTCAGAAAGCTTCTTTCCAGATTTCATCTGAGGATATTTCCTTTTTCACCATAGCCCTCTATTTGCTTCCAAATATCACTTTGCCAATTCCACAAGAACTGTCTTAGCGAAAGGCTTCTTGAGGGGAAAGCTGTAACTCTGTGAGATGATTTCACAGAACACAAAGAAGTTTCTTAGAAAGCTTCTTTCTCTTTGTTATCGGAGGATATTTCCTTTGGCCCTATAGTCTCCAAAGGGATCCGAAATATCTGTTCTCAGATTCCACAGAAATAAGGCCAGCAAAGAGATCCACGAAATACAGATGTAACTCTGTGAGATGAATTAACAGAACACTAAGCAGTTTCTCAGAAAGCTTCTTTCCAGATTTCATCTGAGGATATTTCCTTTTTCACCATAGCCCTCTATGGGCTTCCAAATATCACTTTGCCAATTCCACAAGAACTGTCTTAGCGAAAGGCTTCTTGAGGGGAAAGCTGTAACTCTGTGAGATGATTTCACAGAACACCAAGAAGTTTCTCAGAAAGCTTCTTTCTCTTTGTTATCGCAGGATATTTTCTTTGTCCCTATAGTCTCCAAAGGGATCCGAAATATCTGTTCTCAGATTCCACAGAAATAAGGCTAGCAAAGAGATCCACGAAATACAGATGTAACTCTGTGAGATGAATTAACAGAACACTAAGGAGTTTCTCAGAAAGCTTCTTTCCAGATTTCATCTGAGGATATTTCCTTTTTCACCATAGCCCTCTATGGGCTTCCAAATATCACTTTGCCAATTCCACAAGAACTGTCTTACGAAAGGCTTCTTGAGGGGAAAGCTGTAACTCTGTGAGATGATTTCAGAGAACACAAAGAAGTTTCTCAGAAAGCTTCTTTCTCTTTGTTATCGGAGGATATTTCCTTTGGCCCTATAGTCTTCAAAGGGATCCGAAATATCTGTTCTCAGATTCCACAGAAAAAAGGCTAGCAAAGAGATCCACGAAATACAGATGTAACTCTGTGAGATGAATTAACAGAACACTAAGCAGATTCTCAGAAAGCTTCTTTCCAGATTTCATCTGAGGATATTTCCTTTTCACCATAGCCCTCTATGGGCTTCCAAATATCCCTTTGCCAATTCCACAAGTACTGTCTTAGCGAAAGGCTTCTTGAGGGGAAATCTGTAACTCTGTGAGATGATTTCACAGAACACAAAGAAGTTTCTCAGAAAGCTTCTTTCTCTTTGTTATCGGAGGATATTTCCTTTGGTCCTATAGTCTCCAAAGGGATCAGAAATATCTGTTCTCAGATTCCACAGAAATAAGGCTAGCAAAGAGATCCACGAAATACAGATGTAACTCTGTGAGATGAATTAACAGAACACTAAGCAGTTTCTCAGAAAGCTTCTTTCCAGATTTCATCTGTGGATATTTCCTTTTTCACCATAGCCCTCTATGGGCTTCCAAATATCACTTTGCCAATTCCAGAAGAACTGTCTTAGCGAAAGGCTTCTTGAGGCGAAAGCTGTAACTCTGTGAGATGATTTCAGAGAACACAAAGAAGTTTCTCAGAAAGCTTCTTTCTCTTTGTTATCGGAGGATATTTCCTTTGGCCCTATAGTCTCCAAAGGGATCCGAAATATCTGTTCTCAGATTCCACAGAAATAAGGCTATCAAAGAGATCCACGAAATACAGATGTAACTCTGTGAGATGAATTAACAGAACACTAAGCAGTTTCTCAGAAAGCTTCTTTCCAGATTTCATCTGAGGATATTTCCTTTTTCACCATAGCCCTCTATGGGCTTCCAAATATCACGTTGCCAATTCCACAAGAACTGTCTTAGCGAAAGGCTTCTTGAGGGGAAAGCTGTAACTCTGTGAGATGATTTCACAGAACACAAAGAAGTTTCTCAGAAAGCTTCTTTCTCTTTGTTATCGGAGGATATTTCCTTTGGCCCTATAGTCTCCAAAGGGATCCGAAATATCTGTTCTCAGATTCCACAGAAATAAGGCTAGCAAAGAGATCCACGAAATACAGATGTAACTCTGTGAGATGAATTAACAGAACACTAAGCAGTTTCTCAGAAAGCTTCTTTCCAGATTTCATCTGATGATATTTCCTTTTTCACCATAGCCCTGTATGGGCTTCCAAATATCACTTTGCCAATTCCACAAGAACTGTCTTAGCGAAAGGCTTCTTGAGGGGAAAGCTGTAACTCTGTGAGATGGTTTCACAGAACACAAAGAATTTTCTCAGAAAGCTTCTTTCTCTTTGTTATCGGAGGATATTTCCTTTGGCCCTATAGTCTCCAAAGGGATCCGAAATAACTGTTCTCAGATTCCACAGAAATAAGGATAACAAAATGATCCACGAAATACAGATGGAACCCTGTGAGATGAATTAACAGAACACTAAGCAGTTTCTCAGAAAGCTTCTTCCCAGATTTCAACCTAGGATATTTCGTTTTTCACCATAACCCTCTATGGGCTTCCAAATATTACGTTGCCAATTCCACAAGAACTGTCTTTGAGAAAGGCTTCTTGAGGGGAAAGCTGTAACTCTGTGAGATGATTTCACAGAACACAAAGAAATTTCTCAGAAAGCTTCTTTGTCTTTATTATCGGAGGATATTTCTTTGGCCCTATAGTGTCCAAAGGGATCCGAAATATCTGTTCTCAGGTTCCACAGAAATAAGGCTAGCAAAGAGATCCAAGAAATACAGATGTAACTCTGTGAGATGAATTAACAGAACACTACGCAGTTTCTCAGAAAGCTTCTTTCCAGATTTCATCTGAGGATATTTCCTTTCTGACCATAGCCCTCTATGGGCTTCCAAATATCACTTTGCCAATTCCACAAGTACTGTCTTAGCGAAAGGCTTCTTGAGGGGAAAGCTGTAACTCTGTGAGATGATTTCACAGAACACAAAGAAGTTTCTCAGAAAGCTTCTTTCTCTTTGTTATCGGAGGATATTTCCTTTGGTCCTATAGTCTCCAAAGGGATCAGAAATATCTGTTCTCAGATTCCACAGAAAAAAGGCTAGCAAAGAGATCCACGAAATACAGATGTAACTCTGTGAGATGAATTAACAGAACACTAAGCAGTTTCTCAGAAAGCTTCTTTCCAGATTTCATCTGAGGATATTTCCTTTTTCACCATAGCCCTCTATGGGCTTCCAAATATCACTTTGCCAATTCCACAAGAACTGTCTTAGCGAAAGGCTTCTTGAGGGGAAAGCTGTAACTCTGTGAGATGATTTCAGAGAACACAAAGAAGTTTCTCAGAAAGCTTCTTTCTCTTTGTTATCGGAGGATATTTACTTTGGCCCTATAGTCTCCAAAGGGATCCGAAATATCTGTTCTCAGATTCCACAGAAATAAGGCTAGCAAAGAGATCCACGAAATACAGATGTAACCCTGTGAGATGAATTAACAGAACACTAAGCAGTTTCTCAGAAAGCTTCTTTCCAGATTTCAACCTAGGATATTTCGTTTTTCACCATAACCCTCTATGGGCTTCCAAATATTACGTTGCCAATTACACAGGAACTGTCTTAGCGAAAGGTTTCTTGAGGGGAAAGCTGTAACTCTGTGAGATGATTTCACAGAACACAAAGAAGTTTCTCAGAAAGATTCTTTCTCTTTGTTATTCGAGGATAATTCCTTTGGCCCTATAGTCTTCAAAGGGATCCGAAATATCTGTTCTCAGATTCCACAGAAATAAGGCTAGCAAAGAGATCCACGAAATACAGATGTAACTCTGTGAGATGAAGTAACAGAACACTAAGCAGTTTCTCAGAAAGCTTCTTTCCAGATTTCATCTGAGGATATTTCCTTTTTCACCATAGCCCTCTATGGGCTTCCAAATATCACTTTGCCAATTCCACAAGAACTGTCTTAGCGAAAGGCTTCTTTAGGGGAAAGCTGTAACTCTGTGAGATGAATTCACAGAACACAAAGTAGTTTCTCAGAAAGCTTCTTTTTCTTTGTTATCGGAGGATATTTCCTTTGGCCCTATAGTCTCCAAAGGGATCCGAAATATCTGTTCTCAGATTTCAAAGAAATAAGGCTATCAAAGAGATCCACGAAATACAGATGTAACTCTGTGAGATGAATTAACAGAACACTAAGCAGTTTCTCAGAAAGCTTCTTTCCAGATTTCATCTGAGGATAATTCCTTTTTCACCACAGCCCTCTATGGGCTTCCAAATATCACTTTGCCAATTCCACAAGAACTGTCATTGAGAAAGGCTTCTTGAGGGGAAAGCTGTAACTCTGTGAGATGATTTCACAGAACACAAAGAAGTTTCTCAGAAAGCTTCTTTCTCTTTGTTATCGGAGGATATTTCCTTTGGCCCTATAGTCTCCAAAGGGATCCGAAATATCTGTTCTCAGATTCCACAGAAATAAGGCTAGCAAAGAGATCCACGAAATACAGATGTAACTCTGTGAGATGAATTAACAGAACACTAAGCAGTTTCTCAGAAAGCTTCTTTCCAGATTTCATCTGAGTATATTTCCTTTTTCATCATAGCCCTCTATGGGCTTCCAAATATCACTTTGCCAATTCCACAAGAATTGTCTTAGCGAAAGGCTTCTTGAGGGGAAAGCTGTAACTCTGTGAGATGATTTCACAGAACACAAAGAAGTTTCTCAGAAAGCTTCTTTCTCTTTGTTATCGGAGGATATTTCCTTTGGCCATATAGTCTCCAAAGGGATTCGAAATATCTGTTCTCAGATTCCACAGAAAAAAGGCTAGCAAAGAGATCCACGAAATACAGATGTAACTCTGTTAGATGAATTAACAGAACACTAAGCAGTTTCTCAGAAAGCTTCTTTCCAGACTTCATCTGACGATATTTCCTTTTTCACCATAGCCCTCTATGGGCTTCCAAATATCACTTTGCCAATTCCACAAGAACTGTCTTTGAGAAAGGCTTCTGGAGGGGAAAGCTGTAACTCTGTGAGATGATTTCACAGAACACAAAGAAGTTTCTCAGAAAGCTTCTTTCTCTTTGTTATCGGAGGGTATTACCTTTGGCCCTATAGTCTCCAAAGGGATCCGAAATATCTGTTCTCAGATTCCACAGAAAAAAGGCTAGCAAAGAGATCCACGAAATACAGATGTAACTCTGTGAGATGAATTAACAGAACACTAAGCAGTTTCTCAGAAAGCTTCTTTCCAGATTTCACCTGAGGATATTTCCTTTTTCACCATAGCCCTCTAAGGGCTTCCAAATATCACTTTGCCAAATCTACAAGAACTGTCTTAGCGAAAGGCTTCTTGAGGGGAAAGCTGTAACTCTGTGAGATGATTTCACAGAACACAAAGAAGTTTCTCAGACAGCTTCTTTCTCTTTGTTATCGGAGGATATTTCCTTTGGCCATATAGTCTCCACAGGGATCCGAAATATCTGTTCTCAGATTCCACAGAAATAAGGCTAGCAAAGAGATCCACGAAATACAGATGTAACTCTGTGAGATGAATTAACAGAACACTAAGCAGTTTCTCAGAAAGCTTCTTTCCAGATTTCATCTGAGGATATTTCCTTTTTCACCATAGCCCTCTATGGGCTTCCAAATATTACGTTGCCAATTCCACAGGAACTGTCTTAGCGAAAGGCTTCTTGTGGAGAAAGCTGTAACCTGTGAGATGATTTCACAGAACACAAAGAAGTTTCTCAGAAAGCTTCTTTCTCTTTGTTATGGGAGGATATTTCCTTTGGCCATATAGTCTTCAAAGGGATCCGAAATATCTGTTCTCAGATTCCACAGAAATAAGGCTAGCAAAGAGATCCACGAAATACAGATGTAACCCTGTGAGATGAATTAACAGAACACAAAGCAGTTTCTCAGAAAGCTTCTTTCCAGATTTCATCTGAGGATATTTCCTTTTTCACCATAGCCCTCTATGGGCTTCCAAATATCACTTTGCCAAATCCACAAGAACTGTCTTAGCGAAAGGCTTCTTGAGGGGAAAGCTGTAACTCTGTGAGATGATTTCACAGAACACAAAGAAGTTTCTCAGAAAGCTACTTTCTCTTTGTTATCGGAGGATATTTCCTTTGGCCATATAGTCCCCACAGGGATCCGAAATATCTGTTCTCAGATTCCACAGAAATAAGGCTAGCAAAGAGATCCACGAAATACAGATGTAACTCTGTGAGATGAATTAACAGAACAGTAAGCAGTTTCTCAGAAAGCTTCTTTCCAGATTTCATCTGAGGATATTTCCTTTTTCACCATAGCCCTCTATGGGCTTCTAAATATCACTTTTCCAAATCTACAAGAACTGTCTTAGCGAAAGGCTTCTTGAGGGGAAAGCTGTAACTCTGTGAGATGATTTCACAGAACACAAAGAAGTTTCTCAGAAAGCTTCTTTCTCTTTGTTATCGGAGGATATTTCCTTTCGTCCTATAGTCTTCAAAGGGATCCGAAATATCTCTTCTCAGATTCTACAGAAATAAGGCTAGCAAAGAGATCCACGAAATACCGATGTAACCCTGTGAGATGAATTAACAGAACACTAAGCAGCTTCTCAGAAAGCTTCTTTCCAGATTTCATCTGAGGATATTTCCTTTTTCACCATAGCCCTCTATGGGCTTCCAAATATCACTTTGCCAAATCCACAATAACTGTCTTAGCGAAAGGCTTCTTGAGGGGAAAGCTGTAACTCTGTGAGATGATTTCACAGAACACAAAGAAGTTTCTCAGAAAGCTTCTTTCTCTTTGTTATCGGAGGATATTTCCTTTGGCCATATAGTCTCCACAGGGATCCGAATATCTGTTCTCAGATTCCACAGAAATAAGGCTAGCAAAGAGATCCACGAAATACAGATGTAACTCTGTGAGATGAATTAACAGAACACTAAGCAGTTTCTCAGAAAGCTGCTTTCCAGATTTCATCTGAGCATATTTCCTTTTTCACCATAGCCCTCCATGGGCTTCCAAATATCACTTTGCCAATTCCACAAGAACTGTCTTAGCTAAAGGCTTTTTGAGGGGAAAGCTGTCACTCTGTTCAATGATTTCACAGAACACAAAGAAGTTTCTCAGAAAGCTTCTTTCTCTTTGTTATCGGAGGATATTTCCTTTGGCCCTATAGTCTCCAAAGGGATCCGAAATATCTGTTCTCAGATTCCACAGAAATAAGGCTTGCAAAGAGATCCACGAAATACAGATGTAACTCTGTGAGATGAATTAACAGAACCCTAATCAGTTTCTCAGAAAGCTTCTTTCCAGATTTCACCTGAGGATATTTCCTTTTTCACCATAGCCCTCTCTGGGCTTCCAAATATCACTTTGCCAAATCTACAAGAACTGTCTTAGCGAAAGGCTTCTTGAGGGGAAAGCTGTAACTCTGTGAGATGATTTCACAGAACACAAAGGAGTTTCTCAGAAAGCTTCTTTCTCTTTGTTATCGGAGGATATTTCCTTTGGCCCTATAGTCTCCAAAGGGAACCGAAATATCTGTTCTCAGATTCCAAAGAAATAAAGCTTGCAAAGAGATGGACGAAATACAGATGTAACTCTGTGAGATGAATTAACAGAACACTAAGCAGTTTCTCAGAAAGCTTCTTTCCAGATTTCATCTGATGATATTTCCTTTTTCACCATAGCCCTCTATGGGCTTCCAAATATCACTTTCCCTATTCCACAAGAAATGTCTTAGCGAAAGGCTTCTTGAGGGGAAAGCTGTAACTCTGTGAGATGATTTCACAGAACACAAATAATTTTCTCAGAAAGCTTCTTTCTCTTTGTTATCGGAGGATATTTCCTTTGGCCCTATAGTCTCCAAAGGGAACCGAAATATCTGTTCTCAGATTCCACAGAAATAAGGCTAGCAAAGAGATCCACGAAATACAGATGTAACCCTGTGAGATGAATTAACAGAACACTAAGCAGTTTCTCAGAAAGCTTCTTTCCAGATTTCAACCTAGGATATTTCGTTTTTCACCATAACCCTCTATGGGCTTCCAAATATCACTTTGCCAATTCCACAAGAACTGTCTTTGAGAAAGGCTTCTTGAGGGGAAAGCTGTAACTCTGTGAGATGATTTCACAGAACACAAAGAAATTTCTCAGAAATCTTCTTTCTCTTTGTTATCGGAGGATATTTCCTTTGGCCCTATACTCTCCAAAGGGATCCGAAATATCTCTTCTCAGATTCCACAGAAATAAGGCTAGCAAAGAGATCCACGAAATACAGATGTAACTCTGTGAGATGAATTAACAGAACACTAAGCAGTTTCTCAGAAAGCTTCTTTCCAGATTTCATCTGAAGATATTTCCTTTTTCACCATAGCCCTCTATGGGCTTCCAAATATCACTTTGCCAATTCCACAAGAACTGTCTTAGCGAAAGGCTTCTTGAGGGGAAAGCTGTAACTCTGTGAGATGATTTCACAGAACACAAAGAAGTTTCTCAGAAAGCTTCTTTCTCTTTGTTATCGGAGGATATTTCCTTTGGCCCTATAGTCTCCAAAGGGATCCGAAATATCTGTTCTCAGATTCCACAGAAATAAGGCTATCAAAGAGATCCACGAAATACAGATGTAACTCTGTGAGATGAATTAACAGAACACTAAGCAGTTTCTCAGAAATCTTCTTTTAAAATTTCATCTGAGGATATTTCCTTTTTCACCATAGCCCTCTATGGGCTTCCAAATATCACTTTGCCAATTCCACAAGAACTGTCATTGAGAAAGGCTTCTTGAGGGGAAAGCTGTAACTCTGTGAGATGATTTCACAGAACACAAAGAAGTTTCTCAGAAAGCTTCTTTCTCTTTGTTATCGGAGGATATTTCCTTTGGCCCTATAGTCTCCAAAGGGATCCGAAATATCTGTTCTCAGATTCCACAGAAATAAGGCTAGCAAAGAGAACGACGAAATACAGATGTAACTCTGTGAGATGAATTAACAGAACACTAAGCAGTTTCTCAGAAAGCTTCTTTCCAGATTTCATCTGAGGATATTTCCTTTTTCACCATAGCCCTCTATGGGCTTCCAAATATCACGTTGCCAATTCCACAAGAACTGTCTTAGCGAAAGGCTTCTTGAGGGGAAAGCTGTAACTCTGTGAGATGATTTCACAGAACACAAAGAAGTTTCTCAGAAAGCTTCTTTCTCTTTGTTATCGGAGGATATTTCCTTTGGCCCTATAGTCTCCAAAGGGATCCGAAATATCTGTTCTCAGATTCCACAGAAATAAGGCTAGCAAAGAGATCCAGGAAATACAGATGTAACTCTGTGAGATGAATTAACAGAACACTAAGCAGTTTCTCAGAAAGCTTCTTTCCAGATTTCATCTGATGATATTTCCTTTTTCACCATAGCCCTGTATGGGCTTCCAAATATCACTTTGCCAATTCCACAAGAACTGTCTTAGCGAAAGGCTTCTTGAGGGGAAAGCTGTAACTCTGTGAGATGGTTTCACAGAACACAAAGAATTTTCTCAGAAAGCTTCTTTCTCTTTGTTATCGGAGGATATTTCCTTTGGCCCTATAGTCTCCAAAAGGATCCGAAATAACTGTTCTCAGATTCCACAGAAATAAGGATAACAAAATGATCCACGAAATACAGATGGAACCCTGTGAGATGAATTAACAGAACACTAAGCAGTTTCTCAGAAAGCTTCTTTCCAGATTTCAACCTAGGATATTTCGTTTTTCACCATAACCCTCTATGGGCTTCCAAATATTACGTTGCCAATTCCACAAGAACTGTCTTTGAGAAAGGCTTCTTGAGGGGAAAGCTGTAACTCTGTGAGATGATTTCACAGAACACAAAGAAATTTCTCAGAAAGCTTCTTTCTCTTTGTTATCGGAGGATATTTCTTTGGCCCTATAGTGTCCAAAGGGATCCGAAATATCTGTTCTCAGGTTCCACAGAAATAAGGCTAGCAAAGAGATCCAAGAAATACAGATGTAACTCTGTGAGATGAATTAACAGAACACTAAGCAGTTTCTCAGAAAGCTTCTTTCCAGATTTCATCTGAGGATATTTCCTTTCTCACCATAGCCCTCTATGGGCTTCCAAATATCACTTTGCCAATTCCACAAGTACTGTCTTAGCGAAAGGCTTCCTGAGGGGAAAGCTGTAACTCTGTGAGATGATTTCACAGAACACAAAGAAGTTTCTCAGAAAGCTTCTTTCTCTTTGTTATCGGAGGATATTTCCTTTGGTCCTATAGTCTCCAAAGGGATCAGAAATATCTGTTCTCAGATTCCACAGAAAAAAGGCTAGCAAAGAGATCCACGAAATACAGATGTAACTCTGTGAGATGAATTAACAGAACACTAAGCAGTTTCTCAGAAAGCTTCTTTCCAGATTTCATCTGAGGATATTTCCTTTTTCACCATAGCCCTCTATGGGCTTCCAAATATCACTTTGCCAATTCCACAAGAACTGTCTTAGCGAAAGGCTTCTTGAGGGGAAAGCTGTAACTCTGTGAGATGATTTCAGAGAACACAAAGAAGTTTCTCAGAAAGCTTCTTTCTCTTTGTTATCGGAGGATATTTACTTTGGCCCTATAGTCTCCAAAGGGATCCGAAATATCTGTTCTCAGATTCCACAGAAATAAGGCTAGCAAAGAGATCCACGAAATACAGATGTAACCCTGTGAGATGAATTAACAGAACACTAAGCAGTTTCTCAGAAAGCTTCTTTCCAGATTTCAACCTAGGATATTTCGTTTTTCACCATAACCCTCTATGGGCTTCCAAATATTACGTTGCCAATTACACAGGAACTGTCTTAGCGAAAGGTTTCTTGAGGGGAAAGCTGTAACTCTGTGAGATGATTTCACAGAACACAAAGAAGTTTCTCAGAAAGATTCTTCCTCTTCGTTATTCGAGGATAATTCCTTTGGCCCTATAGTCTTCAAAGGGATCCGAAATATCTGTTCTCAGATTCCACAGAAATAAGGCTAGCAAAGAGATCCACGAAATACAGATGTAACTCTGTGAGATGAAGTAACAGAACACTAAGCAGTTTCTCAGAAAGCTTCTTTCCAGATTTCATCTGAGGATATTTCCTTTTTCACCATAGCCCTCTATGGGCTTCCAAATATCACTTTGCCAATTCCACAAGAACTGTCTTAGCGAAAGGCTTCTTTAGGGGAAAGCTGTAACTCTGTGAGATGATTTCACAGAACACAAAGTAGTTTCTCAGAAAGCTTCTTTTTCTTTGTTATCGGAGGATATTTCCTTTGGCCCTATAGTCTCCAAAGGGATCCGAAATATCTGTTCTCAGATTTCACAGAAATAAGGCTATCAAAGAGATCCACGAAATACAGATGTAACTCTGTGAGATGAATTAACAGAACACTAAGCAGTTTCTAAGAAAGCTTCTTTCCAGATTTCATCTGAGGATATTTCCTTTTTCACCACAGCCCTCTATGGGCTTCCAAATATCACTTTGCCAATTCCACAAGAACTGTCATTGAGAAAGGCTTCTTGAGGGGAAAGCTGTAACTCTGTGAGATGATTTCACAGAACACAAAGAAGTTTCTCAGAAAGCTTCTTTCTCTTTGTTATCGGAGGATATTTCCTTTGGCCCTATAGTCTCCAAAGGGATCCGAAATATCTGTTCTCAGATTCCACAGAAATAAGGCTAGCAAAGAGATCCACGAAATACAGATGTAACTCTGTGAGATGAATTAACAGAACACTAAGCAGTTTCTCAGAAAGCTTCTTTCCAGATTTCATCTGAGTATATTTCCTTTTTCATCATAGCCCTCTATGGGCTTCCAAATATCACTTTGCCAATTCCACAAGAACTGTCTTAGCGAAAGGCTTCTTGAGGGGAAAGCTGTAACTCTGTGAGATGAGTTCACAGAACACAAAGAAGTTTCTCAGAAAGCTTCTTTCTCTTTGTTATCGGAGATTATTTCCTTTGGCCCTATAGTCTCCAAAAGGATCCGAAATAACTGTTCTCAGATTCCACAGAAATAAGGATAACAAAATGATCCACGAAATACAGATGGAACCCTGTGAGATGAATTAACAGAACACTAAGCAGTTTCTCAGAAAGCTTCTTTCCAGATTTCAACCTAGGATATTTCGTTTTTCACCATAACCCTCTATGGGCTTCCAAATATTACGTTGCCAATTCCACAAGAACTGTCTTTGAGAAAGGCTTCTTGAGGGGAAAGCTGTAACTCTGTGAGATGATTTCACAGAACACAAAGAAATTTCTCAGAAAGCTTCTTTCTCTTTGTTATTGGAGGATATTTCTTTGGCCCTATAGTGTCCAAAGGGATCCGAAATATCTGTTCTCAGGTTCCACAGAAATAAGGCTAGCAAAGAGATCCAAGAAATACAGATGTAACTCTGTGAGATGAATTAACAGAACACTAAGCAGTTTCTCAGAAAGCTTCTTTCCAGATTTCATCTGAGGATATTTCCTTTCTCACCATAGCCCTCTATGGGCTTCCAAATATCACTTTGCCAATTCCACAAGTACTGTCTTAGCGAAAGGCTTCCTGAGGGGAAAGCTGTAACTCTGTGAGATGATTTCACAGAACACAAAGAAGTTTCTCAGAAAGCTTCTTTCTCTTTGTTATCGGAGGATATTTCCTTTGATCCTATAGTCTCCAAAGGGATCAGAAATATCTGTTCTCAGATTCCACAGAAAAAAGGCTAGCAAAGAGATCCACGAAATACAGATGTAACTCTGTGAGATGAATTAACAGAACACTAAGCAGTTTCTCAGAAAGCTTCTTTCCAGATTTCATCTGAGGATATTTCCTTTTTCACCATAGCCCTCTATGGGCTTCCAAATATCACTTTGCCAATTCCACAAGAACTGTCTTAGCGAAAGGCTTCTTGAGGGGAAAGCTGTAACTCTGTGAGATGATTTCAGAGAACACAAAGAAGTTTCTCAGAAAGCTTCTTTCTCTTTGTTATCGGAGGATATTTACTTTGGCCCTATAGTCTCCAAAGGGATCCGAAATATCTGTTCTCAGATTCCACAGAAATAAGGCTAGCAAAGAGATCCACGAAATACAGATGTAACCCTGTGAGATGAATTAACAGAACACTAAGCAGTTTCTCAGAAAGCTTCTTTCCAGATTTCAACCTAGGATATTTCGTTTTTCACCATAACCCTCTATGGGCTTCCAAATATTACGTTGCCAATTACACAGGAACTGTCTTAGCGAAAGGTTTCTTGAGGGGAAAGCTGTAACTCTGTGAGATGATTTCACAGAACACAAAGAAGTTTCTCAGAAAGATTCTTTCTCTTCGTTATTCGAGGATAATTCCTTTGGCCCTATAGTCTTCAAAGGGATCCGAAATATCTGTTCTCAGATTCCACAGAAATAAGGCTAGCAAAGAGATCCACGAAATACAGATGTAACTCTGTGAGATGAAGTAACAGAACACTAAGCAGTTTCTCAGAAAGCTTCTTTCCAGATTTCATCTGAGGATATTTCCTTTTTCACCATAGCCCTCTATGGGCTTCCAAATATCCCTTTGCCAATTCCACAAGAACTGTCTTAGCGAAAGGCTTCTTTAGGGGAAAGCTGTAACTCTGTGAGATGATTTCACAGAACACAAAGTAGTTTCTCAGAAAGCTTCTTTTTCTTTGTTATCGGAGGATATTTCCTTTGGCCCTATAGTCTCCAAAGGGATCCGAAATATCTGTTCTCAGATTTCACAGAAATAAGGCTATCAAAGAGATCCACGAAATACAGATGTAACTCTGTGAGATGAATTAACAGAACACTAAGCAGTTTCTAAGAAAGCTTCTTTCCAGATTTCATCTGAGGATATTTCCTTTTTCACCACAGCCCTCTATGGGCTTCCAAATATCACTTTGCCAATTCCACAAGAACTGTCATTGAGAAAGGCTTCTTGAGGGGAAAGCTGTAACTCTGTGAGATGATTTCACAGAACACAAAGAAGTTTCTCAGAAAGCTTCTTTCTCTTTGTTATCGGAGGATATTTCCTTTGGCCCTATAGTCTCCAAAGGGATCCGAAATATCTGTTCTCAGATTCCACAGAAATAAGGCTAGCAAAGAGATCCACGAAATACAGATGTAACTCTGTGAGATGAATTAACAGAACACTAAGCAGTTTCTCAGAAAGCTTCTTTCCAGATTTCATCTGAGTATATTTCCTTTTTCATCATAGCCCTCTATGGGCTTCCAAATATCACTTTGCCAATTCCACAAGAACTGTCTTAGCGAAAGGCTTCTTGAGGGGAAAGCTGTAACTCTGTGAGATGAGTTCACAGAACACAAAGAAGTTTCTCAGAAAGCTTCTTTCTCTTTGTTATCGGAGGATATTTCCTTTGGCCATATAGTCTCCACAGGGATCCGAATATCTGTTCTCAGATTCCACAGAAATGAGGCTAGCAAAGAGATCCACGAAATACAGATGTAACTCTGTGAGATGAATTAACAGAACACTAAGCAGTTTCTCAGAAAGCTGCTTTCCAGATTTCATCTGAGCATATTTCCTTTTTCACCATAGCCCTCTATGGGCTTCCAAATATCACTTTGCCAATTCCACAAGAACTGTCTTAGCTAAAGGCTTTTTGAGGGGAAAGCTGTCACTCTGTTCAATGATTTCACAGAACACAAAGAAGTTTCTCAGAAAGCTTCTTTCTCTTTGTTATCGGAGGATATTTCCTTTGGCCCTATACTCTCCAAAGGGATCCGAAATATCTGTTCTCAGATTCCACAGAAATAAGGCTTGCAAAGAGATCCACGAAATACAGATGTAACTCTGTGAGATGAATTAACAGAACCCTAATCAGTTTCTCAGAAAGCTTCTTTCCAGATTTCACCTGAGGATATTTCCTTTTTCACCATAGCCCTCTATGGGCTTCCAAATATCACTTTGCCAAATCTACAAGAACTGTCTTAGCGAAAGGCTTCTTGAGGGGAAAGCTGTAACTCTGTGAGATGATTTCACAGAACACAAAGGAGTTTCTCAGAAAGCTTCTTTCTCTTTGTTATCGGAGGATATTTCCTTTGGCCATATAGTCTCCACAGGGATCCGAAATATCTGTTCTCAGATTCCACAGAAATAAGTCTAGCAAAGAGATGCACGAAATACAGATGTAACTCTGTGAGATGAATTAACAGAACACTAAGCAGTTTCTCAGAAAGCTTCTTTCCAGATTTCATCTGAGGATATTTCCTTTTTCACCATAGCCCTCTATGGGCTTCCAAATATCACTTTGCCAATTCCACAAGAACTGTCTTAGCGAAAGGCTTCTTGAGGGGAAAGCTGTAACTCTGTGAGATGATTTCACAGAACACAAAGAAGTTTCTCAGAAAGCTTCTTTCTCTTTGTTATCGGAGGATATTTCCTTTGGCCCTATAGTCTCCAAAGGGATCCGAAATATCTGTTCTCAGATTCCACAGAAATAAGGCTATCAAAGAGATCCACGAAATACAGATGTAACTCTGTGAGATGAATTAACAGAACACTAAGCAGTTTCTCAGAAATCTTCTTTCCAGATTTCATCTGAGGATATTTCCTTTTTCACCATAGCCCTCTATGGGCTTCCAAATATCACTTTGCCAATTCCACAAGAACTGTCATTGAGAAAGGCTTCTTGAGGGGAAAGCTGTAACTCTGTGAGATGATTTCACAGAACACAAAGAAGTTTCTCAGAAAGCTTCTTTCTCTTTGTTATCGGAGGATATTTCCTTTGGCCCTATAGTCTCCAAAGGGATCCGAAATATCTGTTCTCAGATTCCACAGAAATAAGGCTAGCAAAGAGAACGACGAAATACAGATGTAACTCTGTGAGATGAATTAACAGAACACTAAGCAGTTTCTCAGAAAGCTTCTTTCCAGATTTCATCTGAGGATATTTCCTTTTTCACCATAGCCCTCTATGGGCTTCCAAATATCACGTTGCCAATTCCACAAGAACTGTCTTAGCGAAAGGCTTCTTGAGGGGAAAGCTGTAACTCTGTGAGATGATTTCACAGAACACAAAGAAGTTTCTCAGAAAGCTTCTTTCTCTTTGTTATCGGAGGATATTTCCTTTGGCCCTATAGTCTCCAAAGGGATCCGAAATATCTGTTCTCAGATTCCACAGAAATAAGGCTAGCAAAGAGATCCAGGAAATACAGATGTAACTCTGTGAGATGAATTAACAGAACACTAAGCAGTTTCTCAGAAAGCTTCTTTCCAGATTTCATCTGATGATATTTCCTTTTTCACCATAGCCCTGTATGGGCTTCCAAATATCACTTTGCCAATTCCACAAGAACTGTCTTAGCGAAAGGCTTCTTGAGGGGAAAGCTGTAACTCTGTGAGATGGTTTCACAGAACACAAAGAATTTTCTCAGAAAGCTTCTTTCTCTTTGTTATCGGAGGATATTTCCTTTGGCCCTATAGTCTCCAAAGGGATCCGAAATAACTGTTCTCAGATTCCACAGAAATAAGGATAACAAAATGATCCACGAAATACAGATGGAACCCTGTGAGATGAATTAACAGAACACTAAGCAGTTTCTCAGAAAGCTTCTTTCCAGATTTCAACCTAGGATATTTCGTTTTTCACCATAACCCTCTATGGGCTTCCAAATATTACGTTGCCAATTCCACAAGAACTGTCTTTGAGAAAGGCTTCTTGAGGGGAAAGCTGTAACTCTGTGAGATGATTTCACAGAACACAAAGAAATTTCTCAGAAAGCTTCTTTCTCTTTGTTATCGGAGGATATTTCTTTGGCCCTATAGTGTCCAAAGGGATCCGAAATATCTGTTCTCAGATTCCACAGAAATAAGGCTAGCAAAGAGATCCAAGAAATACAGATGTAACTCTGTGAGATGAATTAACAGAACACTAAGCAGTTTCTCAGAAAGCTTCTTTCCAGATTTCATCTGAGGATATTTCCTTTCTCACCATAGCCCTCTATGGGCTTCCAAATATCACTTTGCCAATTCCACAAGTACTGTCTTAGCGAAAGGCTTCCTGAGGGGAAAGCTGTAACTCTGTGAGATGATTTCACAGAACACAAAGAAGTTTCTCAGAAAGCTTCTTTCTCTTTGTTATCGGAGGATATTTCCTTTGGTCCTATAGTCTCCAAAGGGATCAGAAATATCTGTTCTCAGATTCCACAGAAAAAAGGCTAGCAAAGAGATCCACGAAATACAGATGTAACTCTGTGAGATGAATTAACAGAACACTAAGCAGTTTCTCAGAAAGCTTCTTTCCAGATTTCATCTGAGGATATTTCCTTTTTCACCATAGCCCTCTATGGGCTTCCAAATATCACTTTGCCAATTCCACAAGAACTGTCTTAGCGAAAGGCTTCTTGAGGGGAAAGCTGTAACTCTGTGAGATGATTTCAGAGAACACAAAGAAGTTTCTCAGAAAGCTTCTTTCTCTTTGTTATCGGAGGATATTTACTTTGGCCCTATAGTCTCCAAAGGGATCCGAAATATCTGTTCTCAGATTCCACAGAAATAAGGCTAGCAAAGAGATCCACGAAATACAGATGTAACCCTGTGAGATGAATTAACAGAACACTAAGCAGTTTCTCAGAAAGCTTCTTTCCAGATTTCAACGTAGGATATTTCGTTTTTCACCATAACCCTCTATGGGCTTCCAAATATTACGTTGCCAATTACACAGGAACTGTCTTAGCGAAAGGTTTCTTGAGGGGAAAGCTGCAACTCTGTGAGATGATTTCACAGAACACAAAGAAGTTTCTCAGAAAGATTCTTTCTCTTCGTTATTCGAGGATAATTCCTTTGGCCCTATAGTCTTCAAAGGGATCCGAAATATCTGTTCTCAGATTCCACAGAAATAAGGCTAGCAAAGAGATCCACGAAATACAGATGTAACTCTGTGAGATGAATTAACAGAACACTAAGCAGTTTCTCAGAAAGCTTCTTTCCAGATTTCATCTGAGTATATTTCCTTTTTCATCATAGCCCTCTATGGGCTTCCAAATATCACTTTGCCAATTCCACAAGAACTGTCTTAGCGAAAGGCTTCTTGAGGGGAAAGCTGTAACTCTGTGAGATGAGTTCACAGAACACAAAGAAGTTTCTCAGAAAGCTTCTTTCTCTTTGTTATCGGAGGATATTTCCTTTGGCCATATAGTCTCCACAGGGATCCGAATATCTGTTCTCAGATTCCACAGAAATAAGGCTAGCAAAGAGATCCACGAAATACAGATGTAACTCTGTGAGATGAATTAACAGAACACTAAGCAGTTTCTCAGAAAGCTGCTTTCCAGATTTCATCTGAGCATATTTCCTTTTTCACCATAGCCCTCTATGGGCTTCCAAATATCACTTTGCCAATTCCACAAGAACTGTCTTAGCTAAAGGCTTTTTGAGGGGAAAGCTGTCACTCTGTTCAATGATTTCACAGAACACAAAGAAGTTTCTCAGAAAGCTTCTTTCTCTTTGTTATCGGAGGATATTTCTTTGGCCCTATAGTCTCCAAAGGGATCCGAAATATCTGTTCTCAGGTTCCACAGAAATAAGGTTAGCAAAGAGATCCAAGAAATACAGATGTAACTCTGTGAGATGAATTAACAGAACACTAAGCAGTTTCTCAGAAAGCTTCTTTCCAGATTTCATCTGAGGATATTTCCTTTCTCACCATAGCCCTCTATGGGCTTCCAAATATCCCTTTGCCAATTCCATAAGTACTGTCTTAGCGAAAGGCTTCTTGAGGGGAAATCTGTAACTCTGTGAGATGATTTCACAGAACACAAAGAAGTTTCTCAGAAAGCTTCTTTCTCTTTGTTATCGGAGGATATTTCCTTTGGTCCTATAGTCTCCAAAGGGATCAGAAATATCTGTTCTCAGATTCCACAGAAATAAGGCTAGCAAAGAGATCCACGAAATACAGATGTAACTCTGTGAGATGAATTAACAGAACACTAAGCAGTTTCTCAGAAAGCTTCTTTCCAGATTTCATCTGTGGATATTTCCTTTTTCACCATAGCCCACTATGGGCTTCCAAATATCACTTTGCCAATTCCAGAAGAACTGTCTTAGCGAAAGGCTTCTTAAGGCGAAAGCTGTAACTCTGTGAGATGATTTCAGAGAACACAAAGAAGTTTCTCAGAAAGCTTCTTTCTCTTTGTTATCGGAGGATATTTCCTTTGGCCCTATAGTCTCCAAAGGGATCAGAAATATCTGTTCTCAGATTCCACAGAAATAAGGCTAGCAAAGAGATCCACGAAATACAGATGTAACTCTGTGAGATGAATTAACAGAACACTAAGCAGTTTCTCAGAAAGCTTCTTTCCAGATTTCATCTGAGGATATTTCCTTTTTCACCATAGCCCTCTATGGGCTTCCAAATATCACGTTGCCAATTCCACAAGAACTGTCTTAGCGAAAGGCTTCTTGAGGGGAAAGCTGTAACTCTGTGAGATGATTTCACAGAACACAAAGAAGTTTCTCAGAAAGCTTCTTTCTCTTTGTTATCGGAGGATATTTCCTTTGGCCCTATAGTCTCCAAAGGGATCCGAAATATCTGTTCTCAGATTCCACAGAAATAAGGCTAGCAAAGAGATCGACGAAATACAGATGTAACTCTGTGAGATGAATTAACAGAACACTAAGCAGTTTCTCAGAAAGCTTCTTTCCAGATTTCATCTGAGGATATTTCCTTTTTCACCATAGCCCTCTATGGGCTTCCAAATATCACTTTGCCAATTCCACAAGAACTGTCTTAGCGAAAGGCTTCTTGAGGGGAAAGCTGTAACTCTGTGAGATGGTTTCACAGAACACAAAGAATTTTCTCAGAAAGCTTCTTTCTCTTTGTTATCGGAGGATATTTCCTTTGGCCCTATAGTCTCCACAGGGATCCGAAATAACTGTTCTCAGATTCCACAGAAATAAGGCTAGCAAAGAGATCCACGAAATACAGATGTAACCCTGTGAGATGAATTAACAGAACACTAAGCAGTTTCTCAGAAAGCTTCTTTCCAGATTTCAACCTAGGATATTTCGTTTTTCACCATAACCCTCTATGGGCTTCCAAATATTACGTTGCCAATTCCACAAGAACTGTCTTTGAGAAAGGCTTCTTGAGGGGAAAGCTGTAACTCTGTGAGATGATTTCACAGAACACAAAGAAATTTCTCAGAAAGCTTCTTTCTCTTTGTTATCGGAGGATATTTCTTTGGCCCTATAGTCTCCAAAGGGATCCGAAATATCTGTTCTCAGGTTCCACAGAAATAAGGCTAGCAAAGAGATCCAAGAAATACAGATGTAACTCTGTGAGATGAATTAACAGAACACTAAGCAGTTTCTCAGAAAGCTTCTTTCCAGATTTCATCTGAGGATATTTCCTTTCTCACCATAGCCCTCTATGGGCTTCCAAATATCACTTTGCCAATTCCACAAGTACTGTCTTAGCGAAAGGCTTCTTGAGGGGAAAGCTGTAACTCTGTGAGATGATTTCACAGAACACAAAGAATTTTCTCAGAAAGCTTCTTTCTCTTTGTTATCGGAGGATATTTCCTTTGGTCCTATAGTCTCCAAAGGGATCCGAAATATCTGTTCTCAGATTCCACAGAAAAAAGGCTAGCAAAGAGATGCACGAAATACAGATGTAACTCTGTGAGATGAATTAACAGAACACTAAGCAGTTTCTCAGAAAGCTTCTTTCCAGATTTCATCTGAGGATATTTCCTTTTTCAACATAGCCCTCTATGGGCTTCCAAATATCACTTTGCCAATTCCACAAGAACTGTCTTAGCGAAAGGCTTCTTGAGGGGAAAGCTGTAACTCTGTGAGATGATTTCAGAGAACACAAAGAAGTTTCTCAGAAAGCTTCTTTCTCTTTGTTATCGGAGGATATTTACTTTGGCCCTATAGTCTCCAAAGGGATCCGAAATATCTGTTCTCAGATTCCACAGAAATAAGGCTAGCAAAGAGATCCACGAAATACAGATGTAACTCTGTGAGATGAATTAACAGAACACTAAGCAGTTTCTCAGAAAGCTTCTTTCCAGATTTCATCTGAGGATATTTCCTTTTTCACCATAGCCCTCTATGGGCTTCCAAATATCACTTTGCCAATTCCACAAGAACTGTCTTAGCGAAAGGCTTCTTGAGGGGAAAGCTGTAACTCTGTGAGATGATTTCACAGAACACAAAGAAGTTTCTCAGAAAGCTTCTTTCTCTTTGTTATCGGAGGATATTTCCTTTGGCCGTATAGTCTCCAAAGGGATCCGAAATATCTGTTCTCAGATTCCACAGAAATAAGGCTAGCAAAGAGATCGACGAAATACAGATGTAACACTGTGAGATGAATTAACAGAACACTAAGCAGTTTCTCAGAAAGCTTCTTTCCAGATTTCATCTGATGATATTTCCTTTTTCACCATAGCCCTCTATGGGCTTCCAAATATCACTTTCCCTATTCCACAAGAAATGTCTTAGCGAAAGGCTTCTTGAGGGGAAAGTTGTAACTCTGTGAGATGATTTCACAGAACACAAAGAAGTTTCTCAGAAAGCTTCTTTCTCTTTGTTATCGGAGGATATTTCCTTTGGCCCTATAGTCTCCAAAGGGAACCGAAATATCTGTTCTCAGATTCCACAGAAATAAGGCTAGCAAAGAGATCCACGAAATACAGATGTAACCCTGTGAGATGAATTAACAGAACACTAAGCAGTTTCTCAGAAAGCTTCTTTCCAGATTTCAACCTAGGATATTTCGTTTTTCACCATAACCCTCTATGGGCTTCCAAATATTACGTTGCCAATTACACAGGAACTGTCTTAGCGAAAGGTTTCTTGAGGGGAAAGCTGTAACTCTGTGAGATGATTTCACAGAACACAAAGAAGTTTCTCAGAAAGATTCTTTCTCTTTGTTATTCGAGGATAATTCCTTTGGCCCTATAGTCTTCAAAGGGATCCGAAATATCTGTTCTCAGATTCCACAGAAATAAGGCTAGCAAAGAGATCCACGAAATACAGATGTAACTCTGTGAGATGAAGTAACAGAACACTAAGCAGTTTCTCAGAAAGCTTCTTTCCAGATTTCACCTGAGGATATTTCCTTTCTCACCATAGCCCTCTATGGGCTTCCAAATATCCCTTTGCCAATTCCACAAGTACTGTCTTAGCGAAAGGCTTCTTGAGGGGAAATCTGTAACTCTGTGAGATGATTTCACAGAACACAAAGAAGTTTCTCAGAAAGCTTCTTTCTCTTTGTTATCGGAGGATATTTCCTTTGGTCCTATAGTCTCCAAAGGGATCAGAAATATCTGTTCTCAGATTCCACAGAAATAAGGCTAGCAAAGAGATCCACGAAATACAGATGTAACTCTGTGAGATGAATTAACAGAACACTAAGCAGTTTCTCAGAAAGCTTCTTTCCAGATTTCATCTGTGGATATTTCCTTTTTCACCATAGCCCACTATGGGCTTCCAAATATCACTTTGCCAATTCCAGAAGAACTGTCTTAGCGAAAGGCTTCTTGAGGCGAAAGCTGTAACTCTGTGAGATGATTTCAGAGAACACAAAGAAGTTTCTCAGAAAGCTTCTTTCTCTTTGTTATCGGAGGATATTTCCTTTGGCCCTATAGTCTCCAAAGGGATCAGAAATATCTGTTCTCAGATTCCACAGAAATAAGGCTAGCAAAGAGATCCACGAAATACAGATGTAACTCTGTGAGATGAATTAACAGAACACTAAGCAGTTTCTCAGAAAGCTTCTTTCCAGATTTCATCTGAGGATATTTCCTTTTTCACCATAGCCCTCTATGGGCTTCCAAATATCACGTTGCCAATTCCACAAGAACTGTCTTAGCGAAAGGCTTCTTGAGGGGAAAGCTGTAACTCTGTGAGATGATTTCACAGAACACAAAGAAGTTTCTCAGAAAGCTTCTTTCTCTTTGTTATCGGAGGATATTTCCTTTGGCCCTATAGTCTCCAAAGGGATCCGAAATATCTGTTCTCAGATTCCACAGAAATAAGGCTAGCAAAGAGATCGACGAAATACAGATGTAACTCTGTGAGATGAATTAACAGAACACTAAGCAGTTTCTCAGAAAGCTTCTTTCCAGATTTCATCTGATGATATTTCCTTTTTCACCATAGCCCTCTATGGGCTTCCAAATATCACTTTGCCAATTCCACAAGAACTGTCTTAGCGAAAGGCTTCTTGAGGGGAAAGCTGTAACTCTGTGAGATGGTTTCACAGAACACAAAGAATTTTCTCAGAAAGCTTCTTTCTCTTTGTTATCGGAGGATATTTCCTTTGGCCCTATAGTCTCCACAGGGATCCGAAATAACTGTTCTCAGATTCCACAGAAATAAGGATAGCAAAATGATCCACGAAATACAGATGTAACCCTGTGAGATGAATTAACAGAACACTAAGCAGTTTCTCAGAAAGCTTCTTTCCAGATTTCAACCTAGGATATTTCGTTTTTCACCATAACCCTCTATGGGCTTCCAAATATTACGTTGCCAATTCCACAAGAACTGTCTTTGAGAAAGGCTTCTTGAGGGGAAAGCTGTAACTCTGTGAGATGATTTCACAGAACACAAAGAAATTTCTCAGAAAGCTTCTTTCTCTTTGTTATCGGAGGATATTTCTTTGGCCCTATAGTCTCCAAAGGGATCCGAAATATCTGTTCTCAGGTTCCACAGAAATAAGGCTAGCAAAGAGATCCAAGAAATACAGATGTAACTCTGTGAGATGAATTAACAGAACACTAAGCAGTTTCTCAGAAAGCTTCTTTCCAGATTTCATCTGAGGATATTTCCTTTCTCACCATAGCCCTCTATGGGCTTCCAAATATCACTTTGCCAATTCCACAAGTACTGTCTTAGCGAAAGGCTTCTTGAGGGGAAAGCTGTAACTCTGTGAGATGATTTCACAGAACACAAAGAATTTTCTCAGAAAGCTTCTTTCTCTTTGTTATCGGAGGATATTTCCTTTGGTCCTATAGTCTCCAAAGGGATCCGAAATATCTGTTCTCAGATTCCACAGAAAAAAGGCTAGCAAAGAGATGCACGAAATACAGATGTAACTCTGTGAGATGAATTAACAGAACACTAAGCAGTTTCTCAGAAAGCTTCTTTCCAGATTTCATCTGAGGATATTTCCTTTTTCACCATAGCCCTCTATGGGCTTCCAAATATCACTTTGCCAATTCCACAAGAACTGTCTTAGCGAAAGGCTTCTTGAGGGGAAAGCTGTAACTCTGTGAGATGATTTCAGAGAACACAAAGAAGTTTCTCAGAAAGCTTCTTTCTCTTTGTTATCGGAGGATATTTCCTTTGGCCCTATAGTCTCCAAAGGGAACCGAAATATCTGTTCTCAGATTCCACAGAAATAAGGCTAGCAAAGAGATCCACGAAATACAGATGTAACCCTGTGAGATGAATTAACAGAACACTAAGCAGTTTCTCAGAAAGCTTCTTTCCAGATTTCAACCTAGGATATTTCGTTTTTCACCATAACCCTCTATGGGCTTCCAAATATTACGTTGCCAATTACACAGGAACTGTCTTAGCGAAAGGTTTCTTGAGGGGAAAGCTGTAACTCTGTGAGATGATTTCACAGAACACAAAGAAGTTTCTCAGAAAGATTCTTTCTCTTTGTTATTCGAGGATAATTCCTTTGGCCCTATAGTCTTCAAAGGGATCCGAAATATCTGTTCTCAGATTCCACAGAAATAAGGCTAGCAAAGAGATCCACGAAATACAGATGTAACTCTGTGAGATGAAGTAACAGAACACTAAGCAGTTTCTCAGAAAGCTTCTTTCCAGATTTCACCTGAGGATATTTCCTTTCTCACCATAGCCCTCTATGGGCTTCCAAATATCCCTTTGCCAATTCCACAAGTACTGTCTTAGCGAAAGGCTTCTTGAGGGGAAATCTGTAACTCTGTGAGATGATTTCACAGAACACAAAGAAGTTTCTCAGAAAGCTTCTTTCTCTTTGTTATCGGAGGATATTTCCTTTGGTCCTATAGTCTCCAAAGGGATCAGAAATATCTGTTCTCAGATTCCACAGAAATAAGGCTAGCAAAGAGATCCACGAAATACAGATGTAACTCTGTGAGATGAATTAACAGAACACTAAGCAGTTTCTCAGAAAGCTTCTTTCCAGATTTCATCTGTGGATATTTCCTTTTTCACCATAGCCCACTATGGGCTTCCAAATATCACTTTGCCAATTCCAGAAGAACTGTCTTAGCGAAAGGCTTCTTGAGGCGAAAGCTGTAACTCTGTGAGATGATTTCAGAGAACACAAAGAAGTTTCTCAGAAAGCTTCTTTCTCTTTGTTATCGGAGGATATTTCCTTTGGCCCTATAGTCTCCAAAGGGATCAGAAATATCTGTTCTCAGATTCCACAGAAATAAGGCTAGCAAAGAGATCCACGAAATACAGATGTAACTCTGTGAGATGAATTAACAGAACACTAAGCAGTTTCTCAGAAAGCTTCTTTCCAGATTTCATCTGAGGATATTTCCTTTTTCACCATAGCCCTCTATGGGCTTCCAAATATCACGTTGCCAATTCCACAAGAACTGTCTTAGCGAAAGGCTTCTTGAGGGGAAAGCTGTAACTCTGTGAGATGATTTCACAGAACACAAAGAAGTTTCTCAGAAAGCTTCTTTCTCTTTGTTATCGGAGGATATTTCCTTTGGCCCTATAGTCTCCAAAGGGATCCGAAATATCTGTTCTCAGATTCCACAGAAATAAGGCTAGCAAAGAGATCGACGAAATACAGATGTAACTCTGTGAGATGAATTAACAGAACACTAAGCAGTTTCTCAGAAAGCTTCTTTCCAGATTTCATCTGATGATATTTCCTTTTTCACCATAGCCCTCTATGGGCTTCCAAATATCACTTTGCCAATTCCACAAGAACTGTCTTAGCGAAAGGCTTCTTGAGGGGAAAGCTGTAACTCTGTGAGATGGTTTCACAGAACACAAAGAATTTTCTCAGAAAGCTTCTTTCTCTTTGTTATCGGAGGATATTTCCTTTGGCCCTATAGTCTCCACAGGGATCCGAAATAACTGTTCTCAGATTCCACAGAAATAAGGATAGCAAAATGATCCACGAAATACAGATGTAACCCTGTGAGATGAATTAACAGAACACTAAGCAGTTTCTCAGAAAGCTTCTTTCCAGATTTCAACCTAGGATATTTCGTTTTTCACCATAACCCTCTATGGGCTTCCAAATATTACGTTGCCAATTCCACAAGAACTGTCTTTGAGAAAGGCTTCTTGAGGGGAAAGCTGTAACTCTGTGAGATGATTTCACAGAACACAAAGAAATTTCTCAGAAAGCTTCTTTCTCTTTGTTATCGGAGGATATTTCTTTGGCCCTATAGTCTCCAAAGGGATCCGAAATATCTGTTCTCAGGTTCCACAGAAATAAGGCTAGCAAAGAGATCCAAGAAATACAGATGTAACTCTGTGAGATGAATTAACAGAACACTAAGCAGTTTCTCAGAAAGCTTCTTTCCAGATTTCATCTGAGGATATTTCCTTTCTCACCATAGCCCTCTATGGGCTTCCAAATATCACTTTGCCAATTCCACAAGTACTGTCTTAGCGAAAGGCTTCTTGAGGGGAAAGCTGTAACTCTGTGAGATGATTTCACAGAACACAAAGAATTTTCTCAGAAAGCTTCTTTCTCTTTGTTATCGGAGGATATTTCCTTTGGTCCTATAGTCTCCAAAGGGATCCGAAATATCTGTTCTCAGATTCCACAGAAAAAAGGCTAGCAAAGAGATGCACGAAATACAGATGTAACTCTGTGAGATGAATTAACAGAACACTAAGCAGTTTCTCAGAAAGCTTCTTTCCAGATTTCATCTGAGGATATTTCCTTTTTCACCATAGCCCTCTATGGGCTTCCAAATATCACTTTGCCAATTCCACAAGAACTGTCTTAGCGAAAGGCTTCTTGAGGGGAAAGCTGTAACTCTGTGAGATGATTTCAGAGAACACAAAGAAGTTTCTCAGAAAGCTTCTTTCTCTTTGTTATCGGAGGATATTTCCTTTGGCCCTATAGTCTCCAAAGGGAACCGAAATATCTGTTCTCAGATTCCACAGAAATAAGGCTAGCAAAGAGATCCACGAAATACAGATGTAACCCTGTGAGATGAATTAACAGAACACTAAGCAGTTTCTCAGAAAGCTTCTTTCCAGATTTCAACCTAGGATATTTCGTTTTTCACCATAACCCTCTATGGGCTTCCAAATATTACGTTGCCAATTACACAGGAACTGTCTTAGCGAAAGGTTTCTTGAGGGGAAAGCTGTAACTCTGTGAGATGATTTCACAGAACACAAAGAAGTTTCTCAGAAAGATTCTTTCTCTTTGTTATTCGAGGATAATTCCTTTGGCCCTATAGTCTTCAAAGGGATCCGAAATATCTGTTCTCAGATTCCACAGAAATAAGGCTAGCAAAGAGATCCACGAAATACAGATGTAACTCTGTGAGATGAAGTAACAGAACACTAAGCAGTTTCTCAGAAAGCTTCTTTCCAGATTTCACCTGAGGATATTTCCTTTCTCACCATAGCCCTCTATGGGCTTCCAAATATCACTTTGCCAATTCCACAAGTACTGTCTTAGCGAAAGGCTTCTTGAGGGGAAAGCTGTAACTCTGTGAGATGATTTCACAGAACACAAAGAAGTTTCTCAGAAAGCTTCTTTCTCTTTGTTATCGGAGGATATTTCCTTTGGTCCTATAGTCTCCAAAGGGATCCGAAATATCTGTTCTCAGATTCCACAGAAAAAAGGCTAGCAAAGAGATGCACGAAATACAGATGTAACTCTGTGAGATGAATTAACAGAACACTAAGCAGTTTCTCAGAAAGCTTCTTTCCAGATTTCATCTGAGGATATTTCCTTTTTCACCATAGCCCTCTATGGGCTTCCAAATATCACTTTGCCAATTCCACAAGAACTGTCTTAGCGAAAGGCTTCTTGAGGGGAAAGCTGTAACTCTGTGAGATGATTTCAGAGAACACAAAGAAGTTTCTCAGAAAGCTTCTTTCTCTTTGTTATCGGAGGATATTTACTTTGGCCCTATAGTCTCCAAAGGGATCCGAAATATCTGTTCTCAGATTCCACAGAAATAAGGCTAGCAAAGAGATCCACGCAATACAGATGTAACTCTGTGAGATGAATTAACAGAACACTAAGCAGTTTCTCAGAAAGCTTCTTTCCAGATTTCATCTGAGGATATTTCCTTTTTCACCATAGCCCTCTATGGGCTTCCAAATATCACGTTGCCAATTCCACAGGAACTGTCTCAGCGAAAGGCTTCTTGAGGGGAAAGCTGTAACTCTGTGAGATGATTTCACAGAACACAAAGAAGTTTCTCAGAAAGCTTCTTTCTCTTTGTTATCGGAGGATATTTCCTTTGGCCCTATAGTCTTCAAAGGGATCCCAAATATCTGTTCTCAGATTCCACAGAAATAAGGCTAGCAAAGAGATCCACGAAATACAGATGTAACTCTGTGTGATGAATTAACAGAACACTAAGCAGTTTCTCAGAAAGCTTCTTTCCAGATTTCAACCTAGGATATTTCGTTTTTCACCATAACCCTCTATGGGCTTCCAAATATTACGTTGCCAATTACACAGGAACTGTCTTAGCGAAAGGTTTCTTGAGGGGAAAGCTGTAACTCTGTGAGATGATTTCACAGAACACAAAGAAGTTTCTCAGAAAGATTCTTTCTCTTTGTTATTCGAGGATATTTCCTTTGGCCCTATAGTCTTCAAAGGGATCCGAAATATCTGTTCTCAGATTCCACAGAAATAAGGCTAGCAAAGAGATCCACGAAATACAGATGTAACTCTGTGAGATGAATTAACAGAACACTAAGCAGTTTCTCAGAAAGCTTCTTTCCAGATTTCATCTGAGGATATTTCCTTTTTCACCATAGCCCTCTATGGGCTTCCAAATATCACTTTGCCAATTCCACAAGAACTGTCTTAGCGAAAGGCTTCTTGAGGGGAAAGCTGTAACTCTGTGAGATGATTTCACAGAACACAAAGAAGTTTCTCAGAAAGCTTCTTTCTCTTTGTTATCGGAGGATATTTCCTTTGACCCTATAGTCTCCAAAGGGATCCGAAATATCCGTTCTCAGATTTCACAGAAATAAGGCTATCAAAGAGATCCACGAAATACAGATGTAACTCTGTGAGATGAATTAACAGAACACTAAGCAGTTTCTCAGAAAGCTTCTTTCCAGATTTCATCTGAGGATATTTCCTTTTTCACCATAGCCCTCTATGGGCTTCCAAATATCACTTTGCCAATTCCACAAGAACTGTCTTTGAGAAAGGCTTCTTGAGGGGAAAGCTGTAATTCTGTGAGATGATTTCACAGAACACAAAGAAGTTTCTCAGAAAGCTTCTTTCTCTTTGTTATCGAAGGATATTTCCTTTGGCCCTATAGTCTCCAAAGGGATCCGAAATATCTGTTCTCAGATTTCACAGAAATAAGGCTATCAAAGAGATCCACGAAATACAGATGTAACTCTGTGAGATGAATTAACAGAACACTAAGCAGTTTCTCAGAAAGCTTCTTTCCAGATTTCATCTGAGGATATTTCCTTTTTCACCATAGCCCTCTATGGGCTTCCAAATATCACTTTGCCAATTCCACAAGAACTGTCATTGAGAAAGGCTTCTTGAGGGGAAAGCTGTAACTCTGTGAGATGATTTCACAGAACACAAAGAAGTTTCTCAGAAAGCTTCTTTCTCTTTGTTATCGGAGGATATTTCCTTTGGCCCTATAGTCTCCAAAGGGATCCGAAATATCTGTTCTCAGATTCCACAGAAATAAGGCTAGCAAATAGATCCACGAAATACAGATGTAACTCTGTGAGATGAATTAACAGAACACTAAGCAGTTTCTCAGAAAGCTTCTTTCCAGATTTCATCTGAGGATATTTCCTTTTTCATCATAGCCCTCTATGGGCTTCCAAATATCACTTTGCCAATTCCACAAGAACTGTCTTAGCGAAAGGCTTCTTGAGGGGAAAGCTGTAACTCTGTGAGATGATTTCACAGAACACAAAGAAGTTTCTCAGAAAGCTTCTTTCTCTTTGTTATCGGAGGATATTAACTTTGGCCCTATAGTCTCCAAAGGGATTCGAAATATTTGTTCTCAGATTCCACAGAAAAAAGGCTAGCAAAGAGATCCACGAAATACAGATGTAACTCTGTGAGATGAATTAACAGAACACTAAGCAGTTTCTCAGAAAGCTTCTTTCCAGATTTCATCTGAGGATATTTCCTTTTTCACCATAGCCCTCTATGGGCTTCCAAATATCACTTTGCCAATTCCACAAGAACTGTCTTAGCGAAAGGCTTCTTGAGGGGAAAGCTGTAACTCTGTGAGATGATTTCACAGAACACAAAGAAGTTTCTCAGAAAGCTTCTTTCTCTTTGTTATCGGAGGCTATTTCCTTTGGCCCTATAGTCTCGAAAGGGATCCTAAATATGTCTTCTCAGATTCCACAGAAATAAGGCTAGCAAAGAGATCCACGCAATACAGATGTAACTCTGTGAGATGAATTAACAGAACACTAAGCAGTTTCTCAGAAAGCTTCTTTCCAGATTTCATCTGAGGATATTTCCTTTTTCACCATAGCCCTCTATGGGCTTCCAAATATCACGTTGCCAATTCCACAGGAACTGTCTCAGCGAAAGGCTTCTTGAGGGGAAAGCTGTAACTCTGTGAGATGATTTCACAGAACACAAAGAAGTTTCTCAGAAAGCTTCTTTCTCTTTGTTATCGGAGGATATTTCCTTTGGCCCTATAGTCTTCAAAGGGATCCCAAATATCTGTTCTCAGATTCCACAGAAATAAGGCTAGCAAAGAGATCCACGAAATACAGATGTAACTCTGTGTGATGAATTAACAGAACACTAAGCAGTTTCTCAGAAAGCTTCTTTCCAGATTTCAACCTAGGATATTTCGTTTTTCACCATAACCCTCTATGGGCTTCCAAATATTACGTTGCCAATTACACAGGAACTGTCTTAGCGAAAGGTTTCTTGAGGGGAAAGCTGTAACTCTGTGAGATGATTTCACAGAACACAAAGAAGTTTCTCAGAAAGATTCTTTCTCTTTGTTATTCGAGGATATTTCCTTTGGCCCTATAGTCTTCAAAGGGATCCGAAATATCTGTTCTCAGATTCCACAGAAATAAGGCTAGCAAAGAGATCCACGAAATACAGATGTAACACTGTGAGATGAATTAACAGAACACTAAGCAGTTTCTCAGAAAGCTTCTTTCCAGATTTCATCTGAGGATATTTCCTTTTTCACCATAGCCCTCTATGGGCTTCCAAATATCACTTTGCCAATTCCACAAGAACTGTCTTAGCGAAAGGCTTCTTGAGGGGAAAGCTGTAACTCTGTGAGATGATTTCACAGAACACAAAGAAGTTTCTCAGAAAGCTTCTTTCTCTTTGTTATCGGAGGGTATTACCTTTGGCCCTATAGTCTCCAAAGGGATCCGAAATATCTGTTCTCAGATTCCACAGAAATAAGGCTTGCAAAGAGATCCACGAAATACAGATGTAACTCTGTGAGATGAATTAACAGAACACTAAGCAGTTTCTCAGAAAGCTTCTTTCCAGATTTCATCTGAGGATATTTCCTTTTTCACCATAGCCCTCTATGGGCTTCCAAATATCACTTTGCCAATTCCACAAGAACTGTCTTAGCGAAAGGCTTCTTGAGGGGAAAGCTGTAACTCTGTGAGATGATTTCACAGAACACAAAGAAATTTCTCAGAAATCTTCTTTCTCTTTGTTATCGGAGGATATTTCCTTTGGCCCTATACTCTCCAAAGGGATCCGAAATATCTCTTCTCAGATTCCACAGAAATAAGGCTAGCAAAGAGATCCACGAAATACAGATGTAACTCTGTGAGATGAATTAACAGAACACTAAGCAGTTTCTCAGAAAGCTTCTTTCCAGATTTCATCTGAGGATATTTCCTTTTTCACCATAGCCCTCTATGGGCTTCCAAATATCACTTTGCCAATTCCACAAGAACTGTCTTAGCGAAAGGCTTCTTGAGGGGAAAGCTGTAACTCTGTGAGATGATTTCACAGAACACAAAGAAGTTTCTCAGAAAGCTTCTTTCTCTTTGTTATCGGAGGATATTTCCTTTGGCCTTATAGTCTCCAAAGGGATCCGAAATATCTGTTCTCAGATTCCACAGAAATAAGGCTATCAAAGAGATCCACGAAATACAGATGTAACTCTGTGAGATGAATTAACAGAACACTAAGCAGTTTCTCAGAAATCTTCTTTCCAGATTTCATCTGAGGATATTTCCTTTTTCACCATAGCCCTCTATGGGCTTCCAAATATCACTTTGCCAATTCCACAAGAACTGTCATTGAGAAAGGCTTCTTGAGGGGAAAGCTGTAACTCTGTGAGATGATTTCACAGAACACAAAGAAGTTTCTCAGAAAGCTTCTTTCTCTTTGTTATCGGAGGATATTTCCTTTGGCCCTATAGTCTCCAAAGGGATCCGAAATATCTGTTCTCAGATTCCACAGAAATAAGGCTAGCAAAGAGATCCACGAAATACAGATGTAACTCTGTGAGATGAATTAACAGAACACTAAGCAGTTTCTCAGAAAGCTTCTTTCCAGATTTCATCTGAGGATATTTCCTTTTTCATCATAGCCCTCTATGGGCTTCCAAATATCACTTTGCCAATTCCACAAGAACTGTCTTAGCGAAAGGCTTCTTGAGGGGAAAGCTGTAACTCTGTGAGATGATTTCACAGAACACAAAGAAGTTTCTCAGAAAGCTTCTTTCTCTTTGTTATCGGAGGATATTACCTTTGGCCCTATAGTCTCCAAAGGGATTCGAAATATCTGTTCTCAGATTCCACAGAAAAAAGGCTAGCAAAGAGATCCACGAAATACAGATGTAAGTCTGTGAGATGAATTAACAGAACACTAAGCAGTTTCTCAGAAAGCTTCTTTCCAGATTTCATCTGAGGATATTTCCTTTTTCACCAGAGCCCTCTATGGGCTTCCAAATATCACTTTGCCAATTCCACAAGAACTGTCTTTGAGAAAGGCTTCTTGAGGGGAAAGCTGTAACTCTTTGAGATGATTTCACAGAACACAAAGAAGTTTCTCAGAAAGCTTCTTTCTCTTTGTTATCGGAGGCTATTTCCTTTGGCCCTATAGTCTCCAAAGGGATCCTAAATATGTCTTCTTAGATTCCACAGAAATAAGGCTAGCAAAGAGATCCACGCAATACAGATGTAACTCTGTGAGATGAATTAACAGGACACTAAGCAGTTTCTCAGAAAGCTTCTTTCCAGATTTCATCTGAGGATATTTCCTTTTTCACCATAGCCCTCTATGGGCTTCCAAATATCACGTTGCCAATTCCACAGGAACTGTCTCAGCGAAAGGCTTCTTGAGGGGAAAGCTGTAACTCTGTGAGATGATTTCACAGAACACAAAGAAGTTTCTCAGAAAGCTTCTTTCTCTTTGTTATCGGAGGATATTTCCTCTGGCCCTATAGTCTTCAAAGGGATCCCAAATATCTGTTCTCAGATTCCACAGAAATAAGGCTAGCAAAGAGATCCACGAAATACAGATGTAACTCTGTGAGATGAATTAACAGAACACTAAGCAGTTTCTCAGAAAGCTTCTTTCCAGATTTCAACCTAGGATATTTCGTTTTTCACCATAACCCTCTATGGGCTTCCAAATATTACGTTGCCAATTACACGGGAACTGTCTTAGCGAAAGGTTTCTTGAGGGGAAAGCTGTAACTCTGTGAGATGATTTCACAGAACACAAAGAAGTTTCTCAGAAAGATTCTTTCTCTTTGTTATTCGAGGATATTTCCTTTGGCCCTATAGTCTTCAAAGGGATCCGAAATATCTGTTCTCAGATTCCACAGAAATAAGGCTAGCAAAGAGATCCACGAAATACAGATGTAACTCTGTGAGATGAAATAACAGAACACTAAGCAGTTTCTCAGAAAGCTTCTTTCCAGATTTCATCTGAGGATATTTCCTTTTTCACCATAGCCCTCTATGGGCTTCCAAATATCACGTTGCCAATTCCACAAGAACTGTCTTAGCGAAAGGCTTCTTGAGGGGAAAGCTGTAACTCTGTGAGATGATTTCACAGAACACAAAGAAGTTTCTCAGAAAGCTTCTTTCTCTTTGTTATCGGAGGATATTTCCTTTGGCCCTATAGTCTCCAAAGGGATCGGAAATATCCGTTCTCAGATTTCACAGAAATAAGGCTATCAAAGAGATCCACGAAATACAGATGTAACTCTGTGAGATGAATTAACAGAACACTAAGCAGTTTCTCAGAAAGCTTCTTTCCAGATTTCATCTGAGGATATTTCCTTTTTCACCATAGCCCTCTATGGGCTTCCAAATATCACTTTGCCAATTCCACAAGAACTGTCTTTGAGAAAGGCTTCTTGAGGGGAAAGCTGTAACTCTGTGAGATGATTTCACAGAACACAAAGAAGTTTCTCAGAAAGCTTCTTTCTCTTTGTTATCGGAGGATATTTCCTTTGGCCCTATAGTCTCCAAAGGGATCCGAAATATCTGTTCTCAGATTCCACAGAAATAAGGAGAGCAAAGAGATCCACGAAATACAGATGTAACTCTGTGAGATGAATTAACAGAACATTAAGCAGTTTCTCAGAAAGCTTCTTTCCAGATTTCATCTGAGGATATTTCCTTTTTCACCATAGCCCTCTATGGGCTTCCAAATATCACTTTGCCAATTCCACAAGAACTGTCTTAGCGAAAGACTTCTTGAGGGGAAAGCTGTAACTCTGTGAGATGATTTCACAGAACACAAAGAAGTTTCTCAGAAAGCTTCTTTCTCTTTGTTATCGGAGGGTATTACTTTTGGCCCTATAGTCTCCAAAGGGATCCGACATATCTGTTCTCAGATTCCACAGAAAAAAGGCTAGCAAAGAGATACACGAAATACAGATGTAACTCTGTGAGATGAATTAACAGAACACTAAGCAGTTTCTCAGAAAGCTTCTTTCCAGATTTCATCTGAGGATATTTCCTTTTTCACCATAGTCCTCTATGGGCTTCCAAATATCACTTTGCCAATTCCACAAGAACTGTCTTTGAGAAAGGCTTCTTGAGGGGAAAGCTGTAACTCTGTGAGATGATTTCACAGAACACAAAGAAGTTTCTCAGAAAGCTTCTTTCTCTTTGTTATCGGAGGATATTTCCTTTGGCCCTATAGTCTCCAAAGGGATCCGAAATATCTGTTCTCAGATTCCACAGAAATAAGGCTAGCAAAGAGATCGACGAAATACAGATGTAACTCTGTGAGATGAATTAACAGAACACTAAGCAGTTTCTCAGAAAGCTTCTTTCCAGATTTCATCTGAGGATATTTCCTTTTTCACCATAGCCCTCTATGGGCTTCCAAATATCACTTTGCCAATTCCACAAGAACTGTCTTAGCGACAGGCTTCTTGAGGGGAAAGCTGTAACTCTGTGAGATGATTTCACAGAACACAAAGAAGTTTCTCAGAAAGCTTCTTTCTCTTTGTTATCGGAGGATATTTCCTTTGGCCCTATAGTCTCCAAAGGGATCCGAAATATCTGTTCTCAGATTTCACAGAAATAAGGCTATCAAAGAGATCCACGAAATACAGATGTAACTCTGTGAGATGAATTAACAGAACACTAAGCAGTTTCTCAGAAAGCTTCTTTCCAGATTTCATCTGAGGATATTTCCTTTTTCACCATAGCCCTCTATGGGCTTCCAAATATCACTTTGCCAATTCCACAAGAACTGTCATTGAGAAAGGCTTCTTGAGGGGAAAGCTGTAACTCTGTGAGATGATTTCACAGAACACAAAGAAGTTTCTCAGAAAGATTCTTTCTCTTTGTTATCGGAGGATATTTCCTTTGGCCCTATAGTCTCCAAAGGGATCCGAAATATCTGTTCTCAGATTCCACAGAAATAAGGCTAGCAAAGAGATCCACGAAATACAGATGTAACTCTGTGAGATGAATTAACAGAACACTAAGCAGTTTCTCCGAAAGCTTCTTTCCAGATTTCAACCTAGGATATTTCGTTTTTCACCATAACCCTCTATGGGCTTCCAAATATTACGTTGCCAATTACACAGGAACTGTCTTAGCGAAAGGTTTCTTGAGGGGAAAGCTGTAACTCTGTGAGATGATTTCACAGAACACAAAGAAGTTTCTCAGAAAGATTCTTTCTCTTTGTTATTCGAGGATATTTCCTTTGGCCCTATAGTCTTCAAAGGGATCCGAAATATCTGTTCTCAGATTCCACAGAAATAAGGCTAGCAAAGAGATCCAGGAAATACAGATGTAACTCTGTGAGATGAATTAACAGAACACTAAGCAGTTTCTCAGAAAGCTTCTTTCCAGATTTCATCTGAGGATATTTCCTTTTTCACCATAGCCCTCTATGGGCTTCCAAATATCACTTTGCCAATTCCACAAGAACTGTCTTAGCGAAAGGCTTCTGGAGGGGAAAGCTGTAACTCTGTGAGATGATTTCACAGAACACAAAGAAGTTTCTCAGAAAGCTTCTTTCTCTTTGTTATCGGAGGATATTTCCTTTGGCCCTATAGTCTCCAAAGGGATCCGAATTATCCGCTCTCAGATTTCACAGAAATAAGGCTATCAAAGAGATCCATGAAATACAGATGTAACTCTGTGAGATGAATTAACAGAACACTAAGCAGTTTCTCAGAAAGCTTCTTTCCAGATTTCATCTGAGGATATTTCCTTTTTCACCATAGCCCTCTATGGGCTTCCAAATATCACTTTGCAAATTCCACAAGAACTGTCTTTGAGAAAGGCTTCTTGAGGGGAAAGCTGTAACTCTGTGAGATGATTTCACAGAACACAAAGAAGTTTCTCAGAAAGCTTCTTTCTCTTTGTTATCGGAGGATATTTCCTTTGGCCCTATAGTCTCCAAAGGGATCCGAAATATCTGTTCTCAGATTCCACAGAAATAAGGAGAGCAAAGAGATCCACGAAATACAGATGTAACTCTGTGAGATGAATTAACAGAACACTAAGCAGTTTCTCAGAAAGCTTCTTTCCAGATTTCATCTGAGGATATTTCCTTTTTCACCATAGCCCTCTATGGGCTTCCAAATATCACTTTGCCAATTCCACAAGAACTGTCTTAGCGAAAGGCTTCTTGAGGGGAACGCTGTAACTCTGTGAGATGATTTCACAGAACACAAAGAAGTTTCTCAGAAAGCTTCTTTCTCTTTGTTATCGGAGGGTATTACCTTTGGCCCTATAGTCTCCAAAGGGATCCGAAATATCTGTTCTCAGATTCCACAGAAAAAAGGCTAGCAAAGAGATCCAGGAAATACAGATGTAACTCTGTGAGATGAATTAACAGAACACTAAGCAGTTTTTCAGAAAGCTTCTTTCCAGATTTCATCTGAGGATATTTCCTTTTTCACCATAGCCCTCTATGGGCTTCCAAATATCACTTTGCCAATTCCACAAGAACTGTCTTTGAGAAAGGCTTCTTGAGGGGAAAGCTGTAACTCTGTGAGATGATTTAACAGAACACAAAGAAATTTCTCAGAAAGCTTCTTTCTCTTTGTTATCGGAGGATATTTCCTTTGGCCCTATAGTCTCCAAAGGGATCCGAAATATCTGTTCTCAGATTCCACAGAAATAAGGCTAGCAAAGACATCCACGAAATACAGATGTAACTCTGTGAGATGAATTAACAGAACACTAACCAGTTTCTCAGAAAGCTTCTTTCCAGATTTCATCTGAGGATATTTCCTTTTTCACCAGAGCCCTCTATGGGCTTCCAAATATCACTTTGCCAATTCCACAAGAACTGTCTTAGCGAAAGGCTTCTTGAAGGGAAAGCTGTAACTCTGTGAGATGATTTCACAGAACACAAAGATGTTTCTCAGAAAGCTTCTTTCTCTTTGTTATCGGAGGATATTTCCTTTGGCCCTATAGTCTCCAAAGGGATCCGAAATATCTGTTCTCAGATTCCACAGAAATAAGGCTAGCAAAGAGATCCACGAAATACAGATGTAACTCTGTGAGATGAATTAACAGAACACTAAGCAGTTTCTCAGAAAGCTTCTTTCCAGATTTCATCTGAGGATATTTCCTTTTTCATCATAGCCCTCTATGGGCTTCCAAATATCACTTTGCCAATTCCACAAGAACTGTCTTAGCGAAAGGCTTCTTGAGGGGAAAGCTGTAACTCTGTGAAATGATTTCACAGAACACAAAGAAGTTTCTCAGAAAGCTTCTTTCTCTTTGTTATCGGAGGATATTACCTTTGGCCCTATAGTCTCCAAAGGGATTCGAAATATCTGTTCTCAGATTCCACAGAAAAAAGGCTAGCAAAGAGATCCACGAAATACAGATGTAACTCTGTTAGATGAATTAACAGAACACTAAGCAGTTTCTCAGAAAGCTTCTTTCCAGATTTCATCTGAGGATATTTCCTTTTTCACCATAGCCCTCTATGGGCTTCCAAATATCACTTTGCCAATTCCACAAGAACTGTCTTAGCGAAAGGCTTCTGGAGGGGAAAGCTGTAACTCTGTGAGATGATTTCACAGAACACAAAGAAGTTTCTCAGAAAGCTTCTTTCTCTTTGTTGTCGGAGGATATTTCCATTGGCCCTATAGTCTCCAAAGGGATCCGAAATATCCGTTCTCAGATTTCACAGAAATAAGGCTATCAAAGAGATCCACGAAATACAGATGTAACTCTGTGAGATGAATTAACAGAACACTAAGCAGTTTCTCAGAAAGCTTCTTTCCAGATTTCATCTGAGGATATTTCCTTTTTCACGATAGCCCTCTATGGGCTTCCAAATATCACTTTGCAAATTCCACAAGAACTGTCTTTGAGAAAGGCTTCTTGAGGGGAAAGCTGTAACTCTGTGAGATGATTTCACAGAACACAAAGAAGTTTCTCAGAAAGCTTCTTTCTCTTTGTTATCGGAGGATATTTCCTTTGGCCCTATAGTCTCCAAAGGGATCCGAAATATCTGTTCTCAGATTCCACAGAAATAAGGAGAGCAAAGAGATCCACGAAATACAGATGTAACTCTGTGAGATGAATTAACAGAACACTAAGCAGTTTCTCAGAAAGCTTCTTTCCAGATTTCATCTGAGGATATTTCCTTTTTCACCATAGCCCTCTATGGGCTTCCAAATATCACTTTGCCAATTCCACAAGAACTGTCTTAGCGAAAGGCTTCTTGAGGGGAACGCTGTAACTCTGTGAGATGATTTCACAGAACACAAAGAAGTTTCTCAGAAAGCTTCTTTCTCTTTGTTATCGGAGGGTATTACCTTTGGCCCTATAGTCTCCAAAGGGATCCGAAATATCTGTTCTCAGATTCCACAGAAAAAAGGCTAGCAAAGAGATCCAGGAAATACAGATGTAACTCTGTGAGATGAATTAACAGAACACTAAGCAGTTTCTCAGAAAGCTTCTTTCCAGATTTCATCTGAGGATATTTCCTTTTTCACCATAGCCCTCTATGGGCTTCCAAATATCACTTTGCCAATTCCACAAGAACTGTCTTTGAGAAAGGCTTCTTGAGGGGAAAGCTGTAACTCTGTGAGATGATTTAACAGAACACAAAGAAATTTCTCAGAAAGCTTCTTTCTCTTTGTTATCGGAGGATATTTCCTTTGGCCCTATAGTCTCCAAAGGGATCCGAAATATCTGTTCTCAGATTCCACAGAAATAAGGCTAGCAAAGACATCCACGAAATACAGATGTAACTCTGTGAGATGAATTAACAGAACACTAACCAGTTTCTCAGAAAGCTTCTTTCCAGATTTCATCTGAGGATATTTCCTTTTTCACCAGAGCCCTCTATGGGCTTCCAAATATCACTTTGCCAATTCCACAAGAACTGTCTTAGCGAAAGGCTTCTTGAAGGGAAAGCTGTAACTCTGTGAGATGATTTCACAGAACACAAAGAAGTTTCTCAGAAAGCTTCTTTCTCTTTGTTATCGGAGGATATTTCCTTTGGCCATATAGTCTCCAAAGGGATCCGAAATATCTGTTCTCAGATTCCACAGAAATAAGGCTAGCAAAGAGATCCACGAAATACAGATGTAACTCTGTGAGATGAATTAACAGAACACTAAGCAGTTTCTCAGAAAGCTTCTTTCCAGATTTCATCGGAGGATATTTCCTTTTTCACCATAGCCCTCTATGGGCTTCCAAATATCACTTTGCCAATTCCACAAGAACTGTCTTTGAGAAAGGCTTCTTGAGGGGAAAGCTGTAACTCTGTGAGATGATTTCACAGAACACAAAGAAGTTTCTCAGAAAGCTTCTTTCTCTTTGTTATCGGAGGATATTTCCTTTGGCCCTATAGTCTTCAAAGGGATCATAAATATCTGTTCTCAGATTCCACAGAAATAAGGCTAGCAAAGAGATCCACGAAATACAGATGTAACCCTGTGAGATGAATTAACAGAACACTAAGCAGTTTCTCAGAAAGCTTCTTTCCAGATATCATCTGAGGATATTTTCTTTTTCACCATAGCCCTCTTTGGGCTTCCAAATATCACTTTGCCAATTCCACAAGAACTGTCTTAGCGAAAGGCTTCTTGAGGGGAAAGCTGTAACTCTGTGAGATGATTTCACAGAACACAAAGAAGTTTCTCAGAAAGCTTCTTTCTCTTTGTTATCGGAGGATATTTCCTTTGGCCCTATAGTCTCCAAAGGGATCCGAAATATCTGTTCTCAGATTCCACAGAAATAAGGCTAGCAAAGAGATCCACGAAATACAGATGTAACTATGTGAGATGAATTAACAGAACACTAAGCAGTTTCTCAGAAAGCTTCTTTCCAGATTTCATCTGAGGATATTTCCTTTTTCACCATAGTCCTCTATGGGCTTCCAAATATCACTTTGCCAATTCCACAAGAACTGTCTTTGAGAAAGGCTTCTTGAGGGGAAAGCTGTAACTCTGTGAGATGATTTCACAGAACACAAAGAAGTTTCTCAGAAAGCTTCTTTCTCTTTGTTATCGGAGGATATTTCCTTTGGCCCTATAGTCTCCAAAGGGATCCGAAATATCTGTTCTCAGATTCCACAGAAATAAGGCTAGCAAAGAGATCCACGAAATACAGATGTAACTCTGTGAGATGAATTAACAGAACACTAAGCAGTTTCTCAGAAAGCTTCTTTCCAGATTTCATCTGAGGATATTTCCTTTTTCACCATAGCCCTCTATGGGCTTCCAAATATCACTTTGCCAATTCCACAAGAACTGTCTTAGCGACAGGCTTCTTGAGGGGAAAGCTGTAACTCTGTGAGATGATTTCACAGAACACAAAGAAGTTTCTCAGAAAGCTTCTTTCTCTTTGTTATCGGAGGATATTTCCTTTGGCCCTATAGTCTCCAAAGGGATCCGAAATATCTGTTCTCAGATTTCACAGAAATAAGGCTATCAAAGAGATCCACGAAATACAGATGTAACTCCGTGAGATGAATTAACAGAACACTAAGCAGTTTCTCAGAAAGCTTCTTTCCAGATTTCATCTGAGGATATTTCCTTTTTCACCATAGCCCTCTATGGGCTTCCAAATATCACTTTGCCAATTCCACAAGAACTGTCATTGAGAAAGGCTTCTTGAGGGGAAAGCTGTAACTCTGTGAGATGATTTCACAGAACACAAAGAAGTTTCTCAGAAAGATTCTTTCTCTTTGTTATCGGAGGATATTTCCTTTGGCCCTATAGTCTCCAAAGGGATCCGAAATATCTGTTCTCAGATTCCACAGAAATAAGGCTAGCAAAGAGATCCACGAAATACAGATGTAACTCTGTGAGATGAATTAACAGAACACTAAGCAGTTTCTCCGAAAGCTTCTTTCCAGATTTCAACCTAGGATATTTCGTTTTTCACCATAACCCTCTATGGGCTTCCAAATATTACGTTGCCAATTACACAGGAACTGTCTTAGCGAAAGGTTTCTTGAGGGGAAAGCTGTAACTCTGTGAGATGATTTCACAGAACACAAAGAAGTTTCTCAGAAAGATTCTTTCTCTTTGTTATTCGAGGATATTTCCTTTGGCCCTATAGTCTTCAAAGGGATCCGAAATATCTGTTCTCAGATTCCACAGAAATAAGGCTAGCAAAGAGATCCAGGAAATACAGATGTAACTCTGTGAGATGAATTAACAGAACACTAAGCAGTTTCTCAGAAAGCTTCTTTCCAGATTTCATCTGAGGATATTTCCTTTTTCACCATAGCCCTCTATGGGCTTCCAAATATCACTTTGCCAATTCCACAAGAACTGTCTTAGCGAAAGGCTTCTGGAGGGGAAAGCTGTAACTCTGTGAGATGATTTCACAGAACACAAAGAAGTTTCTCAGAAAGCTTCTTTCTCTTTGTTATCGGAGGATATTTCCTTTGGCCCTATAGTCTCCAAAGGGATCCGAATTATCCGCTCTCAGATTTCACAGAAATAAGGCTATCAAAGAGATCCATGAAATACAGATGTAACTCTGTGAGATGAATTAACAGAACACTAAGCAGTTTCTCAGAAAGCTTCTTTCCAGATTTCATCTGAGGATATTTCCTTTTTCACCATAGCCCTCTATGGGCTTCCAAATATCACTTTGCAAATTCCACAAGAACTGTCTTTGAGAAAGGCTTCTTGAGGGGAAAGCTGTAACTCTGTGAGATGATTTCACAGAACACAAAGAAGTTTCTCAGAAAGCTTCTTTCTCTTTGTTATCGGAGGATATTTCCTTTGGCCCTATAGTCTCCAAAGGGATCCGAAATATCTGTTCTCAGATTCCACAGAAATAAGGAGAGCAAAGAGATCCACGAAATACAGATGTAACTCTGTGAGATGAATTAACAGAACACTAAGCAGTTTCTCAGAAAGCTTCTTTCCAGATTTCATCTGAGGATATTTCCTTTTTCACCATAGCCCTCTATGGGCTTCCAAATATCACTTTGCCAATTCCACAAGAACTGTCTTAGCGAAAGGCTTCTTGAGGGGAACGCTCTAACTCTGTGAGATGATTTCACAGAACACAAAGAAGTTTCTCAGAAAGCTTCTTTCTCTTTGTTATCGGAGGGTATTACCTTTGGCCCTATAGTCTCCAAAGGGATCCGAAATATCTGTTCTCAGATTCCACAGAAAAAAGGCTAGCAAAGAGATCCAGGAAATACAGATGTAACTCTGTGAGATGAATTAACAGAACACTAAGCAGTTTTTCAGAAAGCTTCTTTCCAGATTTCATCTGAGGATATTTCCTTTTTCACCATAGCCCTCTATGGGCTTCCAAATATCACTTTGCCAATTCCACAAGAACTGTCTTTGAGAAAGGCTTCTTGAGGGGAAAGCTGTAACTCTGTGAGATGATTTAACAGAACACAAAGAAATTTCTCAGAAAGCTTCTTTCTCTTTGTTATCGGAGGATATTTCCTTTGGCCCTATAGTCTCCAAAGGGATCCGAAATATCTGTTCTCAGATTCCACAGAAATAAGGCTAGCAAAGACATCCACGAAATACAGATGTAACTCTGTGAGATGAATTAACAGAACACTAACCAGTTTCTCAGAAAGCTTCTTTCCAGATTTCATCTGAGGATATTTCCTTTTTCACCAGAGCCCTCTATGGGCTTCCAAATATCACTTTGCCAATTCCACAAGAACTGTCTTAGCGAAAGGCTTCTTGAAGGGAAAGCTGTAACTCTGTGAGATGATTTCACAGAACACAAAGATGTTTCTCAGAAAGCTTCTTTCTCTTTGTTATCGGAGGATATTTCCTTTGGCCCTATAGTCTCCAAAGGGATCCGAAATATCTGTTCTCAGATTCCACAGAAATAAGGCTAGCAAAGAGATCCACGAAATACAGATGTAACTCTGTGAGATGAATTAACAGAACACTAAGCAGTTTCTCAGAAAGCTTCTTTCCAGATTTCATCTGAGGATATTTCCTTTTTCATCATAGCCCTCTATGGGCTTCCAAATATCACTTTGCCAATTCCACAAGAACTGTCTTAGCGAAAGGCTTCTTGAGGGGAAAGCTGTAACTCTGTGAAATGATTTCACAGAACACAAAGAAGTTTCTCAGAAAGCTTCTTTCTCTTTGTTATCGGAGGATATTACCTTTGGCCCTATAGTCTCCAAAGGGATTCGAAATATCTGTTCTCAGATTCCACAGAAAAAAGGCTAGCAAAGAGATCCACGAAATACAGATGTAACTCTGTTAGATGAATTAACAGAACACTAAGCAGTTTCTCAGAAAGCTTCTTTCCAGATTTCATCTGAGGATATTTCCTTTTTCACCATAGCCCTCTATGGGCTTCCAAATATCACTTTGCCAATTCCACAAGAACTGTCTTAGCGAAAGGCTTCTGGAGGGGAAAGCTGTAACTCTGTGAGATGATTTCACAGAACACAAAGAAGTTTCTCAGAAAGCTTCTTTCTCTTTGTTGTCGGAGGATATTTCCATTGGCCCTATAGTCTCCAAAGGGATCCGAAATATCCGTTCTCAGATTTCACAGAAATAAGGCTATCAAAGAGATCCACGAAATACAGATGTAACTCTGTGAGATGAATTAACAGAACACTAAGCAGTTTCTCAGAAAGCTTCTTTCCAGATTTCATCTGAGGATATTTCCTTTTTCACGATAGCCCTCTATGGGCTTCCAAATATCACTTTGCAAATTCCACAAGAACTGTCTTTGAGAAAGGCTTCTTGAGGGGAAAGCTGTAACTCTGTGAGATGATTTCACAGAACACAAAGAAGTTTCTCAGAAAGCTTCTTTCTCTTTGTTATCGGAGGATATTTCCTTTGGCCCTATAGTCTCCAAAGGGATCCGAAATATCTGTTCTCAGATTCCACAGAAATAAGGAGAGCAAAGAGATCCACGAAATACAGATGTAACTCTGTGAGATGAATTAACAGAACACTAAGCAGTTTCTCAGAAAGCTTCTTTCCAGATTTCATCTGAGGATATTTCCTTTTTCACCATAGCCCTCTATGGGCTTCCAAATATCACTTTGCCAATTCCACAAGAACTGTCTTAGCGAAAGGCTTCTTGAGGGGAACGCTGTAACTCTGTGAGATGATTTCACAGAACACAAAGAAGTTTCTCAGAAAGCTTCTTTCTCTTTGTTATCGGAGGGTATTACCTTTGGCCCTATAGTCTCCAAAGGGATCCGAAATATCTGTTCTCAGATTCCACAGAAAAAAGGCTAGCAAAGAGATCCAGGAAATACAGATGTAACTCTGTGAGATGAATTAACAGAACACTAAGCAGTTTCTCAGAAAGCTTCTTTCCAGATTTCATCTGAGGATATTTCCTTTTTCACCATAGCCCTCTATGGGCTTCCAAATATCACTTTGCCAATTCCACAAGAACTGTCTTTGAGAAAGGCTTCTTGAGGGGAAAGCTGTAACTCTGTGAGATGATTTAACAGAACACAAAGAAATTTCTCAGAAAGCTTCTTTCTCTTTGTTATCGGAGGATATTTCCTTTGGCCCTATAGTCTCCAAAGGGATCCGAAATATCTGTTCTCAGATTCCACAGAAATAAGGCTAGCAAAGACATCCACGAAATACAGATGTAACTCTGTGAGATGAATTAACAGAACACTAACCAGTTTCTCAGAAAGCTTCTTTCCAGATTTCATCTGAGGATATTTCCTTTTTCACCAGAGCCCTCTATGGGCTTCCAAATATCACTTTGCCAATTCCACAAGAACTGTCTTAGCGAAAGGCTTCTTGAAGGGAAAGCTGTAACTCTGTGAGATGATTTCACAGAACACAAAGAAGTTTCTCAGAAAGCTTCTTTCTCTTTGTTATCGGAGGATATTTCCTTTGGCCATATAGTCTCCAAAGGGATCCGAAATATCTGTTCTCAGATTCCACAGAAATAAGGCTAGCAAAGAGATCCACGAAATACAGATGTAACTCTGTGAGATGAATTAACAGAACACTAAGCAGTTTCTCAGAAAGCTTCTTTCCAGATTTCATCGGAGGATATTTCCTTTTTCACCATAGCCCTCTATGGGCTTCCAAATATCACTTTGCCAATTCCACAAGAACTGTCTTTGAGAAAGGCTTCTTGAGGGGAAAGCTGTAACTCTGTGAGATGATTTCACAGAACACAAAGAAGTTTCTCAGAAAGCTTCTTTCTCTTTGTTATCGGAGGATATTTCCTTTGGCCCTATAGTCTTCAAAGGGATCATAAATATCTGTTCTCAGATTCCACAGAAATAAGGCTAGCAAAGAGATCCACGAAATACAGATGTAACCCTGTGAGATGAATTAACAGAACACTAAGCAGTTTCTCAGAAAGCTTCTTTCCAGATATCATCTGAGGATATTTTCTTTTTCACCATAGCCCTCTTTGGGCTTCCAAATATCACTTTGCCAATTCCACAAGAACTGTCTTAGCGAAAGGCTTCTTGAGGGGAAAGCTGTAACTCTGTGAGATGATTTCACAGAACACAAAGAAGTTTCTCAGAAAGCTTCTTTCTCTTTGTTATCGGAGGATATTTCCTTTGGCCCTATACTCTCCAAAGGGATCCGAAATATCTGTTCTCAGATTCCACAGAAATAAGGGTAGCAAAGAGATCCACGAAATACAGATTAACTCTGTGAGATAAATTAACAGAACACTAAGCAGTTTCTCAGAAAGCTTCTTTCCAGATTTCATCTCTGGATATTTCCTTTTTCACCATAGCCCTCTATGGGCTTCCAAATATCACTTTGCCAATTCCACAAGAACTGTTTTAGCGAAAGGCTTCTTGAGGGGAAAGCTGTAACTCTGTGAGATGATTTCACAGAACACAAAGAAGTTTCTCAGAAAGCTTCTTTCTCTTTGTTATCGGAGGATATTTCCTTTGGCCCTATAGTCTCCAAAGGGATCCGAAATATCTGTTCTCAGATTCCACAGAAATAAGGCTAGCAAAGAGATCCACGAAATACAGATGTAACTCTGTGAGATGAATTAACAGAACACTAAGCAGTTTCTCAGAAAGCTTCTTGCAGATTTCATCTGAGGATATTTCCTTCTTCACCATAGCCCTCTATGGGCTTCCCAATATTACGTTGCCAATTCCACAGGAACTGTCTTAGCGAAAGGCTTCTTGAGGGAAAAGCTGTAACTCTGTGAGATGATTTCACAGAACACAAAGAAGTTTCTCAGAAAGCTTCTTTCTCTTTGTTATCGGAGGATATTTCCTTTGGCCCTATAGTCTTCAAAGGGATCCGAAATATCTGTTCTCATATTCCACAGAAATAAGGCTAGCAAAGAGATCCACGAAATACAGATGTAACCCTGTGAGATGAATTAACAGAACACTAAGCAGTTTCTCAGAAAGCTTCTTTCCAGATTTCATCTGAGGATATTTCCTTTTTCACCATAGCCCTCTATGGGCTTCCAAATATCACTTTGCCAATTCCACAAGAACTGTCTTAGCGAAAGGCTTCTTGAGGGGAAAGCTGTAACTCTGTGAGATGATTTCACAGAACACAAAGAAGTTTCCCAGAAAGATTCTTTCTCTTTTTTATCGGAGGATATTTCCTTTGGCCCTATACTCTCCAAAGGGATCCGAAATATCTGTTCTCAGATTCCACAGAAATAATGCTAGCAAAGAGATCCACGAAATACAGATGTAACTCTGTGAGATGAATTAACAGAACACTAAGCAGTTTCTCAGAAAGCTTCTTTCCAGATTTCATCTGAGGATATTTCCTTTTTCACCATAGCCCTCTAAGGGCTTCCAAATATCACTTTGCAAATTCCACATGAACTGTCTTAGCGATAGGCTTCTTTAGGGGAAAGCTGTAACTCTGTGAGATGATTTCACAGAACACAAAGAAGTTTCTCAGAAAGCTTCTTTCTCTTTGTTATCGGAGGATATTTCCTTTGGCCCTATAGTCTCCAAAGGGAACCGAAATATCTGTTCTCAGATTCCACAGAAATAAGGCTAGCAAAGAGATCGACGAAATACAGATGTAACTCTGTACGATGAATTAATAGAACACTAAGCAGGTTCTCAGAAAGCTTCTTTCCAGTTTTCATCGGAGGATATTTCCTTTTTCACCATAGCCCTCTATGGGCTTCCAAATATCACTTTGCCAATTCCACAAGTAGTGTCTTACCGAAAGGCTTCTTGAGGGGAAATCTGACACTCTGTGAGATGATTTCACAGAACACAAAGAAGTTTCTCAGAAAGCTTCTTTCTCTTTGTTATCGGAGGATATTTCCTTTGGCCTTATAGTCTCCAAAAGGATCCGAAATATCTGTTCTCAGATTCCACAGAAATAAGGCTAGCAAAGAGATCCACGAAATACAGTTGTAACTCTATGAGATGAATTAACAGAACACTAAGCAGTTTCTCAGAAAGCTTCTTTCCAGATTTCATCTGAGGATATTTCCTTTTTCACCATAGCCCTCTAAGGGCTTCCAAATATTACGTTGCCAATTCCACAGGAACTGTCTTAGCGAAAGGCTTCTCGTGGGGAGAGCTGTAACCTGTGAGATGATTTCACAGAACACAAAGAAGTTTCTCAGAAAGCTTCTTTCTCTTTGTTATCGGAGGATATTTCCTTTGGCCATATAGTCTTCAAAGGGATCCGAAATATCTGTTCTCAGATTCCACAGAAATAAGGCTAGCAAAGAGATCCACGAAATACAGATGTAACCCTGTGAGATGAATTAACAGAACACTAAGCGGTTTCTCAGAAAGCTTCTTTCCAGATTTCATCTGAGGATATTTCCTTTTTCACCATAGCCCTCTATGGGATTCCAAATATCACTTTGCCAAATCCACAAGAACTGTCTTAGCGAAAGGCTTCTTGAGGGGAAAGCTGTAACTCCGTGAGATGATTTCACAGAACACAAAGAAGTTTCTCAGAAAGCTTCTTTCTCTTTGTTATCGGAGGATATTTCCTTTGGCCATATAGTCTCCACAGGGATCCGAAATATCTGTTCTCAGATTCCACAGAAATAAGGCTAGCAAAGAGATCCAAGAAATACAGATGTAACTCTGTGAGATGAATTAACAGAACACTAAGCAGTTTCTCAGAAAGCTTCTTTCCAGATTTCATCTGAGGATATTTCCTTTTTCACCATAGCCCTCTATGGGCTTCCAAATATCACTTTGCCAATTCCACAAGAACTGTCTTAGCGAAAGGCTTCTTGAGGGGAAAGCTGTAACTCTGTGAGATGATTTCACAGAACACAAAGAAGTTTCTCAGAAAGATTCTTTCTCTTTTTTATCGGAGGATATTTCCTTTGGCCCTATAGTCTCCAAAGGGAACCGAAATATCTGTTCTCAGATTCCACAGAAATAAGGCTAGCAAAGAGATCGACGAAATACAGATGTAACTCTGTGAGATGAATTAACAGAACACTAAGCAGTTTCTCAGAAAGCTTCTTTCCAGATTTCATCTGAGGATATTTACTTTTTCACCATAGCCCTCTATGGGCTTCCAAATATTACGTTGCCAATTCCACAGGAACTGTCTCAGCGAAAGGCTTCTTGTGGGGAAAGCTGTAACCTGTGAGATGATTTCACAGAACACAAAGAAGTTTCTCAGAAAGCTTCTTTCTCTTTGTTATCGGAGGATATTTCCTTTGGCCATATAGTCTTCAAAGGCATCCGAAATATCTGTTCTCAGATTCCACAGAAATAGGGCTAGCAAAGAGATCCACGAAATACAGATGTAACCCTGTGAGATGAATTAACAGAACACTAAGCGGTTTCTCAGAAAGCTTCTTTCCAGATTTCATCTGAGGATATTTCCTTTTTCACCATAGCCCTCTATGGGATTCCAAATATCACTTTGCCAAATCCACAAGAACGGTCTTAGCGAAAGGCTTCTTGAGGGGAAAGCTGTAACTCTGTGAGATGATTTCACAGAACACAAAGAAGTTTCCCAGAAAGCTTCTTTCTCTTTGTTATCGGAGGATATTTCCTTTGGCCATATAGTCTCCACAGGGATCCGAAATATCTGTTCTCAGATTCCACAGAAATAAGGCTAGCAAAGAGATCCAGGAAATACAGATGTAACTCTGTGAGATGAGTAAACAGAACACTAAGCAGTTTCTCAGAAAGCTTCTTTCCAGATTTCATCTGAGGATATTTCCTTTTTCACCATAGCCCTCTATGGGCTTCCAAATATCACTTTGCCAATTCCACAAGAACTGTCTTAGCGAAAGGCTTCTTGAGGGGAAAGCTGTAACTCTGTGAGATGATTTCACAGAACACAAAGAAGTTTCCCAGAAAGATTCTTTCTCTTTTTTATCGGAGGATATTTCCTTTGGCCCTATACTCTCCAAAGGGATCCGAAATATCTGTTCTCAGATTCCACAGAAATAAGGCTAGCAAAGAGATCCACGAAATACAGATGTAACTCTGTGAGATGAATTAACAGAACACTAAGCAGTTTCTCAGAAAGCTTCTTTCCAGATTTCATCTCTGGATATTTCCTTTTTCACCATAGCCCTCTATGGGCTTCCAAATATCACTTTGCCAAATCTACAAGAACTGTCTTAGCGAAAGGCTTCTTGAGGGGAAAGCTGTAACTCTGTGAGATGGTTTCACAGAACACAAAGAAGTTGCTCAGAAAGCTTCTTTCTCTTTGTTATCGGAGGATATTTCCTTTGGCCCTATAGTCTTCAAAGGGATCTGATATATCTGTTCTCAGATTCCACAGAAATAAGGCTAGCAAAGAGATCCACGAAATACAGATGTAACCCTGTGAGATGAATTAACAGAACACTAAGCAGTTTCTCAGAAAGCTTCTATCCAGATTTCATCTGAGGATATTTCCTTTTTCACCACAGCCCTCTATGGGCTTCCAGATATCACATTTTCAATTCCACAAGAACTGTCTTAGCGAAAGGCTTCTTGAGGGGAAAGCTGTAACTCTGTGAGATGATTTCACAGAACACAAAGAAGTTTCTCAGAAGGCTTCTTTCTCTTTGTTATCGGAGGATATTTCCTTTGGCCCTATACTCTCCAAAGGGATCCGAAATATCTGTTCTCAGATTCCACAGAAATAAGGCTAGCAAAGAGATCCACGAAATACAGATGTAACTCTGTGAGATGAATTAACAGAACACTAAGCAGTTTCTCAGAAAGCTTCTTTCCAGATTTCATCTGAGGATATTTCCTTTTTCATCATAGCCCTCTATGGGCTTCCAAATATCACTTTGCCAATTCCACAAGAACTGTCTTAGCGAAAGGCTTCTTGAGGGGAAAGCTGTAACTCTGTGAAATGATTTCACAGAACACAAAGAAGTTTCTCAGAAAGCTTCTTTCTCTTTGTTATCGGAGGATATTACCTTTGGCCCTATAGTCTCCAAAGGGATTCGAAATATCTGTTCTCAGATTCCACAGAAAAAAGGCTAGCAAAGAGATCCACGAAATACAGATGTAACTCTGTTAGATGAATTAACAGAACACTAAGCAGTTTCTCAGAAAGCTTCTTTCCAGATTTCATCTGAGGATATTTCCTTTTTCACCATAGCCCTCTATGGGCTTCCAAATATCACTTTGCCAATTCCACAAGAACTGTCTTAGCGAAAGGCTTCTGGAGGGGAAAGCTGTAACTCTGTGAGATGATTTCACAGAACACAAAGAAGTTTCTCAGAAAGCTTCTTTCTCTTTGTTGTCGGAGGATATTTCCATTGGCCCTATAGTCTCCAAAGGGATCCGAAATATCCGTTCTCAGATTTCACAGAAATAAGGCTATCAAAGAGATCCACGAAATACAGATGTAACTCTGTGAGATGAATTAACAGAACACTAAGCAGTTTCTCAGAAAGCTTCTTTCCAGATTTCATCTGAGGATATTTCCTTTTTCACGATAGCCCTCTATGGGCTTCCAAATATCACTTTGCAAATTCCACAAGAACTGTCTTTGAGAAAGGCTTCTTGAGGGGAAAGCTGTAACTCTGTGAGATGATTTCACAGAACACAAAGAAGTTTCTCAGAAAGCTTCTTTCTCTTTGTTATCGGAGGATATTTCCTTTGGCCCTATAGTCTCCAAAGGGATCCGAAATATCTGTTCTCAGATTCCACAGAAATAAGGAGAGCAAAGAGATCCACGAAATACAGATGTAACTCTGTGAGATGAATTAACAGAACACTAAGCAGTTTCTCAGAAAGCTTCTTTCCAGATTTCATCTGAGGATATTTCCTTTTTCACCATAGCCCTCTATGGGCTTCCAAATATCACTTTGCCAATTCCACAAGAACTGTCTTAGCGAAAGGCTTCTTGAGGGGAACGCTGTAACTCTGTGAGATGATTTCACAGAACACAAAGAAGTTTCTCAGAAAGCTTCTTTCTCTTTGTTATCGGAGGGTATTACCTTTGGCCCTATAGTCTCCAAAGGGATCCGAAATATCTGTTCTCAGATTCCACAGAAAAAAGGCTAGCAAAGAGATCCAGGAAATACAGATGTAACTCTGTGAGATGAATTAACAGAACACTAAGCAGTTTCTCAGAAAGCTTCTTTCCAGATTTCATCTGAGGATATTTCCTTTTTCACCATAGCCCTCTATGGGCTTCCAAATATCACTTTGCCAATTCCACAAGAACTGTCTTTGAGAAAGGCTTCTTGAGGGGAAAGCTGTAACTCTGTGAGATGATTTAACAGAACACAAAGAAATTTCTCAGAAAGCTTCTTTCTCTTTGTTATCGGAGGATATTTCCTTTGGCCCTATAGTCTCCAAAGGGATCCGAAATATCTGTTCTCAGATTCCACAGAAATAAGGCTAGCAAAGACATCCACGAAATACAGATGTAACTCTGTGAGATGAATTAACAGAACACTAACCAGTTTCTCAGAAAGCTTCTTTCCAGATTTCATCTGAGGATATTTCCTTTTTCACCAGAGCCCTCTATGGGCTTCCAAATATCACTTTGCCAATTCCACAAGAACTGTCTTAGCGAAAGGCTTCTTGAAGGGAAAGCTGTAACTCTGTGAGATGATTTCACAGAACACAAAGAAGTTTCTCAGAAAGCTTCTTTCTCTTTGTTATCGGAGGATATTTCCTTTGGCCATATAGTCTCCAAAGGGATCCGAAATATCTGTTCTCAGATTCCACAGAAATAAGGCTAGCAAAGAGATCCACGAAATACAGATGTAACTCTGTGAGATGAATTAACAGAACACTAAGCAGTTTCTCAGAAAGCTTCTTTCCAGATTTCATCGGAGGATATTTCCTTTTTCACCATAGCCCTCTATGGGCTTCCAAATATCACTTTGCCAATTCCACAAGAACTGTCTTTGAGAAAGGCTTCTTGAGGGGAAAGCTGTAACTCTGTGAGATGATTTCACAGAACACAAAGAAGTTTCTCAGAAAGCTTCTTTCTCTTTGTTATCGGAGGATATTTCCTTTGGCCCTATAGTCTTCAAAGGGATCATAAATATCTGTTCTCAGATTCCACAGAAATAAGGCTAGCAAAGAGATCCACGAAATACAGATGTAACCCTGTGAGATGAATTAACAGAACACTAAGCAGTTTCTCAGAAAGCTTCTTTCCAGATATCATCTGAGGATATTTTCTTTTTCACCATAGCCCTCTTTGGGCTTCCAAATATCACTTTGCCAATTCCACAAGAACTGTCGTAGCGAAAGGCTTCTTGAGGGGAAAGCTGTAACTCTGTGAGATGATTTCACAGAACACAAAGAAGTTTCTCAGAAAGCTTCTTTCTCTTTGTTATCGGAGGATATTTCCTTTGGCCCTATACTCTCCAAAGGGATCCGAAATATCTGTTCTCAGATTCCACAGAAATAAGGGTAGCAAAGAGATCCACGAAATACAGATTAACTCTGTGAGATAAATTAACAGAACACTAAGCAGTTTCTCAGAAAGCTTCTTTCCAGATTTCATCTCTGGATATTTCCTTTTTCACCATAGCCCTCTATGGGCTTCCAAATATCACTTTGCCAATTCCACAAGAACTGTTTTAGCGAAAGGCTTCTTGAGGGGAAAGCTGTAACTCTGTGAGATGATTTCACAGAACACAAAGAAGTTTCTCAGAAAGCTTCTTTCTCTTTGTTATCGGAGGATATTTCCTTTGGCCCTATAGTCTCCAAAGGGATCCGAAATATCTGTTCTCAGATTCCACAGAAATAAGGCTAGCAAAGAGATCCACGAAATACAGATGTAACTCTGTGAGATGAATTAACAGAACACTAAGCAGTTTCTCAGAAAGCTTCTTGCAGATTTCATCTGAGGATATTTCCTTCTTCACCATAGCCCTCTATGGGCTTCCCAATATTACGTTGCCAATTCCACAGGAACTGTCTTAGCGAAAGGCTTCTTGAGGGAAAAGCTGTAACTCTGTGAGATGATTTCACAGAACACAAAGAAGTTTCTCAGAAAGCTTCTTTCTCTTTGTTATCGGAGGATATTTCCTTTGGCCCTATAGTCTTCAAAGGGATCCGAAATATCTGTTCTCATATTCCACAGAAATAAGGCTAGCAAAGAGATCCACGAAATACAGATGTAACCCTGTGAGATGAATTAACAGAACACTAAGCAGTTTCTCAGAAAGCTTCTTTCCAGATTTCATCTGAGGATATTTCCTTTTTCACCATAGCCCTCTATGGGCTTCCAAATATCACTTTGCCAATTCCACAAGAACTGTCTTAGCGAAAGGCTTCTTGAGGGGAAAGCTGTAACTCTGTGAGATGATTTCACAGAACACAAAGAAGTTTCCCAGAAAGATTCTTTCTCTTTTTTATCGGAGGATATTTCCTTTGGCCCTATACTCTCCAAAGGGATCCGAAATATCTGTTCTCAGATTCCACAGAAATAATGCTAGCAAAGAGATCCACGAAATACAGATGTAACTCTGTGAGATGAATTAACAGAACACTAAGCAGTTTCTCAGAAAGCTTCTTTCCAGATTTCATCTGAGGATATTTCCTTTTTCACCATAGCCCTCTAAGGGCTTCCAAATATCACTTTGCAAATTCCACATGAACTGTCTTAGCGATAGGCTTCTTTAGGGGAAAGCTGTAACTCTGTGAGATGATTTCACAGAACACAAAGAAGTTTCTCAGAAAGCTTCTTTCTCTTTGTTATCGGAGGATATTTCCTTTGGCCCTATAGTCTCCAAAGGGAACCGAAATATCTGTTCTCAGATTCCACAGAAATAAGGCTAGCAAAGAGATCGACGAAATACAGATGTAACTCTGTACGATGAATTAATAGAACACTAAGCAGGTTCTCAGAAAGCTTCTTTCCAGTTTTCATCGGAGGATATTTCCTTTTTCACCATAGCCCTCTATGGGCTTCCAAATATCACTTTGCCAATTCCACAAGTAGTGTCTTACCGAAAGGCTTCTTGAGGGGAAATCTGACACTCTGTGAGATGATTTCACAGAACACAAAGAAGTTTCTCAGAAAGCTTCTTTCTCTTTGTTATCGGAGGATATTTCCTTTGGCCTTATAGTCTCCAAAAGGATCCGAAATATCTGTTCTCAGATTCCACAGAAATAAGGCTAGCAAAGAGATCCACGAAATACAGTTGTAACTCTATGAGATGAATTAACAGAACACTAAGCAGTTTCTCAGAAAGCTTCTTTCCAGATTTCATCTGAGGATATTTCCTTTTTCACCATAGCCCTCTAAGGGCTTCCAAATATTACGTTGCCAATTCCACAGGAACTGTCTTAGCGAAAGGCTTCTCGTGGGGAGAGCTGTAACCTGTGAGATGATTTCACAGAACACAAAGAAGTTTCTCAGAAAGCTTCTTTCTCTTTGTTATCGGAGGATATTTCCTTTGGCCATATAGTCTTCAAAGGGATCCGAAATATCTGTTCTCAGATTCCACAGAAATAAGGCTAGCAAAGAGATCCACGAAATACAGATGTAACCCTGTGAGATGAATTAACAGAACACTAAGCGGTTTCTCAGAAAGCTTCTTTCCAGATTTCATCTGAGGATATTTCCTTTTTCACCATAGCCCTCTATGGGATTCCAAATATCACTTTGCCAAATCCACAAGAACTGTCTTAGCGAAAGGCTTCTTGAGGGGAAAGCTGTAACTCCGTGAGATGATTTCACAGAACACAAAGAAGTTTCTCAGAAAGCTTCTTTCTCTTTGTTATCGGAGGATATTTCCTTTGGCCATATAGTCTCCACAGGGATCCGAAATATCTGTTCTCAGATTCCACAGAAATAAGGCTAGCAAAGAGATCCAAGAAATACAGATGTAACTCTGTGAGATGAATTAACAGAACACTAAGCAGTTTCTCAGAAAGCTTCTTTCCAGATTTCATCTGAGGATATTTCCTTTTTCACCATAGCCCTCTATGGGCTTCCAAATATCACTTTGCCAATTCCACAAGAACTGTCTTAGCGAAAGGCTTCTTGAGGGGAAAGCTGTAACTCTGTGAGATGATTTCACAGAACACAAAGAAGTTTCTCAGAAAGATTCTTTCTCTTTTTTATCGGAGGATATTTCCTTTGGCCCTATAGTCTCCAAAGGGAACCGAAATATCTGTTCTCAGATTCCACAGAAATAAGGCTAGCAAAGAGATCGACGAAATACAGATGTAACTCTGTGAGATGAATTAACAGAACACTAAGCAGTTTCTCAGAAAGCTTCTTTCCAGATTTCATCTGAGGATATTTACTTTTTCACCATAGCCCTCTATGGGCTTCCAAATATTACGTTGCCAATTCCACAGGAACTGTCTCAGCGAAAGGCTTCTTGTGGGGAAAGCTGTAACCTGTGAGATGATTTCACAGAACACAAAGAAGTTTCTCAGAAAGCTTCTTTCTCTTTGTTATCGGAGGATATTTCCTTTGGCCATATAGTCTTCAAAGGCATCCGAAATATCTGTTCTCAGATTCCACAGAAATAGGGCTAGCAAAGAGATCCACGAAATACAGATGTAACCCTGTGAGATGAATTAACAGAACACTAAGCGGTTTCTCAGAAAGCTTCTTTCCAGATTTCATCTGAGGATATTTCCTTTTTCACCATAGCCCTCTATGGGATTCCAAATATCACTTTGCCAAATCCACAAGAACGGTCTTAGCGAAAGGCTTCTTGAGGGGAAAGCTGTAACTCTGTGAGATGATTTCACAGAACACAAAGAAGTTTCCCAGAAAGCTTCTTTCTCTTTGTTATCGGAGGATATTTCCTTTGGCCATATAGTCTCCACAGGGATCCGAAATATCTGTTCTCAGATTCCACAGAAATAAGGCTAGCAAAGAGATCCAGGAAATACAGATGTAACTCTGTGAGATGAGTAAACAGAACACTAAGCAGTTTCTCAGAAAGCTTCTTTCCAGATTTCATCTGAGGATATTTCCTTTTTCACCATAGCCCTCTATGGGCTTCCAAATATCACTTTGCCAATTCCACAAGAACTGTCTTAGCGAAAGGCTTCTTGAGGGGAAAGCTGTAACTCTGTGAGATGATTTCACAGAACACAAAGAAGTTTCCCAGAAAGATTCTTTCTCTTTTTTATCGGAGGATATTTCCTTTGGCCCTATACTCTCCAAAGGGATCCGAAATATCTGTTCTCAGATTCCACAGAAATAAGGCTAGCAAAGAGATCCACGAAATACAGATGTAACTCTGTGAGATGAATTAACAGAACACTAAGCAGTTTCTCAGAAAGCTTCTTTCCAGATTTCATCTCTGGATATTTCCTTTTTCACCATAGCCCTCTATGGGCTTCCAAATATCACTTTGCCAAATCTACAAGAACTGTCTTAGCGAAAGGCTTCTTGAGGGGAAAGCTGTAACTCTGTGAGATGGTTTCACAGAACACAAAGAAGTTGCTCAGAAAGCTTCTTTCTCTTTGTTATCGGAGGATATTTCCTTTGGCCCTATAGTCTTCAAAGGGATCTGATATATCTGTTCTCAGATTCCACAGAAATAAGGCTAGCAAAGAGATCCACGAAATACAGATGTAACCCTGTGAGATGAATTAACAGAACACTAAGCAGTTTCTCAGAAAGCTTCTATCCAGATTTCATCTGAGGATATTTCCTTTTTCACCACAGCCCTCTATGGGCTTCCAGATATCACATTTTCAATTCCACAAGAACTGTCTTAGCGAAAGGCTTCTTGAGGGGAAAGCTGTAACTCTGTGAGATGATTTCACAGAACACAAAGAAGTTTCTCAGAAGGCTTCTTTCTCTTTGTTATCGGAGGATATTTCCTTTGGCCCTATACTCTCAAAAGGGATCCGAAATATATGTTCTCAGATTCCACAGAAATAAGGCTAGCAAAGAGATCCACGAAATACAGATGTAACTCTGTGAGATGAATTAACAGAACACTAAGCAGTTTCTCAGAAAGCTTCTTTCCAGATTTCATCTGAGGATATTTCCTTTTTCACCATAGCCCTCTATGGGCTTCCAAATATCACTTTGCCAATTCGACAAGAACTGTCTTAGCGAAAGGCTTCTTGAGGGGAAAGCTGTAACTCTGTGAGATGATTTCACAGAACACAAAGAAGTTTCTCAGAAAGCTTCTTTCTCTTTGTTATCGGAGGATATTTCCTTTGGCCCTATAGTCTCCAAAGGGAACCGAAATATCTGTTCTCAGATTCCACAGAAATAAGGCTAGCAAAGAGATCGACGAAATACAGATGTAACTCTGTGAGATGAATTAACAGAACACTAAGCAGTTTCTCAGAAAGCTTCTTTCCAGATTTCATCTGAGGATATTTCCTTTTTCACCATAGCCCTCTATGGGCTTCCAAATATTACGTTGCCAATTCCACAGGAACTGTCTTAGCGAAAGGCTTCTTGTGGGGAAAGCTGTAACCTGTGAGATGATTTCACAGAACACAAAGAAGTTTCTCAGAAAGCTTCTTTCTCTTTGTTATCGGAGGATATTTCCTTTGGCCATATAGTCTTCAAAGGGATCCGAAATATCTGTTCTCAGATTCCACAGAAATAAGGCTAGCAAAGAGATCCACGAAATACAGATGTAACCCTGTGAGATGAATTAACATAACACTAAGCGGTTTCTGAGAAAGCTTCTTTCCAGATTTCATCTGAGGATATTTCCTTTTTCATCATAGCCCTCTATGGGATTCCAAATATCACTTTGCCAAATCCACAAGAACTGTCTTAGCGAAAGGCTTCTTGAGGGAAAAGCTGTAACTCTGTGAGATGATTTCACAGAACACAAAGAAGTTTCTCAGAAAGCTTCTTTCTCTTTGTTATCGGAGGATATTTCCTTTGGCCATATAGTCTCCACAGGGATCCGAAATATCTGTTCTCAGATTCCACAGAAATAAGGCTAGCAAAGAGATCCACGAAATACAGATGTAACTCTGTGAGATGAATTAACAGAATACTAAGCAGTTTCTCAGAAAGCTTCTTTCCAGATTTCATCTGAGGATATTTCCTTTTTCACCATAGACCTCTATGGGCTTCCAAATATCACGTTGCCAATTCCACAAGAACTGTCTTAGCGAAAAGCTTCTTGAGGGGAAAGCTGTCACTCTGTGAGATGATTTCACAGAACACAAAGAAGTTTCTCAGAAAGCTTCTTTCTCTTTGTTATCGGAGGATATTTCCTTTGGCCCTATAGTCTCCAAAGGGAACCGAAATATCTGTTCTCAGATTCCACAGAAATAAGGCTAGCAAAGAGATCGACGAAATACGGATGTAACTCTGTGAGATGAATTAACAGAACACTAAGCAGTTTCTCAGAAAGCTTCTTTCCAGATTTCATCTGAGGATATTTCCTTTTTCACCATAGCCCTCTATGGGCTTCCCAATATTACGTTGCCAATTCCACAGGAACTGTCTTAGCGAAAGTCTTCTTGAGGGGAAAGCTGTAAATCTGTGAGATGATTTCACAGAACACAAAGAAGTTTCTCAGAAAGATTCTTTCTCTTTGTTATCGGAGGATATTTCCTTTGGCCCTATAGTCTTCAAAGGGATCCGAAATATCTGTTCTCAGATTCCACAGAAATAAGGCTAGCAAAGAGATCCACGAAATACAGATGTAACTCTGTGAGATGAATTAACAGAACACTAAGCAGTTTCTCAGAAAGCTTCTTTCCAGATTTCATCTGAGGATATTTCCTTTTTCACCATAGCCCTCTATGGGCTTCCAAATATCACTTTGCCAATTCCACAAGAACTGTCTTAGCGAAAAGTTTCTTGAGGGGAAAGCTGTCACTCTGTGAGATGATTTCACAGAACACAAAGAAGTTTCTCAGAAAGCTTCTTTCTCTTTGTTATCGGAGGATATTTCCTTTGGCCCTATAGACTCCAAAGGGATCCGAAATATCTGTTCTCAGATTCCACAGAAATAAGGCTAGCAAAGAGATCCAGGAAATACAGATGTAACTCTGTGAGATGAATTAACAGAACACTAAGCAGTTTCTCAGAAAGCTTCTTTCCAGATTTCATCTGAGGATATTTCCGTTTTCACCATAGCCCTCTATGGGCTTCCAAATATCACTTTGCCAAATCCACAAGAACTGTCTTAGCGAAAGGCTTCTTCAGGGGAAAGCTGTAACTCTGTGAGATGATTTCACAGAACACAAAGAAGTTTCTCAGAAAGCTTCTTTCTCTTTGTTATCGGAGGATATTTCCTTTGGCCCTATAGTCTTCAAAGGGATCCGAAATATCTGTTCTCAGATTCCACAGAAATAAGGCTAGCAAAGAGATCCACGAAATACAGATGTAACCCTGTGAGATGAATTAACAGAACACTAAGCAGTTTCTCAGAAAGCTTCTCTCCAGATTTCATCTGACGATATTTCCTTTTTCACCATAGCCATCTATGGGTTTCCAGATATCACTTTGTCAATTCCACAAGAACTGTCTTAACGAAAGGCTTCTTGAGGGGAAAGCTGTAACTCTGTGAGATGATTTCACAGAACACAAAGAAGTTTCTCAGAAAGCTTCTTTCTCTTTGTTATCGGAGGATATTTCCTTTGGCCCTGTAGTCTCCATAGGGAACAGAAATATCTGTTCTCAGATTCCACAGAAATAAGGCTAGCAAAGAGATCCACGAAATACAGATGTAACCCTGTGAGATGAATTAACATAACACTAAGCGGTTTCTGAGAAAGCTTCTTTCCAGATTTCATCTGAGGATATTTCCTTTTTCAGCATAGCCCTCTATGGGCTTCCAAATATCACTTTGCCAATTCCACAAGAACTGTCTTAGCGAAAGGCTTCTTGAGGGGAAAGCTGTAACTCTGTGAGATGATTTCACAGAACACAAAGAAGTTTCTCAGAAAGCTTCTTTCTCTTTGTTATCGGAGGATATTTCCTTTGGCCCTATAGTCTCCACAGGGATCCGAAATATCTGTTCTCAGATTCCACAGAAATAAGGCTAGCAAGGAGATCCACGAAATACAGATGTAACTCTGTGAGATGAATTAACAGAACACTAAGCAGTTTCTCAGAAAGCTTCTTTCCAGATTTCATCTGAGGATATTTCCTTTTTCACCATAGCCCTCTATGGGCTTCCAAATATCACTTTGCCAATTCCACAAGAACTGTCATTGAGAAAGGCTTCTTGAGGGGAAAGCTGTAACTCTGTGAGATGATTTCACAGAACACAAAGAAGTTTCTCAGAAAGCTTCTTTCTCTTTGTTATCGGAGGATATTTCCTTTGGCCATATAGTCTTCAAAGGAATCCGAAATATCTGTTCTCAGATTCCACAGAAATAAGGCTAGGAAAGAGATCCACGAAATACAGATGTAACCCTGTGAGATGAATTAACATAACACTAAGCAGTTTCTCAGAAAGCTTCTTTCCAGATTTCATCTGAGGATATTTCCTTTTTCACCATAGCCCTCTATGGGCTTCCAAATATCACTTTGCCAATTCCACAAGAACTGTCTTAGCGAAAGGCTTCTTGAGGGGAAAGCTGTCACTCTGTGAGATGATTTCACAGAACACAAAGAAGTTTCTCAGAAAGCTTCTTTCTCTTTGTTATCGGAGGATATTTCCTTTGGCCCTATAGTCTCCAAAGGGAACCGAAATATCTGTTCTCAGATTCCACAGAAATAAGGCTAGCAAAGAGATCGACGAAATACAGATGTAACTCTGTGAGATGAATTAACAGAACACTAAGCAGTTTCTCAGAAAGCTTCTTTCCAGATTTCATCTGAGGATATTTCCTTTTTCACCATAGCCCTCTATGGGCTTCCCAATATTACGTTGCCAATTCCACAGGAACTGTCTTAGCGAAAGGCTTCTTGAGGGGAAAGCTGTAACTCTGTGAGATGATTTCACAGAACACAAAGAAGTTTCTCAGAAAGCTTCTTTCTCTTTGTTATCGGAGGATATTTGCTTTGGCCCTATAGTCTTCAAAGGGATCCGAAATATCTGTTCTCAGATTCCACAGAAATAAGGCTAGCAAAGAGATCCACGAAATACAGATGTAACCCTGTGAGATGAATTAACAGAACACTAAGCAGTTTCTCAGAAAGCTTCTTTCCAGATTTCATCTGAGGATATTTCCTTTTTCACCATAGCGATCTATGGGCTTCCAAATATCACTTTGCCAATTCCACAAGAACTGTCTTAGCGAAAGGCTTCTTGAGGGGAAAGCTGTAACTCTGTGAGATGATTTCACAGAACACAAAGAAGTTTCTCAGAAAGATTCTTTCTATTTTTTATCGGAGGATAATTCCTTTGGCCCTATAGACTCCAAAGGGATCCGAAATATCTGTTCTCAGATTCCACAGAAATAAGGCTAGCAAAGAGATCCACGAAATACAGATGTAACTCTGTGAGATGAATTAACAGAACACTAAGCAGTTTCTCAGAAAGCTTCTTTCCAGATTTCATCTGAGGATATTTCCTTTTTCACCATAGCCCTCTATGGGCTTCCAAATATCACTTTGCCAATTTCACAAGAACTGTCTTAGCGAAAGGCTTCTTGAGGGGAGAGCTGTTACTCTGTGAGATGATTTCACAGAACACAAAGAAGTTTCTCAGAAAGCTTCTTTCTCTTTGTTATCGGAGGATATTTCCTTTGGCCCTATACTCTCAAAAGGGATCCGAAATATATGTTCTCAGATTCCACAGAAATAAGGCTAGCAAAGAGATCCACGAAATACAGATGTAACACTGTGAGATAAATTAACAGAACACTAAGCAGTTTCTCAGAAAGCTTCTTTCCAGATTTCATCTCTGGATATTTCCTTTTTCACCATAGCCCTCTATGGGCTTCCAAATATTACGTTGCCAATTCCACAAGAACTTTCTTAGCGAAAGGCTTCTTGTGGGGAAAGCTGTAACCTGTGAGATGATTTCACAGAACACAAAGAAGTTTCTCAGAAAGCTTCTTTCTCTTTGTTATCGGAGGATATTTCCTTTGGCCATATAGTCTTCAAAGGGATCCGAAATATCTGTTCTCAGATTCCACAGAAATAAGGCTAGCAAAGAGATCCACGAAATACAGATGTAACCCTGTGAGATGAATTAACAGAACACTAAGCAGTTTCTCAGAAAGCTTCTTTCCAGATTTCATCTGAGGATATTTCCTTTTTCACCATAGCCCTCTATGGGCTTCCAAATATCACTTTGCCAAATCCACAAGAACTGTCTTAGCGAAAGGCTTCTTGAGGGGAAAGCTGTCACTCTGTGAGATGATTTCACAGAACACAAAGAAGTTTCTCAGAAAGCTTCTTTCTCTTTGTTATCGGAGGATATTTCCTTTGGCCCTATAATTTCCAAAGGGATCCGAAATATCTGTTCTCAGATTCCACAGAAATAAGGCTAGCAAAGAGATCGACGAAATACAGATGTAACTCTGTGAGATGAATTAACAGAACACTAAGCAGTTTCTCAGAAAGCTTCTTTCCAGATTTCATCTGAGGATATTTCCTTTTTCACCATAGCCCTCTATGGGCTTCCAAATATTACGTTGCCAATTCCACAGGAACTGTCTTAGCGAAAGGCTTCTTGTGGGGAAAGCTGTAACCTGTGAGATGATTTCACAGAACACAAAGAAGTTTCTCAGAAAGCTTCTTTCTCTTTGTAAACGGAGGATATTTCCTTTGGCCATATAGTCTTCAAAGGGATCCGAAATATCTGTTCTCAGATTCCACAGAAATAAGGCTAGCAAAGAGATCCACGAAATACAGATGTAACCCTGTGAGATGAATTAACATAACACTAATCGGTTTCTGAGAAAGCTTCTTTCCAGATTTCATCTGAGGATATTTCCTTTTTCATCATAGCCCTCTATGGGATTCCAAATATCACTTTGCCAAATCCACAAGAACTGTCTTAGCGAAAGGCTTCTTGAGGGGAAAGCTGTAACTCTGTGAGATGATTTCACAGAACACAAAGAAGTTTCTCAGAAAGCTTCTTTCTCTTTGTTATCGGAGGGTATTTCCTTTGGCCATATAGTCTCCAAAGGGATCCGAAATATCTGTTCTCAGATTCCACAGAAATAAGGCTAGCAAAGAGATCCACGAAATACAGATGTAATCTGTGAGATGAATTAACAGAACACTAAGCAGTTTCTCAGAAAGCTTCTTTCCAGATTTCATCTGAGGATATTTCCTTTTTCACCATAGCCCTCTATGGGCTTCCAAATATCACTTTGCCAATTCCACAAGAACTGTCTTAGCGAAAGGCTTCTTGAGGGGAAAGCTGTAACTCTGTGAGATGATTTCACAGAACACAAAGAAGTTTCTCAGAAAGCTTCTTTCTCTTTGTTATCGGAGGATATTTCCTTTGGCCCTATAGTCTCCAAAGGGAACCGAAATATCTGTTCTCAGATTCCACAGAAATAAGGCTAGCAAAGAGATCGACGAAATACAGATGTAACTCTGTGAGATGAATTAACAGAACACTAAGCAGTTTCTCAGAAAGCTTCTTTCCAGATTTCATCTGAGGATATTTCCTTTTTCACCATAGCCCTCTATGGGCTTCCAAATATTACGTTGCCAATTCCACAGGAACTGTCTTAGCGAAAGGCTTCTTGTGGGGAAAGCTGTAACTTGTGAGATGATTTCACATAACACAAAGAAGTTTCTCAGAAAGCTTCTTTCTCTTTGTTATCGGAGGATATTTCCTTTGGCCATATAGTCTTCAAAGGAATCCGAAATATCTGTTCTCAGATTCCACAGAAATAAGGCTAGGAAAGAGATCCACGAAATAAAGATGTAACCCTGTGAGATGAATTAACAGAACACTAAGCAGTTTCTCAGAAAGCTTCTTTCCAGATTTCATCTGAGGATATTTCCTTTTTCACCATAGCCCTCTATGGGCTTCCAAATATCACTTTGCCAAATCCACAAGAACTGTCTTAGCGAAAGGCTTCTTGAGGGGAAAGCTGTAACTCTGTGAGATGATTTCACAGAACACAAAGAAGTTTCTCAGAAAGCTTCTTTCTCTTTTTTATCGGAGGATATTTCCTTTGGCCATATAGTCTCCACAGGGATCCGAAATATCTGTTCTCAGATTCCACAGAAATTAGGCTAGCAAAGAGATCCACGAAATGCAGATGTAACTCTGTGAGATGAATTAACAGAACACTAAGCAGTTTCTCAGAGAGCTTCTTTCCAGATTTCATCTGAGGATATTTCCTTTTTCACCATAGCCCTCTATGGGCTTCCAAATATCACTTTGCCAATTCCACAATAACTGTCTTAGCGAAAGGCTTCTTGAGGGGAAAACTGTAACTCTGTGAGATGATTTCACAAAACACAAAGAAGTTTCTCAGAAAGCTTCTTTCTCTTTGTTATCGGAGGATATTTCCTTTGGCCTTATAGTCTCCAAAGGGAACCGAAATATCTGTTCTCAGATTCCACAGAAATAAGGCTAGCAAAGACATCCACGAAATACAGATGTAACTCTGTGAGATGAATTAACAGAACACTAAGCAGTTTCTCAGAAAGCTTCTTTCCAGATTTCATCAGAGGATATTTCCTTTTTCACCATAGCCATCTATGGGCTTCCAAATATTACGTTGCCAATTCCACAGGAACTGTCTTAGCGAAAGGCTTCTTGTGGGGAAAGCTGTAACTCTGTGAGATGATTTCACAGAACACAACGAAGTTTCTCAGAAAGCTTCTTTCTCTTGGTTATCGGAGGATATTTCCTTTGGCCATATAGTCTTCAAAGGGATCCGAAATATCTGTTCTCAGATTCCACAGAAATAAGGCTAGCAAAGAGATCCACTAAATACAGATGTAACCCTGTGAGATGAATTAACATAACACTAAGCGGTTTCTGAGAAAGCTTCTTTCCAGATTTCATCTGAGGATATTTCCTTTTTCATCATAGCCCTCTATGGGCTTCCAAATATCACTTTGCCAATTCCACAAGAACTGTCTTAGCAAAAGGCTTCTTGAGGGGAAAGCTGTAACTCTGTGAGATGATTTCACAGAACACAAGGAAGTTGCTCAGAAAGCTTCTTTCTCTTTGTTATCGGAGGATATTTCCTTTGGCCCTATAGTGTCCAAAGGGAACCGAAATATCTGTTCTCAGATTCCACAGAAATAAGGCTAGCAAAGAGATCCACGAAATACAGATGTAACTCTGTGAGATGAATTAACAGAACACTAAGCAGTTTCTCAGAAAGCTTCTTTCCAGATTTCATCTGAGGATATTTCCTTTTTCACCATAGCCCTCTATGGGCTTCCAAATATTACGTTGCCAATTCCACAGGAACTGTCTTAGCGAAAGGCTTCTTGAGGGGAAAGCTGTGACCTGTGAGATGATTTCAAATAACACAAAGAAGTTTCTCAGAAAGCTTCTTTCTCTTTGTTATCGGAGGATATTTCCTTTGGCCCTATACTCTCAAAAGGGATCCGAAATATCTGTTCTCAGATTCCACAGAAATAAGGCTAGCAAAGAGATCCACGAAATACAGATGTAACTCTGTGAGATGAATTAACAGAACACTAAGCAGTTTCTCAGAAAGCTTCTTTCCAGATTTCATCTGAGGATATTTCCTTTTTCACCATAGCCCTCTATGGGCTTCCAAATATTACGTTGTCAATTCCACAGGAACTGTCTTAGCGAAAGGCTTCTTGTGGGGAAAGCTGTAACCTGTGAGATGATTTCACAGAACACAACGAAGTTTCTCAGAAAGCTTCTTTCTCTTGGTTATCGGAGGATATTTCCTTTGGCCATATAGTCTTCAAAGGGATCCGAAATATCTGTTCTCAGATTCCACAGAAATAAGGCTAGCAAAGAGATCCACTAAATACAGATGTAACCCTGTGAGATGAATTAACATAACACTAAGCGGTTTCTGAGAAAGCTTCTTTCCAGATTTCATCTGAGGATATTTCCTTTTTCATCATAGCCCTCTAGGGGCTTCCGAATATCACTTTGCCAATTCCACAAGAACTGTCTTAGCGAAAGGCTTCTTGAGGGGAAAGCTGTCACTCTGTGAGATGATTTCACAGAACACAAAGAAGTTGCTCAGAAAGCTTCTTTCTCTTTGTTATCGGAGGATATTTCCTTTGGCCCTATAGTCACCAAAGGGAACCGAAATATCTGTTCTCAGATTCCACAGAAATAAGGCTAGCAAAGAGATCCACGAAATACAGATGTAACTCTGTGAGATGAATTAACAGAACACTAAGCAGTTTCTCAGAAAGCTTCTTTCCAGATTTCATCTGAGGATATTTCCTTTTTCACCATAGCCCTCTATGGGCTTCCAAATATTACGTTGCCAATTCCACAGGAACTGTCTTAGCGAAAGGCTTCTTGAGGGGAAAGCTGTAACCTGTGAGATGATTTCAAATAACACAAAGAAGTTTCTCAGAAAGCTTCTTTCTCTTTGTTATCGGAGGATATTTCATTTGGCCCTGTAGTCTCCACAGGGATCCGAAATATCTGTTCTCAGATTCCACAGAAATAAGGCTAGCAAAGAGATCCACGAAATACAGATGTAACTCTGTGAGATGAATTAACAGAACACTAAGCTGTTTCTCAGAAAGCTTCTTTCCAGATTTCATCTGAGGATATTTCCTTTTTCACCATAGCCCTCTATGGGCTTCCAAATATCACTTTGCCAATTTCACAAGAACTGTCTTAGCGAAAGGCTTCTTGAGGGGAGAGCTGTTACTCTGTGAGATGATTTCACAGAACACAAAGAAGTTTCTCAGAAAGCTTCTTTCTCTTTGTTATCGGAGGATATTTCCTTTGGCCCTATACTCTCAAAAGGGATCCGAAATATATGTTCTCAGATTCCACAGAAATAAGGCTAGCAAAGAGATCCACGAAATACAGATGTAACCCTGTGAGATGAATTAACATAACACTAATCGGTTTCTGAGAAAGCTTCTTTCCAGATTTCATCTGAGGATATTTCCTTTTTCATCATAGCCCTCTATGGGATTCCAAATATCACTTTGCCAAATCCACAAGAACTGTCTTAGCGAAAGGCTTCTTGAGGGGAAAGCTGTAACTCTGTGAGATGATTTCACAGAACACAAAGAAGTTTCTCAGAAAGCTTCTTTCTCTTTGTTATCGGAGGGTATTTCCTTTGGCCATATAGTCTCCAAAGGGATCCGAAATATCTGTTCTCAGATTCCACAGAAATAAGGCTAGCAAAGAGATCCACGAAATACAGATATAATCTGTGAGATGAATTAACAGAACACTAAGCAGTTTCTCAGAAAGCTTCTTTCCAGATTTCATCTGAGGATATTTCCTTTTTCACCATAGCCCTCTATGGGCTTCCAAATATCACTTTGCCAATTCCACAAGAACTGTCTTAGCGAAAGGCTTCTTGAGGGGAAAGCTGTAACTCTGTGAGATGATTTCACAGAACACAAAGAAGTTTCTCAGAAAGCTTCTTTCTCTTTGTTATCGGAGGATATTTCCTTTGGCCCTATAGTCTCCAAAGGGAACCGAAATATCTGTTCTCAGATTCCACAGAAATAAGGCTAGCAAAGAGATCGACGAAATACAGATGTAACTCTGTGAGATGAATTAACAGAACACTAAGCAGTTTCTCAGAAAGCTTCTTTCCAGATTTCATCTGAGGATATTTCCTTTTTCACCATAGCCCTCTATGGGCTTCCAAATATTACGTTGCCAATTCCACAGGAACTGTCTTAGCGAAAGGCTTCTTGTGGGGAAAGCTGTAACTTGTGAGATGATTTCACATAACACAAAGAAGTTTCTCAGAAAGCTTCTTTCTCTTTGTTATCGGAGGATATTTCCTTTGGCCATATAGTCTTCAAAGGAATCCGAAATATCTGTTCTCAGATTCCACAGAAATAAAGCTAGGAAAGAGATCCACGAAATACAGATGTAACCCTGTGAGATGAATTAACAGAACACTAAGCAGTTTCTCAGAAAGCTTCTTTCCAGATTTCATCTGAGGATATTTCCTTTTTCACCATAGCCCTCTATGGGCTTCCAAATATCACTTTGCCAAATCCACAAGAACTGTCTTAGCGAAAGGCTTCTTGAGGGGAAAGCTGTAACTCTGTGAGATGATTTCACAGAACACAAAGAAGTTTCTCAGAAAGCTTCTTTCTCTTTGTTATCGGAGGATATTTCCTTTGGCCATATAGTCTCCACAGGGATCCGAAATATCTGTTCTCAGATTCCACAGAAATTAGGCTAGCAAAGAGATCCACGAAATGCAGATGTAACTCTGTGAGATGAATTAACAGAACACTAAGCAGTTTCTCAGAGAGCTTCTTTCCAGATTTCATCTGAGGATATTTCCTTTTTCACCATAGCCCTCTATGGGCTTCCAAATATCACTTTGCCAATTCCACAAGAACTGTCTTAGCGAAAGGCTTCTTGAGGGGAAAACTGTAACTCTGTGAGATGATTTCACAAAACACAAAGAAGTTTCTCAGAAAGTTTCTTTCTCTTTGTTATCGGAGGATATTTCCTTTGGCCTTATAGTCTCCAAAGGGAACCGAAATATCTGTTCTCAGATTCCACAGAAATAAGGCTAGCAAAGAGATCCACGAAATACAGATGTAACTCTGTGAGATGAATTAACAGAACACTAAGCAGTTTCTCAGAAAGCTTCTTTCCAGATTTCATCAGAGGATATTTCCTTTTTCACCATAGCCATCTATGGGCTTCCAAAGATTACGTTGCCAATTCCACAGGAACTGTCTTAGCGAAAGGCTTCTTGTGGGGAAAGCTGTAACTCTGTGAGATGATTTCACAGAACACAACGAAGTTTCTCAGAAAGCTTCTTTCTCTTGGTTATCGGAGGATATTTCCTTTGGCCATATTGTCTTCAAAGGGATCCGAAATATCTGTTCTCAGATTCCACAGAAATAAGGCTAGCAAAGAGATCCACTAAATACAGATGTAACCCTGTGAGATGAATTAACATAACACTAAGCGGTTTCTGAGAAAGCTTCTTTCCAGATTTCATCTGAAGATATTTCCTTTTTCATCATAGCCCTCTATGGGCTTCCAAATATCACTTTGCCAATTCCACAAGAACTATCTTAGCGAAAGGCTTCTTGAGGGGAAAGCTGTAACTCTGTGAGATGATTTCACAGAACACAAGGAAGTTGCTCAGAAAGCTTCTTTCTCTTTGTTATCGGAGGATATTTCCTTTGGCCCTATAGTGTCCAAAGGGAACCGAAATATCTGTTCTCAGATTCCACAGAAATAAGGCTAGCAAAGAGATCCACGAAATACAGATGTAACTCTGTGAGATGAATTAACAGAACACTAAGCAGTTTCTCAGAAAGCTTCTTTCCAGATTTCATCTGAGGATATTTCCTTTTTCACCATAGCCCTCTATGGGCTTCCAAATATTACGTTGCCAATTCCACAGGAACTGTCTTAGCGAAAGGCTTCTTGAGGGGAAAGCTGTGACCTGTGAGATGATTTCAAATAACACAAAGAAGTTTCTCAGAAAGCTTCTTTCTCTTTGTTATCGGAGGATATTTCCTTTGGCCCTATACTCTCAAAAGGGATCCGAAATATCTGTTCTCAGATTCCACAGAAATAAGGCTAGCAAAGAGATCCACGAAATACAGATGTAACTCTGTGAGATGAATTAACAGAACACTAAGCAGTTTCTCAGAAAGCTTCTTTCCAGATTTCATCTGAGGATATTTCCTTTTTCACCATAGCCCTCTATGGGCTTCCAAATATTACGTTGTCAATTCCACAGGAACTGTCTTAGCGAAAGGCTTCTTGTGGGGAAAGCTGTAACCTGTGAGATGATTTCACAGAACACAACGAAGTTTCTCAGAAAGCTTCTTTCTCTTGGTTATCGGAGGATATTTCCTTTGGCCATATAGTCTTCAAAGGGATCCGAAATATCTGTTCTCAGATTCCACAGAAATAAGGCTAGCAAAGAGATCCACTAAATACAGATGTAACCCTGTGAGATGAATTAACATAACACTAAGCGGTTTCTGAGAAAGCTTCTTTCCAGATTTCATCTGAGGATATTTCCTTTTTCATCATAGCCCTCTATGGGCTTCCAAATATCACTTTGCCAATTCCACAAGAACTGTCTTAGCGAAAGGCTTCTTGTGGGGAAAGCTGTCACTCTGTGAGATGATTTCACAGAACACAAAGAAGTTGCTCAGAAAGCTTCTTTCTCTTTGTTATCGGAGGATATTTCCTTTGGCCCTATAGTCACCAAAGGGAACCGAAATATCTGTTCTCAGACTCCACAGAAATAAGGCTAGCAAAGAGATCCACGAAATACAGATGTAACTCTGTGAGATGAACTAACAGAACACTAAGCAGTTTCTCAGAAAGCTTCTTTCCAGATTTCATCTGAGGATATTTCCTTTTTCACCATAGCCCTCTATGGGCTTCCAAATATTACGTTGCCAATTCCACAGGAACTTTCTTAGCGAAAGGCTTCTTGAGGGGAAAGCTGTAACCTGTGAGATGATTTCAAATAACACAAAGAAGTTTCTCAGAAAGCTTCTTTCTCTTTGTTATCGGAGGATATTTCATTTGGCCCTGTAGTCTCCACAGGGATCCGAAATATCTGTTCTCAGATTCCACAGAAATAAGGCTAGCAAAGAGATCCACGAAATACAGATGTAACTCTGTGAGATGAATTAACAGAACACTAAGCAGTTTCTAAGAAAGCTTCTTTCCAGATTTCATCTGAGGATATTTCCTTTTTCACCATAGCCCTCTATGGGCTTCCAAATATCACTTTGCCAATTTCACAAGAACTGTCTTAGCGAAAGGCTTCTTGAGGGGAGAGCTGTTACTCTGTGAGATGATTTCACAGAACACAAAGAAGTTTCTCAGAAAGCTTCTTTCTCTTTGTTATCGGAGGATATTTCCTTTGGCCCTATACTCTCAAAAGGGATCCGAAATATATGTTCTCAGATTCCACAGAAATAAGGCTAGCAAAGAGATCCACGAAATACAGATGTAACACTGTGAGATAAATTAACAGAACACTAAGCAGTTTCTCAGAAAGCTTCTTTCCAGATTTCATCTCTGGATATTTCCTTTTTCACCATAGCCCTCTATGGGCTTCCAAATATCACTTTGCCAAAAGCACAAGAAATGTCTTAGCGAAAGGCTTCTTGAGGGGAAAGCTGTCACTCTGTGAGATGATTTCACAGAACACAAAGAAGTTTCTCAGAAAGCTTCTTTCTCTTTGTTATCGGAGGATATTTCCTTTGGCCCTATAATTTCCAAAGGGATCCGAAATATCTGTTCTCAGATTCCACAGAAATAAGGCTAGCAAAGAGATCGACGAAATACAGATGTAACTCTGTGAGATGAATTAACAGAACACTAAGCAGTTTCTCAGAAATCTTCTTTCCAGATTTCATCTGAGGATATTTCCTTTTTCACCATAGCCCTCTATGGGCTTCCAAATATTACGTTGCCAATTCCACAGGAACTGTCTTAGCGAAAGGCTTCTTGTGGGGAAAGCTGTAACCTGTGAGATGATTTCACAGAACACAAAGAAGTTTCTCAGAAAGCTTCTTTCTCTTTGTAAACGGAGGATATTTCCTTTGGCCATATAGTCTTCAAAGGGATCCGAAATATCTGTTCTCAGATTCCACAGAAATAAGGCTAGCAAAGAGATCCACGAAATACAGATGTAACCCTGTGAGATGAATTAACATAACACTAATCGGTTTCTGAGAAAGCTTCTTTCCAGATTTCATCTGAGGATATTTCCTTTTTCACCATAGCCCTCTATGGGCTTCCAAATATCACTTTGCCAAATCCACAAGAACTGTCTTAGCGAAAGGCTTCTTGAGGGGAAAGCTGTAACTCTGTGAGATGATTTCACAGAACACAAAGAAGTTGCTCAGAAAGCTTCTTTCTCTTTGTTATCGGAGGATATTTCCTTTGGCCCTATAGTCACCAAAGGGAACCGAAATATCTGTTCTCAGACTCCACAGAAATAAGGCTAGCAAAGAGATCCACGAAATACAGATGTAACTCTGTGAGATGAATTAACAGAACACTAAGCAGTTTCTCAGAAAGCTTCTTTCCAGATTTCATCTGAGGATATTTCCTTTTTCACCATAGCCCTCTATGGGCTTCCAAATATTACGTTGCCAATTCCACAGGAACTTTCTTAGCGAAAGGCTTCTTGAGGGGAAAGCTGTAACCTGTGAGATGATTTCAAATAACACAAAGAAGTTTCTCAGAAAGCTTCTTTCTCTTTGTTATCGGAGGATATTTCATTTGGCCCTGTAGTCTCCACAGGGATCCGAAATATCTGTTCTCAGATTCCACAGAAATAAGGCTAGCAAAGAGATCCACGAAATACAGATGTAACTCTGTGAGATGAATTAACAGAACACTAAGCAGTTTCTAAGAAAGCTTCTTTCCAGATTTCATCTGAGGATATTTCCTTTTTCACCATAGCCCTCTATGGGCTTCCAAATATCACTTTGCCAATTTCACAAGAACTGTCTTAGCGAAAGGCTTCTTGAGGGGAGAGCTGTTACTCTGTGAGATGATTTCACAGAACACAAAGAAGTTTCTCAGAAAGCTTCTTTCTCTTTGTTATCGGAGGATATTTCCTTTGGCCCTATACTCTCAAAAGGGATCCGAAATATATGTTCTCAGATTCCACAGAAATAAGGCTAGCAAAGAGATCCACGAAATACAGATGTAACACTGTGAGATAAATTAACAGAACACTAAGCAGTTTCTCAGAAAGCTTCTTTCCAGATTTCATCTGAGGATATTTCCTTTTTCACCATAGCCCTCTATGGGCTTCCAAATATCACTTTGCCAAATCCACAAGAACTGTCTTAGCGAAAGGCTTCTTGAGGGGAAAGCTGTAACTCTGTGAGATGATTTCACAGAACACAAAGAAGTTTCTCAGAAAGCTTCTTTCTCTTTGTTATCGGAGGATATTACCTTTGGCCATATAGTCTCCACAGGGATCCGAAATATCTGTTCTCAGATTCCATAGAAATTAGGCTAGCAAAGAGATCCACGAAATGCAGATGTAACTCTGTGAGATGAATTAACAGAACACTAAGCAGTTTCTCAGAAAGCTTCTTTCCAGATTTCATCTGAGGATATTTCCTTTTTCACCATAGCCCTCTATGGGCTTCCAAATATCACTTTGCCAATTACACAAGAACTGTCTTAGCGAAAGGCTTCTTGAGGGGAAAACTGTAACTCTGTGAGATGATTTCACAAAACACAAAGAAGTTTCTCAGAAAGCTTCTTTCTCTTTGTTATCGGAGGATATTTCCTTTGGCCCTATACTCTCCAAAGGGAACCGAAATATCTGTTCTCAGATTCCACAGAAATAAGGCTAGCAAAGAGATCCACGAAATACAGATGTAACTCTGTGAGATGAATTAACAGAACACTAAGCAGTTTCTCAGAAAGCTTCTTTCCAGATTTCATCAGAGGATATTTCCTTTTTCACCATAGCCATCTATGGGCTTCCAAATATTACGTTGCCAATTCCACAGGAACTGTCTTAGCGAAAGGCTTCTTGTGGGGAAAGCTGTAACTCTGTGAGATGATTTCACAGAACACAACGAAGTTTCTCAGAAAGCTTCTTTCTCTTGGTTATCGGAGGATATTTCCTTTGGCCATATAGTCTTCAAAGGGATCCGAAATATCTGTTCTCAGATTCCACAGAAATAAGGCTAGCAAAGAGATCCACTAAATACAGATGTAACCCTGTGAGATGAATTAACATAACACTAAGCGGTTTCTGAGAAAGCTTCTTTCCAGATTTCATCTGAGGATATTTCCTTTTTCATCATAGCCCTCTATGGGCTTCCAAATATCACTTTGCCAATTCCACAAGAACTGTCTTAGCGAAAGGCTTCTTGGGGGGAAAGCTGTAACTCTGTGAGATGATTTCACAGAACACAAAGAAGTTGCTCAGAAAGCTTCTTTCTCTTTGTTATCGGAGGATATTTCCTTTGGCCCTATAGTCTCCACAGGGATCCGAAATATCTGTTCTCAGATTCCACAGAAATGAGGCTAGCAAAGAGATCCACGAAATACAGATGTAACTCTGTGAGATGAATTAACAGAACACTAAGCAGTTTCTCAGAAAGCTTCTTTCCAGATTTCATCTGAGGATATTTCCTTTTTCACCATAGCCCTCTATGGGCTTCCAAATATCACTTTGCCAATTCCACAAGAACAGTCTTAGCGAAAGGCTTCTTGAGGGGAGAGCTGTTACTCTGTGAGATGATTTCACAGAACACAAAGAAGTTTCTCAGAAAGCTTCTTTCTCTTTGTTATCGGAGGATATTTCCTTTGGCCATATAGTCTCCACAGGGATCCGAAATATCTGTTCTCAGACTCCACAGAAATAAGGCTAGCAAAGAGATCCAGGAAATACAGATGTAACTCTGTGAGATGAATTAAAAGAACACTAAGCAGTTTCTCAGAAAGCTTCTTTCCAGATTTCATTTGAGGATATTTCCTTTTTCACCACAGCCCTCTATGGGCTTCCAAATATCACTTTGCAAATTCCAAAAGTAGTGTCTTAGCGAAAGGCTTCTTGAGGGGAAATCTGTAACTCTGTGAGATGATTTCACAGAACACAAAGAAGTTTCTCAGAAAGATTTTTTCTCTTTGTTATCGGAGGATATTTCCTTTGGCCCTATAGTCTCCAAAAGGATCCGAAATATCTGTTCTCAGATTCCACAGAAATAAGGCTAGCAAAGAGATCCACGAAATACAGATGTAACTCTGTTAGATGAATTAACAGAACACTAAGCAGTTTCTCAGAAAGCTACTTTCCAGATATCATCTGAGGATATTTCCTTTTTCACCATAGCCCTCTATGGGCTTCCAAATATGACTTTGCCAAATCCACAAGAACTGTCTTAGCGAAAGGCTTCTTGCGAGGAAAGCTGCAACTCTGTGAGATGATTTCACAGAACACAAAGAAGTTTCTCAGAAAGCTTCTTTCTCTTTGTTATCGGAGGATATTTCCTTTGTCCCTATAGTCTTGAAAGTGATCCGAAACATCTGTTCTCGGATTCCACAGAAATAAGGCTAGCAAAGAGATCCACGATATACAGATGTAAGTCTGTGCGGGGAAGTCACACATCACAGAGCAGTTCCTCAGAAAGCTTCTTTCCAGATTTCATCTGAGGATATTTCCTTTGTCACCATAGCCCTCTATGGGCTTCCAAATATTACTTTGCCAATTCCACAGGAACTGTCTTAGCGAAAGGCTTCTTGTGGGGAAAGCTGTAACTCTGTGAGATGATTTCACAGAACACAAAGAAGTTTCTCAGAAAGCTTCTTTCTCTTTGTTATCGGAGGATATTTCCTTTGGCCCTATAGTCTTCAAAGGGATCCGAAATATCTGTTCTCAGATTCCACAGAAATAAGGCTAGGAAAGAGATCCACGAAATACAGATGTCACCCTGTGAGATGAATTAACAGAACACTAAGCAGTTTCTCAGAAAGCTTCTTTCCAGATTTCATCTGAGGATATTTCCTTTTTCACCATAGCCCTCTATGGGCTTCCAAATATCACTTTGCCAATTCCACAAGAACTGTCTTAGCGAAAGGCTTCTTGAAGGGAAAGCTGTAACTCTGTGAGATGATTTCACAGAACACAAAGAAGTTGCTCAGAAAGCTTCTTTCTCTTTGTTATCGGAGGATATTTCCTTTGGCCCTATAGTCTCCAAAGGAAACCGAAATATCTGTTCTCAGATTCCACAGAAATGAGGCTAGCAAAGAGATCGACGAAATACAGATGTAACTCTGTGAGATGAATTAACAGAACACTAAGCAGTTTCTCAGAAAGCTTCTTTCCAGATTTCATCTGAGGATATTTCCTTTTTCACCATAGCCCTCTATGGGCTTCCAAATATTACGTTGCCAATTCCACAGGAACTGTCTTAGCGAAAGGCTTCTTGTGGGGAAAACTGTAACTTGTGAGATGATTTCACAGAACACAAAGAAGTTTCTCAGAAAGCTTCTTTCTCTTTGTTATCGGAGGATATTTCCTTTGGCCATATAGTCTTCAAAGGAATCCGAAATATCTGTTCTCAGATTCCACAGAAATAAGGCTAGGAAAGAGATCCACGAAATACAGATGTAACCCTGTGAGATGAATTAACAGAACACTAAGCAGTTTCTCAGAAAGCTTCTTTCCAGATTTCATCTGAGGATATTTCCTTTTTCACCATAGCCCTCTATGGGCTTCCAAATATTACGTTGCCAATTCCACAGGAACTGTCTTAGCGAAAGGCTTCTTGAGGGGAAAGCTGTAACTCTGTGAGATGATTTCACAGAACACAAAGAAGTTTCTCAGAAAGCTTCTTTCTCTTTGTTATCGGAGGATATTTCCTTTGGCCCTATAGTCTTCAAAGGGATCCGAAATATCTGTTCTCAGATTCCACAGAAATAAGGCTAGCAAAGAGATCCACGAAATACAGATGTAACCCTGTGAGATGAATTAACAGAACACTAAGCAGTTTCTCAGAAAGCTTCTTTCCAGATTTCATCTGAGGATATTTCCTTTTTCACCATATCCCTCTATGGGCTTCCAAATATCACTTTGCCAAATCCACAAGAACTGTCTTAGCGAAAGGCTTCTTGAGGGGAAAGCTGTAACTCTGTGAGATGATTTCACAGAACACAAAGAAGTTTCTCAGAAAGCTTCTTTCTCTTTGTTATCGGAGGATATTTCCGTCGGCCCTATACTCTCCAAAGGGAACCGAAATATCTGTTCTCAGATTCCACAGAAATAAGGCTAGCAAAGAGATCGACGAAATACAGATGTAACTCTGTGAGATGAATTAACAGAACACTAAGCAGTTTCACAGAAATCTTCTTTCCAGATTTCATCTGAGGATATTTCCTTTTTCACCATAGCCCTCTATGGGCTTCCAAATATTACGTTGCCAATTCCACAGGAACTGTCTTAGTGAAAGGCTTCTTGTGGGGAAAGCTGTAACTCTGTGAGATGATTTCACAGAACACAAAGAAGTTTCTCAGAAAGCTTCTTTCTCTTTGTTATCGGAGGATATTTCCTTTGGCCATATAGTCTCCACAGGGATCCGAAATATCTGTTCTCAGATTCCACAGAAATAAGGCTAGCAAAGAGATCCAGGAAATACAGATGTAACTCTGTGAGATGAATTAAAAGAACACTAAGCAGTTTCTCAGAAAGCTTCTTTCCAGATTTCATCTGAGGATATTTCCTTTTTCACCACAGCCCTCTATGGGCTTCCAAATATCACTTTGCCAATTCCAAAAGTAGTGTCTTAGCGAAAGGCTTCTTGAGGGGAAATCTGTAACTCTGTGAGATGATTTCACAGAACACAAAGAAGTTTCTCAGAAAGATTTTTTCTCTTTGTTATCGGAGGATATTTCCTTTGGCCCTATAGTCTCCAAAAGGATCCGAAATATCTGTTCTCAGATTCCACAGAAATAAGGCTAGCAAAGAGATCCACGAAATACAGATGTAACTCTGTTAGATGAATTAACAGAACACTAAGCAGTTTCTCAGAAAGCTACTTTCCAGATATCATCTGAGGATATTTCCTTTTTCACCATAGCCCTCTATGGGCTTCCAAATATCACTTTGCCAAATCCACAAGAACTGTCTTGGCGAAAGGCTTCTTGCGAGGAAAGCTGCAACTCTGTGAGATGATTTCACAGAACACAAAGAAGTTTCTCAGAAAGCTTCTTTCTCTTTGTTATCGGAGGATATTTCCTTTGTCCCTATAGTCTTGAAAGTGATCCGAAACATCTGTTCTCGGATTCCACAGAAATAAGGCTAGCAAAGAGATCCACGATATACAGATGTAAGTCTGTGCGGGGAAGTCACACATCACAGAGCAGTTCCTCAGAAAGCTTCTTTCCAGATTTCATCTGAGGATATTTCCTTTGTCACCATAGCCCTCTATGGGCTTCCAAATATTACGTTGCCAATTCCACAGGAACTGTCTTAGCGAAAGGCTTCTTGTGGGGAAAGCTGTAACTCTGTGAGATGATTTCACAGAACACAAAGAAGTTTCTCAGAAAGCTTCTTTCTCTTTGTTATCGGAGGATATTTCCTTTGGCCCTATAGTCTTCAAAGGGATCCGAAATATCTGTTCTCAGATTCCACAGAAATAAGGCTAGGAAAGAGATCCACGAAATACAGATGTCACCCTGTGAGATGAATTAACAGAACACTAAGCAGTTTCTCAGAAAGCTTCTTTCCAGATTTCATCTCAGGATATTTCCTTTTTCACCATAGCCCTCTATGGGCTTCCAAATATCACTTTGCCAATTCCAAAAGAACTGTCTTAGCGAAAGGCTTCTTGAGGGGAAAGCTGTAACTCTGTGAGATGATTTCACAGAACACAAAGAAGTTTCTCAGAAAGCTTCTTTCTCTTTTTTATCGGAGGATATTTCCATTGGCCCTATAGTCTCCAAAGGGATCCGAAATATCTGTTCTCAGATTCCACAGAAATAAGGCTAGCAAAGAGATCCACGAAATACAGATGTAACTCTGTGAGATGAATTAACAGAACACTAAGCAGTTTCTCAGAAAGCTTCTTTCCAGATTTCATCTGAGGATAATTCCTTTTTCACCATAGCCCTCTATGGGCTTCCAAATATCACTTTGCCAAATCTACAAGAACTGTCTTAGCGAAAGGCTTCTGGAGGGTAAAGCTGTAACTCTGTGAGATGATTTCACAGAACACAAAGAAGTTTCTCAGAAAGCTTCTTTCTCTTTGTTATCGGAGGATATTTCCTTTGGCCCTATAGTCTCCAAAGGGAACCGAAATATCTGTTCTCAGATTCCACAGAAATAAGGCTATCAAAGAGATCCACGAAATACAGATGTAACTCTGTGAGATGAATTAACAGAACACTAAGCAGTTTCTCAGAAAGCTTCTTTCCAGATTTCATCTGAGGATATTTCCTTTTTCACCATAGCCCTCTAAGGGCTTCCAAATATTACGTCCCCAATTCCACAGGAACAGTCTTAGCGAAAGGCTTCTTGAGGGGAAAGCTGTAACTCTGTGAGATGATTTCACAGAACACAAAGCAGTTTCTCAGAACGCTTCTTTCTCTTTGTTATCGGAGGATATTTCCTTTGGCCCTATAGTCTTCAAAGGGATCCGAAATATCTGTTCTCAGATTCCACAGAAATAAGGCTAGCAAAGAGATCCACGAAATACAGATGTAACCCTGTGAGATAAATTAACAGAACCCTAAGCAGTTTCTCAGAAAGCTTCTTTCTCTTTGTTATCGGAGAATATTTCCTTTGGCCCTATAGTCTCCAAAGGGAACCGAAATATCGGTTCTCAGATTCCACAGAAATAAGGCTAGCAAAGAGATCGACGAAATACAGATGTAACTCTGTGAGATGAATTAACAGAACACTAAGCAGTTTCTCAGAAAGCTTCTTTCCAGATTTCATCTGAGGATATTTCCTTTTTCACCATAGACCTCTATGGGCTTCCAAATATCACTTTGCCAATTCCACAAGAACTGTCTTAGCGAAAGGCTTCTTGAGGGGAAAGCTGTAACTCTGTGAGATGATTTCACAGAACACAAAGAAGTTGCTCAGAAAGCTTCTTTCTCTTTGTTATCGGAGGATATTTCCTTTGGCCCTATAGTCTCCAAAGGGAACCGAAATATCTTTTCTCACATTCCACAGAAATAAGGATAGCAAAGAGATCTACGAAATACAGATGTAACTCTGTGAGATGAATTAACAGAACACTAAGCAGTTTCTCAGAAAGCTTCTTTCCAGATTTCATCTGAGGATATTTCCTTTTTCACCATAGCCCTCTATGGGCTTCCAAATATTACGTTGTCAATTCCACAGGAACTGTCTTAGCGAAAGGCTTCTTGTGGGGAAAGCTGTAACCTGTGAGATGATTTCACATAACACAAAGAAGTTTCTCAGAAAGCTTCTTTCTCTTTGTTATCGGAGGATATTTCCTTTGGCCATATAGTCTTCAAAGGGATCCGAAATATCTGTTCTCAGATTCCACAGAAATAAGGCTAGGAAAGAGATCCACGAAATACAGATGTAACCCTGTGAGATGAATTAACAGAACACTAAGCAGTTTCTCAGAAAGCTTCTTTCCAGATTTCATCTCTGGATATTTCCTTTTTCACCATAGCCCTCTATGGGCTTCCAAATATCACTTTGCCAAATCCACAAGAACTGACTTAGCGAAAGGCTTCTTGAGGGGAAAGCTGTAACTCTGTGAGATGATTTCACAGAACACAAAGAAGTTTCTCAGAAAGCTTCTTTCTCTTTGTTATCGGAGGATATTTCCTTTGGCCATATAGTCTCCACAGGGATCCGAAATATCTGTTCTCAGATTCCACAGAAATAAGGCTAGCAAAGAGATCCACGAAATACAGATGTAACTCTGTGAGATGAATTAACAGAACACTAAGCAGTTTCTCAGAAAGCTTCTTTCCAGATTTCATCTGAGGATATTTCCTTTTTCACCATAGCCCTCTATGGGCTTCCAAATATCACTTTGCCAATTCCAAAAGAACTGTCTTAGCGAAAGGCTTCTTGAGGGGAAAGCTGTCACTCTGTGAGATGATTTCACAGAACACAAAGAAGTTTCTCAGAAAGCTTATTTCTCTTTGTTATCGGAGGATATTTCCTTTGGCCCTATAATTTCCAAAGGGATCCGAAATATCTGTTCTCAGATTCCACAGAAATAAGGCTAGCAAAGAGATCGACGAAATACAGATGTAACTCTGTGAGATGAATTAACAGAACACTAAGCAGTTTCTCAGAAAGCTTCTTTCCAGATTTCATCTGAGGATATTTCCTTTTTCACCATAGCCCTCTATGGGCTTCCAAATATTACGTTGCCAATTCCACAGGAACTGTCTTAGCGAAAGGCTTCTTGTGGGGAAAGCTGTAACCTGTGAGATGATTTCACAGAACACAAAGAAGTTTCTCAGAAAGCTTCTTTCTCTTTGTAAACGGAGGATATTTCCTTTGGCCATATAGTCTTCAAAGGGATCCGAAATATCTGTTCTCAGATTCCACAGAAATAAGGCTAGCAAAGAGATCCACGAAATACAGATGTCACCCTGTGAGATGAATTAACAGAACACTAATCGGTTTCTGAGAAAGCTTCTTTCCAGATTTCATCTGAGGATATTTCCTTTTTCATCATAGCCCTCTATGGGATTCCAAATATCACTTTGCCAAATCCACAAGAACTGTCTTAGCGAAAGGCTTCTTGAGGGGAAAGCTGTAACTCTGTGAGATGATTTCACAGAACACAAAGAAGTTTCTCAGAAAGCTTCTTTCTCTTTGTTATCGGAGGATATTTCCTTTGGCCATATAGTCGCCAAAGGGATCCGAAATATCTGTTCTCAGATTCCACAGAAATAAAGCTAGCAAAGAGATCCACGAAATACAGATGTAACTCTGTGAGATGAATTAACAGAACACTAAGCAGTTTCTCAGAAAGCTTCTTTCCAGATTTCATCTGAGGATATTTCCTTTTTCACCATAGCCCTCTATGGGCTTCCAAATATCACTTTGCCAATTCCACAAGAACTGTCTTAGCGAAAGGCTTCTTGGGGGGAAAGCTGTAACTCTGTGAGATGATTTCACAGAACACAAAGAAGTTGCTCAGAAAGCTTCTTTCTCTTTGTTATCGGAGGATATTTCCTTTGGCCCTATAGTCTCCACAGGGATCCGAAATATCTGTTCTCAGATTCCACAGAAATGAGGCTAGCAAAGAGATCCACGAAATACAGATGTAACTCTGTGAGATGAATTAACAGAACACTAAGCAGTTTCTCAGAAAGCTTCTTTCCAGATTTCATCTGAGGATATTTCCTTTTTCACCATAGCCCTCTATGGGCTTCCAAATATCACTTTGCCAATTCCACAAGAACAGTCTTAGCGAAAGGCTTCTTGAGGGAAGAGCTGTTACTCTGTGAGATGATTTCACAGAACACAAAGAAGTTTCTCAGAAAGCTTCTTTCTCTTTGTTATCGGAGGATATTTCCTTTGGCCATATAGTCTCCACAGGGATCCGAAATATCTGTTCTCAGACTCCACAGAAATAAGGCTAGCAAAGAGATCCAGGAAATACAGATGTAACTCTGTGAGATGAATTAAAAGAACACTAAGCAGTTTCTCAGAAAGCTTCTTTCCAGATTTCATCTGAGGATATTTCCTTTTTCACCACAGCCCTCTATGGGCTTCCAAATATCACTTTGCAAATTCCAAAAGTAGTGTCTTAGCGAAAGGCTTCTTGAGGGGAAATCTGTAACTCTGTGAGATGATTTCACAGAACACAAAGAAGTTTCTCAGAAAGATTTTTTCTCTTTGTTATCGGAGGATATTTCCTTTGGCCCTATAGTCTCCAAAAGGATCCGAAATATCTGTTCTCAGATTCCACAGAAATAAGGCTAGCAAAGAGATCCACGAAATACAGATGTAACTCTGTTAGATGAATTAACAGAACACTAAGCAGTTTCTCAGAAAGCTACTTTCCAGATATCATCTGAGGATATTTCCTTTTTCACCATAGCCCTCTATGGGCTTCCAAATATGACTTTGCCAAATCCACAAGAACTGTCTTAGCGAAAGGCTTCTTGCGAGGAAAGCTGCAACTCTGTGAGATGATTTCACAGAACACAAAGAAGTTTCTCAGAAAGCTTCTTTCTCTTTGTTATCGGAGGATATTTCCTTTGTCCCTATAGTCTTGAAAGTGATCCGAAACATCTGTTCTCGGATTCCACAGAAATAAGGCTAGCAAAGAGATCCACGATATACAGATGTAAGTCTGTGCGGGGAAGTCACACATCACAGAGCAGTTCCTCAGAAAGCTTCTTTCCAGATTTCATCTGAGGATATTTCCTTTGTCACCATAGCCCTCTATGGGCTTCCAAATATTACTTTGCCAATTCCACAGGAACTGTCTTAGCGAAAGGCTTCTTGTGGGGAAAGCTGTAACTCTGTGAGATGATTTCACAGAACACAAAGAAGTTTCTCAGAAAGCTTCTTTCTCTTTGTTATCGGAGGATATTTCCTTTGGCCCTATAGTCTTCAAAGGGATCCGAAATATCTGTTCTCAGATTCCACAGAAATAAGGCTAGGAAAGAGATCCACGAAATACAGATGTCACCCTGTGAGATGAATTAACAGAACACTAAGCAGTTTCTCAGAAAGCTTCTTTCCAGATTTCATCTGAGGATATTTCCTTTTTCACCATAGCCCTCTATGGGCTTCCAAATATCACTTTGCCAATTCCACAAGAACTGTCTTAGCGAAAGGCTTCTTGAAGGGAAAGCTGTAACTCTGTGAGATGATTTCACAGAACACAAAGAAGTTGCTCAGAAAGCTTCTTTCTCTTTGTTATCGGAGGATATTTCCTTTGGCCCTATAGTCTCCAAAGGAAACCGAAATATCTGTTCTCAGATTCCACAGAAATGAGGCTAGCAAAGAGATCGACGAAATACAGATGTAACTCTGTGAGATGAATTAACAGAACACTAAGCAGTTTCTCAGAAAGCTTCTTTCCAGATTTCATCTGAGGATATTTCCTTTTTCACCATAGCCCTCTATGGGCTTCCAAATATTACGTTGCCAATTCCACAGGAACTGTCTTAGCGAAAGGCTTCTTGTGGGGAAAACTGTAACTTGTGAGATGATTTCACAGAACACAAAGAAGTTTCTCAGAAAGCTTCTTTCTCTTTGTTATCGGAGGATATTTCCTTTGGCCATATAGTCTTCAAAGGAATCCGAAATATCTGTTCTCAGATTCCACAGAAATAAGGCTAGGAAAGAGATCCACGAAATACAGATGTAACCCTGTGAGATGAATTAACAGAACACTAAGCAGTTTCTCAGAAAGCTTCTTTCCAGATTTCATCTGAGGATATTTCCTTTTTCACCATAGCCCTCTATGGGCTTCCAAATATTACGTTGCCAATTCCACAGGAACTGTCTTAGCGAAAGGCTTCTTGAGGGGAAAGCTGTAACTCTGTGAGATGATTTCACAGAACACAAAGAAGTTTCTCAGAAAGCTTCTTTCTCTTTGTTATCGGAGGATATTTCCTTTGGCCCTATAGTCTTCAAAGGGATCCGAAATATCTGTTCTCAGATTCCACAGAAATAAGGCTAGCAAAGAGATCCACGAAATACAGATGTAACCCTGTGAGATGAATTAACAGAACACTAAGCAGTTTCTCAGAAAGCTTCTTTCCAGATTTCATCTGAGGATATTTCCTTTTTCACCATATCCCTCTATGGGCTTCCAAATATCACTTTGCCAAATCCACAAGAACTGTCTTAGCGAAAGGCTTCTTGAGGGGAAAGCTGTAACTCTGTGAGATGATTTCACAGAACACAAAGAAGTTTCTCAGAAAGCTTCTTTCTCTTTGTTATCGGAGGATATTTCCGTCGGCCCTATACTCTCCAAAGGGAACCGAAATATCTGTTCTCAGATTCCACAGAAATAAGGCTAGCAAAGAGATCGACGAAATACAGATGTAACTCTGTGAGATGAATTAACAGAACACTAAGCAGTTTCACAGAAATCTTCTTTCCAGATTTCATCTGAGGATATTTCCTTTTTCACCATAGCCCTCTATGGGCTTCCAAATATTACGTTGCCAATTCCACAGGAACTGTCTTAGTGAAAGGCTTCTTGTGGGGAAAGCTGTAACTCTGTGAGATGATTTCACAGAACACAAAGAAGTTTCTCAGAAAGCTTCTTTCTCTTTGTTATCGGAGGATATTTCCTTTGGCCATATAGTCTCCACAGGGATCCGAAATATCTGTTCTCAGATTCCACAGAAATAAGGCTAGCAAAGAGATCCAGGAAATACAGATGTAACTCTGTGAGATGAATTAAAAGAACACTAAGCAGTTTCTCAGAAAGCTTCTTTCCAGATTTCATCTGAGGATATTTCCTTTTTCACCACAGCCCTCTATGGGCTTCCAAATATCACTTTGCCAATTCCAAAAGTAGTGTCTTAGCGAAAGGCTTCTTGAGGGGAAATCTGTAACTCTGTGAGATGATTTCACAGAACACAAAGAAGTTTCTCAGAAAGATTTTTTCTCTTTGTTATCGGAGGATATTTCCTTTGGCCCTATAGTCTCCAAAAGGATCCGAAATATCTGTTCTCAGATTCCACAGAAATAAGGCTAGCAAAGAGATCCACGAAATACAGATGTAACTCTGTTAGATGAATTAACAGAACACTAAGCAGTTTCTCAGAAAGCTACTTTCCAGATATCATCTGAGGATATTTCCTTTTTCACCATAGCCCTCTATGGGCTTCCAAATATCACTTTGCCAAATCCACAAGAACTGTCTTGGCGAAAGGCTTCTTGCGAGGAAAGCTGCAACTCTGTGAGATGATTTCACAGAACACAAAGAAGTTTCTCAGAAAGCTTCTTTCTCTTTGTTATCGGAGGATATTTCCTTTGTCCCTATAGTCTTGAAAGTGATCCGAAACATCTGTTCTCGGATTCCACAGAAATAAGGCTAGCAAAGAGATCCACGATATACAGATGTAAGTCTGTGCGGGGAAGTCACACATCACAGAGCAGTTCCTCAGAAAGCTTCTTTCCAGATTTCATCTGAGGATATTTCCTTTGTCACCATAGCCCTCTATGGGCTTCCAAATATTACGTTGCCAATTCCACAGGAACTGTCTTAGCGAAAGGCTTCTTGTGGGGAAAGCTGTAACTCTGTGAGATGATTTCACAGAACACAAAGAAGTTTCTCAGAAAGCTTCTTTCTCTTTGTTATCGGAGGATATTTCCTTTGGCCCTATAGTCTTCAAAGGGATCCGAAATATCTGTTCTCAGATTCCACAGAAATAAGGCTAGGAAAGAGATCCACGAAATACAGATGTCACCCTGTGAGATGAATTAACAGAACACTAAGCAGTTTCTCAGAAAGCTTCTTTCCAGATTTCATCTCAGGATATTTCCTTTTTCACCATAGCCCTCTATGGGCTTCCAAATATCACTTTGCCAATTCCAAAAGAACTGTCTTAGCGAAAGGCTTCTTGAGGGGAAAGCTGTAACTCTGTGAGATGATTTCACAGAACACAAAGAAGTTTCTCAGAAAGCTTCTTTCTCTTTTTTATCGGAGGATATTTCCATTGGCCCTATAGTCTCCAAAGGGATCCGAAATATCTGTTCTCAGATTCCACAGAAATAAGGCTAGCAAAGAGATCCACGAAATACAGATGTAACTCTGTGAGATGAATTAACAGAACACTAAGCAGTTTCTCAGAAAGCTTCTTTCCAGATTTCATCTGAGGATAATTCCTTTTTCACCATAGCCCTCTATGGGCTTCCAAATATCACTTTGCCAAATCTACAAGAACTGTCTTAGCGAAAGGCTTCTGGAGGGTAAAGCTGTAACTCTGTGAGATGATTTCACAGAACACAAAGAAGTTTCTCAGAAAGCTTCTTTCTCTTTGTTATCGGAGGATATTTCCTTTGGCCCTATAGTCTCCAAAGGGAACCGAAATATCTGTTCTCAGATTCCACAGAAATAAGGCTATCAAAGAGATCCACGAAATACAGATGTAACTCTGTGAGATGAATTAACAGAACACTAAGCAGTTTCTCAGAAAGCTTCTTTCCAGATTTCATCTGAGGATATTTCCTTTTTCACCATAGCCCTCTAAGGGCTTCCAAATATTACGTCCCCAATTCCACAGGAACAGTCTTAGCGAAAGGCTTCTTGAGGGGAAAGCTGTAACTCTGTGAGATGATTTCACAGAACACAAAGCAGTTTCTCAGAACGCTTCTTTCTCTTTGTTATCGGAGGATATTTCCTTTGGCCCTATAGTCTTCAAAGGGATCCGAAATATCTGTTCTCAGATTCCACAGAAATAAGGCTAGCAAAGAGATCCACGAAATACAGATGTAACCCTGTGAGATAAATTAACAGAACCCTAAGCAGTTTCTCAGAAAGCTTCTTTCTCTTTGTTATCGGAGAATATTTCCTTTGGCCCTATAGTCTCCAAAGGGAACCGAAATATCGGTTCTCAGATTCCACAGAAATAAGGCTAGCAAAGAGATCGACGAAATACAGATGTAACTCTGTGAGATGAATTAACAGAACACTAAGCAGTTTCTCAGAAAGCTTCTTTCCAGATTTCATCTGAGGATATTTCCTTTTTCACCATAGACCTCTATGGGCTTCCAAATATCACTTTGCCAATTCCACAAGAACTGTCTTAGCGAAAGGCTTCTTGAGGGGAAAGCTGTAACTCTGTGAGATGATTTCACAGAACACAAAGAAGTTGCTCAGAAAGCTTCTTTCTCTTTGTTATCGGAGGATATTTCCTTTGGCCCTATAGTCTCCAAAGGGAACCGAAATATCTTTTCTCACATTCCACAGAAATAAGGATAGCAAAGAGATCGACGAAATACAGATGTAACTCTGTGAGATGAATTAACAGAACACTAAGCAGTTTCTCAGAAAGCTTCTTTCCAGATTTCATCTGAGGATATTTCCTTTTTCACCATAGCCCTCTATGGGCTTCCAAATATTACGTTGTCAATTCCACAGGAACTGTCTTAGCGAAAGGCTTCTTGTGGGGAAAGCTGTAACCTGTGAGATGATTTCACATAACACAAAGAAGTTTCTCAGAAAGCTTCTTTCTCTTTGTTATCGGAGGATATTTCCTTTGGCCATATAGTCTTCAAAGGGATCCGAAATATCTGTTCTCAGATTCCACAGAAATAAGGCTAGGAAAGAGATCCACGAAATACAGATGTAACCCTGTGAGATGAATTAACAGAACACTAAGCAGTTTCTCAGAAAGCTTCTTTCCAGATTTCATCTCTGGATATTTCCTTTTTCACCATAGCCCTCTATGGGCTTCCAAATATCACTTTGCCAAATCCACAAGAACTGACTTAGCGAAAGGCTTCTTGAGGGGAAAGCTGTAACTCTGTGAGATGATTTCACAGAACACAAAGAAGTTTCTCAGAAAGCTTCTTTCTCTTTGTTATCGGAGGATATTTCCTTTGGCCATATAGTCTCCACAGGGATCCGAAATATCTGTTCTCAGATTCCACAGAAATAAGGCTAGCAAAGAGATCCACGAAATACAGATGTAACTCTGTGAGATGAATTAACAGAACACTAAGCAGTTTCTCAGAAAGCTTCTTTCCAGATTTCATCTGAGGATATTTCCTTTTTCACCATAGCCCTCTATGGGCTTCCAAATATCACTTTGCCAATTCCAAAAGAACTGTCTTAGCGAAAGGCTTCTTGAGGGGAAAGCTGTCACTCTGTGAGATGATTTCACAGAACACAAAGAAGTTTCTCAGAAAGCTTATTTCTCTTTGTTATCGGAGGATATTTCCTTTGGCCCTATAATTTCCAAAGGGATCCGAAATATCTGTTCTCAGATTCCACAGAAATAAGGCTAGCAAAGAGATCGACGAAATACAGATGTAACTCTGTGAGATGAATTAACAGAACACTAAGCAGTTTCTCAGAAAGCTTCTTTCCAGATTTCATCTGAGGATATTTCCTTTTTCACCATAGCCCTCTATGGGCTTCCAAATATTACGTTGCCAATTCCACAGGAACTGTCTTAGCGAAAGGCTTCTTGTGGGGAAAGCTGTAACCTGTGAGATGATTTCACAGAACACAAAGAAGTTTCTCAGAAAGCTTCTTTCTCTTTGTAAACGGAGGATATTTCCTTTGGCCATATAGTCTTCAAAGGGATCCGAAATATCTGTTCTCAGATTCCACAGAAATAAGGCTAGCAAAGAGATCCACGAAATACAGATGTCACCCTGTGAGATGAATTAACAGAACACTAATCGGTTTCTGAGAAAGCTTCTTTCCAGATTTCATCTGAGGATATTTCCTTTTTCATCATAGCCCTCTATGGGATTCCAAATATCACTTTGCCAAATCCACAAGAACTGTCTTAGCGAAAGGCTTCTTGAGGGGAAAGCTGTAACTCTGTGAGATGATTTCACAGAACACAAAGAAGTTTCTCAGAAAGCTTCTTTCTCTTTGTTATCGGAGGATATTTCCTTTGGCCATATAGTCGCCAAAGGGATCCGAAATATCTGTTCTCAGATTCCACAGAAATAAAGCTAGCAAAGAGATCCACGAAATACAGATGTAACTCTGTGAGATGAATTAACAGAACACTAAGCAGTTTCTCAGAAAGCTTCTTTCCAGATTTCATCTGAGGATATTTCCTTTTTCACCATAGCCCTCTATGGGCTTCCAAATATCACTTTGCCAATTCCACAAGAACTGTCTTAGCGAAAGGCTTCTTGAGGGGAAAGCTGTAACTCTGTGAGATGATTTCACAGAACACAAAGAAGTTTCTCAGAAAGCTTCTTTCTCTTTGTTATCGGAGGATATTTCCTTTGGCCATATAGTCTCCACAGGGATCCGAAATATCTGTTCTCAGATTCCACAGAAATAAGGCTAGCAAAGAGATCGACGAAATACAGATGTAACTCTGTGAGATGAATTAACAGAACACTAAGCAGTTTCTCAGAAAGCTTCTTTCCAGATTTCATCTGAGGATATTTCCTTTTTCACCATAGCCCTCTATGGGCTTCCAAATATTACGTTGCCAATTCCACAGGAACTTTCTTAGCGAAAGGCTTCTTGTGGGGAAAGCTGTAACCTGTGAGATGATTTCACAGAACACAAAGAAGTTTCTCAGAAAGCTTCTTTCTCTTTGTTATCGGAGGATATTTCCTTTGGCCATATAGTCTTCAAAGGGATCCGAAATATCTGTTCTCAGATTCCACAGAAATAAGGCTAGCAAAGAGATCCACGAAATACAGATGTAAACCTGTGAGATGAATTAACAGAACACTAAGCAGTTTCTCAGAAAGCTTCTTTCCAGATTTCATCTGAGGATATTTCCTTTTTCACCATAGCCCTCTATGGGCTTCGAAATATCACTTTGCCAAATCCACAAGAACTGTCTTAGCGAAAGGCTTCTTGAGGGGAAAGCTGTCACTCTGTGAGATGATTTCACAGAACACAAAGAAGTTTCTCAGAAAGCTTCTTTCTCTTTGTTATCGGAGGATATTTCCTTTGGCCCTATAATTTCCAAAGGGATCCGAAATATCTGTTCTCAGATTCCACAGAAATAAGGCTAGCAAAGAGATCGACGAAATACAGATGTAACTCTGTGAGATGAATTAACAGAACACTAAGCAGTTTCTCAGAAAGCTTCTTTCCAGATTTCATCTGAGGATATTTCCTTTTTCACCATAGCCCTCTATGGGCTTCCAAATATTACGTTGCCAATTCCACAGGAACTGTCTTAGCGAAAGGCTTCTTGTGGGGAAAGCTGTAACCTGTGAGATGATTTCACAGAACACAAAGAAGTTTCTCAGAAAGCTTCTTTCTCTTTGTAAACGGAGGATATTTCCTTTGGCCATATAGTCTTCAAAGGGATCCGAAATATCTGTTCTCAGATTCCACAGAAATAAGGCTAGCAAAGAGATCCACGAAATACAGATGTAACCCTGTGAGATGAATTAACAGAACACTAATCGGTTTCTGAGAAAGCTTCTTTCCAGATTTCATCTGAGGATATTTCCTTTTTCATCATAGCCCTCTATGGGATTCCAAATATCACTTTGCCAAATCCACAAGAACTGTCTTAGCGAAAGGCTTCTTGAGGGGAAAGCTGTAACTCTGTGAGATGATTTCACAGAACACAAAGAAGTTTCTCAGAAAGCTTCTTTCTCTTTGTTATCGGAGGATATTTCCTTTGGCCATATAGTCTCCAAAGGGATCCGAAATATCTGTTCTCAGATTCCACAGAAATAAGGCTAGCAAAGAGATCCACGAAATACAGATGTAACTCTGTGAGATGAATTAACAGAACACTAAGCAGTTTCTCAGAAAGCTTCTTTCCAGATTTCATCAGAGGATATTTCCTTTTTCACCATAGCCCTCTATGGGCTTCCAAATATCACTTTGCCAATTCCACAAGAACTGTCTTAGCGAAAGGCTTCTTGAGGGGAAAGCTGTAACTCTGTGAGATGATTTCACAGAACACAAAGAAGTTTCTCAGAAAGCTTCTTTCTCTTTGTTATCGGAGGATATTTCCTTTGGCCATATAGTCTCCACAGGGATCCGAAATATCTGTTCTCAGATTCCACAGAAATAAGGCTAGCAAAGAGATCGACGAAATACAGATGTAACTCTGTGAGATGAATTAACAGAACACTAAGCAGTTTCTCAGAAAGCTTCTTTCCAGATTTCATCTGAGGATATTTCCTTTTTCACCATAGCCCTCTATGGGCTTCCAAATATTACGTTGCCAATTCCACAGGAACTTTCTTAGCGAAAGGCTTCTTGTGGGGAAAGCTGTAACCTGTGAGATGATTTCACAGAACACAAAGAAGTTTCTCAGAAAGCTTCTTTCTCTTTGTTATCGGAGGATATTTCCTTTGGCCATATAGTCTTCAAAGGGATCCGAAATATCTGTTCTCAGATTCCACAGAAATAAGGCTAGCAAAGAGATCCACGAAATACAGATGTAACCCTGTGAGATGAATTAACAGAACACTAAGCAGTTTCTCAGAAAGCTTCTTTCCAGATTTCATCTGAGGATATTTCCTTTTTCACCATAGCCCTCTATGGGCTTCGAAATATCACTTTGCCAAATCCACAAGAACTGTCTTAGCGAAAGGCTTCTTGAGGGGAAAGCTGTCACTCTGTGAGATGATTTCACAGAACACAAAGAAGTTTCTCAGAAAGCTTCTTTCTCTTTGTTATCGGAGGATATTTCCTTTGGCCATATAATTTCCAAAGGGATCCGAAATATCTGTTCTCAGATTCCACAGAAATAAGGCTAGCAAAGAGATCGACGAAATACAGATGTAACTCTGTGAGATGAATTAACAGAACACTAAGCAGTTTCTCAGAAAGCTTCTTTCCAGATTTCATCTGAGGATATTTCCTTTTTCACCACAGCCCTCTATGGGCTTCCAAATATTACGTTGCCAATTCCACAGGAACTGTCTTAGCGAAAGGCTTCTTGTGGGGAAAGCTGTAACCTGTGAGATGATTTCACAGAACACAAAGAAGTTTCTCAGAAAGCTTCTTTCTCTTTGTAAACGGAGGATATTTCCTTTGGCCATATAGTCTTCAAAGGGATCCGAAATATCTGTTCTCAGATTCCACAGAAATAAGGCTAGCAAAGAGATCCACGAAATACAGATGTAACCCTGTGAGATGAATTAACAGAACACTAATCGGTTTCTGAGAAAGCTTCTTTCCAGATTTCATCTGAGGATATTTCCTTTTTCATCATAGCCCTCTATGGGATTCCAAATATCACTTTGCCAAATCCACAAGAACTGTCTTAGCGAAAGGCTTCTTGAGGGGAAAGCTGTAACTCTGTGAGATGATTTCACAGAACACAAAGAAGTTTCTCAGAAAGCTTCTTTCTCTTTGTTATCGGAGGATATTTCCTTTGGCCATATAGTCTCCAAAGGGATCCGAAATATCTGTTCTCAGATTCCACAGAAATAAGGCTAGCAAAGAGATCCACGAAATACAGATGTAACTCTGTGAGATGAATTAACAGAACACTAAGCAGTTTCTCAGAAAGCTTCTTTCCAGATTTCATCTGAGGATATTTCCTTTTTCACCATAGCCCTCTATGGGCTTCCAAATATCACTTTGCCAATTCCACAAGAACTGTCTTAGCGAAAGGCTTCTTGAGGGGAAAGCTGTAACTCTGTGAGATGATTTCACAGAACACAAAGAAGTTTCTCAGAAAGCTTCTTTCTCTTTGTTATCGGAGGATATTTCCTTTGGCCCTATAGTCTCCAAAGGGAACCGAAATATCTGTTCTCAGATTCCACAGAAATAAGGCTAGCAAAGAGATCGACGAAATACAGATGTAACTCTGTGAGATGAATTAACAGAACAGTAAGCAGTTTCTCAGAAAACTTCTTTCCAGATTTCATCTGAGGATATTTCCTTTTTCACCATAGCCCTCTATGGGCTTCCAAATATCACTTTGCCAATTCCACAAGAACTGTCTTAGCGAAAGGCTTCTTGAGGGGAAAGCTGTAACTCTGTGAGATGATTTCACAGAACACAAAGAAGTTGCTCAGAAAGCTTCTTTCTCTTTGTTATCGGAGGATATTTCCTTTGGCCCTATAGTCTCCAAAGGAAACCGAAATATCTGTTCTCAGATTCCACAGAAATAAGGCTAGCAAAGAGATCGACGAAATACAGATGTAACTCTGTGAGATGTATTAACAGAACACTAAGCAGTTTCTCAGAAAGCTTCTTTCCAGATTTCATCTGAGGATATTTCCTTTTTCACCATAGCCCTCTATGGGCTTCCAAATATTACGTTGCCAATTCCACAGGAACTGTCTTAGCGAAAGGCTTCTTGTGGGGAAAGCTGTAACTAGTGAGATGATTTCACATAACACAAAGAAGTTTCTCAGAAAGCTTCTTTCTCTTTGTTATCGGAGGATATTTCCTTTGGCCATATAGTCTTCAAAGGGATCCGAAATATCTGTTCTCAGATTCCACAGAAATAAGGCTAGCAAAGAGATCCACGAAATACAGATGTAACCCTGTGAGATGAATTAACAGAACACTAAGCAGTTTCTCAGAAAGCTTCTTTCCAGATTTCATCTGAGGATATTTCCTTTTTCACCATAGCCCTCTATGGGCTTCCAAATATCACTTTGCCAAATCCACAAGAACTGTCTTAGCGAAAGGCTTCTTGAGGGGAAAGCTGTCACTCTGTGAGATGATTTCACAGAACACAAAGAAGTTTCTCAGAAAGCTTCTTTCTCTTTTTTATCGGAGGATATTTCCTTTGGCCCTTTAATTTCCAAAGGGATCCGAAATATCTGTTCTCAGATTCCACAGAAATTAGGCTAGCAAAGAGATCCACGAAATACAGATGTAACTCTGTGAGATGAATTAACAGAACACTAAGCAGTTTCTCAGAAAGCTTCTTTCCAGATTTCATCTGAGGATATTTCCTTTTTCACCATACCCTCTATTGGCTTCCAAATATCACTTTGCCAATTCCACAAGAACTGTCTTAGCGAAAGGCTTCTTGAGGGGAAAGCTGTAACTCTGTGAGATGATTTCACAAAACACAAAGAAGTTTCTCAGAAAGCTTCTTTCTCTTTGTTATCGGAGGATATTTCCTTTGGCCTTATAGTCTCCAAAGGGAACCGAAATATCTGTTCTCAGATTCCACAGAAATAAGGCTAGCAAAGAGATCCACGAAATACAGATGTAACTCTGTGAAATGAATTAACAGAACACTAAGCAGTTTCTCAGAAAGCTTCTTTCCAGATTTCATCAGAGGATATTTCCTTTTTCACCATAGCCATCTATGGGCTTCCAAATATTACGTTGCCAATTCCACAGGAACTGTCTTAGCGAAAAGCTTCTTGTGGGGAAAGCTGTAACTCTGTGAGATGATTTCACAGAACACAACGAAGTTTCTCAGAAAGCTTCTTTCTCTTGGTTATCGGAGGATATTTCCTTTGGCCATATAGTCTTCAAAGGGATCCGAAATATCTGTTCTCAGATTCCACAGAAATAAGGCTAGCAAAGAGATCCACTAAATACAGATGTAACCCTGTGAGATGAATTAACATAACACTAAGCGGTTTCTGAGAAAGCTTCTTTCCAGATTTCATCTGAGGATATTTCCTTTTTCATCATAGCCCTCTATGGGCTTCCAAATATCACTTTGCCAATTCCACAAGAACTGTCTTAGCGAAAGGCTTCTTGAGGGGAAAGCTGTAACTCTGTGAGATGATTTCACAGAACACAAAGAAGTTTCTCAGAAAGCTTCTTTCTCTTTGTTATCGGAGGATATTTCCTTTGGCCCTATAGTCTCCAAAGGGAACCGAAATATCTGTTCTCAGATTCCACAGAAATAAGGCTAGCAAAGAGATCCACGAAATACAGATGTAACTCTGTGAGATGAATTAACGGAACACTAAGCAGTTTCTCAGAAAGCTTCTTTCCAGATTTCATCTGAGGATATTTCCTTTTTCACCATAGCCCTCTATGGGCTACCAAATATTACGTTGCCAATTCCACAGGAACTGTCTTAGCGAAAGGCTTCTTGAGGGGAAAGCTGTAACCTGTGAGATGATTTCAAATAACACAAAGAAGTTTCTCAGAAAGCTTCTTTCTCTTTGTTATCGGAGGATATTTCCTTTGGCCATATAGTCTTCAAAGGAATCCGAAATATCTGTTCTCAGATTCAACAGAAATAAGGCTGGGAAAGACATCCACGAAATACAGATATAACCCTGTGAGATGAATTAACAGAACACTAAGCAGTTTTTCAGAAAGCTTCTTTCCAGATTTCATCTGAGGATATTTCCTTTTTCACCATAGCCCTCTATGGGCTTCCAAATATCACTTTGCCAAATCCACAAGAACTGTCTTAGCGAAAGGCTTCTTGAGGGGAAAGCTGTCACTCTGTGAGATGATTTCACAGAACACAAAGAAGTTTCTCAGAAAGCTTCTTTCTCTTTGTTATCGGAGGATATTTCCTTTGGCCCTTTAATTTCCAAAGGGATCCGAAATATCTGTTCTCAGATTCCACAGAAATAAGGCTAGCAAAGAGATCGACGAAATACAGATGTAACTCTGTGAGATGAATTAACAGAACACTAAGCAGTTTCTCAGAAAGCTTCTTTCCAGATTTCATCTGAGGATATTTCCTTTTTCACCATAGCCCTCTATGGGCTTCCAAATATTACATTGCCAATTCCACAGGAACTGTCTTAGCGAAAGACTTCTTGTGGGGAAAGCTGTAACTTGTGAGATGATTTCACAGAACACAAAGAAGTTTCTCAGAAAGCTTCTTTCTCTTTGTTATCGGAGGATATTTCCTTTGGCCATATAGTCTTCAAAGGAATCCGAAATATCTGTTCTCAGATTCCACAGAAATAAGGCTAGGAAAGAGATCCACGAAATACAGATGTAACCCTGTGAGATGAATTAACAGAACACTAAGCAGTTTCTCAGAAAGCTTCTTTCCAGATTTCATCTGAGGATATTTCCTTTTTCACCATAGCCCTCTATGGGCTTCCAAATATCACTTTGCCAAATCCACAAGAACTGTCTTAGCGAAAGGCTTCTTGAGGGGAAAGCTGTAACTCTGTGAGATGATTTCACAGAACACAAAGAAGTTTCTCAGAAAGCTTCTTTCTCTTTGTTATCGGAGGATATTTCCTTTGGCCATATAGTCTCCACAGGGAAACGAAATATCTGTTCTCAGATTCCACAGAAATTAGGCTAGCAAAGAGATCCACGAAATACAGATGTAACTCTGTGAGATGAATTAACAGAACACTAAGCAGTTTCTCAGAAAGCTTCTTTCCAGATTTCATCTGAGGATATTTCCTTTTTCACCATAGCCCTCTATGGGCTTCCAAATATCACTTTGCCAATTCCACAAGAACTGTCTTAGCGAAAGGCTTCTTGAGGGGAAAGCTGTAACTCTGTGAGATGATTTCACAAAACACAAAGAAGTTTCTCAGAAAGCTTCTTTCTCTTTGTTATCGGAGGATATTTCCTTTGGCCTTATAGTCTCCAAAGGGAACCGAAATATCTGTTCTCAGATTCCACAGAAATAAGGCTAGCAAAGAGATCCACGAAATACAGATGTAACTCTGTTAGATGAATTAACAGAACACTAAGCAGTTTCTCAGAAAGCTTCTTTCCAGATTTCATCTGAGGATATTTCCTTTTTCACCATAGCCCTCTATGGGCTTCCAAATATTACGTTGCCAATTCCACAGGAACTGTCTTAGCGAAAGGCTTCTTGAGGGGAAAGCTGTAACCTGTGAGATGATTTCAAATAACACAAAGAAGTTTCTCAGAAAGCTTCTTTCTCTTTGTTATCGGAGGATATTTCCTTTGGCCATATAGTCTTCAAAGGAATCCGAAATATCTGTTCTCAGATTCCACAGAAATAAGGCTGGGAAAGACATCCACGAAATACAGATGTAACCCTGTGAGATGAATTAACAGAACACTAAGCAGTTTCTCAGAAAGCTTCTTTCCAGATTTCATCTGAGGATATTTCCTTTTTCACCATAGCCCTCTATGGGCTTCCAAATATCACTTTGCCAAATCCACAAGAACTGTCTTATCGAAAGTCTTCTTGAGGGGAAAGCTGTAACTCTGTGAGATGATTACACAGAACACAAAGAAGTTTCTCAGAAAGCTTCTTTCTCTTTGTTATCGGAGGATATTTCCTTTGGCCATATAGTCTCCACAGGGATCCGAAATATCTGTTCTCAGATTCCACAGAAATAAGGCTAGCAAAGAGATCCACGAAATACAGATGTAACTCTGTGAGATGAATTAACAGAACACTAAGCAGTTTCTCAGAAATCTTCTTTCCAGATTTCATCTGAGGATATTTCCTTTTTCACCATAGCCCTCTATGGGCTTCCAAATATCACTTTGCCAATTCCACAAGAACTGTCTTAGCGAAAGGCTTCTTGAGGGGAGAGCTGTTACTCTGTGAGATGATTTCACAGAACACAAAGAAGTTTCTCAGAAAGCTTCTTTCTCTTTGTTATCGGAGGATATTTCCTTTGGCCCTATACTCTCAAAAGGGATCCGAAATATCTGTTCTCAGATTCCACAGAAATAAGGCTAGCAAAGAGATCCACGAAATACAGATGAAACTCTGTGAGATAAATTAACAGAACACTAAGCAGTTTCTCAGAAAGCTTCTTTCCAGATTTCATCTCTGGATATTTCCTTTTTCACCATAGCCCTCTATGGGCTTCCAAATATCACTTGCCAATTCCACAAGAACTGTCTTAGCGAAAGGCTTCTTGAGGGGAAATCTGTAACACTGTGAGATGATTTCACAGAACACAAAGAAGTTTCTCAGAAAGCTTCTTTCTCTTTGTTATCGGAGGATATTTCCTTTGGCCCTATAGTCTCCAAAGGGATCCGAAATATCTGTTCTCAGATTCCACAGAAATAAGGCTAGCAAAGAGATCGACGAAATATAGATGTAACTCTGTGAGATGAATTAACAGAACACTAAGCAGTTTCTCAGAAAGCTTCTTTCCAGATTTCATCTGAGGATATTTCCTTTTTCACCATAGCCCTCTATGGGCTTCCAAATATTACGTTGCCAATTCCACAGGAACTTTCTTAGCGAAAGGCTTCTTGTGGGGAAAGCTGTAACCTGTGAGATGATTTCACAGAACACAAAGAAGTTTCTCAGAAAGCTTCTTTCTCTTTGTTATCGGAGGATATTTCCTTTGGCCATATAGTCTTCAAAGGGATCCGAAATATCTGTTCTCAGATTCCACAGAAATAAGGCTAGCAAAGAGATCCACGAAATACAGATGTAACCCTGTGAGATGAATTAACAGAACACTAAGCAGTTTCTCAGAAAGCTTCTTTCCAGATTTCATCTGAGGATATTTCCTTTTTCACCATAGCCCTCTATGGGCTTCCAAATATCACTTTGCCAAATCCACAAGAACTGTCTCAGCGAAAGGCTTCTTGAGGGGAAAGCTGTCACTCTGTGAGATGATTTCACAGAACACAAAGAAGTTTCTCAGAAAGCTTCTTTCTCTTTGTTATCGGAGGATATTTCCTTTGGCCCTATAATTTCCAAAGGGATCCGAAATATCTGTTCTCAGATTCCACAGAAATAAGGCTAGCAAAGAGATCGACGAAATACAGATGTAACTCTGTGAGATGAATTAACAGAACACTAAGCAGTTTCTCAGAAAGCTTCTTTCCAGATTTCATCTGAGGATATTTCCTTTTTCACCATAGCCCTCTATGGGCTTCCAAATATTACGTTGCCAATTCCACAGGAACTGTCTTAGCGAAAGGCTTCTTGTGGGGAAAGCTGTAACCTGTGAGATGATTTCACAGAACACAAAGAAGTTTCTCAGAAAGCTTCTTTCTCTTTGTAAACGGAGGATATTTCCTTTGGCCATATAGTCTTCAAAGGGATCCGAAATATCTGTTCTCAGATTCCACAGAAATAAGGCTAGCAAAGAGATCCACTAAATACAGATGTAACCCTGTGAGATGAATTAACATAACACTAAGCGGTTTCTGAGAAAGCTTCTTTCCAGATTTCATCTGAGGATATTTCCTTTTTCATCATAGCCCTCTATGGGCTTCCAAATATCACTTTGCCAATTCCACAAGAACTGTCTTAGCGAAAGGCTTCTTGAGGGGAAAGCTGTAACTCTGTGAGATGATTTCACAGAACACAAAGAAGTTTCTCAGAAAGCTTCTTTCTCTTTGTTATCGGAGGATATTTCCTTTGGCCCTATAGTCTCCAAAGGGAACCGAAATATCTGTTCTCAGATTCCACAGAAATAAGGCTAGCAAAGAGATCCACGAAATACAGATGTAACTCTGTGAGATGAATTAACGGAACACTAAGCAGTTTCTCAGAAAGCTTCTTTCCAGATTTCATCTGAGGATATTTCCTTTTTCACCATAGCCCTCTATGGGCTTCCAAATATCACTTTGCCAATTCCACAAGAACTGTCTTAGCGAAAGGCTTCTTGAGGGGAAAGCTGTAACTCTGTGAGATGATTTCACAGAACACAAAGAAGTTTCTCAGAAAGCTTCTTTCTCTTTGTTATTGGAGGATATTTCCTTTGGCCCTATAGTCTCCAAAGGGAACCGAAATATCTGTTCTCAGATTCCACAGAAATAAGGCTAGCAAAGAGATCGACGAAATACAGATGTAACCCTGTGAGATGAATTAACAGAACACTAAGCAGTTTCTCAGAAAGCTTCTTTCCAGATTTCATCTGAGGATATTTCCTTTTTCACCATAGCCCTCTATGGGCTTCCAAATATCACTTGCCAATTCCACAAGAACTGTCTTAGCGAAAGGCTTCTTGAGGGGAAATCTGTAACACTGTGAGATGATTTCACAGAACACAAAGAAGTTTCTCAGAAAGCTTCTTTCTCTTTGTTATCGGAGGATATTTCCTTTGGCCCTATAGTCTCCAAAGGGATCCGAAATATCTGTTCTCAGATTCCACAGAAATAAGGCTAGCAAAGAGATCGACGAAATATAGATGTAACTCTGTGAGATGAATTAACAGAACACTAAGCAGTTTCTCAGAAAGCTTCTTTCCAGATTTCATCTGAGGATATTTCCTTTTTCACCATAGCCCTCTATGGGCTTCCAAATATTACGTTGCCAATTCCACAGGAACTTTCTTAGCGAAAGGCTTCTTGTGGGGAAAGCTGTAACCTGTGAGATGATTTCACAGAACACAAAGAAGTTTCTCAGAAAGCTTCTTTCTCTTTGTTATCGGAGGATATTTCCTTTGGCCATATAGTCTTCAAAGGGATCCGAAATATCTGTTCTCAGATTCCACAGAAATAAGGCTAGCAAAGAGATCCACGAAATACAGATGTAACCCTGTGAGATGAATTAACAGAACACTAAGCAGTTTCTCAGAAAGCTTCTTTCCAGATTTCATCTGAGGATATTTCCTTTTTCACCATAGCCCTCTATGGGCTTCCAAATATCACTTTGCCAAATCCACAAGAACTGTCTCAGCGAAAGGCTTCTTGAGGGGAAAGCTGTCACTCTGTGAGATGATTTCACAGAACACAAAGAAGTTTCTCAGAAAGCTTCTTTCTCTTTGTTATCGGAGGATATTTCCTTTGGCCCTATAATTTCCAAAGGGATCCGAAATATCTGTTCTCAGATTCCACAGAAATAAGGCTAGCAAAGAGATCGACGAAATACAGATGTAACTCTGTGAGATGAATTAACAGAACACTAAGCAGTTTCTCAGAAAGCTTCTTTCCAGATTTCATCTGAGGATATTTCCTTTTTCACCATAGCCCTCTATGGGCTTCCAAATATTACGTTGCCAATTCCACAGGAACTGTCTTAGCGAAAGGCTTCTTGTGGGGAAAGCTGTAACCTGTGAGATGATTTCACAGAACACAAAGAAGTTTCTCAGAAAGCTTCTTTCTCTTTGTAAACGGAGGATATTTCCTTTGGCCATATAGTCTTCAAAGGGATCCGAAATATCTGTTCTCAGATTCCACAGAAATAAGGCTAGCAAAGAGATCCACTAAATACAGATGTAACCCTGTGAGATGAATTAACATAACACTAAGCGGTTTCTGAGAAAGCTTCTTTCCAGATTTCATCTGAGGATATTTCCTTTTTCATCATAGCCCTCTATGGGCTTCCAAATATCACTTTGCCAATTCCACAAGAACTGTCTTAGCGAAAGGCTTCTTGAGGGGAAAGCTGTAACTCTGTGAGATGATTTCACAGAACACAAAGAAGTTTCTCAGAAAGCTTCTTTCTCTTTGTTATCGGAGGATATTTCCTTTGGCCCTATAGTCTCCAAAGGGAACCGAAATATCTGTTCTCAGATTCCACAGAAATAAGGCTAGCAAAGAGATCCACGAAATACAGATGTAACTCTGTGAGATGAATTAACGGAACACTAAGCAGTTTCTCAGAAAGCTTCTTTCCAGATTTCATCTGAGGATATTTCCTTTTTCACCATAGCCCTCTATGGGCTTCCAAATATCACTTTGCCAATTCCACAAGAACTGTCTTAGCGAAAGGCTTCTTGAGGGGAAAGCTGTAACTCTGTGAGATGATTTCACAGAACACAAAGAAGTTTCTCAGAAAGCTTCTTTCTCTTTGTTATTGGAGGATATTTCCTTTGGCCCTATAGTCTCCAAAGGGAACCGAAATATCTGTTCTCAGATTCCACAGAAATAAGGCTAGCAAAGAGATCGACGAAATACAGATGTAACCCTGTGAGATGAATTAACAGAACACTAAGCAGTTTCTCAGAAAGCTTCTTTCCAGATTTCATCTGAGGATATTTCCTTTTTCACCATAGCCCTCTATGGGCTTCCAAATATCACTTTGCCAATTCCACAAGAACTGTCTTAGCGAAAGGCTTCTTGAGGGGAAAGCTGTAACTCTGTGAGATGATTTCACAGAACACAAAGAAGTTGCTCAGAAAGCTTCTTTCTCTTTGTTATCGGAGGATATTTCCTTTGGCCCTATAGTCTCCAAAGGAAACCGAAATATCTGTTCTCAGATTCCACAGAAATAAGGCTAGCAAAGAGATCGACGAAATACAGATGTAACTCTGTGAGATGAATTAACAGAACACTAAGCAGTTTCTCAGAAAGCTTCTTTCCAGATTTCATCTGAGGATAATTCCTTTTTCACCATAGCCCTCTATGGGCTTCCAAATATTACGTTGCCAATTCCACAGGAAATGTCTTAGCGAAAGGTTTCTTCTGGGGAAAGCTGTAACTTGTGAGATGATTTCACATAACACAAAGAAGTTTCTCAGAAAGCTTCTTTCTCTTTGTTATCGGAGGATATTTCCTTTGGCCATATAGTCTTCAAAGGAATCCGAAATATCTGTTCTCAGATTCCAGAGAAATAAGGCTAGGAAAGAGATCCACGAAATACAGATGTAACCCTGTGAGATGAATTAACAGAACACTAAGCAGTTTCTCAGAAAGCTTCTTTCCAGATTTCATCTGAGGATATTTCCTTTTTCACCATAGCCCTCTATGGGCTTCCAAATATCACTTTGCCAAATCCACAAGAACTGTCTTAGCGAAAGGCTTCTTGAGGGGAAAGCTGTAACTCTGTGAGATGATTTCACAGAACACAAAGAAGTTTCTCAGAAAGCTTCTTTCTCTTTGTTATCGGAGGATATTTCCTTTGGCCATATAGTCTCCCCAGGGATCTGAAATATCTGTTCTCAGATTCCACAGAAATTAGGCTAGCAAAGAGATCCACGAAATGCAGATGTAACTCTGTGAGATGAATTAACAGAACACTAAGCAGTTTCTCAGAAAGCTTCTTTCCAGATTTCATCTGAGGATATTTCCTTTTTCACCATAGCCCTCTATGGGCTTCCAAATATTACGTTGCCAATTCCACAGGAACTGTCTTAGCGAAAGGCTTCTTGTGGGGAAAGCTGTAACCTGTGAGATGATTTCACAGAACACAAAGAAGTTTCTCAGAAAGCTTCTTTCTCTTTCTAAACGGAGGATATTTCCTTTGGCCATATAGTCTTCAAAGGGATCCGAAATATCTGTTCTCAGATTCCACAGAAATAAGGCTAGCAAAGAGATCCACGAAATACAGATGTAACCCTGTGAGATGAATTAACAGAACACTAATCGGTTTCTGAGAAAGCTTCTTTCCAGATTTCATCTGAGGATATTTCCTTTTTCATCATAGCCCTCTATGGGATTCCAAATATCACTTTGCCAAATCCACAAGAACTGTCTTAGCGAAAGGCTTCTTGAGGGGAAAGCTGTAACTCTGTGAGATGATTTCACAGAACACAAAGAAGTTTCTCAGAAAGCTTCTTTCTCTTTGTTATCGGAGGATATTTCCTTTGGCCCTATAGTCTCCAAAGGGAACCGAAATATCTGTTCTCAGATTCCACAGAAATAAGGCTAGCAAAGAGATCCACGAAATACAGATGTAACTCTGTGAGATGAATTAACAGAACACTAAGCAGTTTCTCAGAAAGCTTCTTTCCAGATTTCATCTGAGGATATTTCCTTTTTCACCATAGCCCTCTATGGGCTTCCAAATATCACTTTGCCAATTCCACAGGAACAGTCTTAGCGAAAGGCTTCTTGAGGGGAAAGCTGTAACTCTGTGAGATGATTTCACAGAACACAAAGAAGTTTCTCAGAAAGCTTCTTTCTCTTTGTTATCGGAGGATATTTCCTTTGGCCCTATAGTCTCCAAAGGGAACCGAAATATCTGTTCTCAGATTCCACAGAAATAAGGCTAGCAAAGAGATCGACGAAATACAGATGTAACTCTGTGAGATGAATTAACAGAACACTAAGCAGTTTCTCAGAAAGCTTCTTTCCAGATTTCATCTGAGGATATTTCCTTTTTCACCATAGCCCTCTATGGGCTTCCAAATATCACTTTGCCAATTCCACAAGAACTGTCTTAGCGAAAGGCTTCTTGAGGGGAAAGCTGTAACTCTGTGAGATGATTTCACAGAACACAAAGAAGTTGCTCAGAAAGCTTCTTTCTCTTTGTTATCGGAGGATATTTCCTTTGGCCCTATAGTCTCCAAAGGAAACCGAAATATCTGTTCTCAGATTCCACAGAAATAAGGCTAGCAAAGAGATCGACGAAATACAGATGTAACTCTGTGAGATGAATTAACAGAACACTAAGCACTTTCTCAGAAAGCTTCTTTCCAGATTTCATCTGAGGATATTTCCTTTTTCACCATAGCCCTCTATGGGCTTCCAAATATTACGTTGCCAATTCCACAGGAACTGTCTTAGCGAAAGGCTTCTTGAGGGGAAAGCTGTAACTCTGTGAGATGATTTCACAGAACACAAAGAAGTTTCTCAGAAAGCTTCTTTCTCTTTGTTATCGGAGGATATTTCCTTTGGCCCTATAGTCTCCAAAGGAAACCGAAATATCTGTTCTCAGATTCCACAGAAATAAGGCTAGCAAAGAGATCGACGAAATACAGATGTAACTCTGTGAGATGAATTAACAGAACACTAAGCAGTTTCTCAGAAAGCTTCTTTCCAGATTTCATCTGAGGATATTTCCTTTTTCACCATAGCCCTCTATGGGCTTCCAAATATTACGTTGCCAATTCCACAGGAACTGTCTTAGCGAAAGGCTTCTTGTGGGGAAAGCTGTAACTTGTGAGATGATTTCACATAACACAAAGAAGTTTCTCAGAAAGCTTCTTTCTCTTTGTTATCGGAGGATATTTCCTTTGGCCATATAGTCTTCAAAGGAATCCGAAATATCTGTTCTCAGATTCCACAGAAATAAGGCTAGGAAAGAGATCCACGAAATACAGATGTAACCCTGTGAGATGAATTAACAGAACACTAAGCAGTTTCTCAGAAAGCTTCTTTCCAGATTTCATCTGAGGATATTTCCTTTTTCACCATAGCCCTCTATGGGCTTCCAAATATCACTTTGCCAAATCCACAAGAACTGTCTTAGCGAAAGGCTTCTTGAGGGGAAAGCTGTAACTCTGTGAGATGATTTCACAGAACACAAAGAAGTTTCTCAGAAAGCTTCTTTCTCTTTGTTATCGGAGGATATTTCCTTTGGCCATATAGTCTCCACAGGGATCCGAAATATCTGTTCTCAGATTCCACAGAAATTAGGCTAGCAAAGAGATCCACGAAATACAGATGTAACTCTGTGAGATGAATTAACAGAACACTAAGCAGTTTCTCAGAAAGCTTCTTTCCAGATTTCATCTGAGGATATTTCCTTTTTCACCATACCCTCTATGGGCTTCCAAATATCACTTTGCCAATTCCACAAGAACTGTCTTAGCGAAAGGCTTCTTGAGGGGAAAGCTGTAACTCTGTGAGATGATTTCACAAAACACAAAGAAGTTTCTCAGAAAGCTTCTTTCTCTTTGTTATCGGAGGATATTTCCTTTGGCCTTATAGTCTCCAAAGGGAACCGAAATATCTGTTCTCAGATTCCACAGAAATAAGGCTAGCAAAGAGATCCACGAAATACAGATGTAACTCTGTGAGATGAATTAACAGAACACTAAGCAGTTTCTCAGAAAGCTTCTTTCCAGATTTCATCAGAGGATATTTCCTTTTTCACCATAGCCATCTATGGGCTTCCAAATATTACGTTGCCAATTCCACAGGAACTGTCTTAGCGAAAGGCTTCTTGTGGGGAAAGCTGTAACTCTGTGAGATGATTTCACAGAACACAACGAAGTTTCTCAGAAAGCTTCTTTCTCTTGGTTATCGGAGGATATTTCCTTTGGCCATATAGTCTTCAAAGGGATCCGAAATATCTGTTCTCAGATTCCACAGAAATAAGGCTAGCAAAGAGATCCACTAAATACAGATGTAACCCTGTGAGATGAATTAACATAACACTAAGCGGTTTCTGAGAAAGCTTCTTTCCAGATTTCATCTGAGGATATTTCCTTTTTCATCATAGCCCTCTATGGGCTTCCAAATATCACTTTGCCAATTCCACAAGAACTGTCTTAGCGAAAGGCTTCTTGAGGGGAAAGCCGTAACTCTGTGAGATGATTTCACAGAACACAAAGAAGTTTCTCAGAAAGCTTCTTTCTCTTTGTTATCGGAGGATATTTCCTTTGGCCCTATAGTCTCCAAAGGGAACCGAAATATCTGTTCTCAGATTCCACAGAAATAAGGCTAGCAAAGAGATCCACGAAATACAGATGTAACTCTGTGAGATGAATTAACGGAACACTAAGCAGTTTCTCAGAAAGCTTCTTTCCAGATTTCATCTGAGGATATTTCCTTTTTCACCATAGCCCTCTATGGGCTTCCAAATATTACGTTGCCAATTCCACAGGAACTGTCTTATCGAAAGGCTTCTTGAGGGGAAAGCTGTAACCTGTGAGATGATTTCAAATAACACAAAGAAGTTTCTCAGAAAGCTTCTTTCTCTTTGTTATCGGAGGATATTTCCTTTGGCCATATAGTCTTCAAAGGAATCCGAAATATCTGTTCTCAGATTCCACAGAAATAAGGCTGGGAAAGACATCCACGAAATACAGATATAACCCTGTGAGGTGAATTAACAGAACACTAAGCAGTTTTTCAGAAAGCTTCTTTCCAGATTTCATCTGAGGATATTTCCTTTTTCACCATAGCCCTCTATGGGCTTCCAAATATCACTTTGCCAAATCCACAAGAACTGTCTTAGCGAAAGGCTTCTTGAGGGGAAAGCTGTCACTCTGTGAGATGACTACACAGAACACAAAGAAGTTTCTCAGAAAGCTTCTTTCTCTTTGTTATCGGAGGATATTTCCTTTGGCCATATAGTCTCCACAGGGATCCGAAATATCTGTTCTCAGATTCCACAGAAATAAGGCTAGCAAAGAGATCCACGAAATACAGATGTAACACTGTGAGATGTATTAACAGAACACTAAGCAGTTTCTCAGAAAGCTTCTTTCCACATTTCATCTGAGGATATTTCCTTTTTCACCATAGCCCTCTATGGGCTTCCAAATATCACTTTGCCAATTCCACAAGAACTGTCTTAGCGAAAGGCTTCTTGAGGGGAGAGCTGTTACTCTGTGAGATGATTTCACAGAACACAAAGAAGTTTCTCAGAAAGCTTTTTTCTCTTTGTTATCGGAGGATATTTCCTTTGGCCCTATAGTCTCCAAAGGGATCCGAAATATCTGTTCTCAGATTCCACAGAAATAAGGCTAGCAAAGAGATCGACGAAATACAGATGTAACTCTGTGAGATGAATTAACAGAACACTAAGCAGTTTCTCAGAAAGCTTCTTTCCAGATTTCATCTGAGGATATTTCCTTTTTCACAATAGCCCTCTATGGGCTTCCAAATATTACGTTGCCAATTCCACAGGAACTTTCTTAGCGAAAGGCTTCTTGTGGGGAAAGCTGTAACCTGTGAGATGATTTCACAGAACACAAAGAAGTTTCTCAGAAAGCTTCTTTCTCTTTGTTATCGGAGGATATTTCCTTTGGCCATATAGTCTTCAAAGGGATCCGAAATATCTGTTCTCAGATTCCACAGAAATAAGGCTAGCAAAGAGATCCACGAAATACAGATGTAACCCTGTGAGATGAATTAACAGAACACTAAGCAGTTTCTCAGAAAGCTTCTTTCCAGATTTCATCTGAGGATATTTCCTTTTTCACCATAGCCCTCTATGGGCTTCCAAATATCACTTTGCCAAATCCACAAGAACTGTCTTAGCGAAAGGCTTCTTGAGGGGAAAGCTGTCACTCTGTGAGATGATTTCACAGAACACAAAGAAGTTTCTCAGAAAGCTTCTTTCTCTTTGTTATCGGAGGATATTTCCTTTGGCCGTATAATTTCCAAAGGGATCCGAAATATCTGTTCTCAGATTCCACAGAAACAAGGCTAGCAAAGAGATCGACGAAATACAGATGTAACTCTGTGAGATGAATTAACAGAACACTAAGCAGTTTCTCAGAAAGCTTCTTTCCAGATTTCATCTGAGGATATTTCCTTTTTCACCATAGCCCTCTATGGGCTTCCAAATATTACGTTGCCAATTCCACAGGAACTGTCTTAGCGAAAGGCTTCTTGTGGGGAAAGCTGTAACTTGTGAGATGATTTCACATAACACAAAGAAGTTTCTCAGAAAGCTTCTTTCTCTTTGTTATCGGAGGATATTTCCTTTGGCCATATAGTCTTCAAAGGAATCCGAAATATCTGTTCTCAGATTCCACAGAAATAAGGCTAGGAAAGAGATCCACGAAATACAGATGTAACCCTGTGAGATGAATTAACAGAACACTAAGCAGTTTCTCAGAAAGCTTCTTTCCAGATTTCATCTGAGGATATTTCCTTTTTCACCATAGCCCTCTATGGGCTTCCAAATATCACTTTTCCAATTCCAAAAGAACTGTCTTAGCGAAAGGCTTCTTGAGGGGAAAGCTGTAACTCTGTGAGATGATTTCACAAAACACAAAGAAGTTTCTCAGAAAGCTTCTTTCTCTTTGTTATCGGAGGATATTTCCTTTGGCCTTATAGTCTCCAAAGGGAACCGAAATATCTGTTCTCAGATTCCACAGAAATAAGGCTAGCAAAGAGATCCACGAAATACAGATGTAACTCTGTGAGATGAATTAACAGAACACTAAGCAGTTTCTCAGAAAGCTTCTTTCCGGATTTCATCAGAGGATATTTCCTTTTTCACCATAGCCATCTATGGGCTTCCAAATATTACGTTGCCAATTCCACAGGAACTGTCTTAGCGAAAGGCTTCTTGTGGGGAAAGCTGTAACTCTGTGAGATGATTTCACAGAACACAACGAAGTTTCTCAGAAAGCTTCTTTCTCTTGGTTATCGGAGGATATTTCCTTTGGCCATATAGTCTTCAAAGGGATCCGAAATATCTGTTCTCAGATTCCACAGAAATAAGGCTAGCAAAGAGATCCACTAAATACAGATGTAACCCTGTGAGATGAATTAACATAACACTAAGCGGTTTCTGAGAAAGCTTCTTTCCAGATTTCATCTGAGGATATTTCCTTTTTCATCATAGCCCTCTATGGGCTTCTAAATATCACTTTGCCAATTCCACAAGAACTGTCTTAGCGAAAGGCTTCTTGAGGGGAAAGCTGTAAGTCTGTGAGATGATTTCACAGAACAGAAAGAAGTTTCTCAGAAAGCTTCTTTCTCTTTGTTATCGGAGGATATTTCCTTTGGCCCTATAGTCTCCAAAGGGAACCGAAATATCTGTTCTCAGATTCCACAGAAATAAGGCTAGCAAAGAGATCCACGAAATACAGATGTAACTCTGTGAGATGAATTAACAGAACACTAAGCAGTTTCTCAGAAAGCTTCTTTCCAGATTTCATCTGAGGATATTTCCTTTTTCACCATAGCCCTCTATGGGCTTCCAAATATTACGTTGCCAATTCCACAGGAACTGTCTTAGCGAAAGGCTTCTTGAGGGGAAAGCTGTAACCTGTGAGATGATTTCAAATAACACAAAGAAGTTTCTCAGAAAGCTTCTTTCTCTTTGTTATCGGAGGATATTTCCTTTGGCCATATAGTCTTCAAAGGAATCCGAAATATCTGTTCTCAGATTCCACAGAAATAAGGCTGGGAAAGACATCCACGAAATACAGATGTAACCCTGTGAGATGAATTAACAGAACACTAAGCAGTTTCTCAGAAAGCTTCTTTCCAGATTTCATCTGAGGATATTTCCTTTTTCACCATAGCCCTCTATGGGCTTCCAAATATCACTTTGCCAAATCCACAAGAACTGTCTTAGCGAAAGGCTTCTTGAGGGGAAAGCTGTAACTCTGTGAGATGATTACACAGAACACAAAGAAGTTTCTCAGAAAGCTTCTTTGTCTTTGTAATCGGAGGATATTTCCTTTGGCCATATAGTCTCCACAGGGATCCGAAATATCTGTTCTCAGATTCCACAGAAATAAGGCTAGCAAAGAGATCCACGAAATACAGATGTAACTCTGTGAGATGAATTAACAGAACACTAAGCAGTTTCTCAGAAAGCTTCTTTCCAGATTTCATCTGAGGATATTTCCTTTTTCACCATAGCCCTCTATGGGCTTCCAAATATCACTTTGCCAATTCCACAAGAACTGTCTTAGCGAAAGGCTTCTTGAGGGGAGAGCTGTTACTCTGTGAGATGATTTCACAGAACACAAAGAAGTTTCTCAGAAAGCTTCTTTCTCTTTGTTATCGGAGGATATTTCCTTTGGCCCTATACTCTCAAAAGGGATCCGAAATATCTGTTCTCAGATTCCACAGAAATAAGGCTAGCAAAGAGATCCACGAAATACAGATGAAACTCTGTGAGATAAATTAACAGAACACTAAGCAGTTTCTCAGAAAGTTTCTTTCCAGATTTCATCTCTGGATATTTCCTTTTTCACCATAGCCCTCTATGGGCTTCCAAATATCACTTGCCAATTCCACAAGAAGTGTCTTAGCGAAAGGCTTCTTTAGGGGAAATCTGTAACACTGTGAGATGATTTCACAGAACACAAAGAAGTTTCTCAGAAAGCTTCTTTCTCTTTGTTATCGGAGGATATTTCCTTTGGCCCTATAGTCTCCAAAGGGATCCGAAATATCTGTTCTCAGATTCCACAGAAATAAGGCTAGCAAAGAGATCGACGAAATATAGATGTAACTCTGTGAGATGAATTAACAGAACACTAAGCAGTTTCTCAGAAAGCTTCTTTCCAGATTTCATCTGAGGATATTTCCTTTTTCACCATAGCCCTCTATGGGCTTCCAAATATTACGTTGCCAATTCCACAGGAACTTTCTTAGCGAAAGGCTTCTTGTGGGGAAAGCTGTAACCTGTGAGATGATTTCACAGAACACAAAGAAGTTTCTCAGAAAGCTTCTTTCTCTTTGTTATCGGAGGATATTTCCTTTGGCCATATAGTCTTCAAAGGGATCCGAAATATCTGTTCTCAGATTCCACAGAAATAAGGCTAGCAAAGAGATCCACGAAATACAGATGTAACCCTGTGAGATGAATTAACAGAACACTAAGCAGTTTCTCAGAAAGCTTCTTTCCAGATTTCATCAGAGGATATTTCCTTTTTCACCATTGCCATCTATGGGCTTCCAAATATTACGTTGCCAATTCCACAGGAACTGTCTTAGCGAAAGGCTTCTTGTGGGGAAAGCTGTAACTCTGTGAGATGATTTCACAGAACACAACGAAGTTTCTCAGAAAGCTTCCTTCTCTTGGTTATCGGAGGATATTTCCTTTGGCCATATAGTCTTCAAAGGGATCCGAAATATCTGTTCTCAGATTCCACAGAAATAAGGCTAGCAAAGAGATCCACTAAATACAGATGTAACCCTGTGAGATGAATTAACATAACACTAAGCGGTTTCTGAGAAAGCTTCTTTCCAGATTTCATCTGAGGATATTTCCTTTTTCATCATAGCCCTCTATGGGCTTCCAAATATCACTTTGCCAATTCCACAAGAACTGTCTTAGCGAAAGGCTTCTTGAGGGGAAAGCTGTAAGTCTGTGAGATGATTTCACAGAACAGAAAGAAGTTTCTCAGAAAGCTTCTTTCTCTTTGTTATCGGAGGATATTTCCTTTGGCCCTATAGTCTCCAAAGGGAACCGAAATATCTGTTCTCAGATTCCACAGAAATAAGGCTAGCAAAGAGATCCACGAAATACAGATGTAACTCTGTGAGATGAATTAACAGAACACTAAGCAGTTTCTCAGAAAGCTTCTTTCCAGATTTCATCTGAGGATATTTCCTTTTTCACCATAGCCCTCTAAGGGCTTCCAAATATTACGTTGCCAATTCCACAGGAACTGTCTTAGCGAAAGGCTTCTTGAGGGGAAAGCTGTAACCTGTGAGATGATTTCAAATAACACAAAGAAGTTTCTCAGAAAGCTTCTTTCTCTTTGTTATCGGAGGATATTTCCTTTGGCCATATAGTCTTCAAAGGAATCCGAAATATCTGTTCTCAGATTCCACAGAAATAAGGCTGGGAAAGACATCCACGAAATACAGATGTAACCCTGTGAGATGAATTAACAGAACACTAAGCAGTTTCTCAGAAAGCTTCTTTCCAGATTTCATCTGAGGATATTTCCTTTTTCACCATAGCCCTCTATGGGCTTCCAAATATCACTTTGCCAAATCCACAAGAACTGTCTTAGCGAAAGGCTTCTTGAGGGGAAAGCTGTAACTCTGTGAGATGATTACACAGAACACAAAGAAGTTTCTCAGAAAGCTTCTTTCTCTTTGTAATCGGAGGATATTTCCTTTGGCCATATAGTCTCCACAGGGATCCGAAATATCTGTTCTCAGATTCCACAGAAATAAGGCTAGCAAAGAGATCCACGAAATACAGATGTAACTCTGTGAGATGAATTAACAGAACACTAAGCAGTTTCTCAGAAAGCTTCTTTCCAGATTTCATCTGAGCATATTTCCTTTTTCACCATAGCCCTCTATGGGCTTCCAAATATCACTTTGCCAATTCCACAAGAACTGTCTTAGCGAAAGGCTTCTTGAGGGTAGAGCTGTTACTCTGTGAGATGATTTCACAGAACACAAAGAAGTTTCTCAGAAAGCTTCTTTCTCTTTGTTATCGGAGGATATTTCCTTTGGCCCTATACGCTCAAAATGGATCCGAAATATCTGTTCTCAGATTCCACAGAAATAAGGCTAGCAAAGAGATCCACGAAATACAGATGAAACTCTGTGAGATAAATTAACAGAACTCTAAGCAGTTTCTCAGAAAGTTTCTTTCCAGATTTCATCTCTGGATATTTCCTTTTTCACCATAGCCCTCTATGGGCTTCCAAATATCACTTGCCAATTCCACAAGAACTGTCTTAGCGAAAGGCTTCTTGAGGGGAAATCTGTAACACTGTGAGATGATTTCACAGAACACAAAGAAGTTTCTCAGAAAGCTTCTTTCTCTTTGTTATCGGAGGATATTTCCTTTGGCCCTATAGTCTCCAAAGGGATCCGAAATATCTGTTCTCAGATTCCACAGAAATAAGGCTAGCAAAGAGATCGACGAAATATAGATGTAACTCTGTGAGATGAATTAACAGAACACTAAGCAGTTTCTCAGAAAGCTTCTTTCCAGATTTCATCTGAGGATATTTCCTTTTTCACCATAGCCCTCTATGGGCTTCCAAATATTACGTTGCCAATTCCACAGGAAATTTCTTAGCGAAAGGCTTCTTGTGGGGAAAGCTGTAACCTGTGAGATGATTTCACAGAACACAAAGAAGTTTCTCAGAAAGCTTCTTTCTCTTTGTTATCGGAGGATATTTCCTTTGGCCATATAGTCTTCAAAGGGATCCGAAATATCTGTTCTCAGATTCCACAGAAATAAGGCTAGCAAAGAGATGCACGAAATACAGATGTAACCCTGTGAGATGAATTAACAGAACACTAAGCAGTTTCTCAGAAAGCTTCTTTCCAGATTTCATCTGAGGATATTTCCTTTTTCACCATAGCCCTCTATGGGCTTCCAAATATCACTTTGCCAAATCCACAAGAACTGTCTTAGCGAAAGGCTTCTTGAGGGGAAAGCTGTCACTCTGTGAGATGATTTCACAGAACACAAAGAAGTTTTTCAGAAAGCTTCTTTCTCTTTGTTATCGGAGGATATTTCCTTTGGCCCTATAATTTCCAAAGGGATCCGAAATATCTGTTCTCAGATTCCACAGAAATAAGGCTAGCAAAGAGATCGACGAAATACAGATGTAACTCTGTGAGATGAATTAACAGAACACTAAGCAGTTTCTCAGAAAGCTTCTTTCCAGATTTCATCTGAGGATATTTCCTTTTTCACCATAGCCCTCTATGGGCTTCCAAATATTACGTTGCCAATTCCACAGGAACTGTCTTAGCGAAAGGCTTCTTGTGGGGAAAGCTGTAACTTGTGAGATGATTTCACATAACACAAAGAAGTTTCTCAGAAAGCTTCTTTCTCTTTGTTATCGGAGGATATTTCCTTTGGCCATATAGTCTTCAAAGGAATCCGAAATATCTGTTCTCAGATTCCACAGAAATAAGGCTAGGAAAGAGATCCACGAAATACAGATGTAACCCTGTGAGATGAATTAACAGAACACTAAGCAGTTTCTCAGAAAGCTTCTTTCCAGATTTCATCTGAGGATATTTCCTTTTTCACCATAGCCCTCTATGGGCTTCCAAATATCACTTTGCCAATTCCACAAGAACTGTCTTAGCGAAAGGCTTCTTGAGGGGAAAGCTGTAACTCTGTGAGATGATTTCACAAAACACAAAGAAGTTTCTCAGAAAGCTTCTTTCTCTTTGTTATCGGAGGATATTTCCTTTGGCCTTATAGTCTCCAAAGGGAACCGAAATATCTGTTCTCAGATTCCACAGAAATAAGGCTAGCAAAGAGATCCACGAAATACAGATGTAACTCTGTGAGATGAATTAACAGAACACTAAGCAGTTTCTCAGAAAGCTTCTTTCCAGATTTCATCAGAGGATATTTCCTTTTTCACCATAGCCATCTATGGGCTTCCAAATATTACGTTGCCAATTCCACAGGAAATGTCTTAGCGAAAGGCTTCTTGTGGGGAAAGCTGTAACTCTGTGAGATGATTTCACAGAACACAACGAAGTTTCTCAGAAAGCTTCTTTCTCTTGGTTATCGGAGGATATTTCCTTTGGCCATATAGTCTTCAAAGGAATCCGAAATATCTGTTCTCAGATTCCACAGAAATAAGGCTAGCAAAGAGATCCACTAAATACAGATGTAACCCTGTGAGATGAATTAACATAACACTAAGCGGTTTCTGAGAAAGCTTCTTTCCAGATTTCATCTGAGGATATTTCCTTTTTCATCATAGCCCTCTATGGGCTTCCAAATATCACTTTGCCAATTCCACAAGAACTGTCTTAGCGAAAGGCTTCTTGAGGGGAAAGCTGTAAGTCTGTGAGATGATTTCACAGAACAGAAAGAAGTTTCTCAGAAAGCTTCTTTCTCTTTGTTATCGGAGGATATTTCCTTTGGCCCTATAGTCTCCAAAGGGAACCGAAATATCTGTTCTCAGATTCCACAGAAATAAGGCTAGCAAAGAGATCCACGAAATACAGATGTAACTCTGTGAGATGAATTAACAGAACACTAAGCAGTTTCTCAGAAAGCTTCTTTCCAGATTTCATCTGAGGATATTTCCTTTTTCACCATAGCCCTCTATGGGCTTCCAAATATTACGTTCCCAATTCCACAGGAACTGTCTTAGCGAAAGGCTTCTTGAGGGGAAAGCTGTAACCTGTGAGATGATTTCAAATAACACAAAGAAGTTTCTCAGAAAGCTTCTTTCTCTTTGTTATCGGAGGATATTTCCTTTGGCCATATAGTCTTCAAAGGAATCCGAAATATCTGTTCTCAGATTCCACAGAAATAAGGCTGGGAAAGACATCCACGAAATACAGATGTAACCCTGTGAGATGAATTAACAGAACACTAAGCAGTTTCTCAGAAAGCTTCTTTCCAGATTTCATCTGAGGATATTTCCTTTTTCACCATAGCCCTCTATGGGCTTCCAAATATCACTTTGCCAAATCCACAAGAACTGTCTTAGCGAAAGGCTTCTTGAGGGGAAAGCTGTAACTCTGTGAGATGATTACACAGAACACAAAGAAGTTTCTCAGAAAGCTTCTTTCTCTTTGTTATCGGAGGATATTTCCTTTGGCCATATAGTCTCCACAGTGATCCGAAATATCTGTTCTCAGATTCCACAGAAATAAGGCTAGCAAAGAGATCCACGAAATACAGATGTAACTCTGTGAGATGAATTAACAGAACACTAAGCAGTTTCTCAGAAAGCTTCTTTCCATATTTCATCTGAGGATATTTCCTTTTTCACCATAGCCCTCTATGGGCTTCCAAATATCACTTTGCCAATTCCACAAGAACTGTCTTAGCGAAAGGCTTCTTGAGGGGAGAGCTGTTACTCTGTGAGATGATTTCACAGAACACAAAGAAGTTTCTCAGAAAGCTTCTTTCTCTTTGTTATCGGAGGATATTTCCTTTGGCCCTATACTCTCAAAAGGGATCCGAAATATCTGTTCTCAGATTCCACAGAAATAAGGCTAGCAAAGAGATCCACGAAATACAGATGAAACTCTGTGAGATAAATTAACAGAACACTAAGCAGTTTCTCAGAAAGCTTCTTTCCAGATTTCATCTCTGGATATTTCCTTTTTCACCATAGCCCTCTATGGGCTTCCAAATATCACTTGCCAATTCCACAAGAACTGTCTTAGCGAAAGGCTTCTTGAGGGGAAATCTGTAACACTGTGAGATGATTTCACAGAACACAAAGAAGTTTCTCAGAAAGCTTCTTTCTCTTTGTTATCGGAGGATATTTCCTTTGGCCCTATAGTCTCCAAAGGGATCCGAAATATCTGTTCTCAGATTCCACAGAAATAAGGCTAGCAAAGAGATCGACGAAATATAGATGTAACTCTGTGAGATGAATTAACAGAACACTAAGCAGTTTCTCAGAAAGCTTCTTTCCAGATTTCATCTGAGGATATTTCCTTTTTCACCATAGCCCTCTATGGGCTTCCAAATATTACGTTGCCAATTCCACAGGAACTTTCTTAGCGAAAGGCTTCTTGTGGGGAAAGCTGTAACCTGTGAGATGATTTCACAGAACACAAAGAAGTTTCTCAGAAAGCTTCTTTCTCTTTGTTATCGGAGGATATTTCCTTTGGCCATATAGTCTTCAAAGGGATCCGAAATATCTGTTCTCAGATTCCACAGAAATAAGGCTAGCAAAGAGATCCACGAAATACAGATGTAACCCTGTGAGATGAATTAACAGAACACTAAGCAGTTTCTCAGAAAGCTTCTTTCCAGATTTCATCTGAGGATATTTCCTTTTTCACCATAGCCCTCTATGGGCTTCCAAATATCACTTTGCCAAATCCACAAGAACTGTCTTAGCGAAAGGCTTCTTGAGGGGAAAGCTGTCACTCTGTGAGATGATTTCACAGAACACAAAGAAGTTTCTCAGAAAGCTTCTTTCTCTTTGTTATCGGAGGATATTTCCTTTGGCCCTATAATTTCCAAAGGGATCCGAAATATCTGTTCTCAGATTCCACAGAAATAAGGCTAGCAAAGAGATCGACGAAATACAGATGTAACTCTGTGAGATGAATTAACAGAACACTAAGCAGTTTCTCAGAAAGCTTCTTTCCAGATTTCATCTGAGGATATTTCCTTTTTCACCATAGCCCTCTATGGGCTTCCAAATATTACGTTGCCAATTCCACAGGAACTGTCTTAGCGAAAGGCTTCTTGTGGGGAAAGCTGTAACCTGTGAGATGATTTCACAGAACACAAAGAAGTTTCTCAGAAAGCTTCTTTCTCTTTGTAAACGGAGGATATTTCCTTTGGCCATATAGTCTTCAAAGGGATCCGAAATATCTGTTCTCAGATTCCACAGAAATAAGGCTAGCAAAGAGATCCACGAAATACAGATGTAACCCTGTGAGATGAATTAACATAACACAAATCGGTTTCTGAGAAAGCTTCTTTCCAGATTTCATCTGAGGATATTTCCTTTTTCATCATAGCCCTCTATGGGATTCCAAATATCACTTTGCCAAATCCACAAGAACTGTCTTAGCGAAAGGCTTCTTGAGGGGAAAGCTGTAACTCTGTGAGATGATTTCACAGAACACAAAGAAGTTTCTCAGAAAGCTTCTTTCTCTTTGTTATCGGAGGATATTTCCTTTGGCCATATAGTCTCCAAAGCGATCCGAAATATCTGTTCTCAGATTCCACAGAAATAAGGCTAGCAAAGAGATCCACGAAATACAGATGTAACTCTGTGAGATGAATTAACAGAACACTAAGCAGTTTCTCAGAAAGCTTCTTTCCAGATTTCATCTGAGGATATTTCCTTTTTCACCATAGCCCTCTATGGGCTTCCAAATATTACGTTGCCAATTCCACAGGAACTGTCTTAGCGAAAGGCTTCCTGTGGGGAAAGCTGTATCCTGTGAGATGATTTCACAGAACACAAAGAAGTTTCTCAGAAAGCTTCTTTCTCTTTGTAAACGGAGGATATTTCCTTTGGCCATATAGTCTTCAAAGGGATCCGAAATATCTGTTCTCAGATTCCACAGAAATAAGGCTAGCAAAGAGATCCACGAAATACAGATGTAACCCTGTGAGATGAATTAACAGAACACTAATCGGTTTCTGAGAAAGCTTCTTTCCAGATTTCATCTGAGGATATTTCCTTTTTCATCATAGCCCTCTATGGGATTCCAAATATCACTTTGCCAAATCCACAAGAACTGTCTTAGCGAAAGGCTTCTTGAGGGGAAAGCTGTAACTCTGTGAGATGATTTCACAGAACACAAAGAAGTTTCTCAGAAAGCTTCTTTCTCTTTGTTATCGGAGGATATTTCCTTTGGCCCTATAGTCTCCAAAGGGAACCGAAATATCTGTTCTAAGATTCCACAGAAATAAGGCTAGCAAAGAGATCCAGGAAATACAGATGTAACTCTGTGAGATGAATTAACAGAACACTAAGCAGTTTCTCAGAAAGCTTCTTTCCAGATTTCATCTGAGGATATTTCCTTTTTCACCATAGCCCTCTATGGGCTTCCAAATATTACGTTGCCAATTCCACAGGAACTGTCTTAGCGAAAGGCTTCTTGAGGGGAAAGCTGTAACCTGTGAGATGATTTCAAATAACACAAAGAAGTTTCTCAGAAAGCTTCTTTCTCTTTGTTATCGGAGGATATTTCCTTTGGCCATATAGTCTTCAAAGGAATCCGAAATATCTGTTCTCAGATTCCACAGAAATAAGGCTGGGAAAGACATCCACGAAATACAGATGTAACCCTGTGAGATGAATTAACAGAACACTAAGCAGTTTCTCAGAAAGCTTCTTTCCAGATTTCATCAGAGGATATTTCCTTTTTCACCATAGCCATCTATGGGCTTCCAAATATTACGTTGCCAATTCCACAGGAACTGTCTTAGCGAAAGGCTTCTTGTGGGGAAAGCTGTAACTCTGTGAGATGATTTCACAGAACACAACGAAGTTTCTCAGAAAGCTTCTTTCTCTTGGTTATCGGAGGATATTTCCTTTGGCCATATAGTCTTCAAAGGGATCCGAAATATCTGTTCTCAGATTCCACAGAAATAAGGCTAGCAAAGAGATCCACTAAATACAGATGTAACCCTGTGAGATGAATTAACATAACACTAAGCGGTTTCTGAGAAAGCTTCTTTCCAGATTTCATCTGAGGATATTTCCTTTTTCATCATAGCCCTCTATGGGCTTCCAAATATCACTTTGCCAATTCCACAAGAACTGTCTTAGCGAAAGGCTTCTTGAGGGGAAAGCTGTAACTCTGTGAGATGATTTCACAGAACAGAAAGAAGTTGCTCAGAAAGCTTCTTTCTCTTTGTTATCGGAGGATATTTCCTTTGGCCCTATAGTCTCCAAAGGGAACCGAAATATCTGTTCTCAGATTCCACAGAAATAAGGCTAGCAAAGAGATCCACGAAATACAGATGTAACTCTGTGAGATGAATTAACAGAACACTAAGCAGTTTCTCAGAAAGCTTCTTTCCAGATTTCATCTGAGGATATTTCCTTTTTCACCATAGCCCTCTATGGGCTTCCAAATATTACGTTGCCAATTCCACAGGAACTGTCTTAGCGAAAGGCTTCTTGAGGGGAAAGCTGTAACCTGTGAGATGATTTCAAATAACACAAAGAAGTTTCTCAGAAAGCTTCTTTCTCTTTGTTATCGGAGGATATTTCCTTTGGCCATATAGTCTTCAAAGGAATCCGAAATATCTGTTCTCAGATTCCACAGAAATAAGGCTGGGAAAGACATCCACGAAATACAGATGTAACCCTGTGAGATGAATTAACAGAACACTAAGCAGTTTCTCAGAAAGCTTCTTTCCAGATTTCATCTGAGGATATTTCCTTTTTCACCATAGCCCTCTATGGGCTTCCAAATATCACTTTGCCAAATCCACAAGAACTGTCTTAGCGAAAGGCTTCTTGAGGGGAAAGCTGTAACTCTGTGAGATGATTACACAGAACACAAAGAAGTTTCTCAGAAAGCTTCTTTCTCTTTGTTATCGGAGGATATTTCCTTTGGCCATATAGTCTCCACAGGGATCCGAAATATCTGTTCTCAGATTCCACAGAAATAAGGCTAGCAAAGAGATCCACGAAATACAGATGTAACTCTGTGAGATGAATTAACAGAACACTAAGCAGTTTCTCAGAAAGCTTCTTTCCAGATTTCATCTGAGGATATTTCCTTTTTCACCATAGCCCTCTATGGGCTTCCAAATATCACTTTGCCAATTCCACAAGAACTGTCTTAGCGAAAGGCTTCTTGAGGGGAGAGCTGTTACTCTGTGAGATGATTTCACAGAACACAAAGAAGTTTCTCAGAAAGCTTCTTTCTCTTTGTTATCGGAGGATATTTCCTTTGGCCCTATACTCTCAAAAGGGATCCGAAATATCTGTTCTCAGATTCCACAGAAATAAGGCTAGCAAAGAGATCCACGAAATACAGATGAAACTCTGTGAGATAAATTAACAGAACACTAAGCAGTTTCTCAGAAAGCTTCTTTCCAGATTTCATCTCTGGATATTTCCTTTTTCACCATAGCCCTCTATGGGCTTCCAAATATCACTTGCCAATTCCACAAGAACTGTCTTAGCGAAAGGCTTCTTGAGGGGAAATCTGTAACACTGTGAGATGATTTCACAGAACACAAAGAAGTTTCTCAGAAAGCTTCTTTCTCTTTGTTATCGGAGGATATTTCCTTTGGTCCTATAGTCTCCAAAGGGATCCGAAATATCTGTTCTCAGATTCCACAGAAATAAGGCTAGCAAAGAGATCGACGAAATATAGATGTAACTCTGTGAGATGAATTAACAGAACACTAAGCAGTTTCTCAGAAAGCTTCTTTCCAGATTTCATCTGAGGATTTTTCCTTTTTCACCATAGCCCTCTATGGGCTTCCAAATATTACGTTGCCAATTCCACAGGAAATTTCTTAGCGAAAGGCTTCTTGTGGGGAAAGCTGTAACCTGTGAGATGATTTCACAGAACACAAAGAAGTTTCTCAGAAAGCTTCTTTCTCTTTGTTATCGGAGGATATTTCCTTTGGCCATATAGTCTTCAAAGGGATCCGAAATATCTGTTCTCAGATTCCACAGAAATAAGGCTAGCAAAGAGATGCACGAAATACAGATGTAACCCTGTGAGATGAATTAACAGAACACTAAGCAGTTTCTCAGAAAGCTTCTTTCCAGATTTCATCTGAGGATATTTCCTTTTTCACCATAGCCCTCTATGGGCTTCCAAATATCACTTTGCCAAATCCACAAGAACTGTCTTAGCGAAAGGCTTCTTGAGGGGAAAGCTGTCACTCTGTGAGATGATTTCACAGAACACAAAGAAGTTTTTCAGAAAGCTTCTTTCTCTTTGTTATCGGAGGATATTTCCTTTGGCCCTATAATTTCCAAAGGGATCCGAAATATCTGTTCTCAGATTCCACAGAAATAAGGCTAGCAAAGAGATCGACGAAATACAGATGTAACTCTGTGAGATGAATTAACAGAACACTAAGCAGTTTCTCAGAAAGCTTCTTTCCAGATTTCATCTGAGGATATTTCCTTTTTCACCATAGCCCTCTATGGGCTTCCAAATATTACGTTGCCAATTCCACAGGAACTGTCTTAGCGAAAGGCTTCTTGTGGGGAAAGCTGTAACTTGTGAGATGATTTCACATAACACAAAGAAGTTTCTCAGAAAGCTTCTTTCTCTTTGTTATCGGAGGATATTTCCTTTGGCCATATAGTCTTCAAAGGAATCCGAAATATCTGTTCTCAGATTCCACAGAAATAAGGCTAGGAAAGAGATCCACGAAATACAGATGTAACCCTGTGAGATGAATTAACAGAACACTAAGCAGTTTCTCAGAAAGCTTCTTTCCAGATTTCATCTGAGGATATTTCCTTTTTCACCATAGCCCTCTATGGGCTTCCAAATATCACTTTGCCAATTCCACAAGAACTGTCTTAGCGAAAGGCTTCTTGAGGGGAAAGCTGTAACTCTGTGAGATGATTTCACAAAACACAAAGAAGTTTCTCAGAAAGCTTCTTTCTCTTTGTTATCGGAGGATATTTCCTTTGGCCTTATAGTCTCCAAAGGGAACCGAAATATCTGTTCTCAGATTCCACAGAAATAAGGCTAGCAAAGAGATCCACGAAATACAGATGTAACTCTGTGAGATGAATTAACAGAACACTAAGCAGTTTCTCAGAAAGCTTCTTTCCAGATTTCATCAGAGGATATTTCCTTTTTCACCATAGCCATCTATGGGCTTCCAAATATTACGTTGCCAATTCCACAGGAACTGTCTTAGCGAAAGGCTTCTTGTGGGGAAAGCTGTAACTCTGTGAGATGATTTCACAGAACACAACGAAGTTTCTCAGAAAGCTTCTTTCTCTTGGTTATCGGAGGATATTTCCTTTGGCCATATAGTCTTCAAAGGGATCCGAAATATCTGTTCTCAGATTCCACAGAAATAAGGCTAGCAAAGAGATCCACTAAATACAGATGTAACCCTGTGAGATGAATTAACATAACACTAAGCGGTTTCTGAGAAAGCTTCTTTCCAGATTTCATCTGAGGATATTTCCTTTTTCATCATAGCCCTCTATGGGCTTCCAAATATCACTTTGCCAATTCCACAAGAACTGTCTTAGCGAAAGGCTTCTTGAGGGGAAAGCTGTAAGTCTGTGAGATGATTTCACAGAACAGAAAGAAGTTTCTCAGAAAGCTTCTTTCTCTTTGTTATCGGAGGATATTTCCTTTGGCCCTATAGTCTCCAAAGGGAACCGAAATATCTGTTCTCAGATTCCACAGAAATAAGGCTAGCAAAGAGATCCACGAAATACAGATGTAACTCTGTGAGATGAATTAACAGAACACTAAGCAGTTTCTCAGAAAGCTTCTTTCCAGATTTCATCTGAGGATATTTCCTTTTTCACCATAGCCCTCTATGGGCTTCCAAATATTACGTTGCCAATTCCACAGGAACTGTCTTAGCGAAAGGCTTCTTGAGGGGAAAGCTGTAACCTGTGAGATGATTTCAAATAACACAAAGAAGTTTCTCAGAAAGCTTCTTTCTCTTTGTTATCGGAGGATATTTCCTTTGGCCATATAGTCTTCAAAGGAATCCGAAATATCTGTTCTCAGATTCCACAGAAATAAGGCTGGGAAAGACATCCACGAAATACAGATGTAACCCTGTGAGATGAATTAACAGAACACTAAGCAGTTTCTCAGAAAGCTTCTTTCCAGATTTCATCTGAGGATATTTCCTTTTTCACCATAGCCCTCTATGGGCTTCCAAATATCACTTTGCCAAATCCACAAGAACTGTCTTAGCGAAAGGCTTCTTGAGGGGAAAGCTGTAACTCTGTGAGATGATTACACAGAACACAAAGAAGTTTCTCAGAAAGCTTCTTTCTCTTTGTTATCGGAGGATATTTCCTTTGGCCATATAGTCTCCACAGGGATCCGAAATATCTGTTCTCAGATTCCACAGAAATAAGGCTAGCAAAGAGATCCACGAAATACAGATGTAACTCTGTGAGATGAATTAACAGAACACTAAGCAGTTTCTCAGAAAGCTTCTTTCCAGATTTCATCTGAGGATATTTCCTTTTTCACCATAGCCCTCTATGGGCTTCCAAATATCACTTTGCCAATTCCACAAGAACTGTCTTAGCGAAAGGCTTCTTGAGGGGAGAGCTGTTACTCTGTGAGATGATTTCACAGAACACAAAGAAGTTTCTCAGAAAGCTTCTTTCTCTTTGTTATCGGAGGATATTTCCTTTGGCCCTATACTCTCAAAAGGGATCCGAAATATCTGTTCTCAGATTCCACAGAAATAAGGCTAGCAAAGAGATCCACGAAATACAGATGAAACTCTTTGAGATAAATTAACAGAACACTAAGCAGTTTCTCAGAAAGCTTCTTTCCAGATTTCATCTCTGGATATTTCCTTTTTCACCATAGCCCTCTATGGGCTTCCAAATATCACTTGCCAATTCCACAAGAACTGTCTTAGCGAAAGGCTTCTTGAGGGGAAATCTGTAACACTGTGAGATGATTTCACAGAACACAAAGAAGTTTCTCAGAAAGCTTCTTTCTCTTTGTTATCGGAGGATATTTCCTTTGGCCCTATAGTCTCCAAAGGGATCCGAAATATCTGTTCTCAGATTCCACAGAAATAAGGCTAGCAAAGAGATCGACGAAATATAGATGTAACACTGTGAGATGAATTAACAGAACACTAAGCAGTTTCTCAGAAAGCTTCTTTCCAGATTTCATCTGAGGATATTTCCTTTTTCACCATAGCCCTCTATGGGCTTCCAAATATTACGTTGCCAATTCCACAGGAACTTTCTTAGCGAAAGGCTTCTTGTGGGGAAAGCTGTAACCTGTGAGATGATTTCACAGAACACAAAGAAGTTTCTCAGAAAGCTTCTTTCTCTTTGTTATCGGAGGATATTTCCTTTGGCCATATAGTCTTCAAAGGGATCCGAAATATCTGTTCTCAGATTCCACAGAAATAAGGCTAGCAAAGAGATCCAAGAAATACAGATGTAACCCTGTGAGATGAATTAACAGAACACTAAGCAGTTTCTCAGAAAGCTTCTTTCCAGATTTCATCTGAGGATATTTCCTTTTTCACCATTGCCCTCTATGGGCTTCCAAATATCACTTTGCCAAATCCACAAGAACTGTCTTAGCGAAAGGCTTCTTGAGGGGAAAGCTGTCACTCTGTGAGATGATTTCACAGAACACAAAGAAGTTTCTCAGAAAGCTTCTTTCTCTTTGTTATCGGAGGATGTTTCCTTTGGCCCTATAATTCCCAAAGGGATCCGAAATATCTGTTCTCAGATTCCACAGAAATAAGGCTAGCAAAGAGATCGACGAAATACAGATGTAACTCTGTGAGATGAATTAACAGAACACTAAGCAGTTTCTCAGAAAGCTTCTTTCCAGATTTCATCTGAGGATATTTCCTTTTTCACCATAGCCCTCTATGGGCTTCCAAATATTACGTTGCCAATTCCACAGGAACTGTCTTAGCGAAAGGCTTCTTGTGGGGAAAGCTGTAACCTGTGAGATGATTTCACAGAACACAAAGAAGTTTCTCAGAAAGCTTCTTTCTCTTTGTAAACGGAGGATATTTCCTTTGGCCATATAGTCTTCAAAGGGATCCGAAATATCTGTTCTCAGATTCCACAGAAATAAGGCTAGCAAGGAGATCCACGAAATACAGATGTAACCCTGTGAGATGAATTAACATAACACAAATCGGTTTCTGAGAAAGCTTCTTTCCAGATTTCATCTGAGGATATTTCCTTTTTCATCATAGCCCTCTATGGGATTCCAAATATCACTTTGCCAAATCCACAAGAACTGTCTTAGCGAAAGGCTTCTTGAGGGGAAAGCTGTAACTCTGTGAGATGATTTCACAGAACACAAAGAAGTTTCTCAGAAAGCTTCTTTCTCTTTGTTATCGGAGGATATTTCCTTTGGCCATATAGTCTCCAAAGCGATCCGAAATATCTGTTCTCAGATTCCACAGAAATAAGGCTAGCAAAGAGATCCACGAAATACAGATGTAACTCTGTGAGATGAATTAACAGAACACTAAGCAGTTTCTCAGAAAGCTTCTTTCCAGATTTCATCTGAGGATATTTCCTTTTTCACCATAGCCCTCTATGGGCTTCCAAATATCACTTTGCCAATTCCACAAGAACTGTCTTAGCGAAAGGCTTCTTGAGGGGAAAGCTGTAACTCTGTGAGATGATTTCACAGAACACAAAGAAGTTTCTCAGAAAGCTTCTTTCTCTTTGTTATTGGAGGATATTTCCTTTGGCCCTATAGTCTCCAAAGGGACCCGAAATATCGGTTCTCAGATTCCACAGAAATAAGGCTAGCAAAGAGATCGACGAAATACAGATGTAACTCTGTGAGATGAATTAACAGAACACTAAGCAGTTTCTCAGAAAGCTTCTTTCCAGATTTCATCTGAGGATATTTCCTTTTTCACCATAGCCCTCTATGGGCTTCCAAATATCACTTTGCCAATTCCACAAGAACTGTCTTAGCGAAAGGCTTCTTGAGGGGAAAGCTGTAACTCTGTGAGATGATTTCACAGAACACAAAGAAGTTGCTCAGAGAGCTTCTTTCTCTTTGTTATCGGAGGATATTTCCTTTGGCCCTATAGTCTCCAAAGGAAACCGAAATATCTGTTCTCAGATTCCACAGAAATAAGGCTAGCAAAGAGATCGACGAAATACAGATGTAACTCTGTGAGATGAATTAACAGAACACTAAGCAGTTTCTCAGAAAGCTTCTTTCCAGATTTCATCAGAGGATATTTCCTTTTTCACCATAGCCATCTATGGGCTTCCAAATATTACGTTGCCAATTCCACAGGAACTGTCTTAGCGAAAGGCTTCTTGAGGGGAAAGCTGTAACTCTGTGAGATGATTTCACAGAACACAACGAAGTTTCTCAGAAAGCTTCTTTCTCTTGGTTATCGGAGGATATTTCCTTTGGCCATATAGTCTTCAAAGGGATCCGAAATATCTGTTCTCAGATTCCACAGAAATAAGGCTAGCAAAGAGATCCACTAAATACAGATGTAACCCTGTGAGATGAATTAACATAACACTAAGCGGTTTCTGAGAAAGCTTCTTTCCAGATTTCATCTGAGGATATTTTCTTTTTCATCATAGCCCTCTATGGGCTTCCAAATATCACTTTGCCAATTCCACAAGAACTGTCTTAGCGAAAGGCTTCTTGAGGGGAAAGCTGTAAGTCTGTGAGATGATTTCACAGAACAGAAAGAAGTTTCTCAGAAAGCTTCTTTCTCTTTGTTATCGGAGGATATTTCCTTTGGCCCTATAGTCTCCAAAGGGAACCGAAATATCTGTTCTCAGATTCCACAGAAATAAGGCTAGCAAAGAGATCCACGAAATACAGATGTAACTCTGTGAGATGAATTAACCGAACACTAAGCAGTTTCTCAGAAAGCTTCTTTCCAGATTTCATCTGAGGATATTTCCTTTTTCACCATAGCCCTCTATGGGCTTCCAAATATTACGTTGCCAATTCCACAGGAACTGTCTTAGCGAAAGGCTTCTTGAGGGGAAAGCTGTAACCTGTGAGATGATTTCAAATAACACAAAGAAGTTTCTCAGAAAGCTTCTTTCTCTTTGTTATCGGAGGATATTTCCTTTGGCCATATAGTCTTCAAAGGAATCCGAAATATCTGTTCTCAGATTCCACAGAAATAAGGCTGGGAAAGACATCCACGAAATACAGATGTAACCCTGTGAGATGAATTAACAGAACACTAAGCAGTTTCTCAGAAAGCTTCTTTCCAGATTTCATCTGAGGATATTTCCTTTTTCACCATAGCCCTCTATGGGCTTCCAAATATCACTTTGCCAAATCCACAAGAACTGTCTTAGCGAAAGGCTTCTTGAGGGGAAAGCTGTAACTCTGTGAGATGATTACACAGAACACAAAGAAGTTTCTCAGAAAGCTTCTTTCTCTTTGTTATCGGAGGATATTTCCTTTGGCCATATAGTCTCCACAGGGATCCGAAATATCTGTTCTCAGATTCCACAGAAATAAGGCTAGCAAAGAGATCCACGAAATACAGATGTAACTCTGTGAGATGAATTAACAGAACACTAAGCAGTTTCTCAGAAAGCTTCTTTCCAGATTTCATCTGAGGATATTTCCTTTTTCACCATAGCCCTCTATGGGCTTCCAAATATCACTTTGCCAATTCCACAAGAACTGTCTTAGCGAAAGGCTTCTTGAGGGGAGAGCTGTTACTCTGTGAGATGATTTCACAGAACACAAAGAAGTTTCTCAGAAAGCTTCTTTCTCTTTGTTATCGGAGGATATTTCCTTTGGCCCTATACTCTCAAAAGGGATCCGAAATATCTGTTCTCAGATTCCACAGAAATAAGGCTAGCAAAGAGATCCACGAAATACAGATGAAACTCTGTGAGATAAATTAACAGAACACTAAGCAGTTTCTCAGAAAGCTTCTTTCCAGATTTCATCTCTGGATATTTCCTTTTTCACCATAGCCCTCTATGGGCTTCCAAATATCACTTGCCAATTCCACAAGAACTGTCTTAGCGAAAGGCTTCTTGAGGGGAAATCTGTAACACTGTGAGATGATTTCACAGAACACAAAGAAGTTTCTCAGAAAGCTTCTTTCTCTTTGTTATCGGAGGATATTTCCTTTGGCCCTATAGTCTCCAAAGGGATCCGAAATATCTGTTCTCAGATTCCACAGAAATAAGGCTAGCAAAGAGATCGACGAAATATAGATGTAACTCTGTGAGATGAATTAACAGAACACTAAGCAGTTTCTCAGAAAGCTTCTTTCCAGATTTCATCGGAGGATATTTCCTTTTTCACCATAGCCCTCTATGGGCTTCCAAATATTACGTTGCCAATTCCACAGGAACTTTCTTAGCGAAAGGCTTCTTGTGGGGAAAGCTGTAACCTGTGAGATGATTTCACAGAACACAAAGAAGTTTCTCAGAAAGCTTCTTTCTCTTTGTAAACGGAGGATATTTCCTTTGGCCATATAGTCTTCAAAGGGATCCGAAATATCTGTTCTCAGATTCCACAGAAATAAGGCTAGCAAAGAGATCCACGAAATACAGATGTAACCCTGTGAGATGAATTAACAGAACACTAAGCAGTTTCTCAGAAAGCTTCTTTCCAGATTTCATCTGAGGATATTTCCTTTTTCACCATTGCCCTCTATGGGCTTCCAAATATCACTTTGCCAAATCCACAAGAACTGTCTTAGCGAAAGGCTTCTTGAGGGGAAAGCTGTCACTCTGTGAGATGATTTCACAGAACACAAAGAAGTTTCTCAGAAAGCTTCTTTCTCTTTGTTATCGGAGGATGTTTCCTTTGGCCCTATAATTCCCAAAGGGATCCGAAATATCTGTTCTCAGATTCCACAGAAATAAGGCTAGCAAAGAGATCGACGAAATACAGATGTAACTCTGTGAGATGAATTAACAGAACACTAAGCAGTTTCTCAGAAAGCTTCTTTCCAGATTTCATCTGAGGATATTTCCTTTTTCACCATAGCCCTCTATGGGCTTCCAAATATTACGTTGCCAATTCCACAGGAACTGTCTTAGCGAAAGGCTTCTTGTGGGGAAAGCTGTAACCTGTGAGATGATTTCACAGAACACAAAGAAGTTTCTCAGAAAGCTTCTTTCTCTTTGTAAACGGAGGATATTTCCTTTGGCCATATAGTCTTCAAAGGGATCCGAAATATCTGTTCTCAGATTCCACAGAAATAAGGCTAGCAAAAAGATCCACGAAATACAGATGTAACCCTGTGAGATGAATTAACATAACACAAATCGGTTTCTGAGAAAGCTTCTTTCCAGATTTCATCTGAGGATATTTCCTTTTTCATCATAGCCCTCTATGGGATTCCAAATATCACTTTGCCAAATCCACAAGAACTGTCTTAGCGAAAGGCTTCTTGAGGGGAAAGCTGTAACTCTGTGAGATGATTTCACAGAACACAAAGAAGTTTCTCAGAAAGCTTCTTTCTCTTTGTTATCGGAGGATATTTCCTTTGGCCATATAGTCTCCAAAGCGATCCGAAATATCTGTTCTCAGATTCCACAGAAATAAGGCTAGCAAAGAGATCCACGAAATACAGATGTAACTCTGTGAGATGAATTAACAGAACACTAAGCAGTTTCTCAGAAAGCTTCTTTCCAGATTTCATCTGAGGATATTTCCTTTTTCACCATAGCCCTCTATGGGCTTCCAAATATCACTTTGCCAATTCCACAAGAACTGTCTTAGCGAAAGGCTTCTTGAGGGGAAAGCTGTAACTCTGTGAGATGATTTCACAGAACACAAAGAAGTTTCTCAGAAAGCTTCTTTCTCTTTGTTATTGGAGGATATTTCCTTTGGCCCTATAGTCTCCAAAGGGAACCGAAATATCTGTTCTCAGATTCCACAGAAATAAGGCTAGCAAAGAGATCGACGAAATACAGATGTAACTCTGTGAGATGAATTAACAGAACACTAAGCAGTTTCTCAGAAAGCTTCTTTCCAGATTTCATCTGAGGATATTTCCTTTTTCACCATAGCCCTCTATGGGCTTCCAAATATCACTTTGCCAATTCCACAAGAACTGTCTTAGCGAAAGGCTTCTTGAGGGGAAAGCTGTAACTCTGTGAGATGATTTCACAGAACACAAAGAAGTTGCTCAGAGAGCTTCTTTCTCTTTGTTATCGGAGGATATTTCCTTTGGCCCTATAGTCTCCAAAGGAAACCGAAATATCTGTTCTCAGATTCCACAGAAATAAGGCTAGCAAAGAGATCGACGAAATACAGATGTAACTCTGTGAGATGAATTAACAGAACACTAAGCAGTTTCTCAGAAAGCTTCTTTCCAGATTTCATCAGAGGATATTTCCTTTTTCACCATAGCCATCTATGGGCTTCCAAATATTACGTTGCCAATTCCACAGGAACTGTCTTAGCGAAAGGCTTCTTGAGGGGAAAGCTGTAACTCTGTGAGATGATTTCACAGAACACAACGAAGTTTCTCAGAAAGCTTCTTTCTCTTGGTTATCGGAGGATATTTCCTTTGGCCATATAGTCTTCAAAGGGATCCGAAATATCTGTTCTCAGATTCCACAGAAATAAGGCTAGCAAAGAGATCCACTAAATACAGATGTAACCCTGTGAGATGAATTAACATAACACTAAGCGGTTTCTGAGAAAGCTTCTTTCCAGATTTCATCTGAGGATATTTCCTTTTTCATCATAGCCCTCTATGGGCTTCCAAATATCACTTTGCCAATTCCACAAGAACTGTCTTAGCGAAAGGCTTCTTGAGGGGAAAGCTGTAAGTCTGTGAGATGATTTCACAGAACAGAAAGAAGTTTCTCAGAAAGCTTCTTTCTCTTTGTTATCGGAGGATATTTCCTTTGGCCCTATAGTCTCCAAAGGGAACCGAAATATCTGTTCTCAGATTCCACAGAAATAAGGCTAGCAAAGAGATCCACGAAATACAGATGTAACTCTGTGAGATGAATTAACAGAACACTAAGCAGTTTCTCAGAAAGCTTCTTTCCAGATTTCATCTGAGGATATTTCCTTTTTCACCATAGCCCTCTATGGGCTTCCAAATATTACGTTGCCAATTCCACAGGAACTGTCTTAGCGAAAGGCTTCTTGAGGGGAAAGCTGTAACCTGTGAGATGATTTCAAATAACACAAAGAAGTTTCTCAGAAAGCTTCTTTCTCTTTGTTATCGGAGGATATTTCCTTTGGCCATATAGTCTTCAAAGGAATCCGAAATATCTGTTCTCAGATTCCACAGAAATAAGGCTGGGAAAGACATCCACGAAATACAGATGTAACCCTGTGAGATGAATTAACAGAACACTAAGCAGTTTCTCAGAAAGCTTCTTTCCAGATTTCATCTGAGGATATTTCCTTTTTCACCATAGCCCTCTATGGGCTTCCAAATATCACTTTGCCAAATCCACAAGAACTGTCTTAGCGAAAGGCTTCTTGAGGGGAAAGCTGTAACTCTGTGAGATGATTACACAGAACACAAAGAAGTTTCTCAGAAAGCTTCTTTCTCTTTGTTATCGGAGGATATTTCCTTTGGCCATATAGTCTCCACAGGGATCCGAAATATCTGTTCTCAGATTCCACAGAAATAAGGCTAGCAAAGAGATCCACGAAATACAGATGTAACTCTGTGAGATGAATTAACAGAACACTAAGCAGTTTCTCAGAAAGCTTCTTTCCAGATTTCATCTGAGGATATTTCCTTTTTCACCATAGCCCTCTATGGGCTTCCAAATATCACTTTGCCAATTCCACAAGAACTGTCTTAGCGAAAGGCTTCTTGAGGGGAGAGCTGTTACTCTGTGAGATGATTTCACAGAACACAAAGAAGTTTCTCAGAAAGCTTCTTTCTCTTTGTTATCGGAGGATATTTCCTTTGGCCCTATACTCTCAAAAGGGATCCGAAATATCTGTTCTCAGATTCCACAGAAATAAGGCTAGCAAAGAGATCCACGAAATACAGATGAAATTCTGTGAGATAAATTAACAGAACACTAAGCAGTTTCTCAGAAAGCTTCTTTCCAGATTTCATCTCTGGATATTTCCTTTTTCACCATAGCCCTCTATGGGCTTCCAAATATCACTTGCCAATTCCACAAGAACTGTCTTAGCGAAAGGCTTCTTGAGGGGAAATCTGTAACACTGTGAGATGATTTCACAGAACACAAAGAAGTTTCTCAGAAAGCTTCTTTCTCTTTGTTATCGGAGGATATTTCCTTTGGCCCTATAGTCTCCAAAGGGATCCGAAATATCTGTTCTCAGATTCCACAGAAATAAGGCTAGCAAAGAGATCGACGAAATATAGATGTAACTCTGTGAGATGAATTAACAGAACACTAAGCAGTTTCTCAGAAAGCTTCTTTCCAGATTTCATCTGAGGATATTTCCTTTTTCACCATAGCCCTCTATGGGCTTCCAAATATTACGTTGCCAATTCCACAGGAACTTTCTTAGCGAAAGGCTTCTTGTGGGGAAAGCTGTAACCTGTGAGATGATTTCACAGAACACAAAGAAGTTTCTCAGAAAGCTTCTTTCTCTTTGTAAACGGAGGATATTTCCTTTGGCCATATAGTCTTCAAAGGGATCCGAAATATCTGTTCTCAGATTCCACAGAAATAAGGCTAGCAAAGAGATCCACGAAATACAGATGTAACCCTGTGAGATGAATTAAAATAACACAAATCGGTTTCTGAGAAAGCTTCTTTCCAGATTTCATCTGAGGATATTTCCTTTTTCATCATAGCCCTCTATGGGATTCCAAATATCACTTTGCCAAATCCACAAGAACTGTCTTAGCGAAAGGCTTCTTGAGGGGAAAGCTGTAACTCTGTGAGATGATTTCACAGAACACAAAGAAGTTTCTCAGAAAGCTTCTTTCTCTTTGTTATCGGAGGATATTTCCTTTGGCCATATAGTCTCCAAAGCGATCCGAAATATCTGTTCTCAGATTCCACAGAAATAAGGCTAGCAAAGAGATCCACGAAATACAGATGTAACTCTGTGAGATGAATTAACAGAACACTAAGCAGTTTCTCAGAAAGCTTCTTTCCAGATTTCATCTGAGGATATTTCCTTTTTCACCATAGCCCTCTATGGGCTTCCAAATATCACTTTGCCAATTCCACAAGAACTGTCTTAGCGAAAGGCTTCTTGAGGGGAAAGCTGTAACTCTGTGAGATGATTTCACAGAACACAAAGAAGTTTCTCAGAAAGCTTCTTTCTCTTTGTTATTGGAGGATATTTCCTTTGGCCCTATAGTCTCCAAAGGGAACCGAAATATCTGTTCTCAGATTCCACAGAAATAAGGCTAGCAAAGAGATCGACGAAATACAGATGTAACTCTGTGAGATGAATTAACAGAACACTAAGCAGTTTCTCAGAAAGCTTCTTTCCAGATTTCATCTGAGGATATTTCCTTTTTCACCATAGCCCTCTATGGGCTTCCAAATATCACTTTGCCAATTCCACAAGAACTGTCTTAGCGAAAGGCTTCTTGAGGGGAAAGCTGTAACTCTGTGAGATGATTTCACAGAACACAAAGAAGTTGCTCAGAGAGCTTCTTTCTCTTTGTTATCGGAGGATATTTCCTTTGGCCCTATAGTCTCCAAAGGAAACCGAAATATCTGTTCTCAGATTCCACAGAAATAAGGCTAGCAAAGAGATCGACGAAATACAGATGTAACTCTGTGAGATGAATTAACAGAACACTAAGCAGTTTCTCAGAAAGCTTCTTTCCAGATTTCATCAGAGGATATTTCCTTTTTCACCATAGCCATCTATGGGCTTCCAAATATTACGTTGCCAATTCCACAGGAACTGTCTTAGCGAAAGGCTTCTTGAGGGGAAAGCTGTAACTCTGTGAGATAATTTCACAGAACACAACGAAGTTTCTCAGAAAGCTTCTTTCTCTTGGTTATCGGAGGATATTTCCTTTGGCCATATAGTCTTCAAAGGGATCCGAAATATCTGTTCTCAGATTCCACAGAAATAAGGCTAGCAAAGAGATCCACTAAATACAGATGTAACCCTGTGAGATGAATTAACATAACACTAAGCGGTTTCTGAGAAAGCTTCTTTCCAGATTTCATCTGAGGATATTTCCTTTTTCATCATAGCCCTCTATGGGCTTCCAAATATCACTTTGCCAATTCCACAAGAACTGTCTTAGCGAAAGGCTTCTTGAGGGGAAAGCTGTAAGTCTGTGAGATGATTTCACAGAACAGAAAGAAGTTTCTCAGAAAGCTTCTTTCTCTTTGTTATCGGAGGATATTTCCTTTGGCCCTATAGTCTCCAAAGGGAACCGAAATATCTGTTCTCAGATTCCACAGAAGTAAGGCTAGCAAAGAGATCCACGAAATACAGATGTAACTCTGTGAGATGAATTAACCGAACACTAAGCAGTTTCTCAGAAAGCTTCTTTCCAGATTTCATCTGAGGATATTTCCTTTTTCACCATAGCCCTCTATGGGCTTCCAAATATTACGTTGCCAATTCCACAGGAACTGTCTTAGCGAAAGGCTTCTTGAGGGGAAAGCTGTAACCTGTGAGATGATTTCAAATAACACAAAGAAGTTTCTCAGAAAGCTTCTTTCTCTTTGTTATCGGAGGATATTTCCTTTGGCCATATAGTCTTCAAAGGAATCCGAAATATCTGTTCTCAGATTCCACAGAAATAAGGCTGGGAAAGACATCCACGAAATACAGATGTAACCCTGTGAGATGAATTAACAGAACACTAAGCAGTTTCTCAGAAAGCTTCTTTCCAGATTTCATCTGAGGATATTTCCTTTTTCACCATAGCCCTCTATGGGCTTCCAAATATCACTTTGCCAAATCCACAAGAACTGTCTTAGCGAAAGGCTTCTTGAGGGGAAAGCTGTAACTCTGTGAGATGATTACACAGAACACAAAGAAGTTTCTCAGAAAGCTTCTTTCTCTTTGTTATCGGAGGATATTTCCTTTGGCCATATAGTCTCCACAGGGATCCGAAATATCTGTTCTCAGATTCCACAGAAATAAGGCTAGCAAAGAGATCCACGAAATACAGATGTAACTCTGTGAGATGAATTAACAGAACACTAAGCAGTTTCTCAGAAAGCTTCTTTCCAGATTTCATCTGAGGATATTTCCTTTTTCACCATAGCCCTCTATGGGCTTCCAAATATCACTTTGCCAATTCCACAAGAACTGTCTTAGCGAAAGGCTTCTTGAGGGGAGAGCTGTTACTCTGTGAGATGATTTCACAGAACACAAAGAAGTTTCTCAGAAAGCTTCTTTCTCTTTGTTATCGGAGGATATTTCCTTTGGCCCTATACTCTCAAAAGGGATCCGAAATATCTGTTCTCAGATTCCACAGAAATAAGGCTAGCAAAGAGATCCACGAAATACAGATGAAACTCTGTGAGATAAATTAACAGAACACTAAGCAGTTTCTCAGAAAGCTTCTTTCCAGATTTCATCTCTGGATATTTCCTTTTTCACCATAGCCCTCTATGGGCTTCCAAATATCACTTGCCAATTCCACAAGAACTGTCTTAGCGAAAGGCTTCTTGAGGGGAAATCTGTAACACTGTGAGATGATTTCACAGAACACAAAGAAGTTTCTCAGAAAGCTTCTTTCTCTTTGTTATCGGAGGATATTTCCTTTGGCCCTATAGTCTCCAAAGGGATCCGAAATATCTGTTCTCAGATTCCACAGAAATAAGGCTAGCAAAGAGATCGACGAAATATAGATGTAACTCTGTGAGATGAATTAACAGAACACTAAGCAGTTTCTCAGAAAGCTTCTTTCCAGATTTCATCTGAGGATATTTCCTTTTTCACCATAGCCCTCTATGGGCTTCCAAATATTACGTTGCCAATTCCACAGGAACTTTCTTAGCGAAAGGCTTCTTGTGGGGAAAGCTGTAACCTGTGAGATGATTTCACAGAACACAAAGAAGTTTCTCAGAAAGCTTCTTTCTCTTTGTAAACGGAGGATATTTCCTTTGGCCATATAGTCTTCAAAGGGATCCGAAATATCTGTTCTCAGATTCCACAGAAATAAGGCTAGCAAAGAGATCCACGAAATACAGATGTAACCCTGTGAGATGAATTAACAGAACACTAAGCAGTTTCTCAGAAAGCTTCTTTCCAGATTTCATCTGAGGATATTTCCTTTTTCACCATTGCCCTCTATGGGCTTCCAAATATCACTTTGCCAAATCCACAAGAACTGTCTTAGCGAAAGGCTTCTTGAGGGGAAAGCTGTCACTCTGTGAGATGATTTCACAGAACACAAAGAAGTTTCTCAGAAAGCTTCTTTCTCTTTGTTATCGGAGGATGTTTCCTTTGGCCCTATAATTCCCAAAGGGATCCGAAATATCTGTTCTCAGATTCCACAGAAATAAGGCTAGCAAAGAGATCGACGAAATACAGATGTAACTCTGTGAGATGAATTAACAGAACACTAAGCAGTTTCTCAGAAAGCTTCTTTCCAGATTTCATCTGAGGATATTTCCTTTTTCACCATAGCCCTCTATGGGCTTCCAAATATTACGTTGCCAATTCCACAGGAACTGTCTTAGCGAAAGGCTTCTTGTGGGGAAAGCTGTAACCTGTGAGATGATTTCACAGAACACAAAGAAGTTTCTCAGAAAGCTTCTTTCTCTTTGTAAACGGAGGATATTTCCTTTGGCCATATAGTCTTCAAAGGGATCCGAAATATCTGTTCTCAGATTCCACAGAAATAAGGCTAGCAAAGAGATCCACGAAATACAGATGTAACCCTGTGAGATGAATTAACATAACACAAATCGGTTTCTGAGAAAGCTTCTTTCCAGATTTCATCTGAGGATATTTCCTTTTTCATCATAGCCCTCTATGGGATTCCAAATATCACTTTGCCAAATCCACAAGAACTGTCTTAGCGAAAGGCTTCTTGAGGGGAAAGCTGTAACTCTGTGAGATGATTTCACAGAACACAAAGAAGTTTCTCAGAAAGCTTCTTTCTCTTTGTTATCGGAGGATATTTCCTTTGGCCATATAGTCTCCAAAGCGATCCGAAATATCTGTTCTCAGATTCCACAGAAATAAGGCTAGCAAAGAGATCCACGAAATACAGATGTAACTCTGTGAGATGAATTAACAGAACACTAAGCAGTTTCTCAGAAAGCTTCTTTCCAGATTTCATCTGAGGATATTTCCTTTTTCACCATAGCCCTCTATGGGCTTCCAAATATCACTTTGCCAATTCCACAAGAACTGTCTTAGCGAAAGGCTTCTTGAGGGGAAAGCTGTAACTCTGTGAGATGATTTCACAGAACACAAAGAAGTTTCTCAGAAAGCTTCTTTCTCTTTGTTATTGGAGGATATTTCCTTTGGCCCTATAGTCTCCAAAGGGAACCGAAATATCTGTTCTCAGATTCCACAGAAATAAGGCTAGCAAAGAGATCGACGAAATACAGATGTAACTCTGTGAGATGAATTAACAGAACACTAAGCAGTTTCTCAGAAAGCTTCTTTCCAGATTTCATCTGAGGATATTTCCTTTTTCACCATAGCCCTCTATGGGCTTCCAAATATCACTTTGCCAATTCCACAAGAACTGTCTTAGCGAAAGGCTTCTTGAGGGGAAAGCTGTAACTCTGTGAGATGATTTCACAGAACACAAAGAAGTTGCTCAGAGAGCTTCTTTCTCTTTGTTATCGGAGGATATTTCCTTTGGCCCTATAGTCTCCAAAGGAAACCGAAATATCTGTTCTCAGATTCCACAGAAATAAGGCTAGCAAAGAGATCGACGAAATACAGATGTAACTCTGTGAGATGAATTAACAGAACACTAAGCAGTTTCTCAGAAAGCTTCTTTCCAGATTTCATCAGAGGATATTTCCTTTTTCACCATAGCCATCTATGGGCTTCCAAATATTACGTTGCCAATTCCACAGGAACTGTCTTAGCGAAAGGCTTCTTGAGGGGAAAGCTGTAACTCTGTGAGATGATTTCACAGAACACAACGAAGTTTCTCAGAAAGCTTCTTTCTCTTGGTTATCGGAGGATATTTCCTTTGGCCATATAGTCTTCAAAGGGATCCGAAATATCTGTTCTCAGATTCCACAGAAATAAGGCTAGCAAAGAGATCCACTAAATACAGATGTAACCCTGTGAGATGAATTAACATAACACTAAGCGGTTTCTGAGAAAGCTTCTTTCCAGATTTCATCTGAGGATATTTCCTTTTTCATCATAGCCCTCTATGGGCTTCCAAATATCACTTTGCCAATTCCACAAGAACTGTCTTAGCGAAAGGCTTCTTGAGGGGAAAGCTGTAAGTCTGTGAGATGATTTCACAGAACAGAAAGAAGTTTCTCAGAAAGCTTCTTTCTCTTTGTTATCGGAGGATATTTCCTTTGGCCCTATAGTCTCCAAAGGGAACCGAAATATCTGTTCTCAGATTCCACAGAAATAAGGCTAGCAAAGAGATCCACGAAATACAGATGTAACTCTGTGAGATGAATTAACAGAACACTAAGCAGTTTCTCAGAAAGCTTCTTTCCAGATTTCATCTGAGGATATTTCCTTTTTCACCATAGCCCTCTATGGGCTTCCAAATATTACGTTGCCAATTCCACAGGAACTGTCTTAGCGAAAGGCTTCTTGAGGGGAAAGCTGTAACCTGTGAGATGATTTCAAATAACACAAAGAAGTTTCTCAGAAAGCTTCTTTCTCTTTGTTGTCGGAGGATATTTCCTTTGGCCATATAGTCTTCAAAGGAATCCGAAATATCTGTTCTCAGATTCCACAGAAATAAGGCTGGGAAAGACATCCACGAAATACAGATGTAACCCTGTGAGATGAATTAACAGAACACTAAGCAGTTTCTCAGAAAGCTTCTTTCCAGATTTCATCTGAGGATATTTCCTTTTTCACCATAGCCCTCTATGGGCTTCCAAATATCACTTTGCCAAATCCACAAGAACTGTCTTAGCGAAAGGCTTCTTGAGGGGAAAGCTGTAACTCTGTGAGATGATTACACAGAACACAAAGAAGTTTCTCAGAAAGCTTCTTTCTCTTTGTTATCGGAGGATATTTCCTTTGGCCATATAGTCTCCACAGGGATCCGAAATATCTGTTCTCAGATTCCACAGAAATAAGGCTAGCAAAGAGATCCACGAAATACAGATGTAACTCTGTGAGATGAATTAACAGAACACTAAGCAGTTTCTCAGAAAGCTTCTTTCCAGATTTCATCTGAGGATATTTCCTTTTTCACCATAGCCCTCTATGGGCTTCCAAATATCACTTTGCCAATTCCACAAGAACTGTCTTAGCGAAAGGCTTCTTGAGGGGAGAGCTGTTACTCTGTGAGATGATTTCACAGAACACAAAGAAGTTTCTCAGAAAGCTTCTTTCTCTTTGTTATCGGAGGATATTTCCTTTGGCCCTATACTCTCAAAAGGGATCCGAAATATCTGTTCTCAGATTCCACAGAAATAAGGCTAGCAAAGAGATCCACGAAATACAGATGAAATTCTGTGAGATAAATTAACAGAACACTAAGCAGTTTCTCAGAAAGCTTCTTTCCAGATTTCATCTCTGGATATTTCCTTTTTCACCATAGCCCTCTATGGGCTTCCAAATATCACTTGCCAATTCCACAAGAACTGTCTTAGCGAAAGGCTTCTTGAGGGGAAATCTGTAACACTGTGAGATGATTTCACAGAACACAAAGAAGTTTCTCAGAAAGCTTCTTTCTCTTTGTTATCGGAGGATATTTCCTTTGGCCCTATAGTCTCCAAAGGGATCCGAAATATCTGTTCTCAGATTCCACAGAAATAAGGCTAGCAAAGAGATCGACGAAATATAGATGTAACTCTGTGAGATGAATTAACAGAACACTAAGCAGTTTCTCAGAAAGCTTCTTTCCAGATTTCATCTGAGGATATTTCCTTTTTCACCATAGCCCTCTATGGGCTTCCAAATATTACGTTGCCAATTCCACAGGAACTTTCTTAGCGAAAGGCTTCTTGTGGGGAAAGCTGTAACCTGTGAGATGATTTCACAGAACACAAAGAAGTTTCTCAGAAAGCTTCTTTCTCTTTGTAAACGGAGGATATTTCCTTTGGCCATATAGTCTTCAAAGGGATCCGAAATATCTGTTCTCAGATTCCACAGAAATAAGGCTAGCAAAGAGATCCACGAAATACAGATGTAACCCTGTGAGATGAATTAAAATAACACAAATCGGTTTCTGAGAAAGCTTCTTTCCAGATTTCATCTGAGGATATTTCCTTTTTCATCATAGCCCTCTATGGGATTCCAAATATCACTTTGCCAAATCCACAAGAACTGTCTTAGCGAAAGGCTTCTTGAGGGGAAAGCTGTAACTCTGTGAGATGATTTCACAGAACACAAAGAAGTTTCTCAGAAAGCTTCTTTCTCTTTGTTATCGGAGGATATTTCCTTTGGCCATATAGTCTCCAAAGCGATCCGAAATATCTGTTCTCAGATTCCACAGAAATAAGGCTAGCAAAGAGATCCACGAAATACAGATGTAACTCTGTGAGATGAATTAACAGAACACTAAGCAGTTTCTCAGAAAGCTTCTTTCCAGATTTCATCTGAGGATATTTCCTTTTTCACCATAGCCCTCTATGGGCTTCCAAATATCACTTTGCCAATTCCACAAGAACTGTCTTAGCGAAAGGCTTCTTGAGGGGAAAGCTGTAACTCTGTGAGATGATTTCACAGAACACAAAGAAGTTTCTCAGAAAGCTTCTTTCTCTTTGTTATTGGAGGATATTTCCTTTGGCCCTATAGTCTCCAAAGGGAACCGAAATATCTGTTCTCAGATTCCACAGAAATAAGGCTAGCAAAGAGATCGACGAAATACAGATGTAACTCTGTGAGATGAATTAACAGAACACTAAGCAGTTTCTCAGAAAGCTTCTTTCCAGATTTCATCTGAGGATATTTCCTTTTTCACCATAGCCCTCTATGGGCTTCCAAATATCACTTTGCCAATTCCACAAGAACTGTCTTAGCGAAAGGCTTCTTGAGGGGAAAGCTGTAACTCTGTGAGATGATTTCACAGAACACAAAGAAGTTTCTCAGAAAGCTTCTTTCTCTTTGTAAACGGAGGATATTTCCTTTGGCCATATAGTCTTCAAAGGGATCCGAAATATCTGTTCTCAGATTCCTCAGAAATAAGGCTAGCAAAGAGATCCACGAAATACAGATGTAACCCTGTGAGATGAATTAACAGAACACTAATCGGTTTCTGAGAAAGCTTCTTTCCAGATTTCATCTGAGGATATTTCCTTTTTCATCATAGCCCTCTATGGGATTCCAAATATCACTTTGCCAAATCCACAAGAACTGTCTTAGCGAAAGGCTTCTTGAGGGGAAAGCTGTAACTCTGTGAGATGATTTCACAGAACACAAAGAAGTTTCTCAGAAAGCTTCTTTCTCTTTGTTATCGGAGGATATTTCCTTTGGCCTTATAGTCTCCAAAGGGAACCGAAATATCTGTTCTCAGATTCCACAGAAATAAGGCTAGCAAAGAGATCCACGAAATACAGATGTAACTCTGTGAGATGAATTAACAGAACACTAAGCAGTTTCTCAGAAAGCTTCTTTCCAGATTTCATCAGAGGATATTTCCTTTTTCACCATAGCCATCTATGGGCTTCCAAATATTACGTTGCCAATTCCACAGGAACTGTCTTAGCGAAAGGCTTCTTGTGGGGAAAGCTGTAACTCTGTGAGATGATTTCACAGAACACCACGAAGTTTCTCAGAAAGCTTCTTTCTCTTGGTTATCGGAGGATATTTCCTTTGGCCATATAGTCTTCAAAGGGATCCGAAATATCTGTTCTCAGATTCCACAGAAATAAGGCTAGCAAAGAGATCCACTAAATACAGATGTAACCCTGTGAGATGAATTAACATAACACTAAGCGGTTTCTGAGAAAGCTTCTTTCCAGATTTCATCTGAGGATATTTCCTTTTTCATCATAGCCCTCTATGGGCTTCCAAATATCACTTTGCCAATTCCACAAGAACTGTCTTAGCGAAAGGCTTCTTGAGGGGAAAGCTGTATGTCTGTGAGATGATTTCACAGAACAGAAAGAAGTTTCTCAGAAAGCTTCTTTCTCTTTGTTATCGGAGGATATTTCCTTTGGCCCTATAGTCTCCAAAGGGAACCGAAATATCTGTTCTCAGATTCCACAGAAATAAGGCTAGCAAAGAGATCCACGAAATACAGATGTAACTCTGTGAGATGAATTAACAGAACACTAAGCAGTTTCTCAGAAAGCTTCTTTCCAGATTTCATCTGAGGATATTTCCTTTTTCACCATAGCCCTCTATGGGCTTCCAAATATTACGTTGCCAATTCCACAGGAACTGTCTTAGCGAAAGGCTTCTTGAGGGGAAAGCTGTAACCTGTGAGATGATTTCAAATAACACAAAGAAGTTTCTCAGAAAGCTTCTTTCTCTTTGTTATCGGAGGATATTTCCTTTGGCCATATAGTCTTCAAAGGAATCCGAAATATCTGTTCTCAGATTCCACAGAAATAAGGCTGGGAAAGACATCCACGAAATACAGATGTAACCCTGTGAGATGAATTAACAGAACACTAAGCAGTTTCTCAGAAAGCTTCTTTCCAGATTTCATCTGAGGATATTTCCTTTTTCACCATAGCCCTCTATGGGCTTCCAAATATCACTTTGCCAAATCCACAAGAACTGTCTTAGCGAAAGGCTTCTTGAGGGGAAAGCTGTAACTCTGTGAGATGATTACACAGAACACAAAGAAGTTTCTCAGAAAGATTCTTTCTCTTTGTTATCGGAGGATATTTCCTTTGGCCATATAGTCTCCACAGGGATCCGAAATATCTGTTCTCAGATTCCACAGAAATAAGGCTAGCAAAGAGATCCACGAAATACAGATGTAACTCTGTGAGATGAATTAGCAGAACACTAAGCAGTTTCTCAGAAAGCTTCTTTCCAGATTTCATCTGAGGATATTTCCTTTTTCACCATAGCCCTCTATGGGCTTCCAAATATCACTTTGCCAATTCCACAAGAACTGTCTTAGCGAAAGGCTTCTTGAGGGGAGAGCTGTTACTCTGTGAGATGATTTCACAGAACACAAAGAAGTTTCTCAGAAAGCTTCTTTCTCTTTGTTATCGGAGGATATTTCCTTTGGCCCTATACTCTCAAAAGGGATCCGAAATATCTGTTCTCAGATTCCACAGAAATAAGGCTAGCAAAGAGATCCACGAAATACAGATGAAACTCTGTGAGATAAATTAACAGAACACTAAGCAGTTTCTCAGAAAGCTTCTTTCCAGATTTCATCTCTGGATATTTCCTTTTTCACCATAGCCCTCTATGGGCTTCCAAATATCACTTGCCAATTCCACAAGAACTGTCTTAGCGAAAGGCTTCTTGAGGGGAAATCTGTAACACTGTGAGATGATTTCACAGAACACAAAGAAGTTTCTCAGAAAGCTTCTTTCTCTTTGTTATCGGAGGATATTTCCTTTGGCCCTATAGTCTCCAAAGGGATCCGAAATATCTGTTCTCAGATTCCACAGAAATAAGGCTAGCAAAGAGATCGACGAAATATAGATGTAACTCTGTGAGATGAATTAACAGAACACTAAGCAGTTTCTCAGAAAGCTTCTTTCCAGATTTCATCTGAGGATATTTCCTTTTTCACCATAGCCCTCTATGGGCTTCCAAATATTACGTTGCCAATTCCACAGGAACTTTCTTAGCGAAAGGCTTCTTGTGGGGAAAGCTGTAACCTGTGAGATGATTTCACAGAACACAAAGAAGTTTCTCAGAAAGCTTCTTTCTCTTTGTTATCGGAGGATATTTCCTTTGGCCATATAGTCTTCAAAGGGATCCGAAATATCTGTTCTCAGATTCCACAGAAATAAGGCTAGCAAAGAGATCCAAGAAATACAGATGTAACCCTGTGAGATGAATTAACAGAACACTAAGCAGTTTCTCAGAAAGCTTCTTTCCAGATTTCATCTGAGGATATTTCCTTTTTCACCATAGCCCTCTATGGGCTTCCAAATATCACTTTGCCAAATCCACAAGAACTGTCTTAGCGAAAGGCTTCTTGAGGGGAAAGCTGTCACTCTGTGAGATGATTTCACAGAACACAAAGAAGTTTCTCAGAAAGCTTCTTTCTCTTTGTTATCGGAGGATATTTCCTTTGGCCCTATAATTCCCAAAGGGATCCGAAATATCTGTTCTCAGATTCCACAGAAATAAGGCTAGCAAAGAGATCGACGAAATACAGATGTAACTCTGTGAGATGAATTAACAGAACACTAAGCAGTTTCTCAGAAAGCTTCTTTCCAGATTTCATCTGAGGATATTTCCTTTTTCACCATAGCCCTCTATGGGCTTCCAAATATTACGTTGCCAATTCCACAGGAACTGTCTTAGCGAAAGGCTTCTTGTGGGGAAAGCTGTAACCTGTGAGATGATTTCACAGAACACAAAGAAGTTTCTCAGAAAGCTTCTTTCTCTTTGTAAACGGAGGATATTTCCTTTGGCCATATAGTCTTCAAAGGGATCCGAAATATCTGTTCTCAGATTCCACAGAAATAAGGCTAGCAAAGAGATCCACGAAATACAGATGTAACCCTGTGAGATGAATTAACATAACACAAATCGGTTTCTGAGAAAGCTTCTTTCCAGATTTCATCTGAGGATATTTCCTTTTTCATCATAGCCCTCTATGGGATTCCAAATATCACTTTGCCAAATCCACAAGAACTGTCTTAGCGAAAGGCTTCTTGAGGGGAAAGCTGTAACTCTGTGAGATGATTTCACAGAACACAAAGAAGTTTCACAGAAAGCTTCTTTCTCTTTGTTATCGGAGGATATTTCCTTTGGCCATATAGTCTCCAAAGCGATCCGAAATATCTGTTCTCAGATTCCACAGAAATAAGGCTAGCATAGAGATCCACGAAATACAGATGTAACTCTGTGAGATGAATTAACAGAACACTAAGCAGTTTCTCAGAAAGCTTCTTTCCAGATTTCATCTGAGGATATTTCCTTTTTCACCATAGCCCTCTATGGGCTTCCAAATATCACTTTGCCAATTCCACAAGAACTGTCTTAGCGAAAGGCTTCTTGAGGGGAAAGCTGTAACTCTGTGAGATGATTTCACAGAACACAAAGAAGTTTCTTAGAAGGCTTCTTTCTCTTTGTTATCGGAGGATATTTCCTTTGGCCCTATACTCTCCAAAGGGATCCGAAATATCTGTTCTCAGATTCCACAGAAATAAGGCTAGCAAAGAGATCCACGAAATACAGATGCAACTCTGTGAGATAAATTAACAGAACACTAAGCAGTTTCCTAGAAAGCTTCTTTCCAGATTTCATCTCTGGATATTTCCTTTTTCAACATAGCCCTCTATGGGCTTCCAAATATCACTTTGCCAATTCCACAAGAACTGTCTTAGCGAAAGGCTTCTTGTGGGGAAAGCTGTAACTCTGTGAGATGATTTCACAGAACACAAAGAAGTTTCTCAGAAAGCTTCTTTCTCTTTGTTATCGGAGGATATTTCCTTTGGCCCTATAGTCTCCAAGGGAACCGAAATATCTGTTCTCAGATTCCACAGAATTAAGGCTAGAAAGGAGATCCAGGAAATACAGATGTAACTCTGTGAGATGAATTAACAGAACACTAAGCAGTTTCTCAGAAAGCTTCTTTCCAGATTTCATCTGAGGATATTTCCTTTTTCACCATAGCCCTCTATGGGCTTCCAAATATCACTTTGCCAATTCCACAAGAACTGTCTTAGCGAAAGGCTTCTTGAGGGGAAAGCTGTAACTCTGTGAAATGATTTCACAGAACACAAAGAAGTTTCTCAGAAAGCTTCTTTCTCTTTGTTATCGGAGGATATTTCCTTTGGCCCTATAGTCTCCACAGGGATCCGAAATATCTGTTCTCAGATTCCACAGAAATAAGGCTAGCAAAGAGATCCACGAAATACAGATGTAACTCTGTGAGATGAATTAACAGAACACTAAGCAGTTTCTCAGAAAGCTTCTTTCCAGATTTCATCTGAGGATATTTCCTTTTTCACCATAGCCCTCTATGGGCTTCCCAATATTACGTTGCCAATTCCACAGGAACTGTCTTAGCGAAAGGCTTCTTGAGGGGAAAGCTGTAACTCTGTGAGATGATTTCACAGAACACAAAGAAGTTTCTCAGAAAGCTTCTTTCTCTTTGTTATCGGAGGATATTTCCTTTGGCCCTATAGTCTTCAAAGGGATCCGAAATATCTGTTCTCAGATTCCACAGAAATAAGGCTAGCAAAGAGATCCACGAAATACAGATGTAACCCTGTGAGATGAATTAACAGAACACTAAGCAGTTTCTCAGAAAGCTTCTTTCCAGATTTCATCTGAGGATATTTCCTTTTTCACCATAGCCCTCTATGGGCTTCCAAATATCACTTTGCCAAATCCACAAGAACTGTCTTAGCGAAAGGCTTCTTGAGGGGAAAGCTGTAACTCTGTGAGATGATTTCACAGAACACAAAGAAGTTTCTCAGAAAGCTTCTTTCTCTTTGTTATCGGAGGATATTTCCTTTGGCCCTATAGTCTCCAAAGGGAACCGAAATATCTGTTCTCAGATTCCACAGAAATAAGGCTAGCAAAGAGATCGACGAAATACAGATGTAACTCTGTGAGATGACTTAACAGAACACTAAGCAGTTTCTCAGAAAGCTTCTTTCCAGATTTCATCTGAGGATATTTCTTTTTCACCATAGCGATCTATGGGCGTCCAAATATTACGTTGCCAATTCCACAGGAACTGTCTTAGCGAAAGGCTTCTTGTGGGGAAAGCTGTAACTCTGTGAGATGATTTCACAGAACACAAAGAAGTTTCTCAGAAAGCTTCTTTCTCTTTGTTATCGGAGGATATTTCCTTTGACCCTATACTCTCCAAAGGGATCTGAAATATCTGTTCTCAGATTCCACAGAAATAAGGCTAGCAAAGAGATCCACGAAATACAGATGTAACTCTGTGAGATAAATTAACAGAACACTAAGCAGTTTCTCAGAAAGCTTCTTTCCAGATTTCATCTGAGGATATTTCCTTTTTCATCATAGCCCTCTATGGGCTTCCAAATATCACTTTGCCAATTCCACAAGAACTGTCTTAGCGAAAGGCTTCTTGAGGGGAAAGCTGTAACTCTGTGAGATGATTTCACAGAACACAAAGAAGTTTCTCAGAAAGCTTCTTTCTCTTTTTTATCGGAGGATATTTCCATTGGCCCTATAGTCTCCAAAGGGATCCGAAATATCTGTTCTCAGATTCCACAGAAATAAGGCTAGCAAAGAGATCCACGAAATACAGATGTAACTCTGTGAGATGAATTAACAGAACACTAAGCAGTTTCTCAGAAAGCTTCTTTCCAGATTTCATCTGAGGATATTTCCTTTTTCACCATAGCCCTCTATGGGCTTCCAAATATCACTTTGCCAAATCTACAAGAACTGTACTAGCGAAAGGCTTCTTGAGGGGAAAGCTGTAACTCTGTGAGATGATTTCACAGAACACAAAGAAGTTTCTCAGAAAGCTTCTTTCTCTTTGTTATCGGAGGATATTTCCTTTGGCCCTATAGTCTCCAAAGGGAACCGAAATATCTGTTCTCAGATTCCACAAAAATAAGGCTAGCAAAGAGATCCACGAAATACAGATGTAACTCTGTGAGATGAATTAACAGAACACTAAGCAGTTTCTCAGAGAGCTTCTTTCCAGATTTCAACTGAGGATATTTCCTTTTTCACCATAGCCCTCTATGGGCTTCCAAATATTACGTTGCCAATTCCACAGGAACTGTCTTAGCGAAAGGCTTCTTGAGGGGAAAGCTGTAACTCTGTGAGATGATTTCACAGAACACTAAGCAGTTTCTCAGAAAGCTTCTTTCTCTTTGTTATCGGAGGATATTTCCTTTGGCCCTATAGTCTTCAAAGGGATCCGAAATATCTGTTCTCAGATTCCACAGAAATAAGGCTAACAAAAAGATCCACGAAATACAGATGTAACCCTGTGAGATAAATTAACAGAACACTAAGCAGTTTCTCAGAAAGCTTCTTTCTCTTTGTTATCGGAGGATATTTCCTTTGGCCATATAGTCTCCACAGGGATCCGAAATATCTGTTATCAGATTCCACAGAAATAAGGCTAGCAAAGAGATCCACGAAATACAGATGTAACTCTGTGAGATGAATTAACAGAACACTAAGCAGTTTCTCAGAAAGCTTCTTTCCAGATTTCATCTGAGGATATTACCTTTTTCACCATAGCCCTCTATGGGCTTCCAAATATCACTTTGCCAATTCCACAAGAACTGTCTTAGCGAAAGGCTTCTTGAGGGGAAAGCTGTAACTCTGTGAGATGATTTCACAGAACACAAAGAAGTTTCTCAGAAAGCTTCTTTCTCTTTGTTATCGGAGGATATTTCCTTTGGCCCTATAGTCTCCAAAGGGAACCGAAATATCTGTTCTCAGATTCCACAGAAATAAGGCTAGCAAAGAGATCCACGAAATACAGATGTAACTCTGTGAGATGAATTGACAGAACACTAAGCAGTTTCTCAGAAAGCTTCTTTCCAGATTTCATCTGAGGATATTTCCTTTTTCACCATAGCCCTCTATGGGCTTCCAAATATCACTTTGCCAATTCCACAAGAATTGTCTTAGCGAAAGGCTTCTTGAGGGGAAAGCTGTAACTCTGTGAGATGATTTCACAGAACACAAAGAAGTTGCTCAGAAAGCTTCTTTCTCTTTGTTATCGGAGGATATTTCCTTTGGCCCTATAGTCTTCAAAGGGAACCGAAATATCTGTTCTCAGATTCCACAGAAATAAGGCTAGCAAAGAGATCCACGAAATACAGATGTAACTCTGTGAGATGAATTAACCGAACACTAAGCAGTTTCTCAGAAAGCTTCTTTCCAGATTTCATCTGAGGATATTTCCTTTTTCACCATAGCCCTCTATGGGCTTCCAAATATTACGTTGCCAATTCCACAGGAACTGTCTTAGCGAAAGGCTTCTTGAGGGGAAAGCTGTAACCTGTGAGATGATTTCACATAACACAAAGAAGTTTCCCAGAAAGCTTCTTTCTCTTTGTTATCAGAGGATATTTCCTTTGTCCATATAGTCTTCAAAGGGATCCGAAATATCTGTTCTCATATTCCACAGAAATAAGGCTAGGAAAGAGATCCACGAAATACAGATGTAACCCTGTGAGATGAATTAACAGAACACTAAGCAGTTTCTCAGAAAGCTTCTTTCCAGATTTCATCTGAGGATATTTCCTTTTTCACCATAGCCCTCTATGGGCTTCCAAATATCACTTTGCCAAATCCACAAGAACTGTCTTAGCGAAAGGCTTCTTGAGGGGAAAGCTGTAACTCTGTGAGATGATTTCACAGAACACAAAGAAGTTTCTCAGAAAGCTTCTTTCTCTTTGTTATCGGAGGATATTTCCTTTGGCCATATAGTCTCCAAAGGGATCCGAAATATCTGTTCTCAGATTCCACAGAAATAAGGCTAGCAAAGAGATCCACGAAATACAGATGTAACTCTGTGAGATGAATTGACAGAACACTAAGCAGTTTCTCAGAAAGCTTCTTTCCAGATTTCATCTGAGGATATTTCCTTTTTCACCATAGCCCTCTATGGGCTTCCAAATATCACTTTGCCAATTCCACAAGAATTGTCTTAGCGAAAGGCTTCTTGAGGGGAAAGCTGTAACTCTGTGAGATGATTTCACAGAACACAAAGAAGTTGCTCAGAAAGCTTCTTTCTCTTTGTTATCGGAGGATATTTCCTTTGGCCCTATAGTCTTCAAAGGGAACCGAAATATCTGTTCTCAGATTCCACAGAAATAAGGCTAGCAAAGAGATCCACGAAATACAGATGTAACTCTGTGAGATGAATTAACCGAACACTAAGCAGTTTCTCAGAAAGCTTCTTTCCAGATTTCATCTGAGGATATTTCCTTTTTCACCATAGCCCTCTATGGGCTTCCAAATATTACGTTGCCAATTCCACAGGAACTGTCTTAGCGAAAGGCTTCTTGTGGGGAAAGCTGTAACCTGTGAGATGATTTCACATAACACAAAGAAGTTTCCCAGAAAGCTTCTTTCTCTTTGTTATCAGAGGATATTTCCTTTGTCCATATAGTCTTCAAAGGGATCCGAAATATCTGTTCTCATATTCCACAGAAATAAGGCTAGGAAAGAGATCCACGAAATACAGATGTAACCCTGTGAGATGAATTAACAGAACACTAAGCAGTTTCTCAGAAAGCTTCTTTCCAGATTTCATCTGAGGATATTTCCTTTTTCACCATAGCCCTCTATGGGCTTCCAAATATCACTTTGCCAAATCCACAAGAACTGTCTTAGCGAAAGGCTTCTTGAGGGGAAAGCTGTAACTCTGTGAGATGATTTCACAGAACACAAAGAAGTTTCTCAGAAAGCTTCTTTCTCTTTGTTATCGGAGGATATTTCCTTTGGCCATATAGTCTCCAAAGGGATCCGAAATATCTGTTCTCAGATTCCACAGAAATAAGGCTAGCAAAGAGATCCACGATATACAGATGTAAGTCTGTGAGGGGAAGTCACACATCACAGAGCAGTTTCTCAGAAAGCTTCTTTCCAGATTTCATCTGAGGATATTTCCTTTTTCACCATAGCCCTCTCTGGGCTTCCAAACATTACGTTGCCAATTCCACAGGAACTGTCTTAGCGAAAGGCTTCTTGTGGGGAAAGCTGTAACTCTGTGAGATGATTTCACAGAACACAAAGAAGTTTCTCAGAAAGCTTCTTTCTCTTTGTTATCGGAGGATATTTCCTTTGGCCCTATAGTCTCCAAAGGGAACCGAAATATCTGTTCTCAGATTGCACAGAAATAAGGCTAGGAAAGAGATCCACGAAATACAGATGTCACCCTGTGAGATGAATTAACAGAACACTAAGCAGTTTCTCAGAAAGCTTCTTTCCAGATTTCATCTGAGGATATTTCCTTTTTCACCATAGCCCTCTATGGGCTTCCAAATATCACTTTGCCAATTCCACAAGTAGTGTCTTAGCGAAAGGCTTCTTGAGGGGAAAGCTGTAACTCTGTGAGATGATTTCACAGAACACAAAGAAGTTTCTCAGAAAGCTTCTTTCTCTTTGTTATCGGAGGATATTTCCTTTGGCCCTATAGTCTCCAAAGGGAACCGAAATATCTGTTCTCAGATTCCAAAGAAATAAAGCTTGCAAAGAGATGGACGAAATACAGATGTAACTCTGTGAGATGAATTAACAGAACACTAAGCAGTTTCTCAGAAAGCTTCTTTCCAGATTTCATCTGAGGATACTTCCTTTTTCACCATAGCCCTCTATGGGCTTCCAAATATCACTTTGCCAATTCCAAAAGAACTGTCTTAGCGAAAGGCTTCTTGAAGGGAAAGCTGTAACTCTGTGAGATGATTTCACAGAACACAAAGAAGTTTCTCAGAAAGCTTCTTTCTCTTTTTTATCGGAGGATATTTCCATTGGCCCTATAGTCTCCAAAGGGATCCGAAATATCTGTTCTCAGATTCCACAGAAATAAGGCTAGCAAAGAGATCCACGAAATACAGATGTAACTCTGTGAGATGAATTAACAGAACACTAAGCAGTTTCTCAGAAAGCTTCTTTCCAGATTTCATCTGAGGATAATTCCTTTTTCACCATAGCCCTCTATGGGCTTCCAAATATCACTTTGCCAAATCTACAAGAACTGTCTTAGCGAAAGGCTTCTGGAGGGGAAAGCTGTAACTCTGTGAGATGATTTCACAGAACACAAAGAAGTTTCTCAGAAAGCTTCTTTCTCTTTGTTATCGGAGGATATTTCCTTTGGCCCTATAGTCTCAAAAGGGAACCGAAATATCTGTTCTCAGATTCCACAGAAATAAGGCTATCAAAGAGATCTACGAAATACAGATGTAACTCTGTGAGATGAATTAACAGAACACTAAGCAGTTTCTCAGAAAGCTTCTTTCCAGATTTCATCTGAGGATATTTCCTTTTTCACCATAGCCCTCTAAGGGCTTCCAAATATTACGTTCCCAATTCCACAGGAACAGTCTTAGCGAAAGGCTTCTTGAGGGGAAAGCTGTAACTCTGTGAGATGATTTCACAGAACACAAAGCAGTTTCTCAGAACGCTTCTTTCTCTTTGTTATCGGAGGATATTTCCTTTGGCCCTATAGTCTTCAAAGGGATCCGAAATATCTGTTCTCAGATTCCACAGAAATAAGGCTAGCAAAGAGATCCACGAAATACAGATGTAACCCTGTGAGATAAATTAACAGAAGACTAAGCAGTTTCTCAGAAAGCTTCTTTCTCTTTGTTATCGGAGGATATTTCCTTTGGCCATATAGTCTCCACAGGGATCCGAAATATCTGTTCTCAGATTCCACAGAAATAAGGCTAGCAAAGAGATCCACGAAATACAGATGTAACTCTGTGAGATGAATTAACAGAACACTAAGCAGTTTCTCAGAAAGCTTCTTTCCAGATTTCATCTGAGGATATTTCCTTTTTCACCATAGCCCTCTATGAGCTTCCAAATATCCATTTGCCAATTCCACAAGAACTGTCTTAGCGAAAGGCTTCTTGAGGGGAAAGCTGTAACTCTGTGAGGTGATTTCACAGAACACAAAGAAGTTTCTCAGAAAGCTTCTTTCTCTTTGATATCGGAGGATATTTCCTTTGGCCCTATAGTCTCCAAAGGGAACCGAAATATCGGTTCTCAGATTCCACAGAAATAAGGCTAGCAAAGAGATCGACGAAATACAGATGTAACTCTGTGAGATGAATTAACAGAACACTAAGCAGTTTCTCAGAAAGCTTCTTTCCAGATTTCATCTGAGGATATTTCCTTTTTCACCATAGCCCTCTATGGGCTTCCAAATATCACTTTGCCAATTCCACAAGAACTGTCTTAGCGAAAGGCTTCTTGAGGGGAAAGCTGTAACTCTGTGAGATGATTTCACAGAACACAAAGAAGTTTCTCAGAAAGCTTCTTTCTCTTTGTTATCGGAGGATATTTCCTTTGGCCCTATAGTCTCCAAAGGGAACCGAAATATCTTTTCTCAAATTCCACAGAAATAAGGCTAGCAAAGAGATCGACGAAATACAGATGTAACTCTGTGAGATGAATTAACAGAACACTAAGCAGTTTCTCAGAAAGCTTCTTTCCAGATTTCATCTGAGGATATTTCCTTTTTCACCATAGCCCTCTATGGGCTTCGAAATATTACGTTGTCAATTGCACAGGAACTGTCTTAGCGAAAGGCTTCTTGTGGGGAAAGCTGTAACCTGTGAGATGATTTCACATAACACAAAGAAGTTTCTCAGAAAGCTTCTTTCTCTTTGTTATCGGAGGATATTTCCTTTGGCCATATAGTCTTCAAAGGGATCCGAAATATCTGTTCTCAGATTCCACAGAAATAAGGCTAGGAAAGAGATCCACGAAATACAGATATAACCCTGTGAGATGAATTAACAGAACACTAAGCAGTTTCTCAGAAAGCTTCTTTCCAGATTTCATCTCTGGATATTTCCTTTTTCACCATAGCCCTCTATGGGCTTCCAAATATCACTTTGCCAAATCCACAAGAACTGACTTAGCGAAAGGCTTCTTGAGGGGAAAGCTGTAACTCTGTGAGATGATTTCACAGAACACAAAGAAGTTTCTCAGAAAGCTTCTTTCTCTTTGTTATCGGAGGATATTTCCTTTGGCCATATAGTCTCCACAGGGATCCGAAATATCTGTTCTCAGATTCCACAGAAATAAGGCTAGCAAAGAGATCCACGAAATACAGATGTAACTCTGTGAGATGAATTAACAGAACACTAAGCAGTTTCGCAGAAAGCTTCTTTCCAGATTTCATCTGAGGATATTTCCTTTTTCACCATAGCCCTCTATGGGCTTCCAAATATCACTTTGCCAATTCCAAAAGAACTGTCTTAGCGAAAGGCTTCTTGAGGGGAAAGCTGTCACTCTGTGAGATGATTTCACAGAACACAAATAAGTTTCTCAGAAAGCTTCTTTCTCTTTGTTATAGGAGGATATTTCCTTTGGCCCTATATTCTCCAAAGGGAACCGAAATATCTGTTCTCAGATTCCACAGAAATAAGGCTAGCAAAGAGATCGACGAAATACAGATGTAACTCTGTGAGATGACTTAACAGAACACTAAGCAGTTTCTCAGAAAGCTTCTTTCCAGATTTCATCTGAGGATATTTCTTTTTCACCATAGCGATCTATGGGCTTCCAAATATTACGTTGCCAATTCCACAGGAACTGTCTTAGCGAAAGGCTTCTTGTGGGGAAAGCTGTAACTCTGTGAGATGATTTCACAGAACACAAAGAAGTTTCTCAGAAAGCTTCTTTCTCTTTGTTATCGGAGGATATTTCCTTTGACCCTATACTCTCCAAAGGGATCCGAAATATCTGTTCTCAGATTCCACAGAAATAAGGCTAGCAAAGAGATCCACGAAATACAGATGTAACTCTGTGAGATAAATTAACAGAACACTAAGCAGTTTCTCAGAAAGCTTCTTTCCAGATTTCATCTGAGGATATTTCCTTTTTCATCATAGCCCTCTATGGGCTTCCAAATATCACTTTGCCAGTTCCACAAGAACTGTCTTAGCGAAAGGCTTCTTGAGGGGAAAGCTGTAACTCTGTGAGATGATTTCACAGAACACAAAGAAGTTTCTCAGAAAGCTTCTTTCTCTTTTTTATCGGAGGATATTTCCATTGGCCCTATAGTCTCCAAAGGGATCCGAAATATCTGTTCTCAGATTCCACAGAAATAAGGCTAGCAAAGAGATCCACGAAATACAGATGTAACTCTGTGAGATGAATTAACAGAACACTAAGCAGTTTCTCAGAAAGCTTCTTTCCAGATTTCATCTGAGGATATTTCCTTTTTCACCATAGCCCTCTATGGGCTTCCAAATATCACTTTGCCAAATCTACAAAAACTGTCCTAGCGAAAGGCTTCTTGAGAGGAAAGCTGTAACTCTGTGAGATGATTTCACAGAACACAAAGAAGTTTCTCAGAAAGCTTCTTTCTCTTTGTTATCGGAGGATATTTCCTTTGGCCCTATAGTCTCCAAAGGGAACCGAAATATCTGTTCTCAGATTCCACAAAAATAAGGCTAGCAAAGAGATCCACGAAATACAGATGTAACTCTGTGAGATGAATTAACAGAACACTAAGCAGTTTCTCAGAGAGCTTCTTTCCAGATTTCAACTGAGGATATTTCCTTTTTCACCATAGCCCTCTATGGGCTTCCAAATATTACGTTGCCAATTCCACAGGAACTGTCTTAGCGAAAGGCTTCTTGAGGGGAAAGCTGTAACTCTGTGAGATGATTTCACAGAACACTAAGCAGTTTCTCAGAAAGCTTCTTTCTCTTTGTTATCGGAGGATATTTCCTTTGGCCATATAGTCTCCACAGGGATCCGAAATATCTGTTATCAGATTCCACAGAAATAAGGCTAGCAAAGAGATCCACGAAATACAGATGTAACTCTGTGAGATGAATTAACAGAACACTAAGCAGTTTCTCAGAAAGCTTCTTTCCATATTTCATCTGAGGATATTACCTTTTTCACCATAGCCCTCTATGGGCTTCCAAATATCACTTTGCCAATTCCACAAGAACTGTCTTAGCGAAAGGCTTCTTGAGGGGAAAGCTGTAACTCTGTGAGATGATTTCACAGAACACAAAGAAGTTTCTCAGAAAGCTTCTTTCTCTTTGTTATCGGAGGATATTTCCTTTGGCCCTATAGTCTCCAAAGGGAACCGAAATATCTGTTCTCAGATTCCACAGAAATAAGGCTAGCAAAGAGATCGAGGAAATACAGATGTAACTCTGTGAGATGAATTGACAGAACACTAAGCAGTTTCTCAGAAAGCTTCTTTCCAGATTTCATCTGAGGATATTTCCTTTTTCATCATAGCCCTCTATGGGCTTCCAAATATCACTTTGCCAATTCCACAAGAATTGTCTTAGCGAAAGGCTTCTTGAGGGGAAAGCTGTAACTCTGTGAGATGATTTCACAGAACACAAAGAAGTTGCTCAGAAAGCTTCTTTCTCTTTGTTATCGGAGGATATTTCCTTTGGCCCTATAGTCTTCAAAGGGAACCGAAATATCTGTTCTCAGATTCCACAGAAATAAGGCTAGCAAAGAGATCCACGAAATACAGATGTAACTCTGTGAGATGAATTAACCGAACACTAAGCAGTTTCTCAGAAAGCTTCTTTCCAGATTTCATCTGAGGATATTTCCTTTTTCACCATAGCCCTCTATGGGCTTCCAAATATTACGTTGCCAATTCCACAGGAACTGTCTTAGCGAAAGGCTTCTTGTGGGGAAAGCTGTAACCTGTGAGATGATTTCACATATCACAAAGAAGTTTCCCAGAAAGCTTCTTTCTCTTTGTTATCAGAGGATATTTCCTTTTTCCATATAGTCTTCAAAGGGATCCGAAATATCTGTTCTCATATTCCACAGAAATAAGGCTAGGAAAGAGATCCACGAAATACAGATGTAACCCTGTGAGATGAATTAACAGAACACTAAGCAGTTTCTCAGAAAGCTTCTTTCCAGATTTCATCTGAGGATATTTCCTTTTTCACCATAGCCCTCTATGGGCTTCCAAATATCACTTTGCCAAATCCACATGAACTGTCTTAGCGAAAGGCTTCTTGAGGGGAAAGCTGTAACTCTGTGAGATGATTTCACAGAACACAAAGAAGTTTCTCAGAAAGCTTCTTTCTCTTTGTTATCGGAGGATATTTCCTTTGGCCATATAGTCTCCACAGGGATCCGAAATATCTGTTCTCAGAATCCACAGAAATAAGGCTAGCAAAGAGATCCACGAAATACAGATGTAACTCTGTGAGATGAATTAACAGAACACTAAGCAGTTTCTCAGAAAGCTTCTTTCCAGATTTCATCTGAGGATATTTCCTTTTTCACCATAGCCCTCTATGGGCTTCCAAATATTACGTTGCCAATTCCACAGGAACTGTCTTAGCGAAAGGCTTCTTGTGGGGAAAGCTGTAACCTGTGAGATGATTTCACAGAACACAAAGAAGTTTCTCAGAAAGCTTCTTTCTCTTTGTTATCGGAGGATATTTCCTTTGGCCCTATAGTCTTCAAAGGGATCCGAAATATCTGTTCTCAGATTCCACAGAAATAAGGCTAACAAAAAGATCCACGAAATACAGATGTAACCCTGTGAGATAAATTAACAGAACACTAAGCAGTTTCTCAGAAAGCTTCTTTCTCTTTGTTATCGGAGGATATTTCCTTTGGCCATATAGTCTCCACAGGGATCCGAAATATCTGTTATCAGATTCCACAGAAATAAGGCTAGCAAAGAGATCCACGAAATACAGATGTAACTCTGTGAGATGAATTAACAGAACACTAAGCAGTTTCTCAGAAAGCTTCTTTCCAGATTTCATCTGAGGATATTACCTTTTTCACCATAGCCCTCTATGGGCTTCCAAATATCACTTTGCCAATTTCACAAGAACTGTCTTAGCGAAAGGCTTCTTGAGGGGAAAGCTGTAACTCTGTGAGATGATTTCACAGAACACAAAGAAGTTTCTCAGAAAGCTTCTTTCTCTTTGTTATCGGAGGATATTTCCTTTGGAGCTATAGTCTCCACAGGGATCCGAAATATCTGTTCTGAGATTCCACAGAAATAAGGCTAGCAAAGAGATCCACGAAATACAGATGTAACTCTGTGAGATGAATTAACAGAACACTAAGCATTTCTCAGAAAGCTTCTTTCCAGATTTCATCTGAGGATATTTCCTTTTTCACCATAGCCCTCTATGGGCTTCCAAATATTACTTTGCCAATTCCACAAGTAGTGTCTTAGCGAAAGGCTTCTTGAGGGGAAATCTGTAATTCTGTGAGATGATTTCACAAAACACAAAGAAGTTTCTCAGAAAGCTTTTTTCTCTTTGTTATCGGAGGATATTTCCTTTGGCCCTATAGTCTCCAAAAGGATCCGAAATATCTCTTCTCAGATTCCACAGAAATAAGGGTAGCAAAGAGATCCACGAAATACAGATGTAACTCTGTGAGATGAATTAACAGAACACTAAGCAGTTTCTCAGAAAGCTTCTTTCCAGATATCATCTGAGGATATTTCCTTTTTCACCATAGCCCTCTATGGGCTTCCAAATATCACTTTGCCAAATCCACAAGAACTGTCTTAGCGAAAGGCTTCTTGCGGGGAAAGCTGTAACTCCGTGAGATGATTTCACAGAACACAAAGAAGTTTCTCAGAAAGCTTCTTTCTCTTTGTTATCGGAGGATATTTCCTTTGTCCCTATAGTCTTGAAAGTGATCCGAAATATCTGTTCTCAGATTCCACAGAAATAAGGCTAGCAAAGAGATCCACGATATACAGATGTAAGTCTGTGAGGGGAAGTCACACATCACAGAGCAGTTTCTCAGAAAGCTTTTTTCCAGATTTCATCTGAGGATATTTCCTTTTTCACCATAGCCCTCTATGGGCTTCCAAATATCACTTTGCCAATTCCACAAGTAGTGTCTTAGCGAAAGTCTTCTTGAGGGGAAAGCTGTAACTCTGTGAGATGATTTCACAGAACACAAAGAAGTTTCTCAGAAAGCTTCTTTCTCTTTGTTATCGGAGGATATTTCCTTTGGCCCTATAGTCTCCAAAGGGAACCGAAATATCTGTTCTCAGATTCCACAGAAATAAGGCTAGCAAAGAGATCCACGAAATACAGATGTAACTCTGTGAGATGAATTAACAGAACACTAAGCAGTTTCTCAGAAAGCTTCTTTCCAGATTTCATCTGAGGATATTTCCTTTTTCACCATAGCCCTCTATGGGCTTCCAAATATCACTTTGCCAATTCCACAAGAACTGTCTTAGCGAAAGGCTTCTTGAGGGGAAAGCTGTACCTCTGTGAGATGATTTCACAGAACACAAAGAAGTTTCTCAGAAAGCTTCTTTCTCTTTTTTATCGGAGGATATTTCCATTGGCCCTATAGTCTCCAAAGGGATCCGAAATATCCGTTCTCAGATTCCTCAGAAATAAGGCTAGCAAAGAGATCCACGAAATACAGATGTAACTCTGTGAGATGAATTAAACAGAACACTAAGCAGTTTCTCAGAAAGCTTCTTTCCAGATTTCATCTCAGGATATTTCCTTTTTCACCATAGCCCTCTATGGCCTTCCAAATATCACTTTGCCAAATCTACAAGAACTGTCTTAGCGAAAGGCTTCTTGAGGGGAAAGGTGTAACTCTGTGAGATGATTTCACTGAACACAAAGAAGTTTCTCAGAAAGCTTCTTTCTCTTTGTTATCGGAGGATATTTCCTTTGGCCCTATAGTCTCCAAAGGGAACCGAAATATCTGTTCTCAGATTCCACAGAAATAAGGCTAGCAAAGAGATCCACGAAATACAGATGTAACTCTGTGAGATGAATTAACAGAACACTAAGCAGTTTCTCAGAAAGCTTCTTTCCAGATTTCATCTGAGGATATTTCCTTTTTCACCATAGCCCTCTATGGGCTTTCAAATATTACGTTGCCAATTCCACAGGAACTGTCTTAGCGAAAGGCTTCTTGAGGGGAAAGCTGTAACTCTGTGAGATGATTTCACAGAACACAAAGCAGTTTCTCAGAAAGCTTCTTTCTCTTTGTTATCGGAGGATATTTCCTTTGGCCCTATAGTCTTCAAAGGGATCCGAAATATCTGTTCTCAGATTCCACAGAAATAAGGCTAGCAAAGAGATCCACGAAATACAGATGTAACCCTGTGAGATAAATTAACAGAACACTAAGCAGTTTCCCAGAAAGCTTCTTTCTCTTTGTTATCGGAGGATATTTCCTTTGGCCATATAGTCTCCACAGGGATCCGAAATATCTGTTATCAGATTCCACAGAAATAAGGCTAGCAAAGAGATACACGAAATACAGATGTAACTCTGTGAGATGAATTAACAGAACACTAAGCAGTTTCTCAGAAAGCTTCTTTCCAGATTTCATCTGACGATATTTCCTTTTTCACCATTGCCCTCTATGGGCTTCTAATATCACTTTGGCAATTCCACAAGAACTGTCTTAGCGAAAGGCTTCTTGAGGGGAAAGCTGTAACTCTGTGAGGTGATTTCACAGAACACAAAGAAGTTTCTCAGAAAGCTTCTTTCTCTTTGTTATCGGAGGATATTTCCTTTGGTCCTATAGTCTCCAAAGGGAACCGAAATATCTGTTCTCAGATTCCACAGAAATAAAGCTTGCAAAGAGATGGACGAAATACAGATGTAACTCTGTGAGATGAATTAACAGAACACTAAGCGGATTCTCAGAAAGCTTGTTTCCAGATTTCATCTCAGGATATTTCCTTTTTCACCATCGCCCTCTATGGGCTTCCAAATATTACGTTGCCAATTCCACAAGAACTGTCTTAGCGAAAGGCTTTTTGAGAGGAAAGCTGTAACTCTGTGAGATGATTTCACAGAACACAAAGAAGTTTCTCAGAAAGCTTCTTTCTCTTTGTTATCGAAGGATATTTCCTTTGGCCATATAGTCTCCAGAGGGATCCGAAATATCTGTTCTCAGATTCCACAGAAATAAGGCTAGCAAAGAGATCCACGAAATACAGATGTAACTCTGTGAGATGAATTAACAGAACACTAAGCAGTTTCTCAGAAAGCTTCTTTCCAGATTTCATCTGAGGATATTTCCTTTTTCACCATAGCCCTCTATGGGCTTCCAAATATCACTTTGCCAATTCCACAAGAACTGTCTTAGCGAAAGGCTTCTTGAGGGAAAACTGTAAGTCTGTGAGATGATTTCACAGAACACAAAGAAGTTTCTCAGAAAGGTTCTTTCTCTTTGTTATCGGAGGATATTTCCTTTGGCCCTATAGTCTCCAAAGGGAACAGAAATATCTGTTCTCAGATTCCACAGAAATAAGGCTAGCAAAGAGATCGACGAAATACAGATGTAACTCTGTGAGATGAATTAACAGAACACTAAGCAGTTTCTCAGAAAGCTTCTTTCCAGATTTCATCTGAGGATATTTCCTTTTTCACCATAGCCCTCTATGGGTTTCCAAATATTACGTTGCCAATTCCACAGGAACTGTCTTAGCGAAAGGCTTCTTGTGGGGAAAGCTGTAACCTGTGAGATGATTTCACATAACACAAAGAAGTTTCCCAGAAAGCTTCTTTCTCTTTGTTATCAGAGGATATTTCCTTTTTCCATATAGTCTTCAAAGGGATCCGAAATATCTGTTCTCATATTCCACAGAAATAAGGCTAGGAAAGAGATCCACGAAATACAGATGTAACCCTGTGAGATGAATTAACAGAACACTAAGCAGTTTCTCAGAAAGCTTCTTTCCAGATTTCATCTGAGGATATTTCCTTTTTCACCATAGCCCTCTATGGGCTTCCAAATATCACTTTGCCAAATCCACATGAACTGTCTTAGCGAAAGGCTTCTTGAGGGGAAAGCTGTAACTCTGTGAGATGATTTCACAGAACACAAAGAAGTTTCTCAGAAAGCTTCTTTCTCTTTGTTATCGGAGGATATTTCCTTTGGCCATATAGTCTCCACAGGGATCCGAAATATCTGTTCTCAGAATCCACAGAAATAAGGCTAGCAAAGAGATCCACGAAATACAGATGTAACTCTGTGAGATGAATTAACAGAACACTAAGCAGTTTCTCAGAAAGCTTCTTTCCAGATTTCATCTGAGGATATTTCCTTTTTCACCATAGCCCTCTATGGGCTTCCAAATATTACGTTGCCAATTCCACAGGAACTGTCTTAGCGAAAGGCTTCTTGTGGGGAAAGCTGTAACCTGTGAGATGATTTCACAGAACACAAAGAAGTTTCTCAGAAAGCTTCTTTCTCTTTGTTATCGGAGGATATTTCCTTTGGCCCTATAGTCTTCAAAGGGATCCGAAATATCTGTTCTCAGATTCCACAGAAATAAGGCTAACAAAAAGATCCACGAAATACAGATGTAACCCTGTGAGATAAATTAACAGAACACTAAGCAGTTTCTCAGAAAGCTTCTTTCTCTTTGTTATCGGAGGATATTTCCTTTGGCCATATAGTCTCCACAGGGATCCGAAATATCTGTTATCAGATTCCACAGAAATAAGGCTAGCAAAGAGATCCACGAAATACAGATGTAACTCTGTGAGATGAATTAACAGAACACTAAGCAGTTTCTCAGAAAGCTTCTTTCCAGATTTCATCTGAGGATATTACCTTTTTCACCATAGCCCTCTATGGGCTTCCAAATATCACTTTGCCAATTTCACAAGAACTGTCTTAGCGAAAGGCTTCTTGAGGGGAAAGCTGTAACTCTGTGAGATGATTTCACAGAACACAAAGAAGTTTCTCAGAAAGCTTCTTTCTCTTTGTTATCGGAGGATATTTCCTTTGGCCATATAGTCTCCACAGGGATCCGAAATATCTGTTCTGAGATTCCACAGAAATAAGGCTAGCAAAGAGATCCACGAAATACAGATGTAACTCTGTGAGATGAATTAACAGAACACTAAGCATTTCTCAGAAAGCTTCTTTCCAGATTTCATCTGAGGATATTTCCTTTTTCACCATAGCCCTCTATGGGCTTCCAAATATTACTTTGCCAATTCCACAAGTAGTGTCTTAGCGAAAGGCTTCTTGAGGGGAAATCTGTAATTCTGTGAGATGATTTCACAAAACACAAAGAAGTTTCTCAGAAAGCTTTTTTCTCTTTGTTATCGGAGGATATTTCCTTTGGCCCTATAGTCTCCAAAAGGATCCGAAATATCTCTTCTCAGATTCCACAGAAATAAGGGTAGCAAAGAGATCCACGAAATACAGATGTAACTCTGTGAGATGAATTAACAGAACACTAAGCAGTTTCTCAGAAAGCTTCTTTCCAGATATCATCTGAGGATATTTCCTTTTTCACCATAGCCCTCTATGGGCTTCCAAATATCACTTTGCCAAATCCACAAGAACTGTCTTAGCGAAAGGCTTCTTGCGGGGAAAGCTGTAACTCCGTGAGATGATTTCACAGAACACAAAGAAGTTTCTCAGAAAGCTTCTTTCTCTTTGTTATCGGAGGATATTTCCTTTGTCCCTATAGTCTTGAAAGTGATCCGAAATATCTGTTCTCAGATTCCACAGAAATAAGGCTAGCAAAGAGATCCACGATATACAGATGTAAGTCTGTGAGGGGAAGTCACACATCACAGAGCAGTTTCTCAGAAAGCTTTTTTCCAGATTTCATCTGAGGATATTTCCTTTTTCACCATAGCCCTCTATGGGCTTCCAAATATCACTTTGCCAATTCCACAAGTAGTGTCTTAGCGAAAGTCTTCTTGAGGGGAAAGCTGTAACTCTGTGAGATGATTTCACAGAACACAAAGAAGTTTCTCAGAAAGCTTCTTTCTCTTTGTTATCGGAGGATATTTCCTTTGGCCCTATAGTCTCCAAAGGGAACCGAAATATCTGTTCTCAGATTCCACAGAAATAAGGCTAGCAAAGAGATCCACGAAATACAGATGTAACTCTGTGAGATGAATTAACAGAACACTAAGCAGTTTCTCAGAAAGCTTCTTTCCAGATTTCATCTGAGGATATTTCCTTTTTCACCATAGCCCTCTATGGGCTTCCAAATATCACTTTGCCAATTCCACAAGAACTGTCTTAGCGAAAGGCTTCTTGAGGGGAAAGCTGTAACTCTGTGAGATGATTTCACAGAACACAAAGAAGTTTCTCAGAAAGCTTCTTTCTCTTTTTTATCGGAGGATATTTCCATTGGCCCTATAGTCTCCAAAGGGATCCGAAATATCCGTTCTCAGATTCCTCAGAAATAAGGCTAGCAAAGAGATCCACGAAATACAGATGTAACTCTGTGAGATGAATTAAACAGAACACTAAGCAGTTTCTCAGAAAGCTTCTTTCCAGATTTCATCTCAGGATATTTCCTTTTTCACCATAGCCCTCTATGGCCTTCCAAATATCACTTTGCCAAATCTACAAGAACTGTCTTAGCGAAAGGCTTCTTGAGGGGAAAGGTGTAACTCTGTGAGATGATTTCACTGAACACAAAGAAGTTTCTCAGAAAGCTTCTTTCTCTTTGTTATCGGAGGATATTTCCTTTGGCCCTATAGTCTCCAAAGGGAACCGAAATATCTGTTCTCAGATTCCACAGAAATAAGGCTAGCAAAGAGATCCACGAAATACAGATGTAACTCTGTGAGATGAATTAACAGTACACTAAGCAGTTTCTCAGAAAGCTTCTTTCCAGATTTCATCTGAGGATATTTCCTTTTTCACCATAGCCCTCTATGGGCTTTCAAATATTACGTTGCCAATTCCACAGGAACTGTCTTAGCGAAAGGCTTCTTGAGGGGAAAGCTGTAACTCTGTGAGATGATTTCACAGAACACAAAGCAGTTTCTCAGAAAGCTTCTTTCTCTTTGTTATCGGAGGATATTTCCTTTGGCCCTATAGTCTTCAAAGGGATCCGAAATATCTGTTCTCAGATTCCACAGAAATAAGGCTAGCAAAGAGATCCACGAAATACAGATGTAACCCTGTGAGATAAATTAACAGAACACTAAGCAGTTTCCCAGAAAGCTTCTTTCTCTTTGTTATCGGAGGATATTTCCTTTGGCCATATAGTCTCCACAGGGATCCGAAATATCTGTTATCAGATTCCACAGAAATAAGGCTAGCAAAGAGATACACGAAATACAGATGTAACTCTGTGAGATGAATTAACAGAACACTAAGCAGTTTCTCAGAAAGCTTCTTTCCAGATTTCATCTGACGATATTTCCTTTTTCACCATTGCCCTCTATGGGCTTCTAATATCACTTTGGCAATTCCACAAGAACTGTCTTAGCGAAAGGCTTCTTGAGGGGAAAGCTGTAACTCTGTGAGGTGATTTCACAGAACACAAAGAAGTTTCTCAGAAAGCTTCTTTCTCTTTGTTATCGGAGGATATTTCCTTTGGTCCTATAGTCTCCAAAGGGAACCGAAATATCTGTTCTCAGATTCCACAGAAATAAAGCTTGCAAAGAGATGGACGAAATACAGATGTAACTCTGTGAGATGAATTAACAGAACACTAAGCGGATTCTCAGAAAGCTTGTTTCCAGATTTCATCTCAGGATATTTCCTTTTTCACCATCGCCCTCTATGGGCTTCCAAATATTACGTTGCCAATTCCACAAGAACTGTCTTAGCGAAAGGCTTTTTGAGAGGAAAGCTGTAACTCTGTGAGATGATTTCACAGAACACAAAGAAGTTTCTCAGAAAGCTTCTTTCTCTTTGTTATCGAAGGATATTTCCTTTGGCCATATAGTCTCCAGAGGGATCCGAAATATCTGTTCTCAGATTCCACAGAAATAAGGCTAGCAAAGAGATCCACGAAATACAGATGTAACTCTGTGAGATGAATTAACAGAACACTAAGCAGTTTCTCAGAAAGCTTCTTTCCAGATTTCATCTGAGGATATTTCCTTTTTCACCATAGCCCTCTATGGGCTTCCAAATATCACTTTGCCAATTCCACAAGAACTGTCTTAGCGAAAGGCTTCTTGAGGGAAAACTGTAAGTCTGTGAGATGATTTCACAGAACACAAAGAAGTTTCTCAGAAAGGTTCTTTCTCTTTGTTATCGGAGGATATTTCCTTTGGCCCTATAGTCTCCAAAGGGAACAGAAATATCTGTTCTCAGATTCCACAGAAATAAGGCTAGCAAAGAGATCGACGAAATACAGATGTAACTCTGTGAGATGAATTAACAGAACACTAAGCAGTTTCTCAGAAAGCTTCTTTCCAGATTTCATCTGAGGATATTTCCTTTTTCACCATAGCCCTCTATGGGTTTCCAAATATTACGTTGCCAATTCCACAGGAACTGTCTTAGCGAAAGGCTTCTTGTGGGGAAAGCTGTAACCCTGTGAGATGATTTCACAGAACACAAAGAAGTTTCTCAGAAAGCTTCTTTCTCTTTGTTATCGGAGGATATTTCCTTTGGCCCTATAGTCTCCAAAGGGATCCGAAATATCTGTTCTCAGAATCCACAGAAATAAGGCTAGCAAAGAGATCCACGAAATACAGATGTAACTCTGTGAGATGAATTAACAGAACACTAAGCAGTTTCTCAGAAAGCTTCTTTCCAGATTTCATCTGAGGATATTTCCTATTTCACCATAGCCCTCTATGGGCTTCCAAATATCACTTTGCCAATTCCACAAGAACTGTCTTAGCGAAAGGCTTTTTGTAGGGAAAGCTGTAACTCTGTGAGATGATTTCACAGAACACAAAGAAGTTTCTTAGAAAGCTTCTTTCTCTTTGTTATCAGAGGATATTTCCTTTGGCCCTATAGTCTCCACAGGGATCCGAAATATCTGTTCTCAGATTCCACAGAAATAAGGCTAGCAAAGAGATCCACGAAATACAGATGTAACTCTGTGAGATGAAATAACAGAACACTAAGTAGTTTCTCAGAAAGCTTCTTTCCAGATTTCATCTGAGGATATTTCCTTTTTCACCATAGCCCTCTATGGGCTTCCAAATATTACGTTGCCAATTCCACAGGAACTGTCTTAGCGAAAGGCTTCTTGTGGGAAAGCTGTAACCTGTGAGATGATTTCACAGAACACAAAGAAGTTTCTCAGACAGCTTCTTTCTCTTTGTTATCGGAGTATATTTACTTTGGCCATATAGTCTCCACAGGGATCCGAAATATCTGTTCTCAGATTCCACAGAAATAAGGCTAGCAAAGAGATCCACGAAATACAGATGTAACTCTGTGAGATGAATTAACAGAACACTAAGCAGTTTCTCAGAAAGCTTCTTTCCAGATTTCATCTGAGGATATTTCCTTTTTCACCATAGCCCTCTATGGGCTTCCAAATATCACTTTGCCAATTCCACAAGAACTGTCTTAGCGAAAGGCTTCTTGAGGGGAAAGCTGTCACTCTGTGAGATGATTTCACAGAACACAAAGAAGATTCTCAGAAAGCTTCTTTCTCTTTGTTATCGGAGGATATTTCCTTTGGCCCTATAGTCTCCAAAGGGAACCGAAATATCTGTTCTCAGATTCCACAGAAATAAGGCTAGCAAAGAGATCGACGAAATACAGATGTAACTCTGTGAGATGAATTAACAGAACACTAAGCAGTTTCTCAGAAAGCTTCTTTCCAGATTTCATCTGAGGATATTTCCTTTTTCACCATAGCCCTCTATGGTCTTCCAAATATTACGTTGCCAATTCCACAGGAACTGTCTTAGTGAAAGGGTTCTTGTGGGGAAAGCTGTAACTCTGTGAGATGATTTCACAGAACACAAAGAAGTTTCTCAGAAAGCTTCTTTCTCTTTGTTATCGGAGGATATTTCCTTTGGCCATATAGTCTCCACAGGGATCCGAAATATCTGTTCTCAGATTCCACAGAAATAAGGCTAGCAAAGAGATCCACGAAATACAGATGTAACTCTGTGAGATGAATTAACAGAACACTAAGCAGTTTCTCAGAAAGCTTCTTTCCAGATTTCATCTGAGGATATTTCCTTTTTCACCGTAGCCCTCTATGGGCTTCCAAATATTACGTTGCCAATTCCACAGGAACTGTCTTAGCGAAAGGCTTCTTGTGGGGAAAAGTGTAACCTGTGAGATGATTTCACAGAACACAAAGAAGTTTCTCAGAAAGCTTCTTTCTCTTTGTTATCGGAGGATATTTCCTTTGGCCATATAGTCTTCAAAGGGATCCGAAATATCTGTTCTCAGATTCCACAGAAATAAGGCTAGCAAAGAGATCCACGAAATACAGATGTAACCCTGTGAGATGAATTAAGAGAACACTAAGCAGTTTCTCAGAAAGCTTCTTTCCAGATTTCATCTGAGGATATTTCCTTTTTCACCATAGCCCTCTATGGGCTTCCAAATATCACTTTGCCAATTCCACAACAACTGTCTTAGCGAAAGGCTTCTTGAGGGGAAAGCTGTCACTCTGTGAGTTGATTTCACAGAACACAAAGAAGTTTCTCAGAAAGCTTCTTTCTCTTTGTTATCGGAGGATATTTCCTTTGGCCCTATAGTCTCCAAAGGGAACCGAAATATCTGTTCTCAGATTCCACAGAAATAAGGCTAGCAAAGAGATCGACGAAATACAGATGTAACTCTGTGAGATGAATTAACAGAACACTAAGCAGTTTCTCAGAAAACTTCTTTCCAGATATCATCTGAGGATATTTCCTTTTTCACCATAGCCCTCTATGGGCTTCCAAATATCACTTTGCCAAATCCACAAGAACTGTCTTAGCGAAAGGCTTCTTGCGGGGAAAGCTGTAACTCTGTGAGATGATTTCACAGAACACAAAGAAGTTTTTCAGAAAGATTCTTTCTCTTTGTTATCGGAGGATATTTCCTTTGTCCCTATAGTCTTGAAAGTGATCCGAAATATCTGTTCTCAGATTCCACAGAAATAAGGCTAGCAAAGAGATCCACGATATACAGATGTAAGTCTGTGAGGGGAAGTCACACATCACAGAGTAGTTCCTCAGAAAGCTTCTTTCCAGATTTCATCTGAGGATATTTCCTTTTTCACCATAGCCCTCTCTGGGCTTCCAAATATTACGTTGCCAATTCCACAGGAACTGTCTTAGCGAAAGGCTTCTTGTGGGGAAAGCTGTAACTCTGTGAGATGATTTCACAGAACACAAAGGAGTTTCTCAGAAAGCTTCTTTCTCTTTGTTATCGGAGGATATTTCCTTTGGCCCTATAGTCTTCAAAGGGATCCGAAATATCTGTTCTCAGATTCCATAGAAATAAGGCTAGGAAAGAGATCCACGAAATACAGATGTCACCCTGTGAGATGAATTAACAGAACACTAAGCAGATTCTCAGAAAGCTTCTTTCCAGATTTCAATCTGAGGATATTTCCTTTTTCACCATAGCCCTCTATGGGATTCCAAATATCACTTTGCCAAATCCACAAGAACTGTCTTAGCGAAAGGCTTCTTGAGGGGAAAGCTGTAACTCTGTGAGATGATTTCACAGAACACAAAGAAGTTTTTCAGAAAGCTTCTTTCTCTTTGTTATCGGAGGATATTTCCTTTGGCCATATAGTCTCCACAGGGATCAGAAATATCTGTTCTCAGATTCCACAGAAATAAGGCTAGCAAAGAGATCCACGAAATACAGATATAACCCTGTGAGATGAATTAACAGAACACTAAGCAGTTTCTCAGAAAGCTTCTTTCTCTTTGTTATCGGAGTATATTTCCTTTGGCCATATAGTCTCCACAGGGATCCGAAATATCTGTTATCAGATTCCACAGAAATAAGGCTAGCAAAGAGATCCACGAAATACAGATGTAACTCTGTGAGATGAATTAACAGAACACTAAGCAGTTTCTCAGAAAGCTTCTTTCCAGATTTCATCTGAGGATATTTCCTTTTTCACCATAGCCCTCTATGGGCTTCCAAATATCACTTTGCCAATTCCACAAGTAGTGTCTTAGCGAAAGGCTTCTTGAGGGGAAAGCTGTAACTCTGTGAGATGATTTCACAGAACACAAAGAAGTTTCTCAGAAAGCTTTATTCTCTTTGTTATCGGAGGATATTTCCTTTGGCCCTATAGTCTCCAAAAGGATCCGAAATATCTGTTCTCAGATTCCACAGAAATAAGGCTAGCAAAGAGATCCACGAAATACAGATGTAACTCTGTGAGATGAATTAACAGAACACTAAGCAGTTTCTCAGAAAGCTTCTTTCCAGATATCATCTGAGGATATTTCCTTTTTCACCATAGCCCTCTATGGGCTTCCAAATATCACTTTTCCAAATCCACAAGAACTGTCTTAGCGAAAGGCTTCTTGCGGGGAAAGCTGTAACTCTGTGAGATGATTTCACAGAACACAAAGAAGTTTCTCAGAAACATTCTTTCTCTTTGTTATCGGAGGATATTTCCTTTGTCCCTATAGTCTTGAAAGTGATCCGAAGTATCTGTTCTCAGATTCCACACAAATAAGGCTAGCAAAGAGATCCACGATATACAGATGTAAGTCTGTGAGGGGAAGTCACACATCACAGAGTAGTTCCTCAGAAAGCTTCTTTCCAGATTTCATCTGAGGATATTTCCTTTTTCACCATAGCCCTCTCTGGGCTTCCAAATATTACGATGCCAATTCCACAGGAACTGTCTTAGCGAAAGGCTTCCTGTGGGGAAAGCTGTAACTCTGTGAGATGATTTCACAGAACACAAAGGAGTTTCTCAGAAAGCTTCTTTCTCTTTGTTATCGGAGGATATTTCCTTTGGCCCTATAGTCTTCAAAGGGATCCGAAATATCTGTTCTCAGATTCCATAGAAATAAGGCTAGGAAAGAGATCCACGAAATACAGATGTCACCCTGTGAGATGAATTAACAGAACACTAAGCAGTTTCTCAGAAAGCTTCTTTCCAGATTTCATCTGAGGATATTTCCTTTTTCACCATAGCCCTCTATGGGCTTCCAAATATCACTTTGCCAAATCCACAAGAACTGTCTTAGCGAAAGGCTTCTTGAGGGGAAAGCTGTAACTCTGTGAGATGATTTCACAGAACACAAAGAAGTTTCTCAGAAAGCTTCTTTCTCTTTGTTATCGGAGGATATTTCCTTTGGCCATATAGTCTCCACAGGGATCCGAAATATCTGTTCTCAGAATCCACAGAAATAAGGCTAGCAAAGAGATCCACGAAATACAGATGTAACTCTGTGAGATGAATTAACAGAACACTAAGCAGTTTCTCAGAAAGCTTCTTTCCAGATTTCATCTGAGGATATTTCCTTTTTCACCATAGCCCTCTATGGGCTTCCAAATATTACGTTGCCAATTCCACAGGAACTGTCTTAGCGAAAGGCTTCTTGTGGGGAAAGCTGTAACCTGTGAGATGATTTCACAGAACACAAAGAAGTTTCTCAGAAAGCTTCTTTCTCTTTGTTATCGGAGGATATTTCCTTTGGCCCTATAGTCTTCAAAGGGATCCGAAATATCTGTTCTCAGATTCCACAGAAATAAGGCTAACAAAAAGATCCACGAAATACAGATGTAACCCTGTGAGATAAATTAACAGAACACTAAGCAGTTTCTCAGAAAGCTTCTTTCTCTTTGTTATCGGAGGATATTTCCTTTGGCCATATAGTCTCCAAAGGGATCCGAAATATCTGTTATCAGATTCCACAGAAATAAGGCTAGCAAAGAGATCCACGAAATACAGATGTAACTCTGTTAGATGAATTAACAGAACACTAAGCAGTTTCTCAGAAAGCTTCTTTCCAGATTTCATCTGAGGATATTACCTTTTTCACCATAGCCCTCTATGGGCTTCCAAATATCACTTTGCCAATTTCACAAGAACTGTCTTAGCGAAAGGCTTCTTGAGGGGAAAGCTGTAACTCTGTGAGATGATTTCACAGAACACAAAGAAGTTTCTCAGAAAGCTTCTTTCTCTTTGTTATCGGAGGATATTTCCTTTGGAGCTATAGTCTCCACAGGGATCCGAAATATCTGTTCTGAGATTCCACAGAAATAAGGCTAGCAAAGAGATCCACGAAATACAGATGTAACTCTGTGAGATGAATTAACAGAACACTAAGCATTTCTCAGAAAGCTTCTTTCCAGATTTCATCTGAGGATATTTCCTTTTTCACCATAGCCCTCTATGGGCTTCCAAATATTACTTTGCCAATTCCACAAGTAGTGTCTTAGCGAAAGGCTTCTTGAGGGGAAATCAGTAATTCTGTGAGATGATTTCACAAAACACAAAGAAGTTTCTCAGAAAGCTTTTTTCTCTTTGTTATCGGAGGATATTTCCTTTGGCCCTATAGTCTCCAAAAGGATCCGAAATATCTCTTCTCAGATTCCACAGAAATAAGGGTAGCAAAGAGATCCACGAAATACAGATGTAACTCTGTGAGATGAATTAACAGAACACTAAGCAGTTTCTCAGAAAGCTTCTTTCCAGATATCATCTGAGGATATTTCCTTTTTCACCATAGCCCTCTATGGGCTTCCAAATATCACTTTGCCAAATCCACAAGAACTGTCTTAGCGAAAGGCTTCTTGCGGGGAAAGCTGTAACTCCGTGAGATGATTTCACAGAACACAAAGAAGTTTCTCAGAAAGCTTCTTTCTCTTTGTTATCGGAGGATATTTCCTTTGTCCCTATAGTCTTGAAAGTGATCCGAAATATCTGTTCTCAGATTCCACAGAAATAAGGCTAGCAAAGAGATCCACGATATACAGATGTAAGTCTGTGAGGGGAAGTCACACATCACAGAGCAGTTTCTCAGAAAGCTTCTTTCCAGATTTCATCTGAGGATATTTCCTTTTTCACCATAGCCCTCTCTGGGCTTCCAAACATTACGTTGCCAATTCCACAGGAACTGTCTTAGCGAAAGGCTTCTTGTGGGGAAAGCTGTAACTCTGTGAGATGATTTCACAGAACACAAGAAGTTTCTCAGAAAGCTTCTTTCTCTTTGTTATCGGAGGATATTTCCTTTGGCCCTATAGTCTCCAAAGGGAACCGAAATATCTGTTCTCAGATTGCACAGAAATAAGGCTAGGAAAGAGATCCACGAAATACAGATGTCACCCTGTGAGATGAATTAACAGAACACTAAGCAGTTTCTCAGAAAGCTTCTTTCCAGATTTCATCTGAGGATATTTCCTTTTTCACCATAGCCCTCTATGGGCTTCCAAATATCACTTTGCCAATTCCACAAGTAGTGTCTTAGCGAAAGGCTTCTTCAGGGGAAAGCTGTAACTCTGTGAGATGATTTCACAGAACACAAAGAAGTTTCTCAGAAAGCTTCTTTCTCTTTGTTATCGGAGGATATTTCCTTTGGCCCTATAGTCTCCAAAGGGAACCGAAATATCTGTTCTCAGATTCCACAGAAATAAGGCTAGCAAAGAGATCCACGAAATACAGATGTAACTCTGTGAGATGAATTAACAGAACACTAAGCAGTTTCTCAGAAAGCTTCTTTCCAGATTTCATCTGAGGATATTTCCTTTTTCACCATAGCCCTCTATGGGCTTCCAAATATCACTTTGCCAATTCCACAAGAACTGTCTTAGCGAAAGGCTTCTTGAGGGGAAAGCTGTAACTCTGTGAGATGATTTCACAGAACACAAAGAAGTTTCTCAGAAAGCTTCTTTCTCTTTTTTATCGGAGGATATTTCCATTGGCCCTATAGTCTCCAAAGGGATCCGAAATATCCGTTCTCAGATTCCTCAGAAATAAGGCTAGCAAAGAGATCCACGAAATACAGATGTAACTCTGTGAGATGAATTAAACAGAACACTAAGCAGTTTCTCAGAAAGCTTCTTTCCAGATTTCATCTGAGGATATTTCCTTTTTCACCATAGCCCTCTATGGCCTTCCAAATATCACTTTGCCAAATCTACAAGAACTGTCTTAGCGAAAGGCTTCTTGAGGGGAAAGGTGTAACTCTGTGAGATGATTTCACTGAACACAAAGAAGTTTCTCAGAAAGCTTCTTTCACTTTGTTATCGGAGGATATTTCCTTTGGCCCTATAGTCTCCAAAGGGAACCGAAATATCTGTTCTCAGATTCCACAGAAATAAGGCTAGCAAAGAGATCCACGAAATACAGATGTAACTCTGTGAGATGAATTAACAGAACACTAAGCAGTTTCTCAGAAAGCTTCTTTCCAGATTTCATCTGAGGATATTTCCTTTTTCACCATAGCCCTCTATGGGCTTTCAAATATTACGTTGCCAATTCCACAGGAACTGTCTTAGCGAAAGGCTTCTTGAGGGGAAAGCTGTAACTCTGTGAGATGATTTCACAGAACACAAAGCAGTTTCTCAGAAAGCTTCTTTCTCTTTGTTATCGGAGGATATTTCCTTTGGCCCTATAGTCTCCAAAGGGATCCGAAATATCCGTTCTCAGATTCCTCAGAAATAAGGCTAGCAAAGAGATCCACGAAATACAGATGTAACTCTGTGAGATGAATTAAACAGAACACTAAGCAGTTTCTCAGAAAGCTTCTTTCCAGATTTCATCTGAGGATATTTCCTTTTTCACCATAGCCCTCTATGGGCTTTCAAATATTACGTTGCCAATTCCACAGGAACTGTCTTAGCGAAAGGCTTCTTGAGGGGAAAGCTGTAACTCTGTGAGATGATTTCACAGAACACAAAGCAGTTTCTCAGAAAGCTTCTTTCTCTTTGTTATCGGAGGATATTTCCTTTGGCCCTATAGTCTCCAAAGGGATCCGAAATATCTGTTCTCAGATTCCACAGAAATAAGGCTAGCAAAGAGATCCACGAAATACAGATGTAACCCTGTGAGATAAATTAACAGAACACTAAGCAGTTTCCCAGAAAGCTTCTTTCTCTTTGTTATCGGAGGATATTTCCTTTGGCCATATAGTCTCCACAGGGATCCGAAATATCTGTTATCAGATTCCACAGAAATAAGGCTAGCAAAGAGATCCACGAAATACAGATGTAACTCTGTGAGATGAATTAACAGAACACTAAGCAGTTTCTCAGAAAGCTTCTTTCCAGATTTCATCTGACGATATTTCCTTTTTCACCATTGCCCTCTATGGGCTTCTAATATCACTTTGGCAATTCCACAAGAACTGTCTTAGCGAAAGGCTTCTTGAGGGGAAAGCTGTAACTCTGTGAGGTGATTTCACAGAACACAAAGAAGTTTCTCAGAAAGCTTCTTTCTCTTTGTTATCGGAGGATATTTCCTTTGGTCCTATAGTCTCCAAAGGGAACCGAAATATCTGTTCTCAGATTCCACAGAAATAAAGCTTGCAAAGAGATGGACGAAATACAGATGTAACTCTGTGAGATGAATTAACAGAACACTAAGCGGATTCTCAGAAAGCTTGTTTCCAGATTTCATCTCAGGATATTTCCTTTTTCACCATCGCCCTCTATGGGTTTCCAAATATTACGTTGCCAATTCCACAAGAACTGTCTTAGCGAAAGGCTTTTTGAGAGGAAAGCTGTAACTCTGTGAGATGATTTCACAGAACACAAAGAAGTTTCTCAGAAAGCTTCTTTCTCTTTGTTATCGAAGGATATTTCCTTTGGCCATATAGTCTCCAGAGGGATCCGAAATATCTGTTCTCAGATTCCACAGAAATAAGGCTAGCAAAGAGATCCACGAAATACAGATGTAACTCTGTGAGATGAATTAACAGAACACTAAGCAGTTTCTCAGAAAGCTTCTTTCCAGATTTCATCTGAGGATATTTCCTTTTTCACCATAGCCCTCTATGGGCTTCCAAATATCACTTTGCCAATTCCACAAGAACTGTCTTAGCGAAAGGCTTCTTGAGGGAAAACTGTAAGTCTGTGAGATGATTTCACAGAACACAAAGAAGTTTCTCAGAAAGCTTCTTTCTCTTTGTTATCGGAGGATATTTCCTTTGGCCATATAGTCTCCACAGGGATCCGAAATATCTGTTCTCAGATTCCACAGAAATAAGGCTAGCAAAGAGATCGACGAAATACAGATGTAACTCTGTGAGATGAATTAACAGAACACTAAGCAGTTTCTCAGAAAGCTTCTTTCCAGATTTCATCTGAGGATATTTCCTTTTTCACCATAGCCCTCTATGGTCTTCCAAATATTACGTTGCCAATTCCACAGGAACTGTCTTAGTGAAAGGGTTCTTGTGGGGAAAGCTGTAACTCTGTGAGATGATTTCACAGAACACAAAGAAGTTTCTCAGAAAGCTTCTTTCTCTTTGTTATCGGAGGATATTTCCTTTGGCCATATAGTCTCCAAAGGGAACCGAAATATCTGTTCTCAGATTGCACAGAAATAAGGCTAGGAAAGAGATCCACGAAATACAGATGTCACCCTGTGAGATGAATTAACAGAACACTAAGCAGTTTCTCAGAAAGCTTCTTTCCAGATTTCATCTGAGGATATTTCCTTTTTCACCATAGCCCTCTATGGGCTTCCAAATATCACTTTGCCAATTCCACAAGTAGTGTCTTAGCGAAAGGCTTCTTGAGGGGAAAGCTGTAACTCTGTGAGATGATTTCACAGAACACAAAGAAGTTTCTCAGAAAGCTTCCTTCTCTTTGTTATCGGAGGATATTTCCTTTGGCCCTATAGTCTCCAAAGGGAACCGAAATATCTGTTCTCAGATTCCACAGAAATAAGGCTAGCAAAGAGATCCACGAAATACAGATGTAACTCTGTGAGATGAATTAACAGAACACTAAGCAGTTTCTCAGAAAGCTTCTTTCCAGATTTCATCTGAGGATATTTCCTTTTTCACCATAGCCCTCTATGGGCTTCCAAATATCACTTTGCCAATTCCACAAGAACTGTCTTAGCGAAAGGCTTCTTGAGGGGAAAGCTGTAACTCTGTGAGATGATTTCACAGAACACAAAGAAGTTTCTCAGAAAGCTTCTTTCTCTTTTTTATCGGAGGATATTTCCATTGGCCCTATAGTCTCCAAAGGGATCCGAAATATCCGTTCTCAGATTCCTCAGAAATAAGGCTAGCAAAGAGATCCACGAAATACAGATGTAACTCTGTGAGATGAATTAAACAGAACACTAAGCAGTTTCTCAGAAAGCTTCTTTCCAGATTTCATCTCAGGATATTTCCTTTTTCACCATAGCCCTCTATGGCCTTCCAAATATCACTTTGCCAAATCTACAAGAACTGTCTTAGCGAAAGGCTTCTTGAGGGGAAAGGTGTAACTCTGTGAGATGATTTCACTGAACACAAAGAAGTTTCTCAGAAAGCTTCTTTCTCTTTGTTATCGGAGGATATTTCCTTTGGCCCTATAGTCTCCAAAGGGAACCGAAATATCTGTTCTCAGATTCCACAGAAATAAGGCTAGCAAAGAGATCCACGAAATACAGATGTAACTCTGTGAGATGAATTAACAGAACACTAAGCAGTTTCTCAGAAAGCTTCTTTCCAGATTTCATCTGAGGATATTTCCTTTTTCACCATAGCCCTCTATGGGCTTTCAAATATTACGTTGCCAATTCCACAGGAACTGTCTTAGCGAAAGGCTTCTTGAGGGGAAAGCTGTAACTCTGTGAGATGATTTCACAGAACACAAAGCAGTTTCTCAGAAAGCTTCTTTCTCTTTGTTATCGGAGGATATTTCCTTTGGCCCTATAGTCTCCAAAGGGATCCGAAATATCTGTTCTCAGATTCCACAGAAATAAGGCTAGCAAAGAGATCCACGAAATACAGATGTAACCCTGTGAGATAAATTAACAGAACACTAAGCAGTTTCCCAGAAAGCTTCTTTCTCTTTGTTATCGGAGGATATTTCCTTTGGCCATATAGTCTCCACAGGGATCCGAAATATCTGTTATCAGATTCCACAGAAATAAGGCTAGCAAAGAGATCCACGAAATACAGATGTAACTCTGTGAGATGAATTAACAGAACACTAAGCAGTTTCTCAGAAAGCTTCTTTCCAGATTTCATCTGACGATATTTCCTTTTTCACCATTGCCCTCTATGGGCTTCTAATATCACTTTGGCAATTCCACAAGAACTGTCTTAGCGAAAGGCTTCTTGAGGGGAAAGCTGTAACTCTGTGAGGTGATTTCACAGAACACAAAGAAGTTTCTCAGAAAGCTTCTTTCTCTTTGTTATCGGAGGATATTTCCTTTGGTCCTATAGTCTCCAAAGGGAACCGAAATATCTGTTCTCAGATTCCACAGAAATAAAGCTTGCAAAGAGATGGACGAAATACAGATGTAACTCTGTGAGATGAATTAACAGAACACTAAGCGGATTCTCAGAAAGCTTGTTTCCAGATTTCATCTCAGGATATTTCCTTTTTCACCATCGCCCTCTATGGGCTTCCAAATATTACGTTGCCAATTCCACAAGAACTGTCTTAGCGAAAGGCTTTTTGAGAGGAAAGCTGTAACTCTGTGAGATGATTTCACAGAACACAAAGAAGTTTCTCAGAAAGCTTCTTTCTCTTTGTTATCGAAGGATATTTCCTTTGGCCATATAGTCTCCAGAGGGATCCGAAATATCTGTTCTCAGATTCCACAGAAATAAGGCTAGCAAAGAGATCCACGAAATACAGATGTAACTCTGTGAGATGAATTAACAGAACACTAAGCAGTTTCTCAGAAAGCTTCTTTCCAGATTTCATCTGAGGATATTTCCTTTTTCACCATAGCCCTCTATGGGCTTCCAAATATCACTTTGCCAATTCCACAAGAACTGTCTTAGCGAAAGGCTTCTTGAGGGAAAACTGTAAGTCTGTGAGATGATTTCACAGAACACAAAGAAGTTTCTCAGAAAGCTTCTTTCTCTTTGTTATCGGAGGATATTTCCTTTGGCCATATAGTCTCCACAGGGATCCGAAATATCTGTTCTCAGATTCCACAGAAATAAGGCTAGCAAAGAGATCGACGAAATACAGATGTAACTCTGTGAGATGAATTAACAGAACACTAAGCAGTTTCTCAGAAAGCTTCTTTCCAGATTTCATCTGAGGATATTTCCTTTTTCACCATAGCCCTCTATGGTCTTCCAAATATTACGTTGCCAATTCCACAGGAACTGTCTTAGTGAAAGGGTTCTTGTGGGGAAAGCTGTAACTCTGTGAGATGATTTCACAGAACACAAAGAAGTTTCTCAGAAAGCTTCTTTCTCTTTGTTATCGGAGGATATTTCCTTTGGCCATATAGTCTCCACAGGGATCCGAAATATCTGTTCTCAGATTCCACAGAAATAAGGCTAGCAAAGAGATCCACGAAATACAGATGTAACTCTGTGAGATGAATTAACAGAACACTAAGCAGTTTCTCAGAAAGCTTCTTTCCAGATTTCATCTGAGGATATTTCCTTTTTCACCGTAGCCCTCTATGGGCTTCCAAATATTACGTTGCCAATTCCACAGGAACTGTCTTAGCGAAAGGCTTCTTGTGGGGAAAAGTGTAACCTGTGAGATGATTTCACAGAACACAAAGAAGTTTCTCAGAAAGCTTCTTTCTCTTTGTTATCGGAGGATATTTCCTTTGGCCATATAGTCTTCAAAGGGATCCGAAATATCTGTTCTCAGATTCCACAGAAATAAGGCTAGCAAAGAGATCCACGAAATACAGATGTAACCCTGTGAGATGAATTAAGAGAACACTAAGCAGTTTCTCAGAAAGCTTCTTTCCAGATTTCATCTGAGGATATTTCCTTTTTCACCATAGCCCTCTATGGGCTTCCAAATATCACTTTGCCAATTCCACAACAACTGTCTTAGCGAAAGGCTTCTTGAGGGGAAAGCTGTCACTCTGTGAGTTGATTTCACAGAACACAAAGAAGTTTCTCAGAAAGCTTCTTTCTCTTTGTTATCGGAGGATATTTCCTTTGGCCCTATAGTCTCCAAAGGGAACCGAAATATCTGTTCTCAGATTCCACAGAAATAAGGCTAGCAAAGAGATCGACGAAATACAGATGTAACTCTGTGAGATGAATTAACAGAACACTAAGCAGTTTCTCAGAAAGCTTCTTTCCAGATATCATCTGAGGATATTTCCTTTTTCACCATAGCCCTCTATGGGCTTCCAAATATCACTTTGCCAAATCCACAAGAACTGTCTTAGCGAAAGGCTTCTTGCGGGGAAAGCTGTAACTCTGTGAGATGATTTCACAGAACACAAAGAAGTTTTTCAGAAAGATTCTTTCTCTTTGTTATCGGAGGATATTTCCTTTGTCCCTATAGTCTTGAAAGTGATCCGAAATATCTGTTCTCAGATTCCACAGAAATAAGGCTAGCAAAGAGATCCACGATATACAGATGTAAGTCTGTGAGGGGAAGTCACACATCACAGAGTAGTTCCTCAGAAAGCTTCTTTCCAGATTTCATCTGAGGATATTTCCTTTTTCACCATAGCCCTCTCTGGGCTTCCAAATATTACGTTGCCAATTCCACAGGAACTGTCTTAGCGAAAGGCTTCTTGTGGGGAAAGCTGTAACTCTGTGAGATGATTTCACAGAACACAAAGGAGTTTCTCAGAAAGCTTCTTTCTCTTTGTTATCGGAGGATATTTCCTTTGGCCCTATAGTCTTCAAAGGGATCCGAAATATCTGTTCTCAGATTCCATAGAAATAAGGCTAGGAAAGAGATCCACGAAATACAGATGTCACCCTGTGAGATGAATTAACAGAACACTAAGCAGATTCTCAGAAAGCTTCTTTCCAGATTTCAATCTGAGGATATTTCCTTTTTCACCATAGCCCTCTATGGGATTCCAAATATCACTTTGCCAAATCCACAAGAACTGTCTTAGCGAAAGGCTTCTTGAGGGGAAAGCTGTAACTCTGTGAGATGATTTCACAGAACACAAAGAAGTTTTTCAGAAAGCTTCTTTCTCTTTGTTATCGGAGGATATTTCCTTTGGCCATATAGTCTCCACAGGGATCAGAAATATCTGTTCTCAGATTCCACAGAAATAAGGCTAGCAAAGAGATCCACGAAATACAGATATAACCCTGTGAGATGAATTAACAGAACACTAAGCAGTTTCTCAGAAAGCTTCTTTCTCTTTGTTATCGGAGTATATTTCCTTTGGCCATATAGTCTCCACAGGGATCCGAAATATCTGTTATCAGATTCCACGGAAATAAGGCTAGCAAAGAGATCCACGAAATACAGATGTAACTCTGTGAGATGAATTAACGGAACACTAAGCAGTTTCTCAGAAAGCTTCTTTCTAGATTTCATCTGAGGATATTTCCTATTTCACCATAGCCCTCTATGGGCTTCCAAATATCACTTTGCCAATTCCACAAGAACTGTCTTAGCGAAAGGCTTTTTGTGGGGAAAGCTGTAACTCTGTGAGATGATTTCACAGAACACAAAGAAGTTTCTCAGAAAGCTTCTTTCTCCTTGTTATCGGAGGATATTTCCTTTGGCCCTATAGTCTCCACAGGGATCCGAAATATCTGTTCTCAGATTCCACAGAAATAAGGCTAGCAAAGAGATCCACGAAATACAGATGTAACTCTGTGAGATGAAATAACAGAACACTAAGTAGTTTCTCAGAAAGCTTCTTTCCAGATTTCATCTGAGGATATTTCCTTTTTCACCATAGCCCTCTATGGGCTTCCAAATATTACGTTGCCAATTCCACAGGAACTGTCTTAGCGAAAGGCTTCTTGTGGGGAAAGCTGTAACCTGTGAGATGATTTCACAGAACACAAAGAAGTTTCTCAGACAGCTTCTTTCTCTTTGTTATCGGAGTATATTTACTTTGGCCATATAGTCTCCACAGGGATCCGAAATATCTGTTCTCAGATTCCACAGAAATAAGGCTAGCAAAGAGATCCACGAAATACAGATGTAACTCTGTGAGATGAATTAACAGAACACTACGCAGTTTCTCAGAAAGCTTCTTTCCAGATTTCATCTGAGGATATTTCCTTTTTCACCATAGCCCTCTATGGGCTTCCAAATATCACTTTGCCAATTCCACAAGAACTGTCTTAGCGAAAGGCTTCTTGAGGGGAAAGCTGTCACTCTGTGAGATGATTTCACAGAACACAAAGAAGATTCTCAGAAAGCTTCTTTCTCTTTGTTATCGGAGGATATTTCCTTTGGCCCTATAGTCTCCAAAGGGAACCGAAATATCTGTTCTCAGATTCCACAGAAATAAGGCTAGCAAAGAGATCGACGAAATACAGATGTAACTCTGTGAGATGAATTAACAGAACACTAAGCAGTTTCTCAGAAAGCTTCTTTCCAGATTTCATCTGAGGATATTTCCTTTTTCACCATAGCCCTCTATGGTCTTCCAAATATTACGTTGCCAATTCCACAGGAACTGTCTTAGTGAAAGGGTTCTTGTGGGGAAAGCTGTAACTCTGTGAGATGATTTCACAGAACACAAAGAAGTTTCTCAGAAAGCTTCTTTCTCTTTGTTATCGGAGGATATTTCCTTTGGCCATATAGTCTCCACAGGGATCCGAAATATCTGTTCTCAGATTCCACAGAAATAAGGCTAGCAAAGAGATCCACGAAATACAGATGTAACTCTGTGAGATGAATTAACAGAACACTAAGCAGTTTCTCAGAAAGCTTCTTTCCAGATTTCATCTGAGGATATTTCCTTTTTCACCGTAGCCCTCTATGGGCTTCCAAATATTACGTTGCCAATTCCACAGGAACTGTCTTAGCGAAAGGCTTCTTGTGGGGAAAAGTGTAACCTGTGAGATGATTTCACAGAACACAAAGAAGTTTCTCAGAAAGCTTCTTTCTCTTTGTTATCGGAGGATATTTCCTTTGGCCATATAGTCTTCAAAGGGATCCGAAATATCTGTTCTCAGATTCCACAGAAATAAGGCTAGCAAAGAGATCCACGAAATACAGATGTAACCCTGTGAGATGAATTAAGAGAACACTAAGCAGTTTCTCAGAAAGCTTCTTTCCAGATTTCATCTGAGGATATTTCCTTTTTCACCATAGCCCTCTATGGGCTTCCAAATATCACTTTGCCAATTCCACAACAACTGTCTTAGCGAAAGGCTTCTTGAGGGGAAAGCTGTCACTCTGTGAGTTGATTTCACAGAACACAAAGAAGTTTCTCAGAAAGCTTCTTTCTCTTTGTTATCGGAGGATATTTCCTTTGGCCCTATAGTCTCCAAAGGGAACCGAAATATCTGTTCTCAGATTCCACAGAAATAAGGCTAGCAAAGAGATCGACGAAATACAGATGTAACTCTGTGAGATGAATTAACAGAACACTAAGCAGTTTCTCAGAAAGCTTCTTTCCAGATATCATCTGAGGATATTTCCTTTTTCACCATAGCCCTCTATGGGCTTCCAAATATCACTTTGCCAAATCCACAAGAACTGTCTTAGCGAAAGGCTTCTTGCGGGGAAAGCTGTAACTCTGTGAGATGATTTCACAGAACACAAAGAAGTTTTTCAGAAAGATTCTTTCTCTTTGTTATCGGAGGATATTTCCTTTGTCCCTATAGTCTTGAAAGTGATCCGAAATATCTGTTCTCAGATTCCACAGAAATAAGGCTAGCAAAGAGATCCACGATATACAGATGTAAGTCTGTGAGGGGAAGTCACACATCACAGAGTAGTTCCTCAGAAAGCTTCTTTCCAGATTTCATCTGAGGATATTTCCTTTTTCACCATAGCCCTCTCTGGGCTTCCAAATATTACGTTGCCAATTCCACAGGAACTGTCTTAGCGAAAGGCTTCTTGTGGGGAAAGCTGTAACTCTGTGAGATGATTTCACAGAACACAAAGGAGTTTCTCAGAAAGCTTCTTTCTCTTTGTTATCGGAGGATATTTCCTTTGGCCCTATAGTCTTCAAAGGGATCCGAAATATCTGTTCTCAGATTCCATAGAAATAAGGCTAGGAAAGAGATCCACGAAATACAGATGTCACCCTGTGAGATGAATTAACAGAACACTAAGCAGATTCTCAGAAAGCTTCTTTCCAGATTTCAATCTGAGGATATTTCCTTTTTCACCATAGCCCTCTATGGGATTCCAAATATCACTTTGCCAAATCCACAAGAACTGTCTTAGCGAAAGGCTTCTTGAGGGGAAAGCTGTAACTCTGTGAGATGATTTCACAGAACACAAAGAAGTTTTTCAGAAAGCTTCTTTCTCTTTGTTATCGGAGGATATTTCCTTTGGCCATATAGTCTCCACAGGGATCAGAAATATCTGTTCTCAGATTCCACAGAAATAAGGCTAGCAAAGAGATCCACGAAATACAGATATAACCCTGTGAGATGAATTAACAGAACACTAAGCAGTTTCTCAGAAAGCTTCTTTCTCTTTGTTATCGGAGTATATTTCCTTTGGCCATATAGTCTCCACAGGGATCCGAAATATCTGTTATCAGATTCCACAGAAATAAGGCTAGCAAAGAGATCCACGAAATACAGATGTAACTCTGTGAGATGAATTAACAGAACACTAAGCAGTTTCTCAGAAAGCTTCTTTCCAGATTTCATATGAGGATATTTCCTTTTTCACCATAGCCCTCTATGGGCTTCCAAATATCACTTTGCCAATTCCACAAGTAGTGTCTTAGCGAAAGGCTTCTTGAGGGGAAAGCTGTAACTCTGTGAGATGATTTCACAGAACACAAAGAAGTTTCTCAGAAAGCTTTATTCTCTTTGTTATCGGAGGATATTTCCTTTGGCCCTATAGTCTCCAAAAGGATCCGAAATATCTGTTCTCAGATTCCACAGAAATAAGGCTAGCAAAGAGATCCACGAAATACAGATGTAACTCTGTGAGATGAATTAACAGAACACTAAGCAGTTTCTCAGAAAGCTTCTTTCCAGATATCATCTGAGGATATTTCCTTTTTCACCATAGCCCTCTATGGGCTTCCAAATATCACTTTTCCAAATCCACAAGAACTGTCTTAGCGAAAGGCTTCTTGCGGGGAAAGCTGTAACTCTGTGAGATGATTTCACAGAACACAAAGAAGTTTCTCAGAAACATTCTTTCTCTTTGTTATCGGAGGATATTTCCTTTGTCCCTATAGTCTTGAAAGTGATCCGAAGTATCTGTTCTCAGATTCCACACAAATAAGGCTAGCAAGGAGATCCACGATATACAGATGTAAGTCTGTGAGGGGAAGTCACACATCACAGAGTAGTTCCTCAGAAAGCTTCTTTCCAGATTTCATCTGAGGATATTTCCTTTTTCACCATAGCCCTCTCTGGGCTTCCAAATATTACGATGCCAATTCCACAGGAACTGTCTTAGCGAAAGGCTTCCTGTGGGGAAAGCTGTAACTCTGTGAGATGATTTCACAGAACACAAAGGAGTTTCTCAGAAAGCTTCTTTCTCTTTGTTATCGGAGGATATTTCCTTTGGCCCTATAGTCTTCAAAGGGATCCGAAATATCTGTTCTCAGATTCCATAGAAATAAGGCTAGGAAAGAGATCCACGAAATACAGATGTCACCCTGTGAGATGAATTAACAGAACACTAAGCAGTTTCTCAGAAAGCTTCTTTCCAGATTTCATCTGAGGATATTTCCTTTTTCACCATAGCCCTCTATGGGCTTCCAAATATCACTTTGCCAAATCCACAAGAACTGTCTTAGCGAAAGGCTTCTTGAGGGGAAAGCTGTAACTCTGTGAGATGATTTCACAGAACACAAAGAAGTTTCTCACAAAGCTTCTTTCTCTTTGTTATCGGAGGATATTTCCTTTGGCCCTATGGTCTCCAAAGGGAACCGAAATATCTGTTCTCAGATTCCACAGAAATAAGGCTAGCAAAGAGATCGACGAAATACAGATGTAACTCTGTGAGTTGAATTAACAGAACACTAAGCAGTTTCTCAGAAAGCTTCTTTCCAGATTTCATCTGAGGATATTTCCTTTTTCACCATAGCCCTCTATGGGCTTCCAAATATTACGTTGCCAATTCCACAGGAACTGTCTTAGTGAAAGGGTTCTTGTGGGGAAAGCTGTAACTCTGTGAGATGATTTCACAGAACACAAAGAAGTTTCTCAGAAAGCTTCTTTCTCTTTGTTATCGGAGGATATTTCCTTTGGCCATATAGTCTCCACAGGGATCCGAAATATCTGTTCTCAGATTCCACAGAAATAAGGCTAGCAAAGAGATCCACGAAATACAGATGTAACTCCGTGAGATGAATTAACAGAACACTAAGCAGTTTCTCAGAAAGCTTCTTTCCAGATTTCATCTGAGGATATTTCCTTTTTCACCATAGCCCTCTAAGGGCTTCCAAATATCACTTTGCCAATTCCACAAGTAGTGTCTTAGCGAAAGGCTTCTTCAGGGGAAAGCTGTAACTCTGTGAGATGATTTCACAGAACACAAAGAAGTTTCTCAGAAAGCTTCTTTCTCTTTGTTATCGGAGGATATTTCCTTTGGCCATATAGTCTCCACAGGGATCCGAAATATCTGTTCTCAGATTCCACAGAAATAAGGCTAGCAAAGAGATCCACGAAATACAGATGTAACTCTGTGAGATGAATTAACAGAACACTAAGCAGTTTCTCAGAAAGCTTCTTTCCAGATTTCATCTGAGGATATTTCCTTTTTCACCGTAGCCCTCTATGGGCTTCCAAATATTACGTTGCCAATTCCACAGGAACTGTCTTAGCGAAAGGCTTCTTGTGGGGAAAAGTGTAACCTGTGAGATGATTTCACAGAACACAAAGAAGTTTCTCAGAAAGCTTCTTTCTCTTTGTTATCGGAGGATATTTCCTTTGGCCCTATAGTCTCCAAAGGGAACCGAAATATCTGTTCTCAGATTCCACAGAAATAAGGCTAGCAAAGAGATCGACGAAATACAGATGTAACTCTGTGAGATGAATTAACAGAACACTAAGCAGTTTCTCAGAAAGCTTCTTTCCAGATATCATCTGAGGATATTTCCTTTTTCACCATAGCCCTCTATGGGCTTCCAAATATCACTTTGCCAAATCCACAAGAACTGTCTTAGCGAAAGGCTTCTTGCGGGGAAAGCTGTGACTCTGTGAGATGATTTCACAGAACACAAAGAAGTTTTTCAGAAAGATTCTTTCTCTTTGTTATCGGAGGATATTTCCTTTGTCACTATAGTCTTGAAAGTGATCCGAAATATCTGTTCTCAGATTCCACAGAAATAAGGCTAGCAAAGAGATCCACGATATACAGATGTAAGTCTGTGAGGGGAAGTCACACATCACAGAGTAGTTCCTCAGAAAGCTTCTTTCCAGATTTCATCTGAGGATATTTCCTTTTTCACCATAGCCCTCTCTGGGCTTCCAAATATTACGTTGCCAATTCCACAGGAACTGTCTTAGCGAAAGGCTTCTTGTGGGGAAAGCTGTAACTCTGTGAGATGATTTCACAGAACACAAAGGAGTTTCTCAGAAAGCTTCTTTCTCTTTGTTATCGGAGGGTATTTCCTTTGGCCCTATAGTCTTCAAAGGGATCCGAAATATCTGTTCTCAGATTCCATAGAAATAAGGCTAGGAAAGAGATCCACGAAATACAGATGTCACCCTGTGAGATGAATTAACAGAACACTAAGCAGATTCTCAGAAAGCTTCTTTCCAGATTTCAATCTGAGGATATTTCCTTTTTCACCATAGCCCTCTATGGGATTCCAAATATCACTTTGCCAAATCCACAAGAACTGTCTTAGCGAAAGGCTTCTTGAGGGGAAAGCTGTAACTCTGTGAGATGATTTCACAGAACACAAAGAAGTTTTTCAGAAAGCTTCTTTCTCTTTGTTATCGGAGGATATTTCCTTTGGCCATATAGTCTCCACAGTGATCAGAAATATCTGTTCTCAGATTCCACAGAAATAGGGCTAGCAAAGAGATCGACGAAATACAGATGTAACTCTGTGAGTTGAATTAACAGAACACTAAGCAGTTTCTCAGAAAGCTTCTTTCCAGATTTCATCTGAGGATATTTCCTTTTTCACCATAGCCCTCTATGGGCTTCCAAATATTACGTTGCCAATTCCACAGGAACTGTCTTAGTGAAAGGGTTCTTGTGGGGAAGGCTGTAACTCTGTGAGATGATTTCACAGAACACAAAGAAGTTTCTCAGAAAGCTTCTTTCTCTTTGTTATCGGAGGATATTTCCTTTGGCCATATAGTCTCCACAGGGATCCGAAATATCTGTTCTCAGATTCCACAGAAATAAGGCTAGCAAAGAGATCCACGAAATACAGATGTAACTCTGTGAGATGAATTAACAGAACACTAAGCAGTTTCTCAGAAAGCTTCTTTCCAGATTTCATCTGAGGATATTTCCTTTTTCACCATAGCCCTCTAAGGGCTTCCAAATATCACTTTGCCAATTCCACAAGTAGTGTCTTAGCGAAAGGCTTCTTGAGGGGAAAGCTGTAACTCTGTGAGATGATTTCACAGAACACAAAGAAGTTTCTCAGAAAGCTTCTTTCTCTTTGTTATCGGAGGATATTTCCTTTGGCCCTATAGTCTCCAAAGGGAACCTAAATATCTGTTCTCAGATTCCACAGAAATAAGGCTAGCAAAGAGATCGACGAAATACAGATGTAACTCTGTGAGATGAATTAACAGAACACTAAGTAGTTTCTGAGAAAGCTTCTTTCCAGATTTCATCTGAGGATATTTCCTTTTTCACCATAGCCCTCTATGGGCTTCCACATATTACGTTGCCAATTCCACAGGAAGTGTCTTAGCGAAAGGCTTCTTGAGGGGAAAGCTGTAACTCTGTGAGATGATTTCACAGAACACAAAGAAGTTTCTCAGAAAGCTTCTTTCTCTTTGTTATCGGAGGATATTTCCTTTGGCCCTATAGTCTTCAAAGGGATCCGAAATATCTGTTCTCAGATTCCACAGAAATAAGGCTAGCAAGGAGATCCACGAAATAGAGATGTAACCCTGTGAGATGAATTAACAGAACACTAAGCAGTTTCTCAGAAAGCTTCTTTCTCTTTGTTATCGGAGGATATTTCCTTTGGCCATATAGTGTCCACAGGGATCCGAAATATCTGTTATCAGATTCCACAGAAATAAGGCTAGCAAAGAGATCCACGAAATACAGATGTAACTCTGTGAGATGAATTAACAGAACACTAAGCAGTTTCTCAGAAAGCTTCTTTCCAGATTTCATCTGAGGATATTTCCTTTTCACCATAGCCCTCTATGGGCTTCCAAATATCACTTTGCCAATTCCACAAGAACTGTCTTAGCGAAAGGCTTCTTGAGGGGAAAGCTGTACCTCTGTGAGATGATCTCACAGTACACAAGAAGTTTCTCAGAAAGCTTCTTTCTCTTTGTTATCGGAGGATATTTCCTTTGGCCGTATAGTCTCCAAAGGGATCCGAAATATCTGTTCTCAGAATCCACCGAAATAAGGCTAGCAAAGAGATCCACGAAATACAGATGTAACTCTGTGAGATGAATTAACAGAACACTAAGCAGTTTCTCAGAAAGCTTCTTTCCAGATTTCATCTGAGGATATTTCCTATTTCACCATAGCCCTCTATGGGCTTCCAAATATCAATTTGCCAATTCCACAAGAACTGTCTTAGCGAAAGGCTTCTTGTGGGGAAAGCTGTAACTCTGTGAGATGATTTCACAGAACACAAAGAAGTTTCTCAGAAAGCTTCTTTCTCTTTGTTATCGGAGGATATTTCCTTTGGCCCTATAGTCTCCACAGGGATCCGAAATATCTGTTCTCAGATTCCACAGAAATAAGGCTAGCAAAGAGATCCACGAAATACAGATGTAACTCTGTGAGATGAATTAACAGAACACTAAGCAGTTTCTCAGAAAGCTTCTTTCCAGATTTCATCTGAGGATATTTCCTTTTTCACCATAGCCCTCTATGGGCTTCCAAATATCACTTTGCCAATTCCACAAGTAGTGTCTTAGCGAACGGCTTCTTGAGGGGAAAGCTGTAACTCTGTTAGATGATTTCACAGAACACAAAGAAGTTTCTCAGAAAGCTTTTTTCTCTTTGTTATCGGAGGATATTTCCTTTGGCCCTATAGTCTCCAAAAGGATCCGAAATATCTGTTCTCAGATTCCACAGAAATAAGGCTAGCAAAGAGATCCACGAAATACAGATGTAACTCTGTGAGATGAATTAACAGAACACTAAGCAGTTTCTCAGAAAGCTTCTTTCCAGATATCATCTGAGGATATTTCCTTTTTCACCATAGCCCTCTATGGGCTTCCAAATATCACTTTGCCAAATCCACAAGAACTGTCTTAGCGAAAGGCTTCTTGCGGGGAAAGCTGTAACTCTGTGAGATGATTTCACAGAACACAAAGAAGTTTCTCAGAAAGATTCTTTCTCTTTGTTATCGGAGGATATTTCCTTTGTCCCTATAGTCTTGAAAGTGATCCGAAATATCTGTTCTCAGATTCCACAGAAATAAGGCTAGCAAAGAGATCCACGATATACAGATGTAAGTCTGTGAGGGGAAGTCACACATCACAGAGTAGTTCCTCAGAAAGCTTCTTTCCAGATTTCATCTGAGGATATTTCCTTTTTCACCATAGCCCTCTCTGGGCTTCCAAATATTACGTTGCCAATTCCACAGTAACTGTCTTAGCGAAAGGCTTCTTGTGGGGAAAGCTGTAACTCTGTGAGATGATTTCACAGAACACAAAGGAGTTTCTCAGAAAGCTTCTTTCTCTTTGTTATCGGAGGATATTTCCTTTGGCCCTATAGTCTTCAAAGGGATCCGAAATATCTGTTCTCAGATTCCATAGAAATAAGGCTAGGAAAGAGATCCACGAAATACAGATGTCACCCTGTGAGATGAATTAACAGAACACTAAGCAGTTTCTCAGAAAGCTTCTTTCCAGATTTCATCTGAGGATATTTCCTTTTTCACCATAGCCCTCTATGGGCTTCCAAATATCACTTTGCCAAATCCACAAGAACTGTCTTAGCGAAAGGCTTCTTGAGGGGAAAGCTGTAACTCTGTGAGATGATTTCACAGAACACAAAGAAGTTTCTCAGAAAGCTTCTTTCTCTTTGTTATCGGAGGATATTTCCTTTGGCCCTATAGTCTCCAAAGGGAACCGAAATATCTGTTCTCAGATTCCACAGAAATAAGGCTAGCAAAGAGATCGACGAAATACAGATGTAACTCTGTGAGATGAATTAACAGAACACTAAGCAGTTTCTCAGAAAGCTTCTTTCCAGATTTCATCTGAGGATATTTCCTTTTTCACCATAGCCCTCTATGGGCTTCCAAATATTACGTTGCCAATTCCACAGGAACTGTCTTAGTGAAAGGGTTCTTGTGGGGAAAGCTGTAACTCTGTGAGATGATTTCACAGAACACAAAGAAGTTTCTCAGAAAGCTTCTTTCTCTTTGTTATCGGAGGATATTTCCTTTGGCCATATAGTCTCCACAGGGATCCGAAATATCTGTTATCAGATTCCACAGAAATAAGGCTAGCAAAGAGATCCACGAAATACAGATGTAACTCTGTGAGATGAATTAACAGAACACTAAGCAGTTTCTCAGAAAGCTTCTTTCCAGATTTCATCTGAGGATATTTCCTTTTTCACCATAGCCCTCTATGGGCTTCCAAATATCACTTTGCCAATTCCACAAGAACTGTCTTAGCGAAAGGCTTCTTGAGGGGAAAGCTGTACCTCTGTGAGATGATTTCACAGTACACAAAGAAGTTTCTCAGAAAGCTTCTTTCTCTTTGTTATCGGAGGATATTTCCTTTGGCCCTATAGTCTCCAAAGGGATCCGAAATATCTGTTCTCAGAATGCACAGAAATAAGGCTAGCAAAGAGATCCACGAAATACAGATGTAACTCTGTGAGATGAATTAACAGAACACTAAGCAGTTTCTCAGAAAGCTTCTTTCCAGATTTCATCTGAGGATATTTCCTTTTTCACCATAGCCCTCTATGGGCTTCCAAATATCACTTTGCCAATTCCACAAGAACTGTCTTAGCGAAAGGCTTCTTGAGGGGAAAGCTGTCACTCTGTGAGATGATTTCACAGAACACAATGAAGATTCTCAGAAAGCTTCTTTCTCTTTGTTATCGGAGGATATTTCCTTTGGCCCTATAGTCTCCAAAGGGATCTGAAATATCTGTTCTCAGATTCCACAGAAATAAGGCTAGCAAAGAGATCGACGAAATACAGATGTAACTCTGTGAGATGAATTAACAGAACACTAAGCAGTTTCTCAGAAATCTTCTTTCCAGATTTCATCTGAGGATATTTCCTTTTTCACCATAGCCCTCTATGGGCTTCCAAATATTACGTTGCCAATTCCACAGGAACTGTCTTAGTGAAAGGGTTCTTGTGGGGAAAGCTGTAACTCTGTGAGATGATTTCACAGAACACAAAGAAGTTTCTCAGAAAGCTTCTTTCTCTTTGTTATCGGAGTATATTTCCTTTGGCCATATAGTCTCCACAGGGATCCGAAATATCTGTTCTCAGATTCCACAGAAATAAGGCTAGCAAAGAGATCCACGAAATACAGATGTAACTCTGTGAGATGAATTAACAGAACACTAAGCAGTTTCTCAGAAAGCTTCTTTCCAGATTTCATCTGAGGATATTTCCTTTTTCACCATAGCCCTCTATGGGCTTCCAAATATTACGTTGCCAATTCCACAGGAACTGTCTTAGCGAAAGGCTTCTTGTGGGGAAAAGTGTAACCTGTGAGATGATTTCACAGAACACAAAGAAGTTTCTCAGAAAGCTTCTTTCTCTTTGTTATCGGAGGATATTTCCTTTGGCCATATAGTCTTCAAAGGGATCCGAAATATCTGTTCTCAGATTCCACAGAAATAAGGCTAGCAAAGAGATCCACGAAATACAGATGTAACCCTGTGAGATGAATTAACAGAACACTAAGCAGTTTCTCAGAAAGCTTCTTTCCAGATTTCATCTGAGGGTATTTCCTTTTTCACCATAGCCCTCTATGGGCTTCCAAATATCACTTTGCCAAATACACAAGAACTGTCTTAGCGAAAGGCTTCTTGAGGGGAAAGCTGTAACTCTGTGAGATGATTTCACAGAACACAAAGAAGTTTCTCAGAAAGCTTCTTTCTCTTTGTTATCGGAGGATATTTCCTTTGGCCATATAGTCTCCACAGGGATCCGAAATACCTGTTCTCAGATTCCACAGAAATAAGGCTAGCAAAGAGATCCACGAAATACAGATGTAACACTGTGAGATGAATTAACAGAACACTAAGCAGTTTCTCAGAAAGCTTCTTTCCAGATTTCATCTGAGGATATTTCCTTTTCACCATAGCCCTCTATGGGCTTCCAAATATCACTTTGCCAATTCCACAACAACTGTCTTAGCGAAAGGCTTCTTGAGGGGAAAGCTGTCACTCTGTGAGTTGATTTCACAGAACACAAAGAAGTTTCTCAGAAAGCTTCTTTCTCTTTGTTATCGGAGGATATTTCCTTTGGCCCTATAGTCTCCAAAGAGAACCGAAATATCTGTTCTCAGATTCCACAGAAATAAGGCTAGCAAAGAGATCCACGAAATACAGATGTAACTCTGTGAGATGAATTAACAGAACACTAAGCAGTTTCACAGAAAGCTTCTTTCCAGATTTCATCTGAGGATATTTCCTATTTCACCATAGCCCTCTATGGGCTTCGAAATATTACGTTGCCAATTCCACAGGAACTGTCTTAGAGAAAGGGTTCTTGTGGGGAAAGCTGTAACTCTGTGAGATGATTTCACAGAACACAAAGAAGTTTATCAGAAAGCTTCTTTATCTTTGTTATCGGAGGATATTTCCTTTGGCCATATAGTCTCCACAGGGATCCGAAATATCTGTTCTCAGATTCCACAGATATAAGGCTAGCAAAGAGATCCACGAAATACAGATGTAACTCTGTGAGATGAATTAACAGAACACTAAGCAGTTTCTCAGAAAGCTTCTTTCCAGATTTCATCTGAGGATATTTCCTTTTTCACCATAGCCCTCTATGGGCTTCCAAATATCACTTTGCCAATTCCACAAGTAGTGTCTTAGCGAAAGGCTTCTTGAGGGGAAATCTGTAACTCTGTGAGATGATTTCACAGAACACAAAGAAGTTTCTCAGAAAGCTTTTTTCTCTTTGTTATCGGAGGATATTTCCTTTGGCCCTATAGTCTCCACAGGGATCCGAAATATCTGTTCTCAGATTCCACAGAAATAAGGCTAGCAAAGAGATCCACGAAATACAGATGTAACTCTGTGAGATGAATTAACAGAACACTAAGCAGTTTCTCAGAAAGCTTCTTTCCAGATTTCATCTGAGGATATTTCCTTTTTCACCATAGCCCTCTATGGGCTTCCAAATATCACTTTGCCAATTCCACAAGAACTGTCTTAGCGAAAGGCTTCTTGAGGGGAAAGCTGTCACTCTGTGAGTTGATTTCAAAGAACACAAAGAAGTTTCTCAGAAAGCTTCTTTCTCTTTGTTATCGGAGGATATTTCCTTTGGCCCTATAGTCTCCAAAGAGAACCGAAATATCTGTTCTCAGATTCCACAGAAATAAGGCTAGCAAAGAGATCCACGAAATACAGATGTAACTCTGTGAGATGAATTAACAGAACACTAAGCAGTTTCACAGAAAGCTTCTTTCCAGATTTCATCTGAGGATATTTCCTATTTCACCATAGCCCTCTATGGGCTTCGAAATATTACGTTGCCAATTCCACAGGAACTGTCTTAGAGAAAGGGTTCTTGTGGGGAAAGCTGTAACTCTGTGAGATGATTTCACAGAACACAAAGAAGTTTCTCAGAAAGCTTCTTTATCTTTGTTATCGGAGGATATTTCCTTTGGCCATATAGTCTCCACAGGGATCCGAAATATCTGTTCTCAGATTCCACAGAAATAAGGCTAGCAAAGAGATCCACGAAATACAGATGTAACTCTGTGAGATGAATTAACAGAACACTAAGCAGTTTCTCAGAAAGCTTCTTTCCAGATTTCATCTGAGGATATTTCCTTTTTCACCATAGCCCTCTATGGGCTTCCAAATATCACTTTGCCAATTCCACAAGTAGTGTCTTAGCGAAAGGCTTCTTGAGGGGAAATCTGTAACTCTGTGAGATGATTTCACAGAACACAAAGAAGTTTCTCAGAAAGCTTTTTTCTCTTTGTTATCGGAGGATATTTCCTTTGGCCCTATAGTCTCCACAGGGATCCGAAATATCTGTTCTCAGATTCCACAGAAATAAGGCTAGCAAAGAGATCCACGAAATACAGATGTAACTCTGTGAGATGAATTAACAGAACACTAAGCAGTTTCTCAGAAAGCTTCTTTCCAGATTTCATCTGAGGATATTTCCTTTTTCACCATAGCCCTCTATGGGCTTCCAAATATCACTTTGCCAATTCCACAAGTAGTGTCTTAGCGAAAGGCTTCTTGAGGGGAAAGCTGTAACTCTGTGAGATGATTTCACAGAACACAAAGAATTTTCTCAGAAAGCTTTTTTCTCTTTGTTATCGGAGGATATTTCCTTTGGCCCTATAGTCTCCAAAAGGATCCGAAATATCTGTTCTCAGATTCCACAGAAATAAGGCTAGCAAGGAGATCCACGAAATACAGATGTAACTCTGTGAGATGAATTAACAGAACACTAAGCAGTTTCTCAGAAAGCTTCTTTCCAGATATCATCTGAGGATATTTCCTTTTTCACCATAGCCCTCTATGGGCTTCCAAATATCACTTTGCCAAATCCACAAGAACTGTCTTAGCGAACGGCTTCTTGCGGGGAAAGCTGTAACTCTGTGAGATGATTTCACAGAACACAAAGAAGTTTCTCAGAAAGATTCTTTCTCTTTGTTATCGGAGGATATTTCCTTTGTCCCTATAGTCTTGAAAGTGATCCGAAATATCTGTTCTCAGATTCCACAGAAATAAGGCTAGCAAAGAGATCCACGATATACAGATGTAAGTCTGTGAGGGGAAGTCACACATCACAGAGTAGTTCCTCAGAAAGCTTCTTTCCAGATTTCATCTGAGGATATTTCCTTTTTCACCATAGCCCTCTCTGGGCTTCCAAATATTACGTTGCCAATTCCACAGGAACTGTCTTAGCGAAAGGCTTCTTGTGGGGAAAGCTGTAACTCTGTGAGATGATTTCACAGAACACAAAGGAGTTTCTCAGAAAGCTTCTTTCTCTTTGTTATCGGAGGATATTTCCTTTGGCCCTATAGTCTTCAAAGGGATCCGAAATATCTGTTCTCAGATTCCATAGAAATAAGGCTAGGAAAGAGATCCACGAAATACAGATGTCACCCTGTGAGATGAATTAACAGAACACTAAGCAGATTCTCAGAAAGCTTCTTTCCAGATTTCAATCTGAGGATATTTCCTTTTTCACCATAGCCCTCTATGGGCTTCCAAATATCACTTTGCCAAATCCACAAGAACTGTCTTAGCGAAAGGCTTCTTGAGGGGAAAGCTGTAACTCTGTGAGATGATTTCACAGAACACAAAGAAGTTTTTCAGAAAGCTTCTTTCTCTTTGTTATCGGAGGATATTTCCTTTGGCCCTATAGTCTCCAAAGGGATCCGAAATATCTGTTCTCAGATTCCACAGAAATAAGGCTAGCAAAGAGATCCACGAAATACAGATGTAACTCTGTGAGATGATTTAACAGAACACTAAGCAGTTTCTCAGAAAGCTTCTTTCCAGATTTCATCTGAGGATATTTCCTTTTTCACCATAGCCCTCTATGTGCTTCCAAATATCACTTGGCCAATTCCACAAGAACTGTCATAGCGAAAGGCTTCTTGAGGGGAAAGCTGTCACTCTGTGAGTTGATTTCACAGAACACAAAGAAGTTTCTCAGAAAGCTTCTTTCTCTTTGTTATCGGAGGATATTTCCTTTGGCCCTATAGTCTCCAAAGGGAACCGAAATATCTATTCTCAGATTCCACAGAAATAAGGCTAGCAAAGAGATCGACGAAATACAGATGTAACTCTGTGAGATGAATTCACAGAACACTAAGCAGTTTCTCAGAAAGCTTCTTTCCAGATATCATCTGAGGATATTTCCTTTTTCACCATAGCCCTCTATGGGCTTCCAAATATCACTTTGCCAAATCCACAAGAACTGTCTTAGCGAAAGGCTTCTTGAGGGGAAAGCTGCAACTCTCTGAGATGATTTCACAGAACACAAAGAAGTTTCTCAGAAAGCTTCTTTCTCTTTGTTATCGGAGGATATTTCCTTTGTCCCTATAGTCTTGAAAGTGATCCGAAATATCTGTTCTCAGATTGCACAGAAATAAGGCTAGCAAAGAGATCCACGATATACAGATATAAGTCTGTGAGGGGAAGTCACACATCACAGAGCAGTTTCTCAGAAAGCTTCTTTCTAGATTTCATCTGAGGATATTTCCTTTTTCACCATAGCCCTCTCTGGGCTTCCAAATATTACGTTGCCAATTCCACAGGAACTTTCTTAGCAAAAGGCTTCTTGTGGGGAAAGCTGTAACTCTGTGAGATGATTTCACAGAACACAAAGAAGTTTCTCAGAAAGCTTCTTTCTCTTTGTTATCGGAGGATATTTCCTTTGGCCCTATAGTCTTCAAAGGGATCCGAAATATCTGTTCTCAGATTCCATAGAAATAAGGCTAGGAAAGAGATCCACGAAATACAGATGTCACCCTGTGAGATGAATTAACAGAACACTAAGCAGTTTCTCAGAAAGCTTCTTTCCAGATTTCATCTGAGGATATTTCCTTTTTCACCATAGCCCTCTATGGGCTTCCAAATATCACTTTGCCAATTCCACAAGAACTGTCTTAGCGAAAGGCTTCTTGAGGGGAAAGCTGTAACTCTGTGAGATGATTTCACAGAACACAAAGAAGTTTTTCAGAAAGCTTCTTTCTCTTTGTTATCGGAGGATATTTCCTTTGGCCATATAGTCTCCACAGGGATCAGAAATATCTGTTATCAGATTCCACAGAAATAAGGCTAGCAAAGAGATCCACGAAATACAGATGTAACTCTGTGAGATGAATTAACAGAACACTAAGCAGTTTCTCAGAAAGCTTCTTTCCAGATTTCATCTGAGGATATTTCCTTTTTCACCATAGCCCTCTATGGGCTTCCAAATATCACTTTGCCAATTCCACAAGAACTGTCTTAGCGAAAGGCTTCTTGAGGGGAAAGCTGTCACTCTGTGAGTTGATTTCACAGAACACAAAGAAGTTTCTCAGAAAGCTTCTTTCTCTTTGTTATCGGAGGATATTTCCTTTGGCCCTATAGTCTCCAAAGGGAACCGAAATATCTGTTCTCAGATTCCATAGAAATATGGCTAGCAAAGAGATCGACGAAATACAGATGCAACTCTGTGAGATGAATTAACAGAACACTAAGCAGTTTCTCAGAAAGCTTCTTTTCAGATATCATCTGAGGATATTTCCTTTTTCACCATAGCCCTCTATGGGCTTCCAAATATCACTTTGCCAAATCCACAAGAACTGTCTTAGCGAAAGGCTTGTTGAGGGGAAAGCTGCAACTCTGTGAGATGATTTCACAGAACACAAAGAAGTTTCTCGGAAAGCTTCTTTCTCTTTGTTATCGGAGGATATTTCCTTTGTCCCTATATTCTTGAAAGTGATCTGAAATATCTGTTCTCAGATTCCACAGAAATAAGGCTAGCAAAGAGATCCATGATATACAGATGTAAGTCTGTGATGGGAAGTCACACATCACAGAGCAGTTCCTCAGAAAGCTTCTTTCCAGATTTCATCCGAGGATATTTCCTTTTTCACCATAGCCCTCTATGGGCTTCCAAATATCACTTTGCCAATTCCACAAGAACTGTCTTAGCGAAAGGCTTCTTGAGGGGAAAGCTGTACCTCTGTGAGATGATTTCACAGAACACAAAGAAGTTTCTCAGAAAGCTTCTTTCTCTTTGTTATCGGAGGATATTTCCATTGGCCCTATGGTCTCCAAAGGGATCCGAAATATCTGTTCTCAGATTCCACAGAAATAAGGCTAGCAAAGAGATCCACGAAATACAGATGTAACTCTGTGAGATGAATTAACAGAACACTAAGCAGTTTCTCAGAAAGCTTCTTTCCAGATTTCATCTGAGGATATTTCCTTTTTCACCATAGCCCTCTATGGGCTTCCAAATATCACTTTGCCAAATCTACAAGAACTGTCTTAGCGAAAGGCTTCTTAAGGGGAAAGCTGTAACTCTGTGAGATGATTTCACAGAACACAAAGAAGTTTCTCAGAAAGCTTCTTTCTCTTTGTTATCGGAGGATATTTCCTTTGGCCCTATAGTCTCCAAAGGGAACCAAAATATCTGTTCTCAGATTCCACAGAAATAAGGCTAGCAAAGAGATCGACGAAATACAGATGTAACTCTGTGAGATGAATTAACAGAACACTAAGTAGTTTCTCAGAAAGCTTCTTTCCAGATTTCATCTGAGGATATTTCCTTTTTCACCATAGCCCTCTATGGGCTTCCACATATTACGTTGCCAATTCCACAGGAAGTGTCTTAGCGAAAGGCTTCTTGAGGGGAAAGCTGTAACTCTGTGAGATGATTTCACAGAACACAAAGAAGTTTCTCAGAAAGCTTCTTTCTCTTTGTTATCGGAGGATATTTCCTTTGGCCCTATAGTCTTCAAAGGGATCCGAAATATCTGTTCTCAGATTCCACAGAAATAAGGCTAGCAAAGAGATCCACGAAATAGAGATGTAACCCTGTGAGATGAATTAACAGAACACTAAGCAGTTTCTCAGAAAGCTTCTTTCTCTTTGTTATCGGAGGATATTTCCTTTGGCCATATAGTCTCCTCAGGGATCCGAAATATCTGTTTTCAGATTCCACAGAAATAAGGCTAGCAAAGAGATCCACGAAATACAGATGTAACTCTGTGAGATGAATTAACAGAACACTAGGCAGTTTCTCAGAAAGCTTCTTTCCAGATTTCATCTGAGGATATTTCCTTTTTCACCATAGCCCTCTATGGGCTTCCAAATATCACTTTGCCAATTCCACAAGAACTGTCTTAGCGAAAGGCTTCTTGAGGGGAAAGCTGTACCTCTGTGAGATGATTTCACAGTACACAAAGAAGTTTCTCAGAAAGCTTCTTTCTCTTTGTTATCGGAGGATATTTCCTTTGGCCCTATAGTCTCCAAAGGGATCCGAAATATCTGTTCTCAGAATGCACAGAAATAAGGCTAGCAAAGAGATCCACGAAATACAGATGTAACTCTGTGAGATGAATTAACAGAACACTAAGCAGTTTCTCAGAAAGCTTGTTTCCAGATTTCATCTGAGGATATTTCCTTTTTCACCATAGCCCTCTATGGGCTTCCAAATATCACTTTGCCAATTCCACAAGAACTGTCTTAGCGAAAGGCTTCTTGAGGGGAAAGCTGTCACTCTGTGAGATGATTTCACAGAACACAAAGAAGATTCTCAGAAAGCTTCTTTCTCTTTGTTATCGAAGGATATTTCCTTTGGCCCTATAGTCTCCAAAGGGAACAGAAATATCTGTTCTCAGATTCCACAGAAATAAGGCTAGCAAAGAGATCGACGAAATACAGATGTAACTCTGTGAGATGAATTAACAGAACACTAAGCAGTTTCTCAGAAAGCTTCTTTCCAGATTTCATTTGAGGATATTTCCTTCTTCACCATAGCCCTCTATGGGCTTCCAAATATTACGTTGCCAATTCCACAGGAACTGTCTTAGTGAAAGGGTTCTTGTGGGGAAAGCTGTAACTCTGTGAGGTGATTTCACAGAACACAAATAAGTTTCTCAGAAAGCTTCTTTCTCTTTGTTATCGGAGGATATTTCCTTTGGCCCTATAGTCTTCAAAGGGATCTGAAATATCTGTTCTCAGATTCCACAGAAATAAGGCTAGCAAAGAGATCCACGAAATAGAGATGTAACCCTGTGAGATGAATTAACAGAACACTAAGCAGTTTCTCAGAAAGCTTCTTTCTCTTTGTTATCGGAGGATATTTCCTTTGGCCATATAGTCTCCACAGGGATCCGAAATATCTGTTATCAGATTCCACAGAAATAAGGCTAGCAAAGAGATCCACGAAATACAGATGTAACTCTGTGAGATGAATTAACAGAACACTAAGCAGTTTCTCAGAAAGCTTCTTTCCAGATTTCATCTGAGGATATTTCCTTTTTCACCATAGCCCTCTATGGGCTTCCAAATATCACTTTGCCAATTCCACAAGAACTGTCTTAGCGAAAGGCTTCTTGAGGGGAAAGCTGTACCTCTGTGAGATGATTTCACAGTACACAAAGAAGTTTCTCAGAAAGTTTCTTTCTCTTTGTTATCGGAGGATATTTCCTTTGGCCCTATAGTCTCCAAAGGGATCCGAAATATCTGTTCTCAGAATGCACAGAAATAAGGCTAGCAAAGAGATCCACGAAATACAGATGTAACTCTGTGAGATGAATTAACAGAACACTAAGCAGTTTCTCAGAAAGCTTGATTCCAGATTTCATCTGAGGATATTTCCTTTTTCACCATAGCCCTCTATGGGCTTCCAAATATCACTTTGCCAATTCCACAAGAACTGTCTTAGCGAAAGGCTTCTTGAGGGGAAAGCTGTCACTCTGTGAGATGATTTCACAGAACACAAAGAAGATTCTCAGAAAGCTTCTTTCTCTTTGTTATCGAAGGATATTTCCTTTCGCCCTATAGTCTCCAAAGGGAACAGAAATATCTGTTCTCAGATTCCACAGAAATAAGGCTAGCAAAGAGATCGACGAAATACAGATGTAACTCTGTGAGATGAATTAACAGAACACTAAGCAGTTTCTCAGAAAGCTTCTTTCCAGATTTCATCTGAGGATATTTCCTTTTTCACCATAGCCCTCTATGGGCTTCCAAATATTACGTTGCCAATTCCACAGGAACTGTCTTAGTGAAAGGGTTCTTGTGGGGAAAGCTGTAACTCTGTGAGATGATTTCACAGAACACAAAGAAGTTTCTCAGAAAGCTTCTTTCTCTTTGTTATCGGAGGATATTTCCTTTGGCCATATAGTCTCCACAGGGATCCGAAATATCTGTTCTCAGATTCCACAGAAATAAGGCTAGCAAAGAGATCCACGAAATACAGATGTAACTCTGTGAGATGAATTAACAGAACACTAAGCAGTTTCTCAGAAAGCTTCTTTCCAGATTTCATCTGAGGATATTTCCTTTTTCACCATAGCCCTCTATGGGCTTCTAAATATTACGTTGCCCATTCCACAGGAACTGTCTTAGCGAAAGGCTTCTTGTGGGGAAAAGTGTAACCTGTGAGATGATTTCACAGAACACAAAGAAGTTTCTCAGAAAGCTTCTTTCTCTTTGTTATCGGAGGATATTTCCTTTGGCCATATAGTCTTCAAAGGGATCCGAAATATCTGTTCTCAGATTCCACAGAAATAAGGCTAGCAAAGAGATCCACGAAATACAGATGTAACCCTGTGAGATGAATTAACAGAACACTAAGCAGTTTCTGAGAAAGCTTCTTTCCAGATTTCATCTGAGGATATTTCCTTTTTCACCATAGCCCTCTATGGGCTTCCAAATATCACTTTGCCAATTCCACAACAACTGTCTTAGCGAAAGGCTTCTTGAGGGGAAAGCTGTCACTCTGTGAGTTGATTTCACAGAACAACAAGAAGTTTCTCAGAAAGCTTCTTTCTCTTTGTTATCGGAGGATATTTCCTTTGGCCCTATAGTCTCCAAAGGGAATCGAAATATCTGTTCTCAGATTCCACAGAAATAAGGGTAGCAAAGAGATCCACGAAATACAGATGTAACTCTGTGAGATGAATTAACAGAACACTAAGCAGTTTCACAGAAAGCTTCTTTCCAGATTTCATCTGAGGATATTTCCTATTTCACCATAGCCCTCTATGGGCTTCGAAATATTACGTTGCCAATTCCACAGGAACTGTCTTAGAGAAAGGGTTCTTGTGGGGAAAGCTGTAACTCTGCGAGATAATTTCACAGAACACAAAGAAGTTTCTCAGAAAGCTTCTTTATCTTTGTTATCGGAGGATATTTCCTTTGGCCATATAGTCTCCACAGGTATCCGAAATATCTGTTCTCAGATTCCACAGAAATAAGGCTAGCAAAGAGATCCACGAAATACAGATGTAACTCTGTGAGATGAATTAACAGAACACTAAGCAGTTTCTCAGAAAGCTTCTTTCCAGATTTCATCTGAGGATATTTCCTTTTTCACCATAGCCCTCTATGGGCTTCCAAATATCACTTTGCCAATTCCACAAGTAGTGTCTAAGCGAAAGGCTTTTTGAGGGGAAATCTGTAACTCTGTGAGATGATTTCACAGAATACAAAGAAGTTTCTCAGAAAGCTTTTTTCTCTTTGTTATCGGAGGATATTTCCTTTGGCCCTATAGTCTCCACAGGGATCCGAAATATCTGTTCTCAGATTCCACAGAAATAAGGCTAGCAAAGAGATCCACGAAATACAGATGTAACTCTGTGAGATGAATTAACAGAACACTAAGCAGTTTCTCAGAAAGCTTCTTTCCAGATTTCATCTGAGGATATTTCCTTTTTCACCATAGCCCTCTATGGGCTTCCAAATATCACTTTGCCAATTCCACAAGTAGTGTCTTAGCGAAAGGCTTCTTGAGGGGAAAGCTGTAACTCTGTGAGATGATTTCACAGAACACAAAGAAGTTTCTCAGAAAGATTCTTTCTCTTTGTTATCGGAGGATATTTCCTTTGTCCCTATAGTCTTGAAAGTGATCCGAAATATCTGTTCTCAGATTCCACAGAAATAAGGCTAGCAAAGAGATCCACGATATACAGATGTAAGTCTGTGAGGGGAAGTCACACATCACAGAGTAGTTCCTCAGAAAGCTTCTTTCCAGATTTCATCTGAGGATATTTCCTTTTTCACCATAGCCCTCTCTGGGCTTCCAAATATTACGTTGCCAATTCCACAGGAACTGTCTTAGCGAAAGGCTTCTTGTGGGGAAAGCTGTAACTCTGTGAGATGATTTCACAGAACACAAAGGAGTTTCTCAGAAAGCTTCTTTCTCTTTGTTATCGGAGGATATTTCCTTTGGCCCTATAGACTTCAAAGGGATCCGAAATATCTGTTCTCAGATTCCATAGAAATAAGGCTAGGAAAGAGATCCACGAAATACAGATGTCACCCTGTGAGATGAATTAACAGAACACTAAGCAGATTCTCAGAAAGCTTCTTTCCAGATTTCAATCTGAGGATATTTCCTTTTTCACCATAGCCCTCTATGGGCTTCCAAATATCACTTTGCCAAATCCACAAGAACTGTCTTAGCGAAAGGCTTCTTGAGGGGAAAGCTGTAAGTCTGTGAGATGATTTCACAGAACACAAAGAAGTTTTTCAGAAAGCTTCTTTCTCTTTGTTATCGGAGGATATTTCCTTTGGCCATATAGTCTCCACAGGGATCAGAAATATCTGTTCTCAGATTCCACAGAAATAAGGCTAGCAAAGAGATCCACGAAATACAGATGTAACTCTGTGAGATGATTTAACAGAACACTAAGCAGTTTCTCACAAAGCTTCTTTCCAGATTTCATCTGAGGATATTTCCTTTTTCACCATAGCCCTCTATGGGCTTCCAAATATCACTTTGCTAATTCCACAAGAACTGTCTTAGCGAAAGGCTTCTTGAGGGGAAAGCTGTAACTCTGTGAGATGATTTCACAGAACACAAAGAAGTTTCTCAGAAAGCTTCTTTCTCTTTGTTATCGGAGGATATTTCCTTTGGCCCTATAGTCTCCAAAGGGAACCGAAATATCTGTTCTCAGATTCCACAGAAATAAGGCTAGCAAAGAGATCCACGAAATACAGATGTAACTCTGTGAGATGAATTAACAGAACACTAAGCAGTTTCTCAGAAAGCTTCTTTCCAGATTTCATCTGAGGATATTTCCTTTTTCACCATAGCCCTCTATGGGCTTCCAAATATCACTTTGCCAATTCCACAAGAACTGTCTTAGCGAAACGCTTCTTGAGGGGAAAGCTGTAACTCTGTGACATGATTTCACAGATCACAAAGAATTTTCTCAGAAAGCTTCTTTCTCTTTGTTATCGGAGGATATTTCCTTTGGACCTATAGTCTCCATAGGGATCCGAAATATCTGTTCTCAGATTCCACAGAAATAAGGCGAATAAAGAGATCCACGAAATACAGATGTAACTCTGTGAGATGAATTAACAGAACACTAAGCAGTTTCTCAGAAAACTTCTTTCCAGATTTCATCTGAGGATATTTCCTTTTTCACCATAGCCCTCTATGGGCTTCCAAATATCACTTTGCCAATTCCACAAGAACTGTCTTAGCGAAAGACTACTTGAGGGGAAAGCTGTAACTCTGTGACATGATTTCACAGAACACAAAGAATTTTCTCAGAAAGCTTCTTTCTCTTTGTTATCGGAGGATATTTCCTTTGGCCCTATAGTCTCCAAAGGGAACCGAAATATCTGTTCTCAGATTCCACAGAAATAAGGCTAGCAAAGAGATCCACGAAATACAGATGTAACTCTGTGAGATGAATTAACAGAACACTAAGCAGTTTCTCAGAAAGCTTCTTTCCAGATTTCATCTGAGGATATTTCTTTTTCTCCATAGCCCTCTATGGGCTTCCAAATATCACTTTGCCAATTCCACAAGAACTGTCTTAGCGAAAGGCTTCTTGAGGGGAAAGCTGTAACTCTGTGAGATGATTTCACAGAACACAAAGAATTTTCTCAGAGAGCTTCTTTCTCTTGGTTATCGGAGGATATTTCCTTTGGACCTATAGTCTCCAAAGGGATCCGAAATATCTGTTCTCAGATTCCACAGAAATAAGGCTAGCAAAGAGATCCACGAAATACAGATGTAACACTGTGAGATGAATTAACAGAACACTAAGCAGTTTCTCAGAAAGCTTCTTTCCAGATTTCATCTGAGGATATTTCCTGTTTCACCATAGCCCTCTATGGGCTTCCAAATATCACTTTGCCAATTCCACAAGAACTGTCTTAGCGTAAGGCTTCTTGAGGGGAAAGCTGTAACTCTGTGACATGATTTCACAGAACACAAAGAATTTTCTCAGAAAGCTTCTTTCTCTTGGTTATCGGAGGATATTTCCTTTGGCCATATAGTCTCCACAGGGATCCGAAATATCTGTTCTCAGATTCCACAGAAATAAGGCTAGCAAAGAGATCCACGAAATATAGATGTAACTCTGTGAGATGAATTAACAGAACACTAAGCAGTTTCTCAGAAAGCTTCTTTCCAGATTTCATCTGAGGATATTTCCTTTTTCACCATAGCCCTCTATGGGCTTCCAAATATCACTTTGCCAATTCCACAAGAACTGTCTTAGCGAAAGGCTTCTTGAGGGGAAAGCTGTAACTCTGTGAGATGATTTCACAGAACACAAAGAAGTTTCTCAGAAAGCTTCTTTCTCTTTGTTATCGGAGGATATTTCCTTTGGCCCTATAGTCTCCAAAGGGAACCGAAATATCTGTTCTCAGATTCCACAGAAATAAGGCTAGCAAAGAGATCCACGAAATACAGATGTAACTCTGTGAGATGAATTAACAGAACACTAAGCAGTTTCTCAGAAAGCTTCTTTCCAGATTTCATCTGAGGATATTTCCTTTTTCACCATAGCCCTCTATGGGCTTCCAAATATCACTTTGCCAATTCCACAAGAACTGTCTTAGCGAAAGACTAGTTGAGGGGAAAGCTGTAACTCTGTGACATGATTTCACAGAACACCAAGAATTTTCTCAGAAAGCTTCTTTCTCTTTGTTATCGGAGGATATTTCCTTTGGACCTATAGTCTCCAAAGGGATCCGAAATATCTGTTCTCAGATTACACAGAAATAAGGCTAGCAAAGAGATCCACGAAATACAGATGTAACTCTGTGAGATGAATTAACAGAACACTAAGCAGTTTCTCCGAAAGCTTCTTTCCAGATTTCATCTGAGGATATTTCCTTTTTCACCATAGCCCTCTATGGGCTTCCAAATATCACTTTGCCAATTCCACAAGAACTGTCTTAGCGAAAGGCTTCTTGGGGGAAAGCTGTAACTCTGTGAGATGATTTCACAGAACACAAAGAAATTTCTCAGAAAGCTTCTTTCTCTTTGTTATCGGAGGATATTTCCTTTGGCCCTATAGTCTCCAAAGGGATCCGAAATATCTGTTCTCAGATTCCACAGAAATAAGGCTAGCAAAGAGATCCAAGAAATACAGATGTAACTCTGTGAGATGAATTAACAGAACACTAAGCAGTTTCTCAGAAAGCTTCTTTCCAGATTTCATCTGAGGATATTTCCTTTTTCACCGTAGCCCTCTATGGGCTTCCAAATATCACTTTGCCAATTCCACAAGAACTGTCTTAGCTAAAGGCTTCTTGAGGGGAAAGCAGTAACTCTGTGAGATGATTTCACAGAACACAAAGAAGTCTCTCAGAAAGCTTCTTTCTCTTTGTTATCGGAGGATATTTCCTTTGGCCCTCTAGTCTCCAAAGGGAACAGAAATATCTGTTCTCAGATTCCACAAAAATAAGGGTAGCAAAGACAACCACGAAATACAGATGTAACTCTGTGAGATGATTTAACAGAACACTAAGCAGTTTCTCAGAAAGCTTCTTTCCAGATTTCATCTGAGGATATTTCCTTTTTCACCATAGCCCTCTATGGGCTTCCAAATATCACTTTGCCAATTCCACCAGAACTGTCTTAGCGAAAGGCTTCTTGAGGGGAACGCTGTAAATCTGTGAGATGATTTCACAGAACACAAAGAAGTTTCTCAGAAAGCTTCTTTCTCTTTGTTATCGGAGGATATTTCCTTTGGCCCTATAGTCTCCAAAGGGATCCGAAATATCTGTTCTCAGATTCCACAGAAATAAGTCTAGCAAAGAGATCCACGAAATACAGATGTAACTCTGTGAGATGAATTAACAGAACACTAAGCAGTTTCTCAGAAAGCTTCTTTCCAGATTTCATCTGAGGATATTTCTTTTTCACCATAGCCCTCTATGGGCTTCCAAATATCACTTTGCCAATTCCACAAGAACTGTCTTAGCGAAAGTCTTCTTGAGGGGAAAGCTGTAACTCTGTGAGATGATTTCACAGAACACAAAGAATTTTCTCAGAAAGCTTCTTTCTCTTTGTTATCGGAGGATATTTCCTTTGGCCCTATAGTCTCCAAAGGGATCCGAAATATCTGTTCTCAGATTCCACAGAAATAAGGCTAGCAAAGAGATCCACGAAATACAGATGTAACTCTGTGAGATGAATTACCAGAACACTAAGCAGTTTCTCAGAAAGCTTCTTTCCAGATTTCATCTGAGGATATTTCCTTTTTCACCATAGCCCTCTATGGGCTTCCAAATATTACGTTGCCAATTCCACAGGAACTGTCTTAGCGAAAGGCTTCTTGTGGGGAAAGATGTAACTCTGTGAGATGATTTCACAAAACACAAAGAAGTTTCTCAGAAAGCTTCTTTCTCTTTGTTATCGGAAGATATTTCCTTTGGCCCTATAGTCTCCAAAGGGATCCGAAATATCTGTTCTCAGAATCCACAGAAATAAGGCTAGCAAAGAGATCCACGAAATACAGATGTAACTCTGTGAGATGAATTCACAGAACACTAAGCAGTTTCTCAGAAAGCTTCTTTCCAGATTTCATCTGAAGATATTTCCTTTTTCACCATAGCCCTCTATGGGCTTCCAAATATCACTTTGCCAATTCCAAAAGAACTGTCTTAGCGAAAGGCTTCTTGAGGGGAAAGCTGTAACTCTGTGACATGATTACACAGATCCCAAAGAATTTTCTCAGAAAGCTTCTTTCTCTTTGTTATCGGAGGATATTTCCTTTGGACCTATAGTCTCCAAAGGGATCCGAAATATCTGTTCTCAGATTCCCAGAAATAAGGCGAGTAAAGAGATCCACGAAATACAGATATAACTCTGTGAGATGAACTAACAGAACACTAAGCAGTTTCTCAGAAAGCTTCTTTCCAGATTTCATCTGAGGATATTTCCTTTTTCACCATAGCCCTCTATGGGCTTCCAAATATCACTTTCCCAAATCTACAAGAACTGTCTTAGCGAAAGGCTTCTTGAGGGGAAAGCTGTAACTCTGTGAGATGATTTCACAGAACACAAAGAAGTTTCTCAGAAAGCTTCTTTCTCTTTGTTATCGGAGGATATTTCCTTTGGCCATATAGTCTCCACAGGGATCCGAAATATCTGTTCTCAGATTCCACAGAAATAAGGCTAGCAAAGAGATCCACGAAATACAGATGTAACTCTGTGAGATGAATTAACAGAACACTAAGCAGTTTCTCAGAAAGCTTATTTCCAGATTTCATCTGAGGATATTTCCTTTTTCACCATAGCCGTCTATGGGCTTCCAAATATCACTTTGCCAATTCCACAAGAACTGTCTTAGCGAAAGGCTTCTTGAGGGGAAAGCTGTAACTCTGTGAGATGATTTCACAGAACACAAAGAAGTTTCTCAGAAAGCTTCTTTCTCTTTCTTATCGGAGGATATTTCCTTTGGCCCTATAGTCTCCAAAGGGAACCGAAATATCTGTTCTCAGATTCCACAGAAATAAGGGTAGCAAAGAGATCCACGAAATACAGATGTAACTCTGTGAGATGAATTAACAGAACACTAAGCAGTTTCTCAGAAAGCTTCTTTCCAGATTTCATCTGAGGATATTTCCTTTTTCACCATAGCCCTCTAAGGGCTTCCAAATATCACTTTGCCAATTCCACAAGAACTGTCTTAGCGAAAGGCTTCTTGAGGGGAAAGCTGTAACTCTGTGAGATGATTTCACAGAACACAAAGAAGTTTCTCAGAAAGCTTCTTTCTCTTTGTTATCGGAGGATATTTGTTTGGCCCTATAGTCTCCAAAGGGAACCGAAATATCTGTTCTCAGATTCCACAGAAATAAGGCTAGCAAAGAGATCCACGAAATACAGATGTAACTCTGTGAGATGAATTAACTTAACACTAAGCAGTTTCTCAGAAAGCTTGTTTCCAGATTTCATCTGAGGATATTTCCTTTTTCACCATAGCCCTCTATGGGCTTCCAAACATCACTTTGCCGAATCCACAAGAACTGTCTTAGCGAAAGGCTTCTTGAGGGGAAAGCTGTAACTCTGTGACATGATTTCAGAGAACACAAAGAATTTTCTCAGAAAGCTTCTTTCTCTTTGTTATCGGAGGATATTTCCTTTGGACCTATAGTCTCCAAAGGGATCCGAAATATCTGTTCTCAGAATGCACAGAAATAAGGCTAGCAAAGAGATGCACGAAATACAGATGTAACTCTGTGAGATGAATTAACAGAACACTAAGCAGTTTCTCAGAAAGCTTCTTTCCAGATTTCATGTGAGGATATTTCCTTTTTCACCATAGCCCTCTATGGGCTTCCAAATATCACTTTGCCAATTCCACAAGAACTGTCTTAGCGAAAGGCTTCTTCAGGGGAAAGCTGTAACTCTGTGAGATGATTTCCCAGAACACAAAGAAGTTTCTCAGAAAGCTTCTTTCTCTTTGTTATCGGAGTATATTTCCTTTGGCCCTATTGTCTCCAAAGGGAACAGAAATATCTGTTCTCAGATTGCACAGAAATAAGGCTAGCAAAGGGATCCACGAAATACAGATGTAACTCTGTGAGATGAATTAACAGAACACTAAGCAGTTTCTCAGAAAGCTTCTTTCCAGATTTCATCTGAGGATATTTCCTTTTTCACCATAGCCCTCTATGGGCTTCCAAATATCACTTTGCCAATTCCACAAGAACTGTCTTAGCGAAAGGCTTCTTGAGGGGAAAGCTGTAACTCTGTGAGATGATTTCACAGAACACAAAGAATTTTCTCAGAAAGCTTCTTTCTCTTTGTTATCGGAGGATATTTCCTTTGGCTCTATAGTCTCCAAAGGGATCCGAAATATCTGTTCTCAGATTCCACAGAAATAAGGCTAGCAAAGAGATCCACGAAATACAGATGTAACTCTGTGAGATGAATTAACAGAACACTAAGCAGTTTCTCAGAAAGCTTCTTTCCAGATTTCATCTGAGGATATTTCCAGTTTCACCATAGCCCTCTATGGGCTTCCAAATATCACTTTGCCAAATCTACAAGAACTGTCTTAGTGAAAGGCTTCTTGAGGGGAAAGCTGTAACTCTGTGAAATGATTTCACAGAACACACAGAAGTTTCTCAGAAAGCTTCTTTCTCTTTGTTATCGAAGGATATTTCCTTTGGCCATATAGTCTCCACAGGGATCCGAAATATCTGTTCTCAGATTCCACAGAAATAAGGCTAGCAAAGTGATCCACGAAATACAGATGTAACTCTGTGAGATGAATTAACAGAACACTAAGCAGTTTCTCAGAAAGCTTCTTTCCAGATTTCATCTGAGGATAATTCCTTTTTCACCATAGCCCTCTATGGGCTTCCAAATATCACTTTGCCAATTCCACAAGAACTGTCTTAGCGAAAGGCGTCTTGAGGGGAAAGCTGTAACTCTGTGAGATGATTTCACAGAACACAAAGAAGTTTCTCAGAAAGCTTCTTTCTCTTTGTTATCGGAGGATATTTCCTTTGGCCCTGGAGTCTCCAAAGGTAACAGAAATATCTGTTCTCAGATTCCACAAAAATAAGGGTAGCAAAGATATCCACGAAATACAGATGTAACTCTGTGAGATGAATTAACAGAACACTAAGCAGTTTCTCAGAAAGCTTCTTTCCAGATTTCATCTGAGGATATTTCCTTTTTCACCATAGCCCTCTATGGGCTTCCAAATATCACTTTGCCAATTCCACAAGAACTCTCTTAGGGAACGGCTTCTTGAGGGGAAAGCTGTAACTCTGTGAGATGATTTCACAGAACACAAAGAAGTTTCTCAGAAAGCTTCTTTCTCTTTGTTATCGGAGGATATTTCCTGTGGCCCTATAGTCTCCAAAGGGAACCGAAATATCTGTTCTCAGATTCCACAGAAATAAGGCTAGCAAAGAGATCCACGAAATACAGATGTAACTCTGTGAGATGAATTAACAGAACACTAAGGAGTTTCTCAGAAAGCTTCTTTCCAGATTTCATCTGAGGATATTTCCTGTTTCACCATAGCCCTCTATGGGCTTCCAAATATCACTTTGCCAATTCCACAAGAACTGTCTTTGAGAAAGGCTTTTTGAGGGGAAATCTGTAACTCTGTGAGATGATTTCACAGCATACAAAGAAATTTCTCAGAAAGCTTCTTTCTCTTTGTTATCAGAGGATATTTCCTTTGGCCCTATAGACTCCAAAGGGATCCGAAATATCTGTTCTCAGATTCCACCGAAATAAGTCTAGCAAAGAGATCCACGAAATACAGATGTAACTCTGTGAGATGAATTAACAGAACACTAAGCAGTTTCTCAGAAAGCTTCTTTACAGATTTCATCAGAGGATATTTCCTTTTTCACCCTAGCCCTCTATGGGCTTCCTAATATCACTTTGCCAATTCCACAATACTGTCTTATCGAAAGGCTTCTTGAGGGGAAATCTGTAACTCTGTGAGATGATTTCATAGAACACAAAGAAGTTTCTCAGAAAGCTTCTTTCTCTTTGTTATCGGAGGATATTTCCTTTGGCCCTATAGTCTCCAAAGGGATCAGAAATATCTGTTCTCAGATTCCACAGAAATAAGGCTAGAAAAGAAATCCAGGAAATACAGATGTAACTCTGTGAGATGAATTAACAGAACACTAAGCAGTTTCTCAGAAAGCTTCTTTCCAGATTTCATCTGAGGATATTTCCTTTTTCACCATAGCCCTCTATGGGCTTCCAAATATCACTTTGCCAATTCCACAAGAACTGTCTTAGCGAAAGGCTTCTTCAGGGGAAAGCTGTAACTCTGTGAGATGATTTCCCAGAACACAAAGAAGTTTCTCAGAAAGCTTCTTTCTCTTTGTTATCGGAGTATATTTCCTTTGGCCCTATTGTCTCCAAAGGGAACAGAAATATCTGTTCTCAGATTGCACAGAAATAAGGCTAGCAAAGGGATCCACGAAATACAGATGTAACTCTGTGAGATGAATTAACAGAACACTAAGCAGTTTCTCAGAAAGCTTCTTTCCAGGTTTCATCTGAGGATATTTCCTTTTTCACCATAGCCCTCTATGGGCTTCCAAATATCACTTTGCCAATTCCACAAGAACTGTCTTAGCGAAAGGCTTCTTGAGGGGAAAGCTGTAACTCTGTGAGATGATTTCACAGAACACAAAGAATTTTCTCAGAAAGCTTCTTTCTCTTTGTTATCGGAGGATATTTCCTTTGGCTCTATAGTCTCCAAAGGGATCCGAAATATCTGTTCTCAGATTCCACAGAAATAAGGCTAGCAAAGAGATCCACGAAATACAGATGTAACTCTGTGAGATGAATTAACAGAACACTAAGCAGTTTCTCAGAAAGCTTCTTTCCAGATTTCATCTGAGGATATTTCCAGTTTCACCATAGCCCTCTATGGGCTTCCAAATATCACTTTGCCAAATCTACAAGAACTGTCTTAGTGAAAGGCTTCTTGAGGGGAAAGCTGTAACTCTGTGAAATGATTTCACAGAACACACAGAAGTTTCTCAGAAAGCTTCTTTCTCTTTGTTATCGAAGGATATTTCCTTTGGCCATATAGTCTCCACAGGGATCCGAAATATCTGTTCTCAGATTCCACAGAAATAAGGCTAGCAAAGTGATCCACGAAATACAGATGTAACTCTGTGAGATGAATTAACAGAACACTAAGCAGTTTCTCAGAAAGCTTCTTTCCAGATTTCATCTGAGGATAATTCCTTTTTCACCATAGCCCTCTATGGGCTTCCAAATATCACTTTGCCAATTCCACAAGAACTGTCTTAGCGAAAGGCGTCTTGAGGGGAAAGCTGTAACTCTGTGAGATGATTTCACAGAACACAAAGAAGTTTCTCAGAAAGCTTCTTTCTCTTTGTTATCGGAGGATATTTCCTTTGGCCCTGGAGTCTCCAAAGGTAACAGAAATATCTGTTCTCAGATTCCACAAAAATAAGGGTAGCAAAGATATCCACGAAATACAGATGTAACTCTGTGAGATGAATTAACAGAACACTAAGCAGTTTCTCAGAAAGCTTCTTTCCAGATTTCATCTGAGGATATTTCCTTTTTCACCATAGCCCTCTATGGGCTTCCAAATATCACTTTGCCAATTCCACAAGAACTCTCTTAGGGAACGGCTTCTTGAGGGGAAAGCTGTAACTCTGTGAGATGATTTCACAGAACACAAAGAAGTTTCTCAGAAAGCTTCTTTCTCTTTGTTATCGGAGGATATTTCCTGTGGCCCTATAGTCTCCAAAGGGAACCGAAATATCTGTTCTCAGATTCCACAGAAATAAGGCTAGCAAAGAGATCCACGAAATACAGATGTAACTCTGTGAGATGAATTAACAGAACACTAAGGAGTTTCTCAGAAAGCTTCTTTCCAGATTTCATCTGAGGATATTTCCTGTTTCACCATAGCCCTCTATGGTCTTCCAAATATCACTTTGCCAATTCCACAAGAACTGTCTTTGAGAAAGGCTTCTTGAGGGGAAATCTGTAACTCTGTGAGATGATTTCACAGCATACAAAGAAATTTCTCAGAAAGCTTCTTTCTCTTTGTTATCAGAGGATATTTCCTTTGGCCCTATAGACTCCAAAGGGATCCGAAATATCTGTTCTCAGATTCCACCGAAATAACTCTAGCAAAGAGATCCACGAAATACAGATGTAACTCTGTGAGATGAATTAACAGAACACTAAGCAGTTTCTCAGAAAGCTTCTTTACAGATTTCATCAGAGGATATTTCCTTTTTCACCCTAGCCCTCTATGGGCTTCCTAATATCACTTTGCCAATTCCACAATACTGTCTTATCGAAAGGCTTCTTGAGGGGAAATCTGTAACTCTGTGAGATGATTTCATAGAACACAAAGAAGTTTCTCAGAAAGCTTCTTTCTCTTTGTTATCGGAGGATATTTCCTTTGGCCCTATAGTCTCCAAAGGGATCAGAAATATCTGTTCTCAGATTCCACAGAAATAAGGCTAGAAAAGAAATCCAGGAAATACAGATGTAACTCTGTGAGATGAATTAACAGAACACTAAGCAGTTTCTCAGAAAGCTTCTTTCCAGATTTCATCTGAGGATATTTCCTTTTTCACCATAGCCCTCTATGGGCTTCCAAATATCACTTTGCCAAATCCAAAGGAACTGTCTTAGCGAAAGGCTTCTTGAGGGGAAAGCTGTAACTCTGTGAGATGACTTCACAGAAGACAAAGAAGTGTCTCAGAAAGCTTCTTTCTCTTTGTTATCGGAGTGTATTTCCTTTGGCCATATAGTCTCCAAAGGGAACAGAAATATCTGTTCTCAGATTCCATAGAAATAAGGCTAGCAAAGAGATCCACGAAATACAGATGTAACTCTGTGAGAGGAATTAACAGAACACTAAGCAGTTTCTCAGAAAGCTTCTTTCCAGATTTCATCTGAGGATATTTCCTTTTTCACCATAGCCCTCTATGGGCTTCCAAATATCACTTTGCCAATTCCACAAGAACTGTCTTAGCTAAAGGCTTCTTGAGGGGAAAGCTGTAACTCTGTGAGATGATTTCACAGAACACAAAGAAGTTTCTCAGAAAGCTTCTTTCTCTTTGTTATCGGAGGATATTTCCTTTGGCCCTCTAGTCTCCAAAGGGAACAGAAATATCTGTTCTCAGATTCCACAAAAATAAGGGTAGCAAAGAAATCCACGAAATACAGATGTAACTCTGTGAGATGAATTAACAGAACACTAAGCAGTTTCTCAGAAAGCTTCTTTCCCGATTTCATCTGAGGATATTTCCTTTTTCACCATAACCCTCTATGGGCTTCCAAATATCACTTTGCCAATTCCAGCAGAACTGTCTTAGCGAAAGGCTTCTTGAGGGGAACGCTGTAAATCTGTGAGATGATTTCACAGAACACAAAGAAGTTTCTCAGAAAGCTTCTTTCTCTTTGTTATCGGAGGATATTTCCTTTGGCCCTATAGTCTCCAAAGGGATCCGAAATATCTGTTCTCAGATTCCACAGAAATAAGGCTAGCAAAGAGATCCACGAAATACAGATGTAACTCTGTGAGATGAATTAACAGAACACTAAGCAGTTTCTCAGAAAGCTTCTTTCCAGATTTCATCTGAGGATATTTCCTCTTTCACCATAGCCCTCTATGGGCTTCCAAATATCACTTTGCCAATTCCACAAGAACTGTCTTAGCGAAAGGCTTCTTGGGGGAAAGCTGTAACTCTGTGAGATTATTTCACAGAACACAAAGAAATTTCTCAGAAAGCTTCTTTCTCTTTGTTATCGGAGGATATTTCCTTTGGCCCTATAGTCTCCGAAGGGATCCGAAATATCTGTTCTCAGATTCCACAGAAATAAGGCTAGCAAAGAGATCCACGAAATACAGATGTAACTCTGTGAGATGAATTAACAGAACACTAAGCAGTTTCTCAGAAAGCTTCTTTCCAGATTTCATCTGAGGATATTTCCTTTTTCACCATAGCCCTCTATGGGCTTCCAAATATCACTTTGCCAATTCCACAAGAACTGTCTTAGCGAAAGGCTTCATGAGGGGAAAGCTGTAACTCTGTGAGATGATTTCACAGAACACAAAGAAGTTTCTCAGAAAGCTTCTTTCTCTTTGTTATCGAAGGATATTTCCTTTGGCCCTCTAGTCTCCAAAGGGAACAGAAATATCTGTTCTCAGATTCCACAAAAATAAGGGTAGCAAAGAGATCCACGAAATACAGATGTAACTCTGTGAGATGAATTAACAGAACACTAAGCAGTTTCTCAGAATGCGTCTTTCCCGATTTCATCTGAGGATATTTCCGTTTTCACCATAGCCCTCTATGGGCTTCCAAATATCACTTTGCCAATTCCACAAGAACTGTCTTAGCGAAAGGCTTCTTGAGGGGAACGCTGTAAATCTGTGAGATGATTTCACAGAACACGAAGAAGTTTCTCAGAAAGCTTCTTTCTCTTTGTTATCGGAGGATATTTCCTTTGGCCCTATAGTCTCCAAAGGGATCCGAAATATCTGTTCTCAGATTCCACAGAAATAAGGCTAGCAAAGAGATCCACGAAATACAGATGTAACTCTGTGAGATGAATTAACAGAACACTAAGCAGTTTCTCAGAAAGCTTCTTTCCAGATTTCATCTGAGGATATTTCTTTTTCACCATAGCCCTCTATGGGCTTCCAAATATCACTTTGCCAATTCCACAAGAACTGTCTTAGCGAAAGGCTTCTTGAGGGGAAAGCTGTAACTCTGTGACATGATTTCACAGAACACAAAGAATTTTCTCAGAAAGCTTCTTTCTCTTGGTTATCGGAGGATATTTCCTTTGGACCTATAGTCTCCAAAGGGATCCGAAATATCTGTTCTCAGATTCCACAGAAATAAGGCTAGCAAAGAGATCCTCGAAATACAGATGTAACTCTGTGAGATGAATTAACAGAACACTAAGCAGTTTCTCAGAAAGCTTCTTTCCAGATTTCATCTGAGGATATTTCCTGTTTCACCATAGCCCTCTATGGGCTTCCAAATATCACTTTGCCAATTCCACAAGAACTGTCTTAGCGTAAGGCTTCTTGAGGGGAAAGCTGTAACTCTGTGACATGATTTCACAGAACACAAAGAATTTTCTCAGAAAGCTTCTTTCTCTTTGTTATCGGAGGATATTTCCTTTGGCCATATAGTCTCCACAGGGATCTGAAATATCTGTTCTCAGATTCCTCAGAAATAAGGCTAGCAAAGAGATCCAAGAAATATAGATGTAACTCTGTGAGATGAATTAACAGAACACTAAGCAGTTTCTCAGAAAGCTTCTTTCCAGATTTCATCTGAGGATATTTCCTTTTTCACCATAGCCCTCTATGGGCTTCCATATATCACTTTGCCAATTCCACAAGAACTGTCTTAGCGAAAGGCTTCTTGAGGGGAAAGCTGTAACTCTGTGAGATGATTTCACAGAACACAAAGAAGTTTCTCAGAAAGCTTCTTTCTCTTTGTTATCGGAGGATATTTCCTTTGGCCCTATAGTCTCCAAAGGGATCCGAAATATCTGTTCTCAGATTCCACAGAAATAAGGCTAGCAAAGAGATCCACGAAATACAGATGTAACTCTGTGAGATGAATTAACAGAACACTAAGCAGTTTCTCAGAAAGCTTCTTTCCAGATTTCTTCTGAGGATATTTCCTTTTTCACCATACCCCTCTATGGGCTTCCAAATATCACTTTGCCAATTCCACAAGAACTGTCTTAGCGAAACGCTTCTTGAGGGGAAAGCTGTAACTCTGTGACATTATTTCACAGATCACAAAGAATTTTCTCAGAAAGCTTCTTTCTCTTTGTTATCGGAGGATATTTCCTTTGGACCTATCATCTCCATAGGGATCCGAAATATCTGTTCTCAGATTCCACAGAAATAAGGCGAATAAAGAGATCCACGAAATACAGATGTAACTCTGTGAGATGAATTAACAGAACACTAAGCAGTTTCTCAGAAAGCTTCTTTCCAGATTTCATCTGAGGATATTTCCTTTTTCACCATAGCCCTCTATGGGCTTCCAAATATCACTTTGCCAATTCCACAAGAACTGTCTTAGCGAAAGACTACTTGAGGGGAAAGCTGTAACTCTGTGACATGATTTCACAGAACACAAAGAATTTTCTCAGAAAGCTTCTTTCTCTTTGTTATCGGAGGATATTTCCTTTGGACCTATAGTCTCCAAAGGGATCCGAAATATCTGTTCTCAGATTCCACAGAAATAAGGCTAGCAAAGAGATCCACGAAATACAGATGTAACTCTGTGAGATGAATTAACAGAACACTAAGCAGTTTCTCAGAAAGCTTCTTTCCAGATTTCATCTGAGGATATTTCTTTTTCTCCATAGCCCTCTATGGGCTTCCAAATATCACTTTGCCAATTCCACAAGAACTGTCTTAGCGAAAGGCTTCTTGAGGGGAAAGCTGTAACTCTGTGAGATGATTTCACAGAACACAAAGAATTTTCTCAGAAAGCTTCTTTCTCTTGGTTATCGGAGGATATTTCCTTTGGACCTATAGTCTCCAAAGGGATCCGAAATATCTGTTCTCAGATTCCACAGAAATAAGGTGAATAAAGAGATCCACGAAATACAGATGTAACTCTGTGAGATGAATTAACAGAACACTAAGCAGTTTCTCAGAAAGCTTCTTTCCAGATTTCATCTGAGGATATTTCCTTTTTCACCATAGCCCTCTATGGGCTTCCAAATATCACTTTGCCAATTCCACAAGAACTGTCTTAGCGAAAGACTACTTGAGGGGAAAGCTGTAACTCTGTGACATGATTTCAGAGAACACAAAGAATTTTCTCAGAAAGCTTCTTTCTCTTTGTTATCGGAGGATATTTCCTTTGGACCTATAGTCTCCAAAGGGATCCGAAATATCTGTTCTCAGATTACACAGAAATAAGGCTAGCAAAGAGATCCACGAAATACAGATGTAACTCTGTGAGATGAATTAACAGAACACTAAGCAGTTTCTCCGAAAGCTTCTTTCCAGATTTCATCTGAGGATATTTCCTTTTTGAACATAGCCCTCTATGGGCTTCCAAATATTACGTTGCCAATTCCACAGGAACTGTCTTAGCGAAAGGCTTCTTGTGGGGAAAGATGTAACTCTGTGAGATGATTTCACAGAACACAAAGAAGTTTCTCAGAAAGCTTCTTTCTCTTTGTTATCGGAGGATATTTCCTTTGGCCCTACAGTCTCCAAAGGGATCCGAAATATCTGTTCTCAGAATCCACAGAAATAAGGCTAGCAAAGAGATCCACGAAATACAGATGTAACTCTATGAGATGAATTCACAGAACACTAAGCAGTTTCTCAGAAAGCTTCTTTCCAGATTTCATCTGAGGATATTTCCTTTTTCACCATAGCCCTCTATGGGCTTCCAAATATCACTTTGCCAATTCCACAAGAACTGTCTTAGCGAAAGGCTTCTTGAGGGGAAAGCTGTAACTCTGTGACATGATTTCACAGATCACAAAGAATTTTCTCAGAAAGCTTCTTTCTCTTTGTTATCGGAGGATATTTCCTTTGGACCTATAGTCTCCAAAGGGATCCGAAATATCTGTTCTCAGATTCCACAGAAATAAGGCGAGTAAAGAGATCCACGAAATACAGATGTAACTCTGTGAGATGAATTAACAGAACACTAAGCAGTTTCTCAGAAAGCTTCTTTCCAGATTTCATCTGAGGATATTTCCTTTTTCACCATAGCCCTCTATGGGCTTCCAAATATCACTTTGCCAATTCCACAAGAACTGTCTTAGCGAAAGACTAGTTGAGGGGAAAGCTGTAACTCTGTGACATGATTTCACAGAACACCAAGAATTTTCTCAGAAAGCTTCTTTCTCTTTGTTATCGGAGGATATTTCCTTTGGACCTATAGTCTCCAAAGGGATCCGAAATATCTATTCTCAGATTACACAGAAATAAGGCTAGCAAAGAGATCCACGAAATACAGATGTAACTCTGTGAGATGAATTAACAGAACACTAAGCAGTTTCTCCGAAAGCTTCTTTCCAGATTTCATCTGAGGATATTTCCTCTTTCACCATAGCCCTCTATGGGCTTCCAAATATCACTTTGCCAATTCCACAAGAACTGTCTTAGCGAAAGGCTTCTTGGGGGAAAGCTGTAACTCTGTGAGATGATTTCACAGAACACAAAGAAATTTCTCAGAAAGCTTCTTTCTCTTTGTTATCGGAGGATATTTCCTTTGGCCCTATAGTCTCCAAAGGGATCCGAAATATCTGTTCTCAGATTCCACAGAAATAAGGCTAGCAAAGAAATCCACGAAATACAGATGTAACTCTGTGACATGAATTAACAGAACACTAAGCAGTTTCTCAGAAAGCTTCTTTCCAGATTTCATCTGAGGATATTTCCTTTTTCACCATAGCCCTCTATGGGCTTCCAAATATCACTTTGCCAATTCCACAAGAACTGTCTTAGCGAAAGGCTTCTTGAGGGGAAGGCTGTAACTCTGTGAGATGATTTCACAGAACACAAAGAAGTTTCTCAGAAAGCTTCTTTCTCTTTGTTATCGGAGGATATTTCCTTTGGCCATATAATCTCCACTGTTATCCGAAATATCTGTTCTCAGATTCCACAGAAATAAGGCTAGCAAAGAGATCCACGAAATACAGATGTAACTCTGTGAGATGAATTAACAGAACACTAAGCAGTTTCTCAGAAAGCTTCTTTCCAGATTTCATCTGAGGATATTTCCTTTTTCACCATAGCCCTCTATGGGCTTCCAAATATCACTTTGCCAATTCCACAAGAACTGTCTTAGCGAAAGGCTTCTTGAGGAGAAAGCTGTAACTCTGTGAGATGATTTCACAGAACAGAAAGAAGTTTCTCAGAAAGCTTCTTTCTCTTTGTTATCGGAGGATATTTCCTTTGGCCCTATAGTCTCCAAAGGGAACAGAAATATCTGTTTTCAGATTCCACAGAAATAAGGCTAGCAAAGAGATCCACGAAATACAGATGTAACTCTGTGTGATGAATTAAGAGAACACTAAGCAGTTTCTCAGAAAGCTTCTTTCCAGATTTCATCTGAGGATATTTCCTTTTTCACGATAGCCCTCTATGGGCTTCCAAATATCACTTTGCCAATTCCACAAGAACTGTCTTAGAGAAAGGCTTCTTGAGGGGAAAGCTGTAAATCTGTGAGATGATTTCAGAGAACACAAAGAAGTTTCTCAGAAAGCTTCTTTCTCTTTGTTATCGGAGGATATTTCCTTTGGCCCTATAGTCTCCAAAGGGAACCGAAATATCTGTTCTCAGAATCCACAGAAATAAGGCTAGCAAAGAGATCCACGAAATACAGATGTAACTCTGTGAGATGAATTAACAGAACACTAAGCAGTTTCTCAGAAAGCTTCTTTCCAGGTTTCATCTCAGGAAATTTCCTTTTTCACCATAGCCCTCTATGGGCTTCCAAATATCACTTTGCCAAATCTACAAGAACTGTCTTAGCTAAAGGCTTCTTGAGGGGAAAGCTGTAACTCTGTGAGATGATTTCACAGAACACAAAGAAGTTTCTCAGAAAGCTTCTTTCTCTTTGTTATCGGAGGATATTTCCTTTGGCCCTATAGTCTCCAAAGGGATCCGAAATATCTGTTCTCAGATTCCACAGAAATAAGGCTACCAAAGAGATCCACGAAATACAGATGTAACTCTGTGAGATGAATTAACAGAACACTAAGCAGTTTCTCAGAAAGCTTCTTTCCAGATTTCATCTGAGGATATTTCTTTTTCACCATAGCCCTCTATGGGCTTCCAAATATCACTTTGCCAATTCCACAAGAACTGTCTTAGCGAAAGGCTTCTTGAGGGGAAAGCTGTAACTCTGTGAGATGATTTCACAGAACACAAAGAATTTTCTCAGAAAGCTTCTTTCTCTTTGTTATCGGAGGATATTTCCTTTGGCCCTATAGTCTCCAAAGGGATCCGAAATATCTGTTCTCAGATTCCACAGAAATAAGGCTAGCAAAGAGATCCACGAAATACAGATGTAACTCTGTGAGATGAATTACCAGAACACTAAGCAGTTTCTCAGAAAACTTCTTTCCAGATTTCATCTGAGGATATTTCCTTTTTCACCATAGCCCT